>NW_025963555.1:3375224-4045987 GCF_910591885.1 Bombus terrestris
GAATTTGCGAACGTGTCGGATCGGTTGTGAGGTTGGAGAGGATTTTTGCGAGCGAGCGGAGCGAGCGAGCAACGATCACAATTTCCAAGCTATACATATACCTTATATTGCCTTGCATACAATTCGTGTTATTACCTAATTTTGTCAGCCATTTCGGACATCACATTGCACTGTGGTATGTGGAAATAGTACTATTTATGTCAAACTATTCATAAACTGTATCTACTTGTCAGTAGGCAATAGGATAAATACTTCCGGCTCCTCGGGCTGGTGCGAATATTTCAATGTCCCAATGTGCCAAACCGTTGGATTGTGACACACCTCTCCGCGTCCCTCGCTCGTCGTGCTCGCTCGAAAGTTATAGCCTAACCGAAAACCAATCCCTCTTGCGTCAGTCATTCGACATGGAGGCGACTTATTTCAAATTTGGGAACGTGTCGGATCGGATGTGAGGTTTTACTAAATTTTTACGAGCGAGCGGAGCGAGCGAGCAACGATCACAATTTCCAAGCTATACATATACCTTATATTGCCTTGCATATATTTCGTGTTATTACCTACTTTTGTCGGCCATTTCGGACATCACATTGCACTGTGGTATGTGGAAATAGTACTGCTTATGTGAAACTATTCATAAACTGTATACATTTGTCAGTAGGCAATAGGATAAAGACATCTGGCTCCTCTGGCTGGTGCGAATATTTGAATGTCTCAATGTGCCAAACCGTTGGATTGTGACACACCTCTCCGCGTCCCTCGCTCGCGGTGCTCGCTCGAAAGCTATAGCCTAACCGAAAACCAATCCCTCTTGCGTTCATTATTCGATATGGTGGCGACATATTTCGAATTTGCGAACGTGTCGGATCGGTTGTGAGGTTGGACTAGATTTTTACAAGCGAGCGGAGCGAGCGAGCAACGATCAAAATTTCCAAGCTATATATATACCTTATATTGCCTTGCATATAATTCGTGTTATTACCTAATTTTGTCAGACATTTCGGACATCACAGTACGATGTGGAAATAGTACTACTTATGTGAAACTATTCATAAACTGTATCTACTTGTCAGTAGGCAATAGGATAAAGACTTCCGGCTCCTCGGGCTGGTGCGAATATTTGAATGTCCCAATGCGCCAAACCGTTGGATTGTGACACACCTCTCCGCGTCCCTCGCTCGCCGTGCTCGCTCGAAAGTTATAGCCTAACCGAAAACCAATCCCTCTTGCGTTAGTCATTCGACATGGAGCCGACTTATTTCAAGTTTGGGAACGTGTCGGATCGGATGTGAGGTTGGACTAAATTTTTACGACCGAGCGGATTGAGCGAGCAACGATCACAATTTCCAAGCTATACATATACCTTATATTGCCTTGCATATATTTCGTGTTATTACCTACTTTTGTCAGCCATTTCGGACATCACATTGCACTGTGGTATGTGGAAATAGTACTATTTATGTGAGACTATTCATAAACTGTAAACATTTGTCAGTAGGCAATAGGATAAAGACTTCCGGCTCCTCGGGCTGGTGCGAATATTTCAATGTCCGTATATGCCAAACCGTTGGTTTGTGACACACCTTTACGCGTATCTCGCTCGCTGCGCTCGCTCGAAAGCTATAGCCTAACCTAAAACCAATGCATCTTGCGTTCATTATTCGGTATGGTGTCGACATATTTCGAATTTGCGAACGTGTCGGATCGGTTGTGAGGTTGGACTAGATTTTTACAGGCGAGCGGAGCGAGTGAGCAACGATCACAATTTCCAAGCTATACATATACCTTATATTGCCTTGCATATAATTCGTGTTATTACCTAATTTTGTCAGACATTTCGGACATCACCGTACGATGTGGAAATAGTACTGCTTATGTGAAACTATTCATAAACTGTATACATTTGTCAGTAGGCAATAGGATAAAGACTTCCCGCTCCTCTGGCTGGTGCGAATATTTGAATGTCCCAATGTGCCAAACCGTTGGATTGTGACACACCTCTCCGCGTCCCTCGCTCACCGTGCTCGCTCGAAAGCTATAGCCTAACCGAAAACCAATCCCTCTTGCGTTCATTATTCGGTATGGTGGCGACATATTTCGAATTTGCGAACGTGTCGGATCGGTTGTGAGGTTGGACTAGATTTTTACAGGCGAGCGGAGCGAGTGAGCAACGATCACAATTTCCAAGCTATACATATACCTTATATTGCCTTGCATATAACTCGTGTTATTACCTAATTTTGTCGGACATTTCGGACATCACCGTACGATGTGGAAATAGTACTGCTTATGTGAAACTATTCATAAACTGTATACATTTGTCAGTAGGCAATAGGATAAAGACTTCCCGCCCCTCTGGCTGGTGCGAATATTTGAATGCCCCAATGTGCCAAACCGTTGGATTGTGACACACCTCTCCGCGTCCCTCGCTCGCCGTGCTCGCTCGAAAGCTATAGCCTAACCGAAAACCAATCCCTCTTGCGTTCATTATTCGATATGGTGGCGACATATTTCGAATTTGCGAACGTGTCGGGTCGGTTGTGAGGTTGGACTAGATTTTTACGAGCGAGCGGAGCAAGCGAGCAACGGTCACAATTTCCAAGCTATACATATTCCTTATATTGCCTTGCATATAATTCGTGCTATTACTTAACTTTGTCAGACATATCGGGCATCACATTGCACTGTACGATGTGGAAATAGTACTACTTATGTGAAACTATTCATAAACAGTATACATTTGTCAGTAGGCAATAGGATAACGACTTCCGGCTCCACGGGCTGGTGCGAATATTTGAATGTCCCAATGTGCCAAACCGTTGGATTGTGACACACCTCTCCGCGTCCCTCGCTCGCCGTGCTCGCTCGAAAGCTATAGCCTAACCGAAAACCAATCCCTCTTGCGTTCATTATTCGATATGGTGGCGACATATTTCGAATTTGCGAACGTGTCGGATCGGTTGTGAGGTTGGACTAGATTTTTACAAGCGAGCGGAGCGAGCGAGCAACGATCACAATTTCCAAGCTATAGATATACCTTATATTGCCTTGCATATAATTCGTGTTATTACCTAATTTTGTCAGACATTTCGGACATCACAGTACGATGTGGAAATAGTACTACTTATGTGAAACTATTCATAAACTGTATACATTTGTCATTAGGCAATAGGATAAAGACTTCCGGTTCCTCTGGCTGGTGCGAATATTTGAATGTCCCAATGTGCCAAACCGTTGGATTGTGACACACCGTTACGCGTATCTCGCTCGCTGCGCTCGCTCGAAAGCTATAGCCTAACCGAAGACCAATCCCTCTTGCTTTCATTATTCGATATGGTGGCGACATATTTCGAATTTGCGAACGTGTCGGATCGGTTGTGAGGTTGGAGAGGATTTTTGCGAGCGAGCGGAGCGAGCGAGCAACGATCACAATTTCCAAGCTATACATATACCTTATATTGCCTTGCATATATTTCGTGTTATTACCTTATTTTATCAGCCATTTCGGACATCACATTGCACTGCACTATGTGGAAATAGTACTATTTATATGAAACTATTCATAAACAGTAAATATTTGTCAGTAGGCAATAGGATAAAGACTTCCGGCTCCTCGGGCTGGTGCGAATATTTCAACGTCAGTATGTGCCAAACCGTTGGATTGTGACAAACATCTCCGCGTCTATCGCTCGCTGTGCTCGCTCGAAAGCTATAGCCTAACCGAAAACCAAGCCCTCTTGCGTTCATTATTCGATATGGTGGCGACATATTTCGAATTTGCGAACGTGTCGGATCGGTTGTGATGCTGGACAGGATTTTTACGAGCGAGCGGAGCGAGCGAGCAACGATCACAATTTCTAAGCTATATATATACCTTATATTGCCTTGCATATAATTCGTGTTATTACATAATTTTGTCAGACATTTCGGACATCACAGTACGATGTGGAAATAGTACTACTTATGTGAAACTAATCATAAACTGTATCTACTTGTCAGTAGGCAATAGGATAAAGACTTCCGGCTCCTCGGGCTGGTGCGAATATTTGAATGTCCCAATGCGCCAAACCGTTGGATTGTGACACACCTCTCCGCGTCCCTAGCTCGCCGTGCTCGCTCGAAAGCTATAGCCTAACCGAAAACCAAGCCCTCTTGCGTTCATTATTCGATATGGTGGCGACATATTTCGAATTTGCGAACGTGTCGGATCGGTTGTGATGCTGGACAGGATTTTTACGAGCGAGCGGAGCGAGCGAGCAACGATCACAATTTCTAAGCTATATATATTCCTTATATTGCCTTGCATATAATTCGTGTTATTACATAATTTTGTCAGACATTTCGGACATCACAGTACGATGTGGAAATAGTACTACTTATGTGAAACTAATCATAAACTGTATCTACTTGTCAGTAGGCAATAGGATAAAGACTTCCGGTTCCTCTGGCTGGTGCGAATATTTGAATGTCCCAATGTGCCAAACCGTTGGATTGTGACACACCGTTACGCGTATCTCGCTCGCTGTGCTCGCTCGAAAGCTATAGCCTAACCGAAAACCAAGCCCTCTTGCGTTCATTATTCGATATGGTGGCGACATATTTCGAATTTGCGAACGTGTCGGATCGGTTGTGATGCTGGACAGGATTTTTACGAGCGAGCGGAGCGAGCGAGCAACGATCACAATTTCTAAGCTATATATATCCCTTATATTGCCTTGCATATAATTCGTGTTATTACCTAATTTTGTCAGACATTTCGGATATCACATTGCACTGTACGATGTGGAAAAAGTACTATTTATGTGAAAATATTCAAAAACTGTATACATTTGTCAGTAGGCAAGAGGATAAACACTTCCGGCTCCTCTGGCTGGTGCGAATATTTGAATGTCCCAATGTGCCAAACCGTTGGATTGTGACACACCTCTCCGCGTCCCTCGCTAGCGGTGCTCGCTCGAAAGCTATAGCCTAACCGAAAACCAATCCCTCTTGCGTTCATTATTCGATATGGTGGCGACATATTTCGAATTTGCGAACGTGTCGGGTCGGTTGTGAGGTTGGACTAGATTTTTACGAGCGAGCGGAGCGAGCAAGCAACGATCACAATTTCCAAGCTATACATATACCTTAAATTGCCTTGCATATAATTCGTGTTATACCTAACTTTGTCAGACATTTCGGACATCACATTGCACTGTGGTATGTGGAAATAGTACTGCTTATGTGAAACTATTCATAAACTGTATACATTTGTCAGTAGGCAATAGGATAAAGACTTCCCGCTCCTCTGGCTGGTGCGAATATTTGAATGTCCCAATGTGCCAAACCGTTGGATTGTGACACACCTCTCCGCGTTCCTCGCTAGCGGTGCTCGCTCGAAAGCTATAGCCTAACCGAAAACCAATCCCTGTTGCGTTCATTATTCGATATGGTGGCGACATGTTTCGAATTTGCCAACGTGTCGGATCGGTTGTGAGGTTGGACTAGATTTTTACAAGCGAGCGGAGCGAGCGAGCAACGATCACAATTTCCAAGCTATATATATACCTTATATTGCCTTGCATATAATTCGTGTTATTACCTAATTTTGTCAGACATTTCGGACATCACAGTACGATGTGGAAATAGTACTACTTATGTGAAACTATTCATAAACTGTATCTACTTGTCAGTAGGCAATAGGATAAAGACTTCCGGCTCCTCGGGCTGGTGCGTATATTTCAATGTCCCCATGTGCCAAACCGTTGGATTGTGACACACCTCTCCGCGTCCCTCGCTCGTCGTGCTCGCTCGAAAGTTATAGCCTAACCGAAAACCAATCCCTCTTGCGTTAGTCATTCGACATGGAGGGGACGTGTTTCAAATTTGGGAACGTGTCGGATCGGATGTGAGGTTTTACTAAATTTTACGAGCGAGAGGAGCGAGCGAGCAACGATCACAATTTCCAAGCTATACATATACCTTATATTGCCTTGCATATATTTCGTGTTATTACCTAATTTTGTCAGCCATTTCGGACATCACATTGCACTGTGGTATGTGGAAATAGTACTATTAATGTGAAACTATTCATAAACTGTAAACATTTGTCAGTAGGCAATAGGATAAAGACTTCCGGCTCCTCGGGCTGGTGCGAATATTTCAATGTCCGTATATGCCAAACCGTTGGTTTGTGACACACCTTTACGCGTATCTCGCTCGCTGCGCTCGCTCGAAAGCTATAGCCTAACCGAAAACCAATCCCTCTTGCGTTCATTATTCGATATGGTGGCGACATATTTCGAATTTGCGAACGTGTCGGATCGGTTGTGAGGTTGGAGAGGATTTTTGCGAGCGAGCGGAGCGAGCGAGCAACGATCACAATTTCCAAGCTATACATATACCTTATATTGCCTTGCATACAATTCGTGTTATTACCTAATTTTGTCAGCCATTTCGGACATCACATTGCACTGTGGTATGTGGAAATAGTACTATTTATGTGAAACTATTCATAAACTGTAAACATTTGTCAGTAGGCAATAGGATAAAGACTTCCGGCTCCTCGGGCTGGTGCGAATATTTGAATGTCCCAATGCGCCAAACCGTTGGATTGTGACACACCTCTCCGCGTCCCTCGCTAGCCGTGCTCGCTCGAAAGCTATAGCCTAACCGAAAACCAATCCCTCTTGCGTTCATTATTCGATATGGTGGCGACATATTTCGAATTCGCGAACTTGTCGGGTCGGTTGTGAGGTTGGACCCGATTTTTACGAGCGAGCGGAGCGAGCGAGCAACGATCACAATTTCTAAGCTATACATATCCCTTATATTGCCTTGCATATAATTCGTGTTATTAACCAACTTTTGTCAGCCATTTCGGACATCACATTGCACTGTGGTATGTGGAAATAGTACTATTTATGTGAAACTATTCATAAACTGTAAACATTTGTCAGTAGGCAATAGGATAAAGACTTCCGGCTCCTCGGGCTGGTGCGAATATTTCAATGTCCGTATATGCCAAACCGTTGGTTTTTGACACACCTTTACGCGTATCTTGCTCGCTGCGCTCGCTCGAAAGCTATAGCCTAACCTAAAACCAATCCATCTTGCGTTCATTATTCGGTATGGTGGCGACATATTTCGAATTTGCCAACGTGTCGGATCGGTTGTGAGGTTGGGCAGGATTTTTACGAGCTAGCGGAGCGAGCGAGCAACGATCACAATTTCCAAGCTATACATTTACCTTATATTGCCTTGCATATAAATCGTGTTATTACCTAATTTTGTCAGACATTTCGGCATCACATTGCACTGTACGATGTGGAAATAGTACTATTTATGTGAAGCTATTCAAAAACTGTATACATTTGTCAGTAGGCAATAGGATAAAGACTTCCGGCTCCTCGGGCTGGTGCGAATATTTGAATGTCCCAATGCGCCAAACCGTTGGATTGTGACACACCTCTCCGCGTCCCTCGCTAGCCGTGCTCGCTCGAAAGCTATAGCCTAACCGAAAACCAATCCCTCTTGCGTTCATTATTCGATATGGTGGCGACATATTTCGAATTCGCGAACTTGTCGGGTCGGTTGTGAGGTTGGACCCGATTTTTACGAGCGAGCGGAGCGAGCGAGCAACGATCACAATTTCTAAGCTATACATATCCCTTATATTGCCTTGCATATAATTCGTGTTATTAACCAACTTTTGTCAGCCATTTCGGACATCACATTGCACTGTGGTATGTGGAAATAGTACTATTTATGTGAAACTATTCATAAACTGTAAACATTTGTCAGTAGGCAATAGGATAAAGACTTCCGGCTCCTCGGGCTGGTGCGAATATTTCAATGTCCGTATATGCCAAACCGTTGGTTTGTGACACACCTTTACGCGTATCTCGCTCGCTGCGCTCGCTCGAAAGCTATAGCCTAACCTAAAACCAATCCATCTTGCGTTCATTATTCGGTATGGTGGCGACATATTTCGAATTTGCCAACGTGTCGGATCGGTTGTGAGGTTGGGCAGGATTTTTACGAGCTAGCGGAGCGAGCGAGCAACGATCACAATTTCCAAGCTATACATATACCTTATATTGCCTTGCATATAAATCGTGTTATTACCTAATTTTGTCAGACATTTCGGCATCACATTGCACTGTACGATGTGGAAATAGCACCATTTATGTGAAGCTATTCAAAAACTGTATACATTTGTCAGTAGGCAATAGGATAAAGACTTCCGGCTCCTCGGGCTGGTGCGTATATTTCAATGTCCCCATGTGCCAAACCGTTGGATTGTGACACACCTCTCCGCGTCCCTCGCTCGCCGTGCTCGCTCGAAAGATATAGCCTAACCGAAAACCCATCCCTCTTGCGCTCATTATTCGATATGGTGGCGACATATTTCGAATTTGCGAACGTGTCGGTTCGTTTTTGAGGTTGGACAGGATTTTTACGAGCGAGCGGAGCGAGCGAGCAACGATCACAATTTCTAAGCTATACATATCCCTTATATTGCCTTGCATATAATTGGTGTTATTACCTAATTTTGTCAGACATTTCGGATATCACATTGCACTGTACGATGTGGAAAAAGTACTATTTATGTGAAAATATTCAAAAACTGTATACATTTGTCAGTAGGCAATAGGATAAAGACTTCCGGCTCCTCGGGCTGGTGCGTATATTTCAATGTCCCCATGTGCCAAACCGTTGGATTGTGACACACTTCTCCGCGTCCCTCGCTCGTCGTGCTCGCTCGAAAGTTATAGCCTAACCGAAAACCAATCCCTCTTGCGTTAGTCATTCGACATGGAGGGGACTTATTTCAAATTTGGGAACTTGTCGGATCGGATGTGAGGTTGGACTAAATTTTTACGAGCGAGCGGAGCGAGCGAGCAACGATCACAATTTCCAAGCTATACATATACCTTATATTGCCTTGCATATATTTCGTGTTATTACCTACTTTTGTCAGCCATTTCGGACATCACATTGCACTGTGGTATGTGGAAATAGTACTATTTATGTGAAACTATTCATAAACTGTAAACATTTGTCAGTAGGCAATAGGATAAAGACTTCCGGCTCCTCGGGCTGGTGCGAATATTTCAATGTCCGTATATGCCAAACCGTTGGTTTGTGACACACCTTTACGCGTATCTCGCCCGCTGCGCTCGCTCGAAAGCTATAGCCTAACCTAAAACCAATCCATCTTGCGTTCATTATTCGGTATGGTGGCGACATATTTCGAATTTGCGAACGTGTCGGATCGGTTGTGAGGTTGGGCAGGATTTTTACGAGCGAGCGGAGCGAGCGAGCAACGATCACAATTTCCAAGCTATACATATACCTTATATTGCCTTGCATATAATTCGTGTTATTACCTAATTTTGTCAGACATTTCGGACATCACATTGCACTGTACGATGTGGAAATAGTACTAAATATGTGAAACTATTCATAAACTGTATACATTTGTCAGTAGGCAATAGGATAAAGACTTCCGGCTCCTCTGGCTGGTGCGAATATTTCAATGTCCGTATATGCCAAACCGTTGGTTTGTGACACACCTTTACGCGTATCTCGCTCGCTGCGCTCGCTCGAAAGCTATAGCCTAACCTAAAACCAATCCATCTTGCGTTCATTATTCGGTATGGTGGCGACATATTTCGAATTTGGGAACGTGTCGGATCGGATGTGAGGTTTTACTAAATTTTACAAGCGAGCGGAGCGAGCGAGCAACGATCACAATTTCCAAGCTATACATATACCTTATATTGCCTTGCATATATTTCGTGTTATTACCTACTTTTGTCAGCCATTTCGGACATCACATTGCACTGTGGTATGTGGAAATAGTACTGCTTTTGTGAAACTATTCATAAACTGTATACATTTGTCAGTAGGCAATAGGATAAAGACTTCCCGCTCCTCTGGCTGGTGCGAATATTTGAATGTCCCAATGTGCCAAACCGTTGGATTGTGACACACCTCTCCGCGTCCCTCGCTCGCCGTGCTCGCTCGAAAGCTATAGCCTAACCGAAAACCAATCCCTCTTGCGTTCATTATTCGATATGGTGGCGACATATTTCGAATTTGCGAACGTGTCGGATCGGTTGTGAGGTTGGAGAGGATTTTTGCGAGCGAGCGGAGCGAGCGAGCAACGATCACAATTTCCAAGCTATACATATACCTTATATTGCCTTGCATACAATTCGTGTTATTACCTAATTTTGTCAGCCATTTCGGACATCACATTGCACTGTGGTATGTGGAAATAGTACTATTTATGTCAAACTATTCATAAACTGTATCTACTTGTCAGTAGGCAATAGGATAAATACTTCCGGCTCCTCGGGCTGGTGCGAATATTTCAATGTCCCAATGTGCCAAACCGTTGGATTGTGACACACCTCTCCGCGTCCCTCGCTCGTCGTGCTCGCTCGAAAGTTATAGCCTAACCGAAAACCAATCCCTCTTGCGTTCATTATTCGGTATGGTGGCGACATATTTCGAATTTGCGAACGTGTCGGATCGGTTGTGAGGTTGGACTAGATTTTTACAAGCGAGCGGAGCGAGCGAGCAACGATCACAATTTCCAAGCTATAGATATACCTTATATTGCCTTGCATATAATTCGTGTTATTACCTAATTTTGTCGGACATTTCGGACATCACCGTACGATGTGGAAATAGTACTGCTTATGTGAAACTATTCATAAACTGTATACATTTGTCAGTAGGCAATAGGATAAAGACTTCCCGCCCCTCTGGCTGGTGCGAATATTTGAATGCCCCAATGTGCCAAACCGTTGGATTGTGACACACCTCTCCGCGTCCCTCGCTCGCCGTGCTCGCTCGAAAGCTATAGCCTAACCGAAAACCAATCCCTCTTGCGTTCATTATTCGATATGGTGGCGACATATTTCGAATTTGCGAACGTGTCGGGTCGGTTGTGAGGTTGGACTAGATTTTTACGAGCGAGCGGATTGAGCGAGCAACGATCACAATTTCCAAGCTATACATATTCCTTATATTGCCTTGCATATAATTCGTGCTATTACCTAACTTTGTCAGACATATCGGGCATCACATTGCACTGTACGATGTGGAAATAGTACTACTTATGTGAAACTATTCATAAACAGTATACATTTGTCAGTAGGCAATAGGATAACGACTTCCGGCTCCACGGGCTGGTGCGAATATTTGAATGTCCCAATGTGCCAAACCGTTGGATTGTGACACACCTCTCCGCGTCCCTCGCTCGCCGTGCTCGCTCGAAAGCTATAGCCTAACCGAAAACCAATCCCTCTTGCGTTCATTATTCGATATGGTGGCGACATATTTCGAATTTGCGAACGTGTCGGATCGGTTGTGAGGTTGGACTAGATTTTTACAAGCGAGCGGAGCGAGCGAGCAACGATCACAATTTCCAAGCTATAGATATACCTTATATTGCCTTGCATATAATTCGTGTTATTACCTAATTTTGTCAGACATTTCGGACATCACAGTACGATGTGGAAATAGTACTACTTATGTGAAACTATTCATAAACTGTATACATTTGTCATTAGGCAATAGGATAAAGACTTCCGGTTCCTCTGGCTGGTGCGAATATTTGAATGTCCCAATGTGCCAAACCGTTGGATTGTGACACACCGTTACGCGTATCTCGCTCGCTGCGCTCGCTCGAAAGCTATAGCCTAACCGAAGACCAATCCCTCTTGCTTTCATTATTCGATATGGAGGCGACATATTTCGAATTTGCGAACGTGTCGGATCGGTTGTGAGGTTGGAGAGGATTTTTGCGAGCGAGCGGAGCGAGCGAGCAACGATCACAATTTCCAAGCTATACATATACCTTATATTGCCTTGCATATATTTCGTGTTATTACCTTATTTTATCAGCCATTTCGGACATCACATTGCACTGCACTATGTGGAAATAGTACTATTTATATGAAACTATTCATAAACAGTAAATATTTGTCAGTAGGCAATAGGATAAAGACTTCCGGCTCCTCGGGCTGGTGCGAATATTTCAACGTCAGTATGTGCCAAACCGTTGGATTGTGACAAACATCTCCGCGTCTATCGCTCGCTGTGCTCGCTCGAAAGCTATAGCCTAACCGAAAACCAAGCCCTCTTGCGTTCATTATTCGATATGGTGGCGACATATTTCGAATTTGCGAACGTGTCGGATCGGTTGTGATGCTGGACAGGATTTTTACGAGCGAGCGGAGCGAGCGAGCAACGATCACAATTTCTAAGCTATATATATACCTTATATTGCCTTGCATATAATTCGTGTTATTACATAATTTTGTCAGACATTTCGGACATCACAGTACGATGTGGAAATAGTACTACTTATGTGAAACTAATCATAAACTGTATCTACTTGTCAGTAGGCAATAGGATAAAGACTTCCGGCTCCTCGGGCTGGTGCGAATATTTGAATGTCCCAATGCGCCAAACCGTTGGATTGTGACACACCTCTCCGCGTCCCTAGCTCGCCGTGCTCGCTCGAAAGCTATAGCCTAACCGAAAACCAAGCCCTCTTGCGTTCATTATTCGATATGGTGGCGACATATTTCGAATTTGCGAACGTGTCGGATCGGTTGTGATGCTGGACAGGATTTTTACGAGCGAGCGGAGCGAGCGAGCAACGATCACAATTTCTAAGCTATATATATACCTTATATTGCCTTGCATATAATTCGTGTTATTACATAATTTTGTCAGACATTTCGGACATCACAGTACGATGTGGAAATAGTACTACTTATGTGAAACTAATCATAAACTGTATCTACTTGTCAGTAGGCAATAGGATAAAGACTTCCGGTTCCTCTGGCTGGTGCGAATATTTGAATGTCCCAATGTGCCAAACCGTTGGATTGTGACACACCGTTACGCGTATCTCGCTCGCTGTGCTCGCTCGAAAGCTATAGCCTAACCGAAAACCAAGCCCTCTTGCGTTCATTATTCGATATGGTGGCGACATATTTCGAATTTGCGAACGTGTCGGATCGGTTGTGATGCTGGACAGGATTTTTACGAGCGAGCGGAGCGAGCGAGCAACGATCACAATTTCTAAGCTATATATATCCCTTATATTGCCTTGCATATAATTCGTGTTATTACCTAATTTTGTCAGACATTTCGGATATCACATTGCACTGTACGATGTGGAAAAAGTACTATTTATGTGAAAATATTCAAAAACTGTATACATTTGTCAGTAGGCAAGAGGATAAACACTTCCGGCTCCTCTGGCTGGTGCGAATATTTGAATGTCCCAATGTGCCAAACCGTTGGATTGTGACACACCTCTCCGCGTCCCTCGCTAGCGGTGCTCGCTCGAAAGCTATAGCCTAACCGAAAACCAATCCCTCTTGCGTTCATTATTCGATATGGTGGCGACATATTTCGAATTTGCGAACGTGTCAGATCGGTTGTGAGGTTGGACTAGATTTTTACAAGCGAGCGGAGCGAGCGAGCAACGATCACAATTTCCAAGCTATATATATACCTTATATTGCCTTGCATATAATTCGTGTTATTACATAATTTTGTCAGACATTTCGGACATCACAGTACGATGTGGAAATAGTACTACTTATGTGAAACTAATCATAAACTGTATCTACTTGTCAGTAGGCAATAGGATAAAGACTTCCGGCTCCTCGGGCTGGTGCGAATATTTGAATGTCCCAATGCGCCAAACCGTTGGATTGTGACACACCTCTCCGCGTCCCTAGCTCGCCGTGCTCGCTCGAAAGCTATAGCCTAACCGAAAACAAATCGCTCTTGCGTTCGTTATTCGATATGGTGGCGACATATTTCGAATTTGCGAACGTCTCGGATCGGTTGTGAGGTTGGACAGGATTTTTGCGAGCGAGCGGAGCGAGCGAGCAACGATCACAATTTCCAAGCTATACATATACCTTATATTGCCTTGCATATATTTCGCGTTATTACCTACTTTTTTCAGCCACTTCGGACATCACATTGCACTGTTGTATGTGGAAATAGTACTATTTATGTGAAACTATTCATAAACTGTAAACATTTGTCAGTAGGCAATAGGATAAAGACTTCCGGCTCCTCGGGCTGGTGCGAATATTTGAATGTCCCAATGCGCCAAACCGTTGGATTGTGACACACCTCTCCTCGTCCCTCGCTCACCGTGCTCGCTTGAAAGCTATAGCCTAACCGAAAACCAATCCCTGTTGCGTTCATTATTCGATATGGTGGCGACATATTTCGAATTTGCGAATGTGTCGGGTCGGTTGTGAGGTTGGACTAGATTTTTACGAGCGAGCGGAGCGAGCAAGCAACGGTCACAATTTCCAAGCTATACATATACCTTAAATTGCCTTGCATATAATTCGTGTTATACCTAACTTTGTCAGACATTTCGGACATCACATTGCACTGTGGTATGTGGAAATAGTACTGCCTATGTGAAACTATTCATAAACTGTATACATTTGTCAGTAGGCAATAGGATAAAGACTTCCCGCTCCTCTGGCTGGTGCGAATATTTGAATGTCCCAATGTGCCAAACCGTTGGATTGTGACACACCTCTCCGCGTTCCTCGCTAGCGGTGCTCGCTCGAAAGCTATAGCCTAACCGAAAACCAATCCCTGTTGCGTTCATTATTCGATATGGTGGCGACATGTTTCGAATTTGCCAACGTGTCGGATCGGTTGTGAGGTTGGACTAGATTTTTACAAGCGAGCGGAGCGAGCGAGCAACGATCACAATTTCCAAGCTATATATATACCTTATATTGCCTTGCATATAATTCGTGTTATTACCTAATTTTGTCAGACACTTCGGACATCACAGTACGATGTGGAAATAGTACTACTTATGTGAAACTATTCATAAACTGTATCTACTTGTCAGTAGGCAATAGGATAAAGACTTCCGGCTCCTCGGGCTGGTGCGAATATTTGAATGTCCCAATGCGCCAAACCGTTGGATTGTGACACACCTCTCCGCGTCCCTAGCTCGCCGTGCTCGCTCGAAAGCTATAGCCTAACCGAAAACCAATCCCTCTTGCGTTCATTATTCGATATGGTGGCGACATATTTCGAATTCGCGAACTTGTCGGGTCGGTTGTGAGGTTGGACTAGATTTTTACGAGCGAGCGGAGCGAGCGAGCATCGGTCACAATTTCCAAGCTATAAATATTCCTTATATTGCCTTGCATATAATTCGTGTTATTACCTAACTTTGTCAGACATTTCGGACATCACATTGCACTGTGGTATGTGGAAATAGTACTGCTTATGTGAAACTATTCATAAACTGTATACATTTGTCAGTAGGCAAGAGGATAAACACTTCCGGCTCCTCGGGCTGGTGCGTATATTTCAATGTCCCCATGTGTCAAACCGTTGGATTGTGACACACCTCTCCGCGTACCTCGCTCGTCGTGCTTGCTCGAAAGTTATAGCCTAACCGAAAACCAATCCCTCTTGCGTTAGTCATTCGACATGGAGCCGACTTATTTCAAATTTGGGAACGTGTCGGATCGGATGTGAGGTTGGACTAAATTTTTACGAGCGAGCGGAGCGAGCGAGCAACGATAACAATTTCCAAGCTATACATATACCTTATATTGCCTTGCATATATTTCGTGTTATTACCTACTTTTGTCAGCCATTTCGGACATCACATTGCACTGTGGTATGTGGAAATAGTACTATTTATGTGAAACTATTCATAAACTGTAAACATTTGTCAGTAGGCAATAGGATAAAGACTTCCGGCTCCTCGGGCTGGTGCGAATATTTCAATGTCCGTATATGCCAAACCGTTGGTTTGTGACACACCTTTACGCGTATCTCGCTCGCTGCGCTCGCTCGAAAGCTATAGCCTAACCTAAAACCAATCCATCTTGCGTTCATTATTCGGTATGGTGGCGACATATTTCGAATTTGCGAACGTGTCGGATCGGTTGTGAGGTTGGGCAGGATTTTAACGAGCGAGCGGAGCGAGCGAGCAACAATCACAATTTCCAAGCTATACATATACCTTATATTGCCTTGCATATAATTCGTGTTATTACCTAATTTTGTCAGACATTTCGGACATCACATTGCACTGTACGATGTGGAAATAGTACTACTTATGTGAAACTATTCATAAAATGTATACATTTGTCAGTAGGCAATAGGATAAAAACTTCCGGCTCCTCGGGCTGGTGCGAATATTTCAATGTCCCCATGTGCCAAACCGTTGGATTGTGACACACATCTCCGCGTCTATCGCTCGCTGTGCTCGCTCGAAAGCTATAGCCTAACCGAAAACCAATCCCTCTTGCGTTCATTATTCGATATGGTGGCGACATATTTCGTATTTGCGAACGTGTCGGATCGGATGTGAGGTTTTACTAAATTTTTACGAGCGAGCGGAGCGAGCGAGCAACGATCACAATTTCCAAGCTATACATATACCTTATATTGCCCTGCATATATTTCGTGTTATTACCTACTTTTGTCAGCCATTTCGGACATCACATTGCACTGTGGTATGTGGAAATAGTACTGCTTATGTGAAACTATTCATAAACTGTATACATTTGTCAGTAGGCAATAGGATAAAGACTTCCCGCTCCTCTGGCTGGTGCGAATATTTGAATGTCCCAATGTGCCAAACCGTTAGATTGTGACACACCTCTCCGCGTCCCTCGCTCGCCGTGCTCGCTCGAAAGCTATAGCCTAACCGAAAACCAATCCCTCTTGCGTTCATTATTCGATATGGTGGCGACATATTTCGCATTTGCGAACGTGTCGGATCGGTTGTGAGGTTGGACTAGATTTTTACAAGCGAGCGGAGCGAGCGAGCATCGATCACAATTTCCAAGCTATAGATATACCTTATATTACCTTGCATATAATTCGTGTTATTACCTAATTTTGTCAGACATTTCGGACATCACAGTACGATGTGGAAATAGTACTACTTATGTGAAACTATTCATAAACTGTATACATTTGTCAGTAGGCAATAGGATAAAGACTTCCGGTTCCTCTGGCTGGTGCGAATATTTCAATGTCCCAATGTGCCAAACCGTTGGATTGTGACACACCGTTACGCGTATCTCGCTCGCTGCGCTCGCTCGAAAGCTATAGCCTAACCGAAAACCAATCCCTCTTGCGTTCATTATTCGATATGGTGGCGACATATTTCGAATTCGCGAACTTGTCGGGTCGGTTGTGAGGTTGGACTAGATTTTTACGAGCGAGCGGAGCAAGCGAGCATCGGTCACAATTTCCAAGCTATAAATATTCCTTATATTGCCTTGCATATAATTCGTGTTATTACCTAACTTTGTCAGACATTTCGGACATCACATTGCACTGTGGTATGTGGAAATAGTACTGCTTATGTGAAACTATTCATAAACTGTATACATTTGTCAGAAGGCAATAGGATAAAGACTTCCGGCTCCTCTGGCTGGTGCGAATATTTCAATGTCCCAATGTGCCAAACCGTTGGATTGTGACACGCCGTTACGCGTATCTCGCTCGCTGCGCTCGCTCGAAAGCTATAGCCTAACCGAAAACCAATCCCTCTTGCGTTCATTATTCGATATGATGGCGACATATTTCGAATTTGCGAACGTGTCGGATCGGTTGTGATGTTGGACAGGATTTTTACGAGCGAGCGGAGCGAGCGAGCAACGATCACAATTTCTGAGCTATACATATCCCTTATATTGCCTTGCATATAATTCGTGTTATTACCTAATTTTGTCAGACATTTCGGATATCACATTGCACTGTACGATGTGGAAAAAGTACTATTTATGTGAAAATATTCAAAAACTGAATACATTTGTCAGTAGGCAAGAGGATAAACACTTCCGGCTCCTCGGGCTGGTGCGTATATTTCAATGTCCCCATGTGTCAAACCGTTGGATTGTGACACACCTCTCCGCGTACCTCGCTCGTCGTGCTCGCTCGAAAGTTATAGCCTAACCGAAAACCAATCCCTCTTGCGTTAGTCATTCGACATGGAGCCGACTTATTTCAAATTTGGGAACGTGTCGGATCGGATGTGAGGTTGGACTAAATTTTTACGAGCGAGCGGAGCGAGCGAGCAACGATCACAATTTCCAAGCTATACATATACCTTATATTGCCTTGCATATATTTCGCGTTATTACCTACTTTTTTTCAGCCATTTCGGACATCACATTGCACTGTTGTATGTGGAAATAGTACTATTTATGTGAAACTATTCATAAACTGTAAACATTTGTCAGTAGGCAATAGGATAAAGACTTCCGGCTCCTCGGGCTGGTGCGAATATTTCAATGTCCGTATATGCCAAACCGTTGGTTTGTGACACACCTTTACGCGTATCTCGCTCGCTGCGCTCGCTCGAAAGCTATAGCCTAACCTAAAACCAATCCATCTTGCGTTCATTATTCGGTATGGTGGCGACATATTTCGAATTTGCGAATGTGTCGGGTCGGTTGTGAGGTTGGACTAGATTTTTACGAGCGAGCGGAGCGAGCAAGCAACGGTCACAATTTCCAAGCTATACATATTCCTTTAATTGCCTTGCATATAATTCGTGTTATACCTAACTTTGTCAGACATTTCGGACATCACATTGCACTGTGGTATGTGGAAATAGTACTGCTTATGTGAAACTATTCATAAACTGTATACATTTGTCAGTAGGCAATAGGATAAAGACTTCCCGCTCCTCTGGCTGGTGCGAATATTTGAATGTCCCAATGTGCCAAACCGTTGGATTGTGACACACCTCTCCGCGTCCCTCGCTAGCGGTGCTCGCTCGAAAGCTATAGCCTAACCGAAAACCAATCCCTCTTGCGTTCATTATTCGATATGGTGGCGACATATTTCGAATTTGCGAACGTGTCGGATCGGTTGTGAGGTTGGACTAGATTTTTACAAGCGAGCGGAGCGAGCGAGCAACGATCACAATTTCCAAGCTATATATATACCTTATATTGCCTTGCATATAATTCGTGTTATTACCTAATTTTGTCAGACATTTCGGGCATCACAGTACGATGTGGAAATAGTACTACTTATGTGAAACTAATCATAAACTGTATCTACTTGTCAGTAGGCAATAGGATAAAGACTTCCGGCTCCTCGGGCTGGTGCGAATATTTGAATGTCCCAATGCGCCAAACCGTTGGATTGTGACACACCTCTCCGCGTCCCTAGCTCGCCGTGCTCGCTCGAAAGCTATAGCCTAACCGAAAACAAATCGCTCTTGCGTTCATTATTCGATATGGTGGCGACATATTTCGAATTTGCGAACGTGTCGGATCGGTTGTGAGGTTGGACAGGATTTTTGCGAGCGAGCGGAGCGAGCGAGCAACGATCACAATTTCCAAGCTATACATATACCTTATATTGCCTTGCATATATTTCGCGTTATTACCTACTTTTTTCAGCCATTTCGGACATCACATTGCACTGTTGTATGTGGAAATAGTACTATTTATGTGAAACTATTCATAAACTGTAAACATTCGTCAGTAGGCAATAGGATAAAGACTTCCGGCTCCTCGGGCTGGTGCGAATATTTGAATGTCCCAATGCGCCAAACCGTTGGATTGTGACACACCTCTCCTCGTCCCTCGCTCACCGTGCTCGCTTGAAAGCTATAGCCTAACCGAAAACCAATCCCTCTTGCGTTCATTATTCGATATGGTGGCGACATATTTCGAATTCGCGAACTTGTCGGGTCGTTTGTGAGGTTGGACTAGATTTTTACGAGCGAGCGGAGCGAGCGAGCATCGGTCACAATTTCCAAGCTATAAATATTCCTTATATTGCCTTGCATATAATTCGTGTTATTACCTAACTTTGTCAGACATTTCGGACATCACATTGCACTGTACGATGTGGAAATAGTACTACTTATGTGAAACTATTCATAAACAGTATACATTTGTCAGTAGGCAATAGGATAACGACTTCCGGCTCCACGGGCTGGTGCGAATATTTGAATGTCCCAATGTGCCAAACCGGTGGATTGTGACACACCTCTCCGCGTCCCTCGCTCGCCGTGCTCGCTCGAAAGCTATAGCCTAACCGAAAACCAATCCCTCTTGCGTTCATTATTCGATATGGTGGCGACATATTTCGAATTTGCGAACGTGTCGGATCGGTTGTGAGGTTGGACTAGATTTTTACAAGCGAGCGGAGCGAGCGAGCAACGATCACAATTTCCAAGCTATAGATATACCTTATATTGCCTTGCATATAATTCGTGTTATTACCTAATTTTGTCAGACATTTCGGACATCACAGTACGATGTGGAAATAGTACTACTTATGTGAAACTATTCATAAACTGTATACATTTGTCATTAGGCAATAGGATAAAGACTTCCGGTTCCTCTGGCTGGTGCGAATATTTGAATGTCCCAATGTGCCAAACCGTTGGATTGTGACACACCGTTACGCGTATCTCGCTCGCTGCGCTCGCTCGAAAGCTATAGCCTAACCGAAGACCAATCCCTCTTGCTTTCATTATTCGATATGGTGGCGACATATTTCGAATTTGCGAACGTGTCGGATCGGTTGTGAGGTTGGACAGGATTTTTGCGAGCGAGCGGAGCGAGCGAGCAACGATCACAATTTCCAAGCTATACATATACCTTATATTGCCTTGCATATATTTCGTGTTATTACCTTATTTTATCAGCCATTTCGGACATCACATTGCACTGCACTATGTGGAAATAGTACTATTTATATGAAACTATTCATAAACAGTAAATATTTGTCAGTAGGCAATAGGATAAAGACTTCCGGCTCCTCGGGCTGGTGCGAATATTTCAACGTCAGTATGTGCCAAACCGTTGGATTGTGACAAACATCTCCGCGTCTATCGCTCGCTGTGCTCGCTCGAAAGCTATAGCCTAACCGAAAACCAAGCCCTCTTGCGTTCATTATTCGATATGGTGGCGACATATTTCGAATTTGCGAACGTGTCGGATCGGTTGTGATGCTGGACAGGATTTTTACGAGCGAGCGGAGCGAGCGAGCAACGATCACAATTTCTAAGCTATATATATACCTTATATTGCCTTGCATATAATTCGTGTTATTACATAATTTTGTCAGACATTTCGGACATCACAGTACGATGTGGAAATAGTACTACTTATGTGAAACTAATCATAAACTGTATCTACTTGTCAGTAGGCAATAGGATAAAGACTTCCGGCTCCTCGGGCTGGTGCGAATATTTGAATGTCCCAATGCGCCAAACCGTTGGATTGTGACACACCTCTCCGCGTCCCTAGCTCGCCGTGCTCGCTCGAAAGCTATAGCCTAACCGAAAACCAAGCCCTCTTGCGTTCATTATTCGATATGGTGGCGACATATTTCGAATTTGCGAACGTGTCGGATCGGTTGTGATGCTGGACAGGATTTTTACGAGCGAGCGGAGCGAGCGAGCAACGATCACAATTTCTAAGCTATATATATACCTTATATTGCCTTGCATATAATTCGTGTTATTACATAATTTTGTCAGACATTTCGGACATCACAGTACGATGTGGAAATAGTACTACTTATGTGAAACTAATCATAAACTGTATCTACTTGTCAGTAGGCAATAGGATAAAGACTTCCGGTTCCTCTGGCTGGTGCGAATATTTGAATGTCCCAATGTGCCAAACCGTTGGATTGTGACACACCGTTACGCGTATCTCGCTCGCTGTGCTCGCTCGAAAGCTATAGCCTAACCGAAAACCAAGCCCTCTTGCGTTCATTATTCGATATGGTGGCGACATATTTCGAATTTGCGAACGTGTCGGATCGGTTGTGATGCTGGACAGGATTTTTACGAGCGAGCGGAGCGAGCGAGCAACGATCACAATTTCTAAGCTATATATATCCCTTATATTGCCTTGCATATAATTCGTGTTATTACCTAATTTTGTCAGACATTTCGGATATCACATTGCACTGTACGATGTGCAAAAAGTACTATTTATGTGAAAATATTCAAAAACTGTATACATTTGTCAGTAGGCAAGAGGATAAACACTTCCGGCTCCTCTGGCTGGTGCGAATATTTGAATGTCCCAATGTGCCAAACCGTTGGATTGTGACACACCTCTCCGCGTCCCTCGCTAGCGGTGCTCGCTCGAAAGCTATAGCCTAACCGAAAACCAATCCCTCTTGCGTTCATTATTCGATATGGTGGCGACATATTTCGAATTTGCGAACGTGTCAGATCGGTTGTGAGGTTGGACTAGATTTTTACAAGCGAGCGGAGCGAGCGAGCAACGATCACAATTTCCAAGCTATATATATACCTTATATTGCCTTGCATATAATTCGTGTTATTACATAATTTTGTCAGACATTTCGGACATCACAGTACGATGTGGAAATAGTACTACTTATGTGAAACTAATCATAAACTGTATCTACTTGTCAGTAGGCAATAGGATAAAGACTTCCGGCTCCTCGGGCTGGTGCGAATATTTGAATGTCCCAATGCGCCAAACCGTTGGATTGTGACACACCTCTCCGCGTCCCTAGCTCGCCGTGCTCGCTCGAAAGCTATAGCCTAACCGAAAACAAATCGCTCTTGCGTTCGTTATTCGATATGGTGGCGACATATTTCGAATTTGCGAACGTGTCGGATCGGTTGTGAGGTTGGACAGGATTTTTGCGAGCGAGCGGAGCGAGCGAGCAACGATCACAATTTCCAAGCTATACATATACCTTATATTGCCTTGCATATATTTCGCGTTATTACCTACTTTTTTCAGCCACTTCGGACATCACATTGCACTGTTGTATGTGGAAATAGTACTATTTATGTGAAACTATTCATAAACTGTAAACATTTGTCAGTAGGCAATAGGATAAAGACTTCCGGCTCCTCGGGCTGGTGCGAATATTTGAATGTCCCAATGCGCCAAACCGTTGGATTGTGACACACCTCTCCTCGTCCCTCGCTCACCGTGCTCGCTTGAAAGCTATAGCCTAACCGAAAACCAATCCCTCTTGCGTTCATTATTCGATATGGTGGCGACATATTTCGAATTTGCGAATGTGTCGGGTCGGTTGTGAGGTTGGACTAGATTTTTACGAGCGAGCGGAGCGAGCAAGCAACGGTCACAATTTCCAAGCTATACATATACCTTAAATTGCCTTGCATATAATTCGTGTTATACCTAACTTTGTCAGACATTTCGGACATCACATTGCACTGTGGTATGTGGAAATAGTACTGCCTATGTGAAACTATTCATAAACTGTATACATTTGTCAGTAGGCAATAGGATAAAGACTTCCCGCTCCTCTGGCTGGTGCGAATATTTGAATGTCCCAATGTGCCAAACCGTTGGATTGTGACACACCTCTCCGCGTTCCTCGCTAGCGGTGCTCGCTCGAAAGCTATAGCCTAACCGAAAACCAATCCCTGTTGCGTTCATTATTCGATATGGTGGCGACATGTTTCGAATTTGCCAACGTGTCGGATCGGTTGTGAGGTTGGACTAGATTTTTACAAGCGAGCGGAGCGAGCGAGCAACGATCACAATTTCCAAGCTATATATATACCTTATATTGCCTTGCATATAATTCGTGTTATTACCTAATTTTGTCAGACATTTCGGACATCACAGTACGATGTGGAAATAGTACTACTTATGTGAAACTATTCATAAACTGTATCTACTTGTCAGTAGGCAATAGGATAAAGACTTCCGGCTCCTCGGGCAGGTGCGAATATTTGAATGTCCCAATGCGCCAAACCGTTGGATTGTGACACACCTCTCCGCGTCCCTAGCTCGCCGTGCTCGCTCGAAAGCTATAGCCTAACCGAAAACCAATCCCTCTTGCGTTCATTATTCGATATGGTGGCGACATATTTCGAATTCGCGAACTTGTCGGGTCGGTTGTGAGGTTGGACTAGATTTTTACGAGCGAGCGGAGCGAGCGAGCATCGGTCACAATTTCCAAGCTATAAATATTCCTTATATTGCCTTGCATATAATTCGTGTTATTACCTAACTTTGTCAGACATTTCGGACATCACATTGCACTGTGGTATGTGGAAATAGTACTGCTTATGTGAAACTATTCATAAACTGTATACATTTGTCAGTAGGCAAGAGGATAAACACTTCCGGCTCCTCGGGCTGGTGCGTATATTTCAATGTCCCCATGTGTCAAACCGTTGGATTGTGACACACCTCTCCGCGTACCTCGCTCGTCGTGCTCGCTCGAAAGTTATAGCCTAACCGAAAACCAATCCCTCTTGCGTTAGTCATTCGACATGGAGCCGACTTATTTCAAATTTGGGAACGTGTCGGATCGGATGTGAGGTTGGACTAAATTTTTACGAGCGAGCGGAGCGAGCGAGCAACGATAACAATTTCCAAGCTATACATATACCTTATATTGCCTTGCATATATTTCGTGTTATTACCTACTTTTGTCAGACATTTCGGCATCACATTGCACTGTGGTATGTGGAAATAGTACTATTTATGTGAAGCTATTCAAAAACTGTATACATTTGTCAGTAGGCAATAGGATAAAGACTTCCGGCTCCTCGGGCTGGTGCGTATATTTCAATGTCCCCATGTGCCAAACCGTTGGATTGTGACACACCTTTACGCGTATCTCGCTCGCTGCGCTCGCTCGAAAGCTATAGCCTAACCTAAAACCAATCCATCTTGCGTTCATTATTCGGTATGGTGGCGACATATTTCGAATTTGCGAATGTGTCGGGTCGGTTGTGAGGTTGGACTAGATTTTTACGAGCGAGCGGAGCGAGCAAGCAACGGTCACAATTTCCAAGCTATACATATTCCTTTAATTGCCTTGCATATAATTCGTGTTATACCTAACTTTGTCAGACATTTCGGACATCACATTGCACTGTGGTATGTGGAAATAGTACTGCTTATGTGAAACTATTCATAAACTGTATACATTTGTCAGTAGGCAATAGGATAAAGACTTCCCGCTCCTCTGGCTGGTGCGAATATTTGAATGTCCCAATGTGCCAAACCGTTGGATTGTGACACACCTCTCCGCGTCCCTCGCTAGCGGTGCTCGCTCGAAAGCTATAGCCTAACCGAAAACCAATCCCTCTTGCGTTCATTATTCGATATGGTGGCGACATATTTCGAATTTGCGAACGTGTCGGATCGGTTGTGAGGTTGGACTAGATTTTTACAAGCGAGCGGAGCGAGCGAGCAACGATCACAATTTCCAAGCTATATATATACCTTATATTGCCTTGCATATAATTCGTGTTATTACCTAATTTTGTCAGACATTTCGGACATCACAGTACGATGTGGAAATAGTACTACTTATGTGAAACTAATCATAAACTGTATCTACTTGTCAGTAGGCAATAGGATAAAGACTTCCGGCTCCTCGGGCTGGTGCGAATATTTGAATGTCCCAATGTGCCAAACCGTTGGATTGTGACACACCGTTACGCGTATCTCGCTCGCTGCGCTCGCTCGAAAGCTATAGCCTAACCGAAAACAAATCGCTCTTGCGTTCATTATTCGATATGGTGGCGACATATTTCGAATTTGCGAACGTGTCGGATCGGTTGTGAGGTTGGACAGGATTTTTGCGAGCGAGCGGAGCGAGCGAGCAACGATCACAATTTCCAAGCTATACATATACCTTATATTGCCTTGCATATATTTCGCGTTATTACCTACTTTTTTCAGCCATTTCGGACATCACATTGCACTGTTGTATGTGGAAATAGTACTATTTATGTGAAACTATTCATAAACTGTAAACATTCGTCAGTAGGCAATAGGATAAAGACTTCCGGCTCCTCGGGCTGGTGCGAATATTTGAATGTCCCAATGCGCCAAACCGTTGGATTGTGACACACCTCTCCTCGTCCCTCGCTCACCGTGCTCGCTTGAAAGCTATAGCCTAACCGAAAACCAATCCCTCTTGCGTTCATTATTCGATATGGTGGCGACATATTTCGAATTCGCGAACTTGTCGGGTCGGTTGTGAGGTTGGACTAGATTTTTACGAGCGAGCGGAGCGAGCGAGCATCGGTCACAATTTCCAAGCTATAAATATTCCTTATATTGCCTTGCATATAATTCGTGTTATTACCTAACTTTGTCAGACATTTCGGACATCACATTGCACTGTGGTATGTGGAAATAGTACTGCTTATGTGAAACTATTCATAAACTGTATACATTTGTCAGAAGGCAATAGGATAAAGACTTCCCGCTCCTCTGGCTGGTGCGAATATATCAACGTCAGTATGTGCCAAACCGTTGGATTGTGACACACATCTCCGCGTCTATCGCTCGCAGTGCTCGCTCCAAAGCTATAGCCTAACCGAAAACCAATCCCTCTCGCGTTCATTATTCGACATGGTGGCGACATATTTCGAATTTCGAACGTGTCGGATCGGTTGTGAGGTTGAACAGGATTCTTACGAGCGAGCGGAGCGAGCGAGCAACGATCACAATTTCTGAGCTATACATATCCCTTATATTGCCTTGCATATAATTCGTGTTATTACCTAATTTTGTCAGACATTTCGGATATCACATTGCACTGTACGATGTGGAAAAAGTACTATTTATGTGAAAATATTCAAAAACTGTATACATTTGTCAGTAGGCAAGAGGATAAACACTTCCGGCTCCTCGGGCTGGTGCGTATATTTCAATGTCCCCATGTGTCAAACCGTTGGATTGTGACACACCTCTCCGCGTACCTCGCTCGTCGTGCTCGCTCGAAAGTTATAGCCTAACCGAAAACCAATCCCTCTTGCGTTAGTCATTCGACATGCAGGCGACTTATTTCAAATTTGGGAACGTGTCGGATCGGATGTGAGGTTGGACTAAATTTTTACGAGCGAGCGGAGCGAGCGAGCAACGATAACAATTTCCAAGCTATACATATACCTTATATTGCCTTGCATATATTTCGTGTTATTACCTACTTTTGTCAGCCATTTCGGACATCACATTGCACTGTGGTATGTGGAAATAGTACTATTTATGTGAAACTATTCATAAACTGTAAACATTTGTCAGTAGGCAATAGGATAAAGACTTCCGGCTCCTCGGGCTGGTGCGAATATTTCAATGTCCGTATATGCCAAACCGTTGGTTTGTGACACACCTTTACGCGTATCTCGCTCGCTGCGCTCGCTCGAAAGCTATAGCCTAACCTAAAACCAATCCATCTTGCGTTCATTATTCGGTATGGTGGCGACATATTTCGAATTTGCGAACGTGTCGGATCGGTTGTGAGGTTGGGCAGGATTTTAACGAGCGAGCGGAGCGAGCGAGCAACAATCACAATTTCCAAGCTATACATATACCTTATATTGCCTTGCATATAATTCGTGTTATTACCTAATTTTGTCAGACATTTCGGACATCACATTGCACTGTGGTATGTGGAAATAGTACTGCTTATGTGAAACTATTCATAAACTGTATACATTTGTCAGTAGGCAAGAGGATAAACACTTCCGGCTCCTCGGGCTGGTGCGTATATTTCAATGTCCCCATGTGTCAAACCGTTGGATTGTGACACACCTCTCCGCGTCCCTCGCTCGTCGTGCTCGCTCGAAAGTTATAGCCTAACCGAAAACCAATCCCTCTTGCGTTAGTCATTCGACATGGAGCAGACTTATTTCAAATTTGGGAACGTGTCGGATCGGATGTGAGGTTGGACTAAATTTTTACGAGCGAGCGGAGCGAGCGAGCAACGATAACAATTTCCAAGCTATACATATACCTTATATTGCCTTGCATATATTTCGTGTTATTACCTACTTTTGTCAGCCATTTCGGACATCACATTGCACTGTGGTATGTGGAAATAGTACTACTTATGTGAAACTATTCATAAACTGTATACATTTGTCAGTAGGCAATAGGATAAAGACTTCCGGCTCCTCGGGCTGGTGCGAATATTTCAATGTCCGTATATGCCAAACCGTTGGTTTGTGACACACCTTTACGCGTATCTCGCTCGCTGCGCTCGCTCGAAAGCTATAGCCTAACCTAAAACCAATCCATCTTGCGTTCATTATTCGGTATGGTGGCGACATATTTCGAATTTGCGAATGTGTCGGGTCGGTTGTGAGGTTGGACTAGATTTTTACGAGCGAGCGGAGCGAGCAAGCAACGGTCACAATTTCCAAGCTATACATATTCCTTTAATTGCCTTGCATATAATTCGTGTTATACCTAACTTTGTCAGACATTTCGGACATCACATTGCACTGTGGTATGTGGAAATAGTACTGCTTATGTGAAACTATTCATAAACTGTATACATTTGTCAGTAGGCAATAGGATAAAGACTTCCGGCTCCTCGGGCTGGTGCGAATATTTGAATGTCCCAATGCGCCAAACCGTTGGATTGTGACACACCTCTCCGCGTCCCTCGCTCGCCGTGCTCGCTCGAAAGCTATAGCCTAACCGAAAACCAATCCCTCTTGCGTTCATTATTCGATATGGTGGCGACATATTTCGAATTTGCGAACGTGTCGGATCGGTTGTGAGGTTGGACTAGATTTTTACAAGCGAGCGGAGCGAGCGAGCAACGATCACAATTTCCAAGCTATATATATACCTTATATTGCCTTGCATATAATTCGTGTTATTACCTAATTTTGTCAGACATTTCGGACATCACAGTACGATGTGGAAATAGTACTACTTATGTGAAACTAATCATAAACTGTATCTACTTGTCAGTAGGCAATAGGATAAAGACTTCCGGCTCCTCGGGCTGGTGCGAATATTTGAATGTCCCAATGCGCCAAACCGTTGGATTGTGACACACCTCTCCGCGTCCCTAGCTCGCCGTGCTCGCTCGAAAGCTATAGCCTAACCGAAAACAAATCGCTCTTGCGTTCATTATTCGATGTGGTGGCGACATATTTCGAATTTGCGAACGTGTCGGATCGGTTGTGAGGTTGGACAGGATTTTTGCGAGCGAGCGGAGCGAGCGAGCAACGATCACAATTTCCAAGCTATACATATACCTTATATTGCCTTGCATATATTTCGCGTTATTACCTACTTTTTTCAGCCATTTCGGACATCACATTGCACTGTTGTATGTGGAAATAGTACTATTTATGTGAAACTATTCATAAACTGTAAACATTCGTCAGTAGGCAATAGGATAAAGACTTCCGGCTCCTCGGGCTGGTGCGAAAATTTGAATGTCCCAATGCGCCAAACCGTTGGATTGTGACACACCTCTCCTCGTCCCTCGCTCACCGTGCTCGCTTGAAAGCTATAGCCTAACCGAAAACCAATCCCTCTTGCGTTCATTATTCGATATGGTGGCGACATATTTCGAATTCGCGAACTTGTCGGGTCGGTTGTGAGGTTGGACTAGATTTTTACGAGCGAGCGGAGCGAGCGAGCATCGGTCACAATTTCCAAGCTATAAATATTCCTTATATTGCCTTGCATATAATTCGTGTTATTACCTAACTTTGTCAGACATTTCGGACATCACATTGCACTGTGGTATGTGGAAATAGTACTGCTTATGTGAAACTATTCATAAACTGTATACATTTGTCAGAAGGCAATAGGATAAAGACTTCCCGCTCCTCTGGCTGGTGCGAATATATCAACGTCAGTATGTGCCAAACCGTTGGATTGTGACACACATCTCCGCGTCTATCGCTCGCAGTGCTCGCTCCAAAGCTATAGCCTAACCGAAAACCAATCCCTCTTGCGTTCATTATTCGATATGATGGCGACATATTTCGAATTTGCGAACGTGTCGGATCGGTTGTGAGGTTGGACAGGATTTTTACGAGCGAGCGGAGCGAGCGAGCAACGATCACAATTTCTGAGCTATACATATCCCTTATATTGCCTTGCATATAATTCGTGTTATTACCTAATTTTGTCAGACATTTCGGATATCACATTGCACTGTACGATGTGGAAAAAGTACTATTTATGTGAAAATATTCAAAAACTGTATACATTTGTCAGTAGGCAAGAGGATAAACACTTCCGGCTCCTCGGGCTGGTGCGTATATTTCAATGTCCCCATGTGTCAAACCGTTGGATTGTGACACACCTCTCCGCGTACCTCGCTCGTCGTGCTCGCTCGAAAGTTATAGCCTAACCGAAAACCAATCCCTCTTGCGTTAGTCATTCGACATGGAGCCGACTTATTTCAAATTTGGGAACGTGTCGGATCGGATGTGAGGTTGGACTAAATTTTTACGAGCGAGCGGAGCGAGCGAGCAACGATAACAATTTCCAAGCTATACATATACCTTATATTGCCTTGCATATATTTCGTGTTATTACCTACTTTTGTCAGCCATTTCGGACATCACATTGCACTGTGGTATGTGGAAATAGTACTATTTATGTGAAACTATTCATAAACTGTAAACATTTGTCAGTAGGCAATAGGATAAAGACTTCCGGCTCCTCGGGCTGGTGCGAATATTTCAATGTCCGTATATGCCAAACCGTTGGTTTGTGACACACCTTTACGCGTATCTCGCTCGCTGCGCTCGCTCGAAAGCTATAGCCTAACCTAAAACCAATCCATCTTGCGTTCATTATTCGGTATGGTGGCGACATATTTCGAATTTGCGAACGTGTCGGATCGGTTGTGAGGTTGGGCAGGATTTTAACGAGCGAGCGGAGCGAGCGAGCAACAATCACAATTTCCAAGCTATACATATACCTTATATTGCCTTGCATATAATTCGTGTTATTACCTAATTTTGTCAGACATTTCGGACATCACATTGCACTGTACGATGTGGAAATAGTACTACTTATGTGAAACTATTCATAAACTGTATACATTTGTCAGTAGGCAATAGGATAAAAACTTCCGGCTCCTCGGGCTGGTGCGAATATTTCAATGTCCCCATGTGCCAAACCGTTGGATTGTGACACACATCTCCGCGTCTATCGCTCGCTGTGCTCGCTCGAAAGCTATAGCCTAACCGAAAACCAATCCCTCTTGCGTTCATTATTCGATATGGTGGCGACATATTTCGTATTTGCGAACGTGTCGGATCGGATGTGAGGTTTTACTAAATTTTTACGAGCGAGCGGAGCGAGCGAGCAACGATCACAATTTCCAAGCTATACATATACCTTATATTGCCCTGCATATATTTCGTGTTATTACCTACTTTTGTCAGCCATTTCGGACATCACATTGCACTGTGGTATGTGGAAATAGTACTGCTTATGTGAAACTATTCATAAACTGTATACATTTGTCAGTAGGCAATAGGATAAAGACTTCCCGCTCCTCTGGCTGGTGCGAATATTTGAATGTCCCAATGTGCCAAACCGTTAGATTGTGACACACCTCTCCGCGTCCCTCGCTCGCCGTGCTCGCTCGAAAGCTATAGCCTAACCGAAAACCAATCCCTCTTGCGTTCATTATTCGATATGGTGGCGACATATTTCGCATTTGCGAACGTGTCGGATCGGTTGTGAGGTTGGACTAGATTTTTACAAGCGAGCGGAGCGAGCGAGCATCGATCACAATATCCAAGCTATAGATATACCTTATATTACCTTGCATATAATTCGTGTTATTACCTAATTTTGTCAGACATTTCGGACATCACAGTACGATGTGGAAATAGTACTACTTATGTGAAACTATTCATAAACTGTATACATTTGTCAGTAGGCAATAGGATAAAGACTTCCGGTTCCTCTGGCTGGTGCGAATATTTGAATGTCCCAATGTGCCAAACCGTTGGACTGTGACACACCGTTACGCGTATCTCGCTCGCTGCGCTCGCTCGAAAGCTATAGCCTAACCGAAAACCAATCCCTCTTGCGTTCATTATTCGATATGATGGCGACATATTTCGAATTTGCGAACGTGTCGGATCGGTTGTGAGGTTGGACAGGATTTTTACGAGCGAGCGGAGCGAGCGAGCAACGATCACAATTTCTGAGCTATACATATCCCTTATATTGCCTTGCATATAATTCGTGTTATTACCTAATTTTGTCAGACATTTCGGATATCACATTGCACTGTACGATGTGGAAAAAGTACTATTTATGTGAAAATATTCAAAAACTGTATACATTTGTCAGTAGGCAAGAGGATAAACACTTCCGGCTCCTCGGGCTGGTGCGTATATTTCAATGTCCCCATGTGTCAAACCGTTGGATTGTGACACACCTCTCCGCGTCCCTCGCTCGCCATGCTCGCTCGAAAACTATAGCCTAACCGAAAACCAATCCCTCTTGCGTTAGTCATTCGACATGGAGCCGACTTATTTCAAATTTGGGAACGTTTCGGATCGGATGTGAGGTTGGACTAAATTTTTCCGAGCGAGCGGAGCGAGCGAGCAGCGATAACAATTTCCAAGCTATACATATACCTTATATTGCCTTGCATATATTTCGTGTTATTACCTACTTTTGTCAGCCATTTCGGACATCACATTGCACTGTGGTATGTGGAAATAGTACTATTTATGTGAAACTATTCATAAACTGTAAACATTTGTCAGTAGGCAATAGGATAAAGACTTCCGGCTCCTCGGGCTGGTGCGAATATTTCAATGTCCGTATGTGCCAAACCGTTGGTTTGTGACACACCTCTCCGCGTCCCTCGCTCGCCGTGCTCGCTCGAAAGCTATAGCCTAACCGAAAACCAATCCCTCTTGCGTTCATTATTCGATATGGTGGCGACATATTTCGCATTTGCGAACGTGTCGGATCGGTTGTGAGGTTGGACTAGATTTTTACAAGCGAGCGGAGCGAGCGAGCGACGATCACAATTTCCAAGCTATAGATATACCTTATATTACCTTGCATATAATTCGTGTTATTACCTAATTTTGTCAGACATTTCGGACATCACAGTACGATGTGGAAATAGTACTACTTATGTGAAACTATTCATAAACTGTATACATTTGTCAGTAGGCAATAGGATAAAGACTTCCGGTTCCTCTGGCTGGTGCGAATATTTGAATGTCCCAATGTGCCAAACCGTTGGATTGTGACACACCGTTACGCGTATCTCGCTCGCTGCGCTCGCTCGAAAGCTATAGCCTAACCGAAAACCAATCCCTCTTGCGTTCATTATTCGATATGGTGGCGACATATTTCTAATTCGCGAACTTGTCGGGTCGGTTGTGAGGTTGGACTAGATTTTTACGAGCGAGCGGAGCGAGCGAGCATCGGTCACAATTTCCAAGCTATAAATATTCTTTATATTGCCTTGCATATAATTCGTGTTATTACCTAACTTTGTCAGACATTTCGGACATCACATTGCACTGTGGTATGTAGAAATAGTACTGCTTATGTGAAACTATTCATAAACTGTATACATTTGTCAGAAGGCAATAGGATAAAGACTTCACGCTCCTCTGGCTGGTGCGAATATTTCAACGTCAGTATGTGCCAAACCGTTGGACTGTGACACACTTCTCCGCGTCTATCGCTCGCAGTGCTCGCTCCAAAGCTATAGCCTAACCGAAAACCAATCCCTCTTGCGTTCATTATTCGATATGATGGCGACATATTTCGAATTTGCGAACGTGTCGGATCGGTTGTGAGGTTGGACAGGATTTTTACGAGCGAGCGGAGCGAGCGAGCAACGATCACAATTTCTGAGCTATACATATCCCTTATATTGCCTTGCATATAATTCGTGTTATTACCTAATTTTGTCAGACACTTCGGATATCACATTGCACTGTACGATGTGGAAAAAGTACTATATATGTGAAAATATTCAAAAACTGTATACATTTGTCAGTAGGCAAGAGGATAAACACTTCCGGCTCCTCGGGCTGGTGCGTATATTTCAATGTCCCCATGTGTCAAACCGTTGGATTGTGACACACCTCTCCGCGTCCCTCGCTCGTCGTGCTCGCTCGAAAGTTATAGCCTAACCGAAAACCAATCCCTCTTGCGTTAGTCATTCGACATGGAGCAGACTTATTTCAAATTTGGGAACGTGTCGGATCGGATGTGAGGTTGGACTAAATTTTTACGAGCGAGCGGAGCGAGCGAGCAACGATAACAATTTCCAAGCTATACATATACCTTATATTGCCTTGCATATATTTCGTGTTATTACCTACTTTTGTCAGCCATTTCGGACATCACATTGCACTGTGGTATGTGGAAATAGTACTACTTATGTGAAACTATTCATAAACTGTATACATTTGTCAGTAGGCAATAGGATAAAGACTTCCGGCTCCTCGGGCTGGTGCGAATATTTCAATGTCCGTATATGCCAAACCGTTGGTTTGTGACACACCTTTACGCGTATCTCGCTCGCTGCGCTCGCTCGAAAGCTATAGCCTAACCTAAAACCAATCCATCTTGCGTTCATTATTCGGTATGGTGGCGACATATTTCGAATTTGCGAACGTGTCGGATCGGTTGTGAGGATGGGCAGGATTTTAACGAGCGAGCGGAGCGAGCGAGCAACAATCACAATTTCCAAGCTATACATATACCTTATATTGCCTTGCATATAATTCGTGTTATTACCTAATTTTGTCAGACATTTCGGACATCACATTGCACTGTACGATGTGGAAATAGTACTACTTATGTGAAACTATTCATAAACTGTATACATTTGTCAGTAGGCAATAGGATAAAAACTTCCGGCTCCTCGGGCTGGTGCGAATATTTCAATGTCCCCATGTGCCAAACCGTTGGATTGTGACACACATCTCCGCGTCTATCGCTCGCTGTGATCGCTCGAAAGCTATAGCCTAACCGAAAACCAATCCCTCTTGCGTTCATTATTCGATATGGTGGCGACATATTTCGTATTTGCGAACGTGTCGGATCGGATGTGAGGTTTTACTAAATTTTTACGAGCGAGCGGAGCGAGCGAGCAACGATCACAATTTCCAAGCTATACATATACCTTATATTGCCCTGCATATATTTCGTGTTATTACCTACTTTTGTCAGCCATTTCGGACATCACATTGCACTGTGGTATGTGGAAATAGTACTGCTTATGTGAAACTATTCATAAACTGTATACATTTGTCAGTAGGCAATAGGATAAAGACTTCCCGCTCCTCTGGCTGGTGCGAATATTTGAATGTCCCAATGTGCCAAACCGTTAGATTGTGACACACCTCTCCGCGTCCCTCGCTCGCCGTGCTCGCTCGAAAGCTATAGCCTAACCGAAAACCAATCCCTCTTGCGTTCATTATTCGATATGGTGGCGACATATTTCGCATTTGCGAACGTGTCGGATCGGTTGTGAGGTTGGACTAGATTTTTACAAGCGAGCGGAGCGAGCGAGCATCGATCACAATATCCAAGCTATACATATACCTTATATTGCCTTGCATATAATTCGTGTTATTACCTAATTTTGTCAGACATTTCGGATATCACATTGCACTGTACGATGTGGAAAAAGTACTATATATGTGAAAATATTCAAAAACTGTATACATTTGTCAGTAGGCAAGAGGATAAACACTTCCGGCTCCTCGGGCTGGTGCGTATATTTCAATGTCCCCATGTGTCAAACCGTTGGATTGTGACACACCTCTCCGCGTCCCTCGCTCGTCGTGCTCGCTCGAAAGTTATAGCCTAACCGAAAACCAATCCCTCTTGCGTTAGTCATTCGACATGGAGCAGACTTATTTCAAATTTGGGAACGTGTCGGATCGGATGTGAGGTTGGACTAAATTTTTACGAGCGAGCGGAGCGAGCGAGCAACGATAACAATTTCCAAGCTATACATATACCTTATATTGCCTTGCATATATTTCGTGTTATTACCTACTTTTGTCAGCCATTTCGGACATCACATTGCACTGTGGTATGTGGAAATAGTACTACTTATGTGAAACTATTCATAAACTGTATACATTTGTCAGTAGGCAATAGGATAAAGACTTCCGGCTCCTCGGGCTGGTGCGAATATTTCAATGTCCGTATATGCCAAACCGTTGGTTTGTGACACACCTTTACGCGTATCTCGCTCGCTGCGCTCGCTCGAAAGCTATAGCCTAACCTAAAACCAATCCATCTTGCGTTCATTATTCGGTATGGTGGCGACATATTTCGAATTTGCGAATGTGTCGGGTCGGTTGTGAGGTTGGACTAGATTTTTACGAGCGAGCGGAGCGAGCAAGCAACGGTCACAATTTCCAAGCTATACATATTCCTTTAATTGCCTTGCATATAATTCGTGTTATACCTAACTTTGTCAGACATTTCGGACATCACATTGCACTGTGGTATGTGGAAATAGTACTGCTTATGTGAAACTATTCATAAACTGTATACATTTGTCAGTAGGCAATAGGATAAAGACTTCCCGCTCCTCTGGCTGGTGCGAATATTTGAATGTCCCAATGTGCCAAACCGTTGGATTGTGACACACCTCTCCGCGTCCCTCGCTAGCGGTGCTCGCTCGAAAGCTATAGCCTAACCGAAAACCAATCCCTCTTGCGTTCATTATTCGATATGGTGGCGACATATTTCGAATTTGCGAACGTGTCGGATCGGTTGTGAGGTTGGACTAGATTTTTACAAGCGAGCGGAGCGAGCGAGCAACGATCACAATTTCCAAGCTATATATATACCTTATATTGCCTTGCATATAATTCGTGTTATTACCTAATTTTGTCAGACATTTCGGACATCACAGTACGATGTGGAAATAGTACTACTTATGTGAAACTAATCATAAACTGTATCTACTTGTCAGTAGGCAATAGGATAAAGACTTCCGGCTCCTCGGGCTGGTGCGAATATTTGAATGTCCCAATGCGCCAAACCGTTGGATTGTGACACACCTCTCCGCGTCCCTAGCTCGCCGTGCTCGCTCGAAAGCTATAGCCTAACCGAAAACAAATCGCTCTTGCGTTCATTATTCGATATGGTGGCGACATATTTCGAATTTGCGAACGTGTCGGATCGGTTGTGAGGTTGGACAGGATTTTTGCGAGCGAGCGGAGCGAGCGAGCAACGATCACAAATTCCAAGCTGTACATATACCTTATATTGCCTTGCATATATTTCGCGTTATTACCTACTTTTTTCAGCCATTTCGGACATCACATTGCACTGTTGTATGTGGAAATAGTACTATTTATGTGAAACTATTCATAAACTGTAAACATTCGTCAGTAGGCAATAGGATAAAGACTTCCGGCTCCTCGGGCTGGTGCGAATATTTGAATGTCCCAATGCGCCAAACCGTTGGATTGTGACACACCTCTCCTCGTCCCTCGCTCACCGTGCTCGCTTGAAAGCTATAGCCTAACCGAAAACCAATCCCTCTTGCGTTCATTATTCGATATGGTGGCGACATATTTCGAATTCGCGAACTTGTCGGGTCGGTTGTGAGGTTGGACTAGATTTTTACGAGCGAGCGGAGCGAGCGAGCATCGGTCACAATTTCCAAGCTATAAATATTCCTTATATTGCCTTGCATATAATTCGTGTTATTACCTAACTTTGTCAGACATTTCGGACATCACATTGCACTGTGGTATGTGGAAATAGTACTGCTTATGTGAAACTATTCATAAACTGTATACATTTGTCAGAAGGCAATAGGATAAAGACTTCCCGCTCCTCTGGCTGGTGCGAATATATCAACGTCAGTATGTGCCAAACCGTTGGATTGTGACACACATCTCCGCGTCTATCGCTCGCAGTGCTCGCTCCAAAGCTATAGCCTAACCGAAAACCAATCCCTCTTGCGTTCATTATTCGATATGATGGCGACATATTTCGAATTTGCGAACGTGTCGGATCGGTTGTGAGGTTGGACAGGATTTTTACGAGCGAGCGGAGCGAGCGAGCAACGATCACAATTTCTGAGCTATACATATCCCTTATATTGCCTTGCATATAATTCGTGTTATTACCTAATTTTGTCAGACATTTCGGATATCACATTGCACTGTACGATGTGGAAAAAGTACTATTTATGTGAAAATATTCAAAAACTGTATACATTTGTCAGTAGGCAAGAGGATAAACACTTCCGGCTCCTCGGGCTGGTGCGTATATTTCAATGTCCCCATGTGTCAAACCGTTGGATTGTGACACACCTCTCCGCGTACCTCGCTCGTCGTGCTCGCTCGAAAGTTATAGCCTAACCGAAAACCAATCCCTCTTGCGTTAGTCATTCGACATGCAGGCGACTTATTTCAAATTTGGGAACGTGTCGGATCGGATGTGAGGTTGGACTAAATTTTTACGAGCGAGCGGAGCGAGCGAGCAACGATAACAATTTCCAAGCTATACATATACCTTATATTGCCTTGGATATATTTCGTGTTATTACCTACTTTTGTCAGCCATTTCGGACATCACATTGCACTGTGGTATGTGGAAATAGTACTATTTATGTGAAACTATTCATAAACTGTAAACATTTGTCAGTAGGCAATAGGATAAAGACTTCCGGCTCCTCGGGCTGGTGCGAATATTTCAATGTCCGTATGTGCCAAACCGTTGGTTTGTGACACACCTTTACGCGTATCTCGCTCGCTGCGCTCGCTCGAAAGCTATAGCCTAACCTAAAACCAATCCATCTTGCGTTCATTATTCGATATGGTGGCGACATATTTCGAATTTGCGAACGTGTCGGATCGGTTGTGAGGTTGGGCAGGATTTTAACGAGCGAGCGGAGCGAGCGAGCAACAATCACAATTTCCAAGCTATACATATACCTTATATTGCCTTGCATATAATTCGTGTTATTACCTAATTTTGTCAGACATTTCGGACATCACATTGCACTGTACGATGTGGAAATAGTACTACTTATGTGAAACTATTCATAAACTGTATACATTTGTCAGTAGGCAATAGGATAAAAACTTCCGGCTCCTCGGGCTGGTGCGAATATTTCAATGTCCCCATGTGCCAAACCGTTGGATTGTGACACACATCTCCGCGTCTATCGCTCGCTGTGCTCGCTCGAAAGCTATAGCCTAACCGAAAACCAATCCCTCTTGCGTTCATTATTCGATATGGTGGCGACATATTTCGTATTTGCGAACGTGTCGGATCGGATGTGAGGTTTTACTAAATTTTTACGAGCGAGCGGAGCGAGCGAGCAACGATCACAATTTCCAAGCTATACATATACCTTATATTGCCCTGCATATATTTCGTGTTATTACCTACTTTTGCCAGCCATTTCGGACATCACATTGCACTGTGGTATGTGGAAATAGTACTGCTTATGTGAAACTATTCATAAACTGTATACATTTGTCAGTAGGCAATAGGATAAAGACTTCCCGCTCCTCTGGCTGGTGCGAATATTTGAATGTCCCAATGTGCCAAACCGTTAGATTGTGACACACCTCTCCGCGTCCCTCGCTCGCCGTGCTCGCTCGAAAGCTATAGCCTAACCGAAAACCAATCCCTCTTGCGTTCATTATTCGATATGGTGGCGACATATTTCGCATTTGCGAACGTGTCGGATCGGTTGTGAGGTTGGACTAGATTTTTACAAGCGAGCGGAGCGAGCGAGCATCGATCACAATATCCAAGCTATAGATATACCTTATATTACCTTGCATATAATTCGTGTTATTACCTAATTTTGTCAGACATTTCGGACATCACAGTACGATGTGGAAATAGTACTACTTATGTGAAACTATTCATAAACTGTATACATTTGTCGGTAGGCAATAGGATAAAGACTTCCGGTTCCTCTGGCTGGTGCGAATATTTGAATGTCCCAATGTGCCAAACCGTTGGATTGTGACACACCGTTACGCGTATCTCGCTCGCTGCGCTCGCTCGAAAGCTATAGCCTAACCGAAAACCAATCCCTCTTGCGTTCATTATTCGATATGATGGCGACATATTTCGAATTTGCGAACGTGTCGGATCGGTTGTGAGGTTGGACAGGATTTTTACGAGCGAGCGGAGCGAGCGAGCAACGATCACAATTTCTGAGCTATACATATCCCTTATATTGCCTTGCATATAATTCGTGTTATTACCTAATTTTGTCAGACATTTCGGATATCACATTGCACTGTACGATGTGGAAAAAGTACTATTTATGTGAAAATATTCAAAAACTGTATACATTTGTCAGTAGGCAAGAGGATAAACACTTCCGGCTCCTCGGGCTGGTGCGTATATTTCAATGTCCCCATGTGTCAAACCGTTGGATTGTGACACACCTCTCCGCGTCCCTCGCTCGTCGTGCTCGCTCGAAAGTTATAGCCTAACCGAAAACCAATCCCTCTTGCGTTAGTCATTCGACATGGAGCCGACTTATTTCAAATTTGGGAACGTTTCGGATCGGATGTGAGGTTGGACTAAATTTTTCCGAGCGAGCGGAGCGAGCGAGCAGCGATAACAATTTCCAAGCTATACATATACCTTATATTGCCTTGCATATATTTCGTGTTATTACCTACTTTTGTCAGCCATTTCGGACATCACATTGCACTGTGGTATGTGGAAATAGTACTATTTATGTGAAACTATTCATAAACTGTAAACATTTGTCAGTAGGCAATAGGATAAAGACTTCCGGCTCCTCGGGCTGGTGCGAATATTTAAATGTCCGTATATGCCAAACCGTTGGTTTGTGACACACCTCTCCGCGTCCCTCGCTCGCCGTGCTCGCTCGAAAGCTGTAGCCTAACCGAAAACCAATCCCTCTTGCGTTCATTATTCGATATGGTGGCGACATATTTCGCATTTGCGAACGTGTCGGATCGGTTGTGAGGTTGGACTAGATTTTTACAAGCGAGCGGAGCGAGCGAGCAACGATCACAATTTCCAAGCTATAGATATACCTTATATTACCTTGCATATAATTCGTGTTATTACCTAATTTTGTCAGACATTTCGGACATCACAGTACGATGTGGAAATAGTACTACTTATGTGAAACTATTCATAAACTGTATACATTTGTCAGTAGGCAATAGGATAAAGACTTCCGGTTCCTCTGGCTGGTGCGAATATTTGAATGTCCCAATGTGCCAAACCGTTGGATTGTGACACACCGTTACGCGTATCTCGCTCGCTGCGCTCGCTCGAAAGCTATAGCCTAACCGAAAACCAATCCCTCTTGCGTTCATTATTCGATATGGTGGCGACATATTTCTAATTCGCGAACTTGTCGGGTCGGTTGTGAGGTTGGACTAGATTTTTACGAGCGAGCGGAGCGAGCGAGCATCGGTCACAATTTCCAAGCTATAAATATTCTTTATATTGCCTTGCATATAATTCGTGTTATTACCTAACTTTGTCAGACATTTCGGACATCACATTGCACTGTGGTATGTAGAAATAGTACTGCTTATGTGAAACTATTCATAAACTGTATACATTTGTCAGAAGGCAATAGGATAAAGACTTCACGCTCCTCTGGCTGGTGCGAATATTTCAACGTCAGTATGTGCCAAACCGTTGGACTGTGACACACTTCTCCGCGTCTATCGCTCGCAGTGCTCGCTCCAAAGCTATAGCCTAACCGAAAACCAATCCCTCTTGCGTTCATTATTCGATATGATGGCGACATATTTCGAATTTGCGAACGTGTCGGATCGGTTGTGAGGTTGGACAGGATTTTTACGAGCGAGCGGAGCGAGCGAGCAACGATCACAATTTCTGAGCTATACATATCCCTTATATTGCCTTGCATATAATTCGTGTTATTACCTAATTTTGTCAGACATTTCGGATATCACATTGCACTGTACGATGTGGAAAAAGTACTATATATGTGAAAATATTCAAAAACTGTATACATTTGTCAGTAGGCAAGAGGATAAACACTTCCGGCTCCTCGGGATGGTGCGTATATTTCAATGTCCCCATGTGTCAAACCGTTGGATTGTGACACACCTCTCCGCGTCCCTCGCTCGTCGTGCTCGCTCGAAAGTTATAGCCTAACCGAAAACCAATCCCTCTTGCGTTAGTCATTCGACATGGAGCAGACTTATTTCAAATTTGGGAACGTGTCGGATCGGATGTGAGGTTGGACTAAATTTTTACGAGCGAGCGGAGCGAGCGAGCAACGATAACAATTTCCAAGCTATACATATACCTTATATTGCCTTGCATATATTTCGTGTTATTACCTAATTTTGTCAGCCATTTCGGACATCACATTGCACTGTGGTATGTGGAAATAGTACTACTTATGTGAAACTATTCATAAACTGTATACATTTGTCAGTAGGCAATAGGATAAAGACTTCCGGCTCCTCGGGCTGGTGCGAATATTTCAATGTCCGTATATGCCAAACCGTTGGTTTGTGACACACCTTTACGCGTATCTCGCTCGCTGCGCTCGCTCGAAAGCTATAGCCTAACCTAAAACCAATCCATCTTGCGTTCATTATTCGATATGGTGGCGACATATTTCGAATTTGCGAATGTGTCGGGTCGGTTGTGAGGTTGGACTAGATTTTTACGAGCGAGCGGAGCGAGCAAGCAACGGTCACAATTTCCAAGCTATACATATTCCTTTAATTGCCTTGCATATAATTCGTGTTATACCTAACTTTGTCAGACATTTCGGACATCACATTGCACTGTGGTATGTGGAAATAGTACTGCTTATGTGAAACTATTCATAAACTGTATACATTTGTCAGTAGGCAATAGGATAAAGACTTCCCGCTCCTCTGGCTGGTGCGAATATTTGAATGTCCCAATGTGCCAAACCGTTGGATTGTGACACACCTCTCCGCGTCCCTCGCTAGCGGTGCTCGCTCGAAAGCTATAGCCTAACCGAAAACCAATCCCTCTTGCGTTCATTATTCGATATGGTGGCGACATATTTCGAATTTGCGAACGTGTCGGATCGGTTGTGAGGTTGGACTAGATTTTTACAAGCGAGCGGAGCGAGCGAGCAACGATCACAATTTCCAAGCTATATATATACCTTATATTGCCTTGCATATAATTCGTGTTATTACCTAATTTTGTCAGACATTTCGGACATCACAGTACGATGTGGAAATAGTACTACTTATGTGAAACTAATCATAAACTGTATCTACTTGTCAGTAGGCAATAGGATAAAGACTTCCGGCTCCTCGGGCTGGTGCGAATATTTGAATGTCCCAATGCGCCAAACCGTTGGATTGTGACACACCTCTCCGCGTCCCTAGCTCGCCGTGCTCGCTCGAAAGCTATAGCCTAACCGAAAACAAATCGCTCTTGCGTTCATTATTCGATATGGTGGCGACATATTTCGAATTTGCGAACGTGTCGGATCGGTTGTGAGGTTGGACAGGATTTTTGCGAGCGAGCGGAGCGAGCGAGCAACGATCACAATTTCCAAGCTATACATATACCTTATATTGCCTTGCATATATTTCGCGTTATTACCTACTTTTTTCAGCCATTTCGGACATCACATTGCACTGTTGTATGTGGAAATAGTACTATTTATGTGAAACTATTCATAAACTGTAAACATTCGTCAGTAGGCAATAGGATAAAGACTTCCGGCTCCTCGGGCTGGTGCGAATATTTGAATGTCCCAATGCGCCAAACCGTTGGATTGTGACACACCTCTCCTCGTCCCTCGCTCACCGTGCTCGCTTGAAAGCTATAGCCTAACCGAAAACCAATCCCTCTTGCGTTCATTATTCGATATGGTGGCGACATATTTCGAATTCGCGAACTTGTCGGGTCGGTTGTGAGGTTGGACTAGATTTTTACGAGCGAGCGGAGCGAGCGAGCATCGGTCACAATTTCCAAGCTATAAATATTCCTTATATTGCCTTGCATATAATTCGTGTTATTACCTAACTTTGTCAGACATTTCGGACATCACATTGCACTGTGGTATGTGGAAATAGTACTGCTTATGTGAAACTATTCATAAACTGTATACATTTGTCAGAAGGCAATAGGATAAAGACTTCCCGCTCCTCTGGCTGGTGCGAATATATCAACGTCAGTATGTGCCAAACCGTTGGATTGTGACACACATCTCCGCGTCTATCGCTCGCAGTGCTCGCTCCAAAGCTATAGCCTAACCGAAAACCAATCCCTCTTGCGTTCATTATTCGATATGATGGCGACATATTTCGAATTTGCGAACGTGTCGGATCGGTTGTGAGGTTGGACAGGATTTTTACGAGCGAGCGGAGCGAGCGAGCAACGATCACAATTTCTGAGCTATACATATCCCTTATATTGCCTTGCATATAATTCGTGTTATTACCTAATTTTGTCAGACATTTCGGATATCACATTGCACTGTACGATGTGGAAAAAGTACTATTTATGTGAAAATATTCAAAAACTGTATACATTTGTCAGTAGGCAAGAGGATAAACACTTCCGGCTCCTCGGGCTGGTGCGTATATTTCAATGTCCCCATGTGTCAAACCGTTGGATTGTGACACACCTCTCCGCGTACCTCGCTCGTCGTGCTCGCTCGAAAGCTATAGCCTAACCGAAAACCAATCCCTCTTGCGTTAGTCATTCGACATGCAGGCGTCTTATTTCAAATTTGGGAACGTGTCGGATCGGATGTGAGGTTGGACTAAATTTTTACGAGCGAGCGGAGCGAGCGAGCAACGATAACAATTTCCAAGCTATACATATACCTTATATTGCCTTGGATATATTTCGTGTTATTACCTACTTTTGTCAGCCATTTCGGACATCACATTGCACTGTGGTATGTGGAAATAGTACTATTTATGTGAAACTATTCATAAACTGTAAACATTTGTCAGTAGGCAATAGGATAAAGACTTCCGGCTCCTCGGGCTGGTGCGAATATTTCAATGTCCGTATATGCCAAACCGTTGGTTTGTGACACACCTTTACGCGTATCTCGCTCGCTGCGCTCGCTCGAAAGCTATAGCCTAACCTAAAACCAATCCATCTTGCGTTCATTCTTCAACATGGTGGCGACATATTTCGAATTTGCGAACGTGTCGGATCGGTTGTGAGGTTGGGCAGGATTTTAACGAGCGAGCGGAGCGAGCGAGCAACAATCACAATTTCCAAGCTATACATATACCTTATATTGCCTTGCATATAATTCGTGTTATTACCTAATTTTGTCAGACATTTCGGACATCACATTGCACTGTACGATGTGGAAATAGTACTACTTATGTGAAACTATTCATAAACTGTATACATTTGTCAGTAGGCAATAGGATAAAAACTTCCGGCTCCTCGGGCTGGTGCGAATATTTCAATGTCCCCATGTGCCAAACCGTTGGATTGTGACACACATCTCCGCGTCTATCGCTCGCTGTGCTCGCTCGAAAGCTATAGCCTAACCGAAAACCAATCCCTCTTGCGTTCATTATTCGATATGGTGGCGACATATTTCGTATTTGCGAACGTGTCGGATCGGATGTGAGGTTTTACTAAATTTTTACGAGCGAGCGGAGCGAGCGAGCAACGATCACAATTTCCAAGCTATACATATACCTTATATTGCCCTGCATATATTTCGTGTTATTACCTACTTTTGTCAGCCATTTCGGACATCACATTGCACTGTGGTATGTGGAAATAGTACTGCTTATGTGAAACTATTCATAAACTGTATACATTTGTCAGTAGGCAATAGGATAAAGACTTCCCGCTCCTCTGGCTGGTGCGAATATTTGAATGTCCCAATGTGCCAAACCGTTAGATTGTGACACACCTCTCCGCGTCCCTCGCTCGCCGTGCTCGCTCGAAAGCTATAGCCTAACCGAAAACCAATCCCTCTTGCGTTCATTATTCGATATGGTGGCGACATATTTCGCATTTGCGAACGTGTCGGATCGGTTGTGAGGTTGGACTAGATTTTTACAAGCGAGCGGAGCGAGCGAGCATCGATCACAATATCCAAGCTATAGATATACCTTATATTACCTTGCATATAATTCGTGTTATTACCTAATTTTGTCAGACATTTCGGACATCACAGTACGATGTGGAAATAGTACTACTTATGTGAAACTATTCATAAACTGTATACATTTGTCAGTAGGCAATAGGATAAAGACTTCCGGTTCCTCTGGCTGGTGCGAATATTTGAATGTCCCAATGTGCCAAACCGTTGGATTGTGACACACCGTTACGCGTATCTCGCTCGCTGCGCTCGCTCGAAAGCTATAGCCTAACCGAAAACCAATCCCTCTTGCGTTCATTATTCGATATGATGGCGACATATTTCGAATTTGCGAACGTGTCGGATCGGTTGTGAGGTTGGACAGGATTTTTACGAGCGAGCGGAGCGAGCGAGCAACGATCACAATTTCTGAGCTATACATATCCCTTATATTGCCTTGCATATAATTCGTGTTATTACCTAATTTTGTCAGACATTTCGGATATCACATTGCACTGTACGATGTGGAAAAAGTACTATTTATGTGAAAATATTCAAAAACTGTATACATTTGTCAGTAGGCAAGAGGATAAACACTTCCGGCTCCTCGGGCTGGTGCGTATATTTCAATGTCCCCATGTGTCAAACCGTTGGATTGTGACACACCTCTCCGCGTCCCTCGCTCGTCGTGCTCGCTCGAAAGTTATAGCCTAACCGAAAACCAATCCCTCTTGCGTTAGTCATTCGACATGGAGCCGACTTATTTCAAATTTGGGAACGTTTCGGATCGGATGTGAGGTTGGACTAAATTTTTCCGAGCGAGCGGAGCGAGCGAGCAGCGATAACAATTTCCAAGCTATACATATACCTTATATTGCCTTGCATATATTTCGTGTTATTACCTACTTTTGTCAGCCATTTCGGACATCACATTGCACTGTGGTATGTGGAAATAGTACTATTTATGTGAAACTATTCATAAACTGTAAACATTTGTCAGTAGGCAATAGGATAACTGCTTCCGGCTCCTCGGGCTGGTGCGAATATTTCAATGTCCGTATGTGCCAAACCGTTGGTTTGTGACACACCTCTCCGCGTCCCTCGCTCGCCATGCTCGCTCGAAAGCTATAGCCTAACCGAAAACCAATCCCTCTTGCGTTCATTATTCGATATGGTGGCGACATATTTCGCATTTGCGAACGTGTCGGATCGGTTGTGAGGTTGGACTAGATTTTTACAAGCGAGCGGAGCGAGCGAGCAACGATCACAATTTCCAAGCTATAGATATACCTTATATTACCTTGCATATAATTCGTGTTATTACCTAATTTTGTCAGACATTTCGGACATCACAGTACGATGTGGAAATAGTACTACTTATGTGAAACTATTCATAAACTGTATACATTTGTCAGTAGGCAATAGGATAAAGACTTCCGGTTCCTCTGGCTGGTGCGAATATTTGAATGTCCCAATGTGCCAAACCGTTGGATTGTGACACACCGTTACGCGTATCTCGCTCGCTGCGCTCGCTCGAAAGCTATAGCCTAACCGAAAACCAATCCCTCTTGCGTTCATTATTCGATATGGTGGCGACATATTTCTAATTCGCGAACTTGTCGGGTCGGTTGTGAGGTTGGACTAGATTTTTACGAGCGAGCGGAGCGAGCGAGCATCGGTCACAATTTCCAAGCTATAAATATTCTTTATATTGCCTTGTATATAATTCGTGTTATTACCTAACTTTGTCAGACATTTCGGACATCACATTGCACTGTGGTATGTAGAAATAGTACTGCTTATGTGAAACTATTCATAAACTGTATACATTTGTCAGAAGGCAATAGGATAAAGACTTCACGCTCCTCTGGCTGGTGCGAATATTTCAACGTCAGTATGTGCCAAACCGTTGGACTGTGACACACTTCTCCGCGTCTATCGCTCGCAGTGCTCGCTCCAAAGCTATAGCCTAACCGAAAACCAATCCCTCTTGCGTTCATTATTCGATATGATGGCGACATATTTCGAATTTGCGAACGTGTCGGATCGGTTGTGAGGTTGGACAGGATTTTTACGAGCGAGCGGAGCGAGCGAGCAACGATCACAATTTCTGAGCTATACATATCCCTTATATTGCCTTGCATATAATTCGTGTTATTACCTAATTTTGTCAGACATTTCGGATATCACATTGCACTGTACGATGTGGAAAAAGTACTATATATGTGAAAATATTCAAAAACTGTATACATTTGTCAGTAGGCAAGAGGATAAACACTTCCGGCTCCTCGGGCTGGTGCGTATATTTCAATGTCCCCATGTGTCAAACCGTTGGATTGTGACACACCTCTCCGCGTCCCTCGCTCGTCGTGCTCGCTCGAAAGTTATAGCCTAACCGAAAACCAATCCCTCTTGCGTTAGTCATTCGACATGGAGCAGACTTATTTCAAATTTGGGAACGTGTCGGATCGGATGTGAGGTTGGACTAAATTTTTACGAGCGAGCGGAGCGAGCGAGCAACGATAACAATTTCCAAGCTATACATATACCTTATATTGCCTTGCATATATTTCGTGTTATTACCTACTTTTGTCAGCCATTTCGGACATCACATTGCACTGTGGTATGTGGAAATAGTACTACTTATGTGAAACTATTCATAAACTGTATACATTTGTCAGTAGGCAATAGGATAAAGACTTCCGGCTCCTCGGGCTGGTGCGAATATTTCAATGTCCGTATATGCCAAACCGTTGGTTTGTGACACACCTTTACGCGTATCTCGCTCGCTGCGCTCGCTCGAAAGCTATAGCCTAACCTAAAACCAATCCATCTTGCGTTCATTATTCGGTATGGTGGCGACATATTTCGAATTTGCGAATGTGTCGGGTCGGTTGTGAGGTTGGACTAGATTTTTACGAGCGAGCGGAGCGAGCAAGCAACGGTCACAATTTCCAAGCTATACATATTCCTTTAATTGCCTTGCATATAATTCGTGTTATACCTAACTTTGTCAGACATTTCGGACATCACATTGCACTGTGGTATGTGGAAATAGTACTGTTTATGTGAAACTATTCATAAACTGTATACATTTGTCAGTAGGCAATAGGATAAAGACTTCCCGCTCCTCTGGCTGGTGCGAATATTTGAATGTCCCAATGTGCCAAACCGTTGGATTGTGACACACCTCTCCGCGTCCCTCGCTAGCGGTGCTCGCTCGAAAGCTATAGCCTAACCGAAAACCAATCCCTCTTGCGTTCATTATTCGATATGGTGGCGACATATTTCGAATTTGCGAACGTGTCGGATCGGTTGTGAGGTTGGACTAGATTTTTACAAGCGAGCGGAGCGAGCGAGCAACGATCACAATTTCCAAGCTATATATATACCTTATATTGCCTTGCATATAATTCGTGTTATTACCTAATTTTGTCAGACATTTCGGACATCACAGTACGATGTGGAAATAGTACTACTTATGTGAAACTAATCATAAACTGTATCTACTTGTCAGTAGGCAATAGGATAAAGACTTCCGGCTCCTCGGGCTGGTGCGAATATTTGAATGTCCCAATGCGCCAAACCGTTGGATTGTGACACACCTCTCCGCGTCCCTAGCTCGCCGTGCTCGCTCGAAAGCTATAGCCTAACCGAAAACAAATCGCTCTTGCGTTCATTATTCGATATGGTGGCGACATATTTCGAATTTGCGAACGTGTCGGATCGGTAGTTAGGTTGGACAGGATTTTTGCGAGCGAGCGGAGCGAGCGAGCAACGATCACAATTTCCAAGCTATACATATACCTTATATTGCCTTGCATATATTTCGCGTTATTACCTACTTTTTTCAGCCATTTCGGACATCACATTGCACTGTTGTATGTGGAAATAGTACTATTTATGTGAAACTATTCATAAACTGTAAACATTCGTCAGTAGGCAATAGGATAAAGACTTCCGGCTCCTCGGGCTGGTGCGAATATTTGAATGTCCCAATGCGCCAAACCGTTGGATTGTGACACACCTCTCCTCGTCCCTCGCTCACCGTGCTCGCTTGAAAGCTATAGCCTAACCGAAAACCAATCCCTCTTGCGTTCATTATTCGATATGATGGCGACATATTTCGAATTTGCGAACGTGTCGGATCGGTTGTGAGGTTGGACAGGATTTTTACGAGCGAGCGGAGCGAGCGAGCAACGATCACAATTTCTGAGCTATACATATCCCTTATATTGCCTTGCATATAATTCGTGTTATTACCTAATTTTGTCAGACATTTCGGATATCACATTGCACTGTACGATGTGGAAAAAGTACTATTTATGTGAAAATATTCAAAAACTGTATACATTTGTCAGTAGGCAAGAGGATAAACACTTCCGGCTCCTCGGGCTGGTGCGTATATTTCAATGTCCCCATGTGTCAAACCGTTGGATTGTGACACACCTCTCCGCGTACCTCGCTCGTCGTGCTCGCTCGAAAGTTATAGCCTAACCGAAAATCAATCCCTCTTGCGTTAGTCATTCGACATGGAGCCGACTTATTTCAAATTTGGGAACGTGTCGGATCGGATGTGAGGTTGGACCAAATTTTTACGAGCGAGCGGAGCGAGCGAGCAACGATAACAATTTCCAAGCTATACATATACCTTATATTGCCTTGCATATATTTCGTGTTATTACCTACTTTTGTCAGCCATTTCGGACATCACATTGCACTGTGGTATGTGGAAATAGTACTATTTATGTGAAACTATTCATAAACTGTAAACATTTGTCAGTAGGCAATAGGATAAAGACTTCCGGCTCCTCGGGCTGGTGCGAATATTTCAATGTCCGTATATGCCAAACCGTTGGTTTGTGACACACCTTTACGCGTATCTCGCTCGCTGCGCTCGCTCGAAAGCTATAGCCTAACCTAAAACCAATCCATCTTGCGTTCATTATTCGGTATGGTGGCGACATATTTCGAATTTGCGAACGTGTCGGATCGGTTGTGAGGTTGGGCAGGATTTTAACGAGCGAGCGGAGCGAGCGAGCAACAATCACAATTTCCAAGCTATACATATACCTTATATTGCCTTGCATATAATTCGTGTTATTACCTAATTTTGTCAGACATTTCGGACATCACATTGCACTGTACGATGTGGAAATAGTACTACTTATGTGAAACTATTCATAAACTGTATACATTTGTCAGAAGGCAATAGGATAAAGACTTCACGCTCCTCTGGCTGGTGCGAATATTTCAACGTCAGTATGTGCCAAACCGTTGGACTGTGACACACTTCTCCGCGTCTATCGCTCGCAGTGCTCGCTCCAAAGCTATAGCCTAACCGAAAACCAATCCCTCTTGCGTTAGTCATTCGACATGGAGCCGACTTATTTCAAATTTGGGAACGTTTCGGATCGGATGTGAGGTTGGACTAAATTTTTCCGAGCGAGCGGAGCGAGCGAGCAGCGATAACAATTTCCAAGCTATACATATACCTTATATTGCCTTGCATATATTTCGTGTTATTACCTACTTTTGTCAGCCATTTCGGACATCACATTGCACTGTGGTATGTGGAAATAGTACTATTTATGTGAAACTATTCATAAACTGTAAACATTTGTCAGTAGGCAAGAGGATAAACACTTCCGGCTCCTCGGGCTGGTGCGTATATTTCAATGTCCCCATGTGTCAAACCGTTGGATTGTGACACACCTCTCCGCGTCCCTCGCTCGTCGTGCTCGCTCGAAAGTTATAGCCTAACCGAAAACCAATCCCTCTTGCGTTAGTCATTCGACATGGAGCCGACTTATTTCAAATTTGGGAACGTTTCGGATCGGATGTGAGGTTGGACTAAATTTTTCCGAGCGAGCGGAGCGAGCGAGCAGCGATAACAATTTCCAAGCTATACATATACCTTATATTGCCTTGCATATATTTCGTGTTATTACCTAACTTTGTCAGACATTTCGGACATCACATTGCACTGTGGTATGTAGAAATAGTACTATTTATGTGAAAATATTCAAAAACTGTATACATTTGTCAGTAGGCAAGAGGATAAACACTTCCGGCTCCTCGGGCTGGTGCGTATATTTCAATGTCCCCATGTGTCAAACCGTTGGATTGTGACACACCTCTCCGCGTCCCTCGCTCGTCGTGCTCGCTCGAAAGTTATAGCCTAACCGAAAACCAATCCCTCTTGCGTTAGTCATTCGACATGGAGCCGACTTATTTCAAATTTGGGAACGTTTCGGATCGGATGTGAGGTTGGACTAAATTTTTCCGAGCGAGCGGAGCGAGCGAGCAGCGATAACAATTTCCAAGCTATACATATACCTTATATTGCCTTGCATATATTTCGTGTTATTACCTACTTTTGTCAGCCATTTCGGACATCACATTGCACTGTGGTATGTGGAAATAGTACTATTTATGTGAAACTATTCATAAACTGTAAACATTTGTCAGTAGGCAATAGGATAAAGACTTCCGGCTCCTCGGGCTGGTGCGAATATTTCAATGTCCGTATGTGCCAAACCGTTGGTTTGTGACACACCTCTCCGCGTCCCTCGCTCGCCATGCTCGCTCGAAAGCTATAGCCTAACCGAAAACCAATCCCTCTTGCGTTCATTATTCGATATGGTGGCGACATATTTCGCATTTGCGAACGTGTCGGATCGGTTGTGAGGTTGGACTAGATTTTTACAAGCGAGCGGAGCGAGCGAGCAACGATCACAATTTCCAAGCTATAGATATACCTTATATTACCTTGCATATAATTCGTGTTATTACCTAATTTTGTCAGACATTTCGGACATCACAGTACGATGTGGAAATAGTACTACTTATGTGAAACTATTCATAAACTGTATACATTTGTCAGTAGGCAATAGGATAAAGACTTCCGGTTCCTCTGGCTGGTGCGAATATTTGAATGTCCCAATGTGCCAAACCGTTGGATTGTGACACACCGTTACGCGTATCTCGCTCGCTGCGCTCGCTCGAAAGCTATAGCCTAACCGAAAACCAATCCCTCTTGCGTTCATTATTCGATATGGTGGCGACATATTTCTAATTCGCGAACTTGTCGGGTCGGTTGTGAGGTTGGACTAGATTTTTACGAGCGAGCGGAGCGAGCGAGCAACGATTACAATTTCCAAGCTATAAATATTCTTTATATTGCCTTGCATATAATTCGTGTTATTACCTAACTTTGTCAGACATTTCGGACATCACATTGCACTGTGGTATGTAGAAATAGTACTGCTTATGTGAAACTATTCATAAACTGTATACATTTGTCAGAAGGCAATAGGATAAAGACTTCACGCTCCTCTGGCTGGTGCGAATATTTCAACGTCAGTATGTGCCAAACCGTTGGACTGTGACACACTTCTCCGCGTCTATCGCTCGCAGTGCTCGCTCCAAAGCTATAGCCTAACCGAAAACCAATCCCTCTTGCGTTCATTATTCGACATGGTGGCGACATATTTCGAATTTCGAACGTGTCGGATCGGTTGTGAGGTTGAACAGGATTCTTACGAGCGAGCGGAGCGAGCGAGCAACGATCACAATTTCTGAGCTATACATATCCCTTATATTGCCTTGCATATAATTCGTGTTATTACCTAATTTTGTCAGACATTTCGGATATCACATTGCACTGTACGATGTGGAAAAAGTACTATATATGTGAAAATATTCAAAAACTGTATACATTTGTCAGTAGGCAAGAGGATAAACACTTCCGGCTCCTCGGGCTGGTGCGTATATTTCAATGTCCCCATGTGTCAAACCGTTGGATTGTGACACACCTCTCCGCGTCCCTCGCTCGTCGTGCTCGCTCGAAAGTTATAGCCTAACCGAAAACCAATCCCTCTTGCGTTAGTCATTCGACATGGAGCAGACTTATTTCAAATTTGGGAACGTGTCGGATCGGATGTGAGGTTGGACTAAATTTTTACGAGCGAGCGGAGCGAGCGAGCAATGATAACAATTTCCAAGCTATACATATACCTTATATTGCCTTGCATATATTTCGTGTTATTACCTACTTTTGTCAGCCATTTCGGACATCACATTGCACTGTGGTATGTGGAAATAGTACTACTTATGTGAAACTATTCATAAACTGTATACATTTGTCAGTAGGCAATAGGATAAAGACTTCCGGCTCCTCGGGCTGGTGCGAATATTTCAATGTCCGTATATGCCAACCCGTTGGTTTGTGACACACCTTTACGCGTATCTCGCTCGCTGCGCTCGCTCGAAAGCTATAGCCTAACCTAAAACCAATCCATCTTGCGTTCATTATTCGGTATGGTGGCGACATATTTCGAATTTGCGAATGTGTCGGGTCGGTTGTGAGGTTGGACTAGATTTTTACGAGCGAGCGGAGCGAGCAAGCAACGGTCACAATTTCCAAGCTATACATATTCCTTTAATTGCCTTGCATATAATTCGTGTTATACCTAACTTTGTCAGACATTTCGGACATCACATTGCACTGTGGTATGTGGAAATAGTACTGCTTATGTGAAACTATTCATAAACTGTATACATTTGTCAGTAGGCAATAGGATAAAGACTTCCCGCTCCTCTGGCTGGTGCGAATATTTGAATGTCCCAATGTGCCAAACCGTTGGATTGTGACACACCTCTCCGCGTCCCTCGCTAGCGGTGCTCGCTCGAAAGCTATAGCCTAACCGAAAACCAATCCCTCTTGCGTTCATTATTCGATATGGTGGCGACATATTTCGAATTTGCGAACGTGTCGGATCGGTTGTGAGGTTGGACTAGATTTTTACAAGCGAGCGGAGCGAGCGAGCAACGATCACAATTTCCAAGCTATATATATACCTTATATTGCCTTGCATATAATTCGTGTTATTACCTAATTTTGTCAGACATTTCGGACATCACAGTACGATGTGGAAATAGTACTACTTATGTGAAACTAATCATAAACTGTATCTACTTGTCAGTAGGCAATAGGATAAAGACTTCCGGCTCCTCGGGCTGGTGCGAATATTTGAATGTCCCAATGCGCCAAACCGTTGGATTGTGACACACCTCTCCGCGTCCCTAGCTCGCCGTGCTCGCTCGAAAGCTATAGCCTAACCGAAAACAAATCGCTCTTGCGTTCATTATTCGATATGGTGGCGACATATTTCGAATTTGCGAACGTGTCGGATCGGTTGTGAGGTTGGACAGGATTTTTGCGAGCGAGCGGAGCGAGCGAGCAACGATCACAATTTCCAAGCTATACATATACCTTATATTGCCTTGCATATATTTCGCGTTATTACCTACTTTTGTCAGCCATTTCGGACATCACATTGCACTGTTGTATGTGGAAATAGTACTATTTATGTGAAACTATTCATAAACTGTAAACATTCGTCAGTAGGCAATAGGATAAAGACTTCCGGCTCCTCGGGCTGGTGCGAATATTTGAATGTCCCAATGCGCCAAACCGTTGGATTGTGACACACCTCTCCTCGTCCCTCGCTCACCGTGCTCGCTTGAAAGCTATAGCCTAACCGAAAACCAATCCCTCTTGCGTTCATTATTCGATATGATGGCGACATATTTCGAATTTGCGAACGTGTCGGATCGGTTGTGAGGTTGGACAGGATTTTTACGAGCGAGCGGAGCGAGCGAGCAACGATCACAATTTCTGAGCTATACATATCCCTTATATTGCCTTGCATATAATTCGTGTTATTACCTAATTTTGTCAGACATTTCGGATATCACATTGCACTGTACGATGTGGAAAAAGTACTATTTATGTGAAAATATTCAAAAACTGTATACATTTGTCAGTAGGCAAGAGGATAAACACTTCCGGCTCCTCGGGCTGGTGCGTATATTTCAATGTCCCCATGTGTCAAACCGTTGGATTGTGACACACCTCTCCGCGTACCTCGCTCGTCGTGCTCGCTCGAAAGTTATAGCCTAACCGAAAATCAATCCCTCTTGCGTTAGTCATTCGACATGGAGCCGACTTATTTCAAATTTGGGAACGTGTCGGATCGGATGTGAGGTTGGACCAAATTTTTACGAGCGAGCGGAGCGAGCGAGCAACGATATCAATTTCCAAGCTATACATATACCTTATATTGCCTTGCATATATTTCGTGTTATTACCTACTTTTGTCAGCCATTTCGGACATCACATTGCACTGTGGTATGTGGAAATAGTACTATTTATGTGAAACTATTCATAAACTGTAAACATTTGTCAGTAGGCAATAGGATAAAGACTTCCGGCTCCTCGGGCTGGTGCGAATATTTCAATGTCCGTATATGCCAAACCGTTGGTTTGTGACACACCTTTACGCGTATCTCGCTCGCTGCGCTCGCTCGAAAGCTATAGCCTAACCTAAAACCAATCCATCTTGCGTTCATTATTCGGTATGGTGGCGACATATTTCGAATTTGCGAACGTGTCGGATCGGTTGTGAGGTTGGGCAGGATTTTAACGAGCGAGCGGAGCGAGCGAGCAACAATCACAATTTCCAAGCTATACATATACCTGTCATTGCCTTGCATATAATTCGTGTTATTACCTAATTTTGTCAGACATTTCGGACATCACATTGCACTGTACGATGTGGAAATAGTACTACTTATGTGAAACTATTCATAAACTGTATACATTTGTCAGTAGGCAATAGGATAAAAACGTCCGGCTCCTCGGGCTGGTGCGAATATTTCAATGTCCCCATGTGCCAAACCGTTGGATTGTGACACACATCTCCGCGTCTATCGCTCGCTGTGCTCGCTCGAAAGCTATAGCCTAACCGAAAACCAATCCCTCTTGCGTTCATTATTCGATATGGTGGCGACATATTTCGTATTTGCGAACGTGTCGGATCGGATGTGAGGTTTTACTAAATTTTTACGAGCGAGCGGAGCGAGCGAGCAACGATCACAATTTCCAAGCTATACATATACCTTATATTGCCCTGCATATATTTCGTGTTATTACCTACTTTTGTCAGCCATTTCGGACATCACATTGCACTGTGGTATGTGGAAATAGTACTGCTTATGTGAAACTATTCATAAACTGTATACATTTGTCAGTAGGCAATAGGATAAAGACTTCCCGCTCCTCTGGCTGGTGCGAATATTTGAATGTCCCAATGTGCCAAACCGTTGGATTGTGACACACCGTTACGCGTATCTCGCTCGCTGCGCTCGCTCGAAAGCTATAGCCTAACCGAAAACCAATCCCTCTTGCGTTCATTATTCGATATGATGGCGACATATTTCGAATTTGCGAACGTGTCGGATCGGTTGTGAGGTTGGACAGGATTTTTACGAGCGAGCGGAGCGAGCGAGCAACGATCACAATTTCTGAGCTATACATATCCCTTATATTGCCTTGCATATAATTCGTGTTATTACCTAATTTTGTCAGACATTTCGGATATCACATTGCACTGTACGATGTGGAAAAAGTACTATTTATGTGAAAATATTCAAAAACTGTATACATTTGTCAGTAGGCAAGAGGATAAACACTTCCGGCTCCTCGGGCTGGTGCGTATATTTCAATGTCCCCATGTGTCAAACCGTTGGATTGTGACACACCTCTCCGCGTCCCTCGCTCGTCGTGCTCGCTCGAAAGCTATAGCCTAACCGAAAACCAATCCCTCTTGCGTTAGTCATTCGACATGGAGGCGACTTATTTCAAATTTGGGAACGTTTCGGATCGGATGTGAGGTTGGACTAAATTTTTACGAGCGAGCGGAGCGAGCGAGCAACGATAACAATTTCCAAGCTATACATATACCTTATATTGCCTTGCATATATTTCGTGTTATTACCTACTTTTGTCAGCCATTTCGGACATCACATTGCACTGTGGTATGTGGAAATAGTACTATTTATGTGAAACTATTCATAAACTGTAAACATTTGTCAGTAGGCAATAGGATAAAGACTTCCGGCTCCTCGGGCTGGTGCGAATATTTCAATGTCCGTATGTGCCAAACCGTTGGTTTGTGACACACCTCTCCGCGTCCCTCGCTCGCCATGCTCGCTCGAAAGCTATAGCCTAACCGAAAACCAATCCCTCTTGCGTTCATTATTCGATATGGTGGCGACATATTTCGCATTTGCGAACGTGTCGGATCGGTTGTGAGGTTGGACTAGATTTTTACAAGCGAGCGGAGCGAGCGAGCAACGATCACAATTTCCAAGCTATAGATATACCTTATATTACCTTGCATATAATTCGTGTTATTACCTAATTTTGTCAGACATTTCGGACATCACAGTACGATGTGGAAATAGTACTACTTATGTGAAACTATTCATAAACTGTATACATTTGTCAGTAGGCAATAGGATAAAGACTTCCGGTTCCTCTGGCTGGTGCGAATATTTGAATGTCCCAATGTGCCAAACCGTTGGATTGTGACACACCGTTACGCGTATCTCGCTCGCTGCGCTCGCTCGAAAGCTATAGCCTAACCGAAAACCAATCCCTCTTGCGTTCATTATTCGATATGGTGGCGACATATTTCTAATTCGCGAACTTGTCGGGTCGGTTGTGAGGTTGGACTAGATTTTTACGATCGAGCGTAGCGAGCGAGCATCGGTCACAATTTCCAAGCTATAAATATTCTTTATATTGCCTTGCATATAATTCGTGTTATTACCTAACTTTGTCAGACATTTCGGACATCACATTGCACTGTGGTATGTAGAAATAGTACTGCTTATGTGAAACTATTCATAAACTGTATACATTTGTCAGAAGGCAATAGGATAAAGACTTCACGCTCCTCTGGCTGGTGCGAATATTTCAACGTCAGTATGTGCCAAACCGTTGGACTGTGACACACTTCTCCGCGTCTATCGCTCGCAGTGCTCGCTCCAAAGCTATAGCCTAACCGAAAACCAATCCCTCTTGCGTTCATTATTCGATATGATGGCGACATATTTCGAATTTGCGAACGTGTCGGATCGGTTGTGAGGTTGGACAGGATTTTTACGAGCGAGCGGAGCGAGCGAGCAACGATCACAATTTCTGAGCTATACATATCCCTTATATTGCCTTGCATATAATTCGTGTTATTACCTAATTTTGTCAGACATTTCGGATATCACATTGCACTGTACGATGTGGAAAAAGTACTATATATGTGAAAATATTCAAAAACTGTATACATTTGTCAGTAGGCAAGAGGATAAACACTTCCGGCTCCTCGGGCTGGTGCGTATATTTCAATGTCCCCATGTGTCAAACCGTTGGATTGTGACACACCTCTCCGCGTCCCTCGCTCGTCGTGCTCGCTCGAAAGTTATAGCCTAACCGAAAACCAATCCCTCTTGCGTTAGTCATTCGACATGGAGCAGACTTATTTCAAATTTGGGAACGTGTCGGATCGGATGTGAGGTTGGACTAAATTTTTACGAGCGAGCGGAGCGAGCGAGCAACGATAACAATTTCCAAGCTATACATATACCTTATATTGCCTTGCATATATTTCGTGTTATTACCTACTTTTGTCAGCCATTTCGGACATCACATTGCACTGTGGTATGTGGAAATAGTACTACTTATGTGAAACTATTCATAAACTGTATACATTTGTCAGTAGGCAATAGGATAAAAACTTCCGGCTCCTCGGGCTGGTGCGAATATTTCAATGTCCCCATGTGCCAAACCGTTGGATTGTGACACACCTATCTGCGTCCCTCGCTCGCCGTGCTCGCTCGAAAGCTATAGCCTAACCGAAAACAAATCCCTCTTGCGTTCATTATTCGATATGGTGGCGACATATTTCGAATTTGCGAACGTGTCGGGTCGGTTGTGAGGTTGGACAAGATTTTTACGAGCGAGCGGAGCGTGCGAGCAACGGCCACAATTTCCAAGCTATACATATACCTTATATTGCCTTGCATATATTTCGTGTTATTACCTTATTTTGTCAGCCATTTCAGACATCACATTGCACTGTACGATGTGGAAATAGTACTGCTTATGTGAAACTATTCATAAACTGTATACATTTGTCAGTAGGCAATAGGATAAAGACTTCCGGCTCCTCGGGCTGGTGCGAATATTTCAATGTCCCCATGTGCCAAACCGTTGGATTGTGACACACCTATCTGCGTCCCTCGCTCGCCGTGCTCGCTCGAAAGCTATAGCCTAACCTAAAACCAATCCATCTTGCGTTCATTATTCGGTATGGTGGCGACATATTTCGAATTTGGGAACGTGTCGGATCGGATGTGAGGTTTTACTAAATTTTACAAGCGAGCGGAGCGAGCGAGCAACGATCACAATTTCCAAGCTATACATATACCTTATATTGCCTTGCATATAATTCGTGTTATTACCTAATTTTGTCAGACATTTCGGACATCACCGTACGATGTGGAAATAGTACTACTTATGTGAAACTATTCACAAATTGTATCTACTTGTCAGTAGGCAATAGGATAAAGACTTCCGGCTCCTCGGGCTGGTGCGAATATTTCAATGTCCCAATGTGCCAAACCGTTGGATTGTGACACACCTCTCCGCGTCCCTCGCTCGTCGTGCTCGCTCGAAAGTTATAGCCTAACCGAAAACCAATCCCTCTTGCGTCAGTCATTCGACATGGAGGCGACTTATTTCAAATTTGGGAACGTGTCGGATCGGATGTGAGGTTTTACTAAATTTTTACGAGCGAGCGGAGCGAGCGAGCAACGATCACAATTTCCAAGCTATACATATACCTTATATTGCCTTGCATACAATTCGTGTTATTACCTAATTTTGTCAGCCATTTCGGACATCACATTGCACTGTGGTATGTGGAAATAGTACTGCTTATGTGAAACTATTCATAAACTGTATACATTTGTCAGTAGGCAATAGGATAAAGACTTCCCGCTCCTCTGGCTGGTGCGAATATTTGAATGTCCCAATGTGCCAAACCGTTGGATTGTGACACACCTCTCCGCGTCCCTCGCTCGCGGTGCTCGCTCGAAAGCTATAGCCTAACCGAAAACCAATCCCTCTTGCGTTCATTATTCGATATGATGGCGACATATTTCGAATTTGCGAACGTGTCGGATCGGTTGTGAGGTTGGACAGGATTTTTACGAGAGAGCGGAGCGAGCGAGCAACGGTCACAATTTCCAAGCTATTCATATTCCTTATATTGCCTTGCATATAATTCGTGTTATTACCTAACTTTGTCAGACATTTCGGACATCACATTGCACTGTACGATGTGGAAATAGTACTACTTATGTGAAACTATTCATAAACTGTATACATTTGTCAGTAGGCAACAGGATAAAGACTTCCGACTCCACGGGCTGGTGCGAATATTTGAATGTCCCAATGTGCCAAACCGTTGGATTGTGACACACCTCTCCGCGTCCCTCGCTCACCGTGCTCGCTCGAAAGCTATAGCCTAACCGAAAACCAATCCCTCTTGCGTTCATTATTCGATATGGTGGCGACATATTTCGCATTTGCGAACGTGTCGGATCGGTTGTGAGGTTGGACAGGATTTTTACGAGCGAGCGGAGCGAGCGAGCAACGATCACAATTTCTAAGCAATACATATCCCTTATATTGCCTTGCATATAATTCGTGTTATTACCTAATTTTGTCAGACATTTCGGACATCACCGTACGATGTGGAAATAGTACTACTTATGTGAAACTATTCACAAACTGTATCTACTTGTCAGTAGGCAATAGGATAAAGACTTCCGGCTCGTCGGGCTGGTGCGAATATTTCAATGTCCCAATGTGCCAAACCGTTGGATTGTGACACACCTCTCCGCGTCCCTCGCTCGTCGTGCTCGCTCGAAAGTTATAGCCTAACCGAAAACCAATCCCTCTTGCGTCAGTCATTCGACATGGAGGCGACTTATTTCAAATTTGGGAACGTGTCGGATCGGATGTGAGGTTTTACTAAATTTTTACGAGCGAGCGGAGCGAGCGAGCAACGATCACAATTTCCAAGCTATACATATACCTTATATTGCCTTGCATATATTTCGTGTTAATACCTACTTTTGTCAGCCATTTCGGACATCACATTGCACTGTGGTATGTGGAAATAGTACTGGTTATGTGAAACTATTCATAAACTGTATACATTTGTCAGTAGGGAATAGGATAAAGACTTCCCGCTCCTCTGGCTGGTGCGAATATTTGAATGTCCCAATGTGCCAAACCGTTGGATTGTGACACACCTCTCCGCGTACCTCGCTCGCGGTGCTCGCTCGAAAGCTATAGCCTAACCGAAAACCAATCCCTCTTGCGTTCATTATTCGATATGGTGGCGACATATTTCGAATTTGCGAACGTGTCGGATCGGTTGTGAGGTTGGACTAGATTTTTACAAGCGAGCGGAGCGAGGGAGCAACGATCACAATTTCCAAGCTATATATATACCTTATATTGCCTTGCATATAATTCCTGTTATTACCTAATTTTGTCAGACATTTCGGACATCACAGTACGATGTGGAAATAGTACTACTTATGTGAAACTATTCATAAACTGTATCTACTTGTCAGTAGGCAATAGGATAAAGACTTCCGGCTCCTCGGGCTGGTGCGAATATTTGAATGTCCCAATGCGCCAAAGCGTTGGATTGTGACACACCTCTCCGCGTCCCTAGCTCGCCGTGCTCGCTCGAAAGCTATAGCCTAACCGAAAACCAATCCCCCTTCCGTTCATTATTCGATATGGTGGCGACATATTTCGAATTCGCGAACTTGTCGGGTCGGTTGTGAGGTTGGACTAGATTTCTACGAGCGAGCGGAGCGAGCAAGCAACGGTCACAATTTCCAAGCTATACATATTCCTTATATCGCCTTGCATATAATTCGTGTTATTACCTAACTTTGTCAGACATTTCGGACATCACATTGCACTGTGGTATGTGGAAATAGTACTGCTTATGTGAAACTATTCATAAACTGTATACATTTGTCAGTAGGCAATAGGATAAAGACTTCCCTCTCCTCTGGCTGGTGCGAATATTTCAACGTCAGTATGTGCCAAACCGTTGGATTGTGACACACATCTCCGCGTCTATCGCTCGCAGTGCTCGCTCCAAAGCTATAGCCTAACCGAAAACCAATCCCTCTTGCGTTCATTATTCGATATGATGGCGACATATTTCGAATTTGCGAACGTGTCGGATCGGTTGTGAGGTTGGACAGGATTTTTACGAGAGAGCGGAGCGAGCGAGCAACGATCACAATTTCTAAGCTATACATATCCCTTATATTGCCTTGCATATAATTCGTGTTATTACCTAATTTTGTCAGACATTTCGGATATCACATTGCACTGTACGATGTGGAAAAAGTACTATTTATGTGAAAATATTCAAAAACTGTATACATTTGTCAGTAGGCAAGAGGATAAAGACTTCCGGCTCCTCGGGCTGGTGCGTATATTTCAATGTCCCCATGTGTCAAACCGTTGGATTGTGACACACCTCTCCGCGTCCCTCGCTCGTCGTGCTCGCTCGAAAGTTATAGCCTAACCGAAAACCAATCCCTCTTGCGTTAGTCATTCGACATGGAGCCGACTTATTTCAAGTTTGCCAACGTGTCGGATCGGATGTGAGGTTGGACTAAATTTTTACGAGCGAGCGGAGCGAGCGAGCAACGATCACAATTTCCAAGCTATACATATACCTTATATTGCCTTGCATATGTTTCGTGTTATTACCTACTTTTGTCAGCCATTTCGGACATCACATTGCACTGTGGTATGTGGAAATAGTACTATTTATGTGAAACTATTCATAAACTGTAAACATTTGTCAGTAGGCAATAGGATAAAGACTTCCGGCTCCTCGGGCTGGTGCGAATATTTCAATGTCCCCATGTGCCAAACCGTTGGATTGTGACACACCTCTCCGCGTCCCTCGCTCGTCGTGCTCGCTCGAAAGTTATAGCCTAACCGAAAACCAATCCCTCTTGCGTCAGTCATTCGACATGGAGGCGACTTATTTCAAATTTGGGAACGTGTCGGATCGGATGTGAGGTTTTACTAAATTTTTACGAGCGAGCGGAGCGAGCGAGCAACGATCACAATTTCCAAGCTATACATATACCTTATATTGCCTTGCATATATTTCGTCTTATTACCTACTTTTGTCAGCCATTTCGGACATCACATTGCACTGTGGTATGTGGAAATAGTACTGCTTATGTGAAACTATTCATAAACTGTATACATTTGTCAGTAGGCAATAGGATAAAGACTTCCCGCTCCTCTGGCTGGTGCGAATATTTGAATGTCCCAATGTGCCAAACCGTTGGATTGTGACACACCTCTCCGCGTCCCTCGCTCGCGGTGCTCGCTCGAAAGCTATAGCCTAACCGAAAACCAATCCCTCTTGCGTTCATTATTCGATATGATGGCGACATATTTCGAATTTGCGAACGTGTCGGATCGGTTGTGAGGTTGGACTAGATTTTTACAAGCGAGCGGAGCGAGCGAGCAACGATCACAATTTCCAAGCTATACATATACCTTATATTGCCTTGCGTATAATTCGTGTTATTACCTAATTTTGTCAGACATTTCGGACATCACCGTACGATGTGGAAATAGTACTACTTATGTGAAACTATTCACAAACTGTATCTACTTGTCAGTAGGCAATAGGATAAAGAATTCCGGCTCCTCGGGCTGGTGCGAATATTTCAATGTCCCAATGTGCCAAACCGTTGGATTGTGACACACCTCTCCGCGTCCCTCGCTCGTCGTGCTCGCTCGAAAGTTATAGCCTAACCGAAAACCAATCCCCCTTCCGTTCATTATTCGATATGGTGGCGACATATTTCGAATTCGCGAACTTGTCGGGTCGGTTGTGAGGTTGGACTAGATTTCTACGAGCGAGCGGAGCGAGCAAGCAACGGTCACAATTTCCAAGCTATACATATACCTTATATTGCCTTGCATATATTTCGTGTTAATACCTACTTTTGTCAGCCATTTCGGACATCACATTGCACTGTGGTATGTGGAAATAGTACTGGTTATGTGAAACTATTCATAAACTGTATACATTTGTCAGTAGGGAATAGGATAAAGACTTCCCGCTCCTCTGGCTGGTGCGAATATTTGAATGTCCCAATGTGCCAAACCGTTGGATTGTGACACACCTCTCCGCGTACCTCGCTCGCGGTGCTCGCTCGAAAGCTATAGCCTAACCGAAAACCAATCCCTCTTGCGTTCATTATTCGATATGGTGGCGACATATTTCGAATTTGCGAACGTGTCGGATCGGTTGTGAGGTTGGACTAGATTTTTACAAGCGAGCGGAGCGAGGGAGCAACGATCACAATTTCCAAGCTATATATATACCTTATATTGCCTTGCATATAATTCCTGTTATTACCTAATTTTGTCAGACATTTCGGACATCACAGTACGATGTGGAAATAGTACTACTTATGTGAAACTATTCATAAACTGTATCTACTTGTCAGTAGGCAATAGGATAAAGACTTCCGGCTCCTCGGGCTGGTGCGAATATTTGAATGTCCCAATGCGCCAAAGCGTTGGATTGTGACACACCTCTCCGCGTCCCTAGCTCGCCGTGCTCGCTCGAAAGCTATAGCCTAACCGAAAACCAATCCCCCTTCCGTTCATTATTCGATATGGTGGCGACATATTTCGAATTCGCGAACTTGTCGGGTCGGTTGTGAGGTTGGACTAGATTTCTACGAGCGAGCGGAGCGAGCAAGCAACGGTCACAATTTCCAAGCTATACATATTCCTTATATCGCCTTGCATATAATTCGTGTTATTACCTAACTTTGTCAGACATTTCGGACATCACATTGCACTGTGGTATGTGGAAATAGTACTGCTTATGTGAAACTATTCATAAACTGTATACATTTGTCAGTAGGCAATAGGATAAAGACTTCCCTCTCCTCTGGCTGGTGCGAATATTTCAACGTCAGTATGTGCCAAACCGTTGGATTGTGACACACATCTCCGCGTCTATCGCTCGCAGTGCTCGCTCCAAAGCTATAGCCTAACCGAAAACCAATCCCTCTTGCGTTCATTATTCGATATGATGGCGACATATTTCGAATTTGCGAACGTGTCGGATCGGTTGTGAGGTTGGACAGGATTTTTACGAGAGAGCGGAGCGAGCGAGCAACGATCACAATTTCTAAGCTATACATATCCCTTATATTGCCTTGCATATAATTCGTGTTATTACCTAATTTTGTCAGACATTTCGGATATCACATTGCACTGTACGATGTGGAAAAAGTACTATTTATGTGAAAATATTCAAAAACTGTATACATTTGTCAGTAGGCAAGAGGATAAAGACTTCCGGCTCCTCGGGCTGGTGCGAATATTTCAATGTCCCCATGTGTCAAACCGTTGGATTGTGACACACCTCTCCGCGTCCCTCGCTCGTCGTGCTCGCTCGAAAGTTATAGCCTAACCGAAAACCAATCCCTCTTGCGTTAGTCATTCGACATGGAGCCGACTTATTTCAAGTTTGCCAACGTGTCGGATCGGATGTGAGGTTGGACTAAATTTTTACGAGCGAGCGGAGCGAGCGAGCAACGATCACAATTTCCAAGCTATACATATACCTTATATTGCCTTGCATATGTTTCGTGTTATTACCTACTTTTGTCAGCCATTTCGGACATCACATTGCACTGTGGTATGTGGAAATAGTACTATTTATGTGAAACTATTCATAAACTGTAAACATTTGTCAGTAGGCAATAGGATAAAGACTTCCGGCTCCTCGGGCTGGTGCGAATATTTCAATGTCCCCATGTGCCAAACCGTTGGATTGTGACACACCTCTCCGCGTCCCTCGCTCGCCGTGCTCGCTCGAAAGTTATAGCCTAACCGAAAACCAATCCCTCTTGCGTCAGTCATTCGACATGGAGGCGACTTATTTCAAATTTGGGAACGTGTCGGATCGGATGTGAGGTTTTACTAAATTTTTACGAGCGAGCGGAGCGAGCGAGCAACGATCACAATTTCCAAGCTATACATATACCTTATATTGCCTTGCATATATTTCGTCTTATTACCTACTTTTGTCAGCCATTTCGGACATCACATTGCACTGTGGTATGTGGAAATAGTACTGCTTATGTGAAACTATTCATAAACTGTATACATTTGTCAGTAGGCAATAGGATAAAGACTTCCCGCTCCTCTGGCTGGTGCGAATATTTGAATGTCCCAATGTGCCAAACCGTTGGATTGTGACACACCTCTCCGCGTCCCTCGCTCGCGGTGCTCGCTCGAAAGCTATAGCCTAACCGAAAACCAATCCCTCTTGCGTTCATTATTCGATATGATGGCGACATATTTCGAATTTGCGAACGTGTCGGATCGGTTGTGAGGTTGGACTAGATTTTTACAAGCGAGCGGAGCGAGCGAGCAACGATCACAATTTCCAAGCTATACATATACCTTATATTGCCTTGCGTATAATTCGTGTTATTACCTAATTTTGTCAGACATTTCGGACATCACCGTACGATGTGGAAATAGTACTACTTATGTGAAACTATTCACAAACTGTATCTACTTGTCAGTAGGCAATAGGATAAAGAATTCCGGCTCCTCGGGCTGGTGCGAATATTTCAATGTCCCAATGTGCCAAACCGTTGGATTGTGACACACCTCTCCGCGTCCCTCGCTCGTCGTGCTCGCTCGAAAGTTATAGCCTAACCGAAAACCAATCCCTCTTGCGTCAGTCATTCGACATGGAGGCGACTTATTTCAAATTTGGGAACGTGTCGGATCGGATGTGAGGTTTTACTAAATTTTTACGAGCGAGCGGAGCGAGCGAGCAACGATCACAATTTCCAAGCTATACATATACCTTATATTGCCTTGCATATATTTCGTGTTATTACCTACTTTTGTCAGCCATTTCGGACATCACATTGCACTGTGGTATGTGGAAATAGTACTGCTTATGTGAAACTATTCATAAACTGTATACATTTGTCAGTAGGCAATAGGATAAAGACTTCCCGCTCCTCTGGCTGGTGCGAATATTTGAATGTCCCAATGTGCCAAACCGTTGGATTGTGACACACCTCTCCGCGACCCTCGCTCGCCATGCACGCTCGAAAGCTATAGCCTAACCGAAAACCAATCCCTCTCGCGTTCATTATTCGACATGAGGGCGACATATTTCGAATTTGCGAACGTGTCGGATCGGTTGTGAGGTTGAACAGGATTCTTACGAGAGAGCGGAGCGAGCGAGCAACGATCACAATTTCTAAGCTATACATATCCCTTATATTGCCTTGCATATAATTCGTGTTATTACCTAATTTTGTCAGACATTTCGGATATCACATTGCACTGTACGATGTGGAAAAAGTACTATTTATGTGAAAATATTCAAAAACTGTATACATTTGTCAGTAGGCAAGAGGATAAAGACTTCCGGCTCCTCGGGCTGGTGCGTATATTTCAATGTCCCCATGTGTCAAACCGTTGGATTGTGACACACCTCTCCGCGTCCCTCGCTCGTCGTGCTCGCTCGAAAGTTATAGCCTAACCGAAAACCAATCCCTCTTGCGTTAGTCATTCGACATGGAGGCGACTTATTTCAAGTTTGGGAACGTGTCGGATCGGATGTGAGGTTGGACTAAATTTTTACGAGCGAGCGGAGCGAGCGAGCAACGATCACAATTTCCAAGCTATACATATACCTTATATTGCCTTGCATATGTTTCGTGTTATTACCTACTTTTGTCAGCCATTTCGAACATCACATTGCACTGTGGTATGTGGAAATAGTACTATTTATGTGAAACTATTCATAAACTGTAAACATTTGTCAGTAGGCAATAGGATAAAGACTTCCGGCTCCTCGGGCTGGTGCGAATATTTCAATGTCCGTATATGCCAAACCGTTGGATTGTGACACACCTCTCCGCGTCCCTAGCTCGCCGTGCTCGCTCGAAAGCCATAGCCCAACCGAAAACCAATCCCTCTTGCGTCAGTCATTCGACATGGAGGCGACTTATTTCAAATTTGGGAACGTGTCGGATCGGATGTGAGGTTTTACTAAATTTTTACGAGCGAGCGGAGCGAGCGAGTAACGATCACAATTTCCAAGCTATACATATACCTTATATTGCCTTGCATATATTTCGTGTTATTACCTACTTTTGACAGCCATTTCGGATATCACATTGCACTGTGGTATGTGGAAATAGTACTGCTTATGTGAAACTATTCATAAACTGTATACATTTGTCAGTAGGCAATAGGATAAAGACTTCCCGCTCCTCTGGCTGGTGCGAATATTTGAATGTCCCAATGTGCCAAACCGTTGGATTGTGACACACCTCTCCGCGTCCCTCGCTCGTCGTGCTCGCTCGAAAGTTATAGCCTAACCGAAAACCAATCCCTCTTGCGTCAGTCATTCGACATGGAGGCGACTTATTTCAAATTTGGGAACGTGTCGGATCGGATGTGAGGTTTTACTAAATTTTTACGAGCGAGCGGAGCGAGCGAGCAACGATCACAATTTCCAAGCTATACATATACCTTATATTGCCTTGCATATATTTCGTGTTAATACCTACTTTTGTCAGCCATTTCGGACATCTCATTGCACTGTGGTATGTGGAAATAGTACTGGTTATGTGAAACTATTCATAAACTGTATACATTTGTCAGTAGGGAATAGGATAAAGACTTCCCGCTCCTCTGGCTGGTGCGAATATTTGAATGTCCCAATGTGCCAAACCGTTGGATTGTGACACACCTCTCCGCGTACCTCGCTCGCGGTGCTCGCTCGAAAGCTATAGCCTAACCGAAAACCAATCCCTCTTGCGTTCATTATTCGATATGGTGGCGACATATTTCGAATTTGCGAACGTGTCGGATCGGTTGTGAGGTTGGACTAGATTTTTACAAGCGAGCGGAGCGAGGGAGCAACGATCACAATTTCCAAGCTATATATATACCTTATATTGCCTTGCATATAATTCCTGTTATTACCTAATTTTGTCAGACATTTCGGACATCACAGTACGATGTGGAAATAGTACTACTTATGTGAAACTATTCATAAACTGTATCTACTTGTCAGTAGGCAATAGGATAAAGACTTCCGGCTCCTCGGGCTGGTGCGAATATTTGAATGTCCCAATGCGCCAAAGCGTTGGATTGTGACACACCTCTCCGCGTCCCTAGCTCGCCGTGCTCGCTCGAAAGCTATAGCCTAACCGAAAACCAATCCCCCTTCCGTTCATTATTCGATATGGTGGCGACATATTTCGAATTCGCGAACTTGTCGGGTCGGTTGTGAGGTTGGACTAGATTTCTACGAGCGAGCGGAGCGAGCAAGCAACGGTCACAATTTCCAAGCTATACATATTCCTTATATTGCCTTGCATATAATTCGTGTTATTACCTAACTTTGTCAGACATTTCGGACATCACATTGCACTGTGGTATGTGGAAATAGTACTGCTTATGTGAAACTATTCATAAACTGTATACATTTGTCAGTAGGCAATAGGATAAAGACTTCCCTCTCCTCTGGCTGGTGCGAATATTTCAACGTCAGTATGTGCCAAACCGTTGGATTGTGACACACATCTCCGCGTCTATCGCTCGCAGTGCTCGCTCCAAAGCTATAGCCTAACCGAAAACCAATCCCTCTTGCGTTCATTATTCGATATGATGGCGACATATTTCGAATTTGCGAACGTGTCGGATCGGTTGTGAGGTTGGACAGGATTTTTACGAGAGAGCGGAGCGAGCGAGCAACGATCACAATTTCTAAGCTATACATATCCCTTATATTGCCTTGCATATAATTCGTGTTATTACCTAATTTTGTCAGACATTTCGGATATCACATTGCACTGTACGATGTGGAAAAAGTACTATTTATGTGAAAATATTCAAAAACTGTATACATTTGTCAGTAGGCAAGAGGATAAAGACTTCCGGCTCCTCGGGCTGGTGCGTATATTTCAATGTCCCCATGTGTCAAACCGTTGGATTGTGACACACCTCTCCGCGTCCCTCGCTCGTCGTGCTCGCTCGAAAGTTATAGCCTAACCGAAAACCAATCCCTCTTGCGTTAGTCATTCGACATGGAGCCGACTTATTTCAAGTTTGCCAACGTGTCGGATCGGATGTGAGGTTGGACTAAATTTTTACGAGCGAGCGGAGCGAGCGAGCAACGATCACAATTTCCAAGCTATACATATACCTTATATTGCCTTGGATATGTTTCGTGTTATTACCTACTTTTGTCAGCCATTTCGGACATCACATTGCACTGTGGTATGTGGAAATAGTACTATTTATGTGAAACTATTCATAAACTGTAAACATTTGTCAGTAGGCAATAGGATAAAGACTTCCGGCTCCTCGGGCTGGTGCGAATATTTCAATGTCCCAATGTGCCAAACCGTTGGATTGTGATACAACTCTCCGCGTCCCTCGCTCGCCGTGCTCGCTCGAAAGTTATAGCCTAACCGAAAACCAATCCCTCTTGCGTTAGTCATTCGACATGGAGGCGACTTATTTCAAATTTGGGAACGTGTCGGATCGGATGTGAGGTTGTACTAAATTTTTACGAGCGAGCGGAGCGAGCGAGCAACGATCACAATTTCCAAGCTATACATATACCTTATATTGCCTTGCATATATTTCGTCTTATTACCTACTTTTGTCAGCCATTTCGGACATCACATTGCACTGTGGTATGTGGAAATAGTACTGCTTATGTGAAACTATTCATAAACTGTATACATTTGTCAGTAGGCAATAGGATAAAGACTTCCCGCTCCTCTGGCTGGTGCGAATATTTGAATGTCCCAATGTGCCAAACCGTTGGATTGTGACACACCTCTCCGCGTCCCTCGCTCGCGGTGCTCGCTCGAAAGCTATAGCCTAACCGAAAACCAATCCCTCTTGCGTTCATTATTCGATATGATGGCGACATATTTCGAATTTGCGAACGTGTCGGATCGGTTGTGAGGTTGGACTAGATTTTTACAAGCGAGCGGAGCGAGCGAGCAACGATCACAATTTCCAAGCTATACATATACCTTATATTGCCTTGCGTATAATTCGTGTTATTACCTAATTTTGTCAGACATTTCGGACATCACCGTACGATGTGGAAATAGTACTACTTATGTGAAACTATTCACAAACTGTATCTACTTGTCAGTAGGCAATAGGATAAAGAATTCCGGCTCCTCGGGCTGGTGCGAATATTTCAATGTCCCAATGTGCCAAACCGTTGGATTGTGACACACCTCTCCGCGTCCCTCGCTCGTCGTGCTCGCTCGAAAGTTACAGCCTAACCGAAAACCAATCCCTCTTGCGTCAGTCATTCGACATGGAGGCGACTTATTTCAAATTTGGGAACGTGTCGGATCGGATGTGAGGTTTTACTAAATTTTTACGAGCGAGCGGAGCGAGCGAGCAACGATCACAATTTCCAAGCTATACATATACCTTATATTGCCTTGCATATATTTCGTGTTATTACCTACTTTTGTCAGCCATTTCGGACATCACATTGCACTGTGGTATGTGGAAATAGTACTGCTTATGTGAAACTATTCATAAACTGTATACATTTGTCAGTAGGCAATAGGATAAAGACTTCCCGCTCCTCTGGCTGGTGCGAATATTTGAATGTCCCAATGTGCCAAACCGTTGGATTGTGACACACCTCTCCGCGACCCTCGCTCGCGGTGCTCGCTCGAAAGCTATAGCCTAACCGAAAACCAATCCCTCTCGCGTTCATTATTCGACATGAGGGCGACATATTTCGAATTTGCGAACGTGTCGGATCGGTTGTGAGGTTGGACAGGATTTTTACGAGAGAGCGGAGCGAGCGAGCAACGATCACAATTTCTAAGCTATACATATCCCTTATATTGCCTTGCATATAATTCGTGTTATTACCTAATTTTGTCAGACATTTCGGATATCACATTGCACTGTACGATGTGGAAAAAGTACTATTTATGTGAAAATATTCAAAAACTGTATACATTTGTCAGTAGGCAAGAGGATAAAGACTTCCGGCTCCTCGGGCTGGTGCGTATATTTCAATGTCCCCATGTGTCAAACCGTTGGATTGTGACACACCTCTCCGCGTCCCTCGCTCGTCGTGCTCGCTCGAAAGTTATAGCCTAACCGAAAACCAATCCCTCTTGCGTTAGTCATTCGACATGTAGGCGACTTATTTCAAGTTTGGGAACGTGTCGGATCGGATGTGAGGTTGGACTAAATTTTTACGAGCGAGCGGAGCGAGCGAGCAACGATCACAATTTCCAAGCTATACATATACCTTATATTGCCTTGCATATGTTTCGTGTTATTACCTACTTTTGTCAGCCATTTCGGACATCACATTGCACTGTGGTATGTGGAAATAGTACTATTTATGTGAAACTATTCATAAACTGTAAACATTTGTCAGTAGGCAATAGGATAAAGACTTCCGGCTCCTCGGGCTGGTGCGAATATTTCAATGTCCGTATATGCCAAACCGTTGGATTGTGACACACCTCTCCGCGTCCCTAGCTCGCCGTGCTCGCTCGAAAGCCATAGCCCAACCGAAAACCAATCCCTCTTGCGTCAGTCATTCGACATGGAGGCGACTTATTTCAAATTTGGGAACGTGTCGGATCGGATGTGAGGTTTTACTAAATTTTTACGAGCGAGCGGAGCGAGCGAGTAACGATCACAATTTCCAAGCTATACATATACCTTATATTGCCTTGCATATATTTCGTGTTATTACCTACTTTTGACAGCCATTTCGGATATCACATTGCACTGTGGTATGTGGAAATAGTACTGCTTATGTGAAACTATTCATAAACTGTATACATTTGTCAGTAGGCAATAGGATAAAGACTTCCCGCTCCTCTGGCTGGTGCGAATATTTGAATGTCCCAATGTGCCAAACCGTTGGATTGTGACACACCTCTCCGCGTCCCTCGCTCGCGGTGCTCGCTCGAAAGCTATAGCCTAACCGAAAACCAATCCCTCTTGCGTTCATTATTCGATATGGTGGCGACATATTTCGAATTTGCGAACGTGTCGGATCGGTTGTGAGGTTGGACAGGATTTTTACGAGAGAGCGGAGCGAGCGAGCAACGATCACAATTTCTAAGCTATACATATCCCTTATATTGCTTGCATATAATTCGTGTTATTACCTAATTTTGTCAGACATTTCGGACATCACAGTACGATGTGGAAATAGTACTACTTATGTGAAACTACTCATAAACTGTATCTACTTGTCAGTAGGCAATAGGATAAAGACTTCCGGCTCCTCGGGCTGGTGCGAATATTTGAATGTCCCAATGTGCCAAACCGTTGGATTGTGACACACCTCTCCGCGTCCCTAGCTCGCCGTGCTCGCTCGAAAGCTATAGCCTAACCGAAAACCAATCCCTCTTGCGTTCATTATTCGATATGGTGGCGACATATTTCGAATTTGCGAACGTGTCGGATCGGTTGTGAGGTTGGACTAGATTTTTACAAGCGAGCGGAGCGAGCGAGCAACGATCACAATTTCCAAGCTATACATATACCTTATATTGCCTTGCGTATAATTCGTGTTATTACCTAATTTTGCCAGACATTTCGGACATCACCGTACGATGTGGAAATAGTACTACTTATGTGAAACTATTCACAAACTGTATCTACTTGTCAGTAGGCAATAGGATAAAGACTTCCGGCTCCTCGGGCTGGTGCGAATATTTGAATGTCCCAATGCGCCAAAGCGTTGGATTGTGACACACCTCTCCGCGTCCCTAGCTCGCCGTGCTCGCTCGAAAGCTATAGCCTAACCGAAAACCAATCCCTCTTCCGTTCATTATTCGATATGGTGGCGACATATTTCGAATTCGCGAACTTGTCGGGTCGGTTGTGAGGTTGGACTAGATTTCTACGAGCGAGCGGAGCGAGCAAGCAACGGCCACAATTTCCAAGCTATACATATTCCTTATATTGCCTTGCATATAATTCGTGTTATTACCTAACTTTGTCAGACATTTCGGACATCACATTGCACTGTGGTATGTGGAAATAGTACTGCTTATGTGAAACTATTCATAAACTGTATACATTTGTCAGTAGGCAATAGGATAAAGACTTCCCGCTCCTCTGGCTGGTGCGAATATTTCAACGTCAGTATGTGCCAAACCGTTGGATTGTGACACACATCTCCGCGTCTATCGCTCGCAGTGCTCGCTCCAAAGCTATAGCCTAACCGAAAACCAATCCCTCTTGCGTTAGTCATTCGACATGGAGCCGACTTATTTCAAGTTTGGGAACGTGTCGGATCGGATGTGAGGTTGGACTAAATTTTTACGAGCGAGCGGAGCGAGCGAGCAACGACCACAATTTCCAAGCTATACATATACCTTATATTGCCTTGCATATAATTCGTGTTATTACCAAATTTTGTCAGACATTTCGGACATCACATTGCACTGTACGATGTGGAAATAGTACTACTTATGTGAAACTATTCATAAACTGTATACATTTGTCAGTAGGCAATAGGATAAAAACTTCCGGCTCCTCGGGCTGGTGCGAATATTTCAATGTCCCCATGTGCCAAACCGTTGGATTGTGACACACCTCTCTGCGTCCCTCGCTCGCCGTGCTCGCTCGAAAGCTATAGCCTAACCGAAAACAAATCCCTCTTGCGTTCATTATTCGATATGGTGGCGACATATTTCGAATTTGCGAACGTGTCGGATCGGTTGTGAGGTTGGACAAGATTTTTACGAGCGAGCGGAGCGAGCGAGCAACGGTCACAATTTCCAAGCTATACATATACCTTATATTGCCTTGCATATATTTCGTGTTATTACCTTATTTTGTCAGCCATTTCGGACATCACATTGCACTGTGGTATGTGGAAATGGTACTGCTTATGTGAAACTATTCATAAACTGTATACATTTGTCAGTAGGCAATAAGATAAAGACTTCCCGCTCCTCTGGCTGGTGCGAATATTTGAATGTCCCAATGTGCCAAACCGTTGGATTGTGACACACATCACCGCGTCTATCGCTCGCTGTGCTCGCTCGAAAGCTATAGCCTAACCTAAAACCAATCCATCTTGCGTTCATTATTCGGTATGGTGGCGACATATTTCGAATTTGCGAACGTGTCGGATCGGTTGTGAGGTTGGGCAGGATTTTTACGAGCGAGCGAGCAACGATCACAATTTCCAAGCTATACATATACCTTATATTGCCTTGCATATAATTCGTGTTATTACCTAATTTTGTCAGACATTTCGGACATCACAGTACGATGTGGAAATAGTACTACTTATGTGAAACTATTCATAAACTGTATCTACTTGTCAGTAGGCAATAGGATAAAGACTTCCGGCTCCTCGGGCTGGTGCGAATATTTGAATGTACCAATGTGCCAAACCGTTGGATTGTGACACACCTCTCCGCGTCCCTAGCTCGCCGTGCTCGCTCGAAAGCTATAGCCTAACCGAAAACCAATCCCTCTTGCGTTCATTATTCGATATGGTGGCGACATATTTCGAATTTGCGAACGTGTCGGATCGGTTGTGAGGTTGGACTAGATTTGTACAAGCGAACGGAGCGAGCGAGCAACGATCACAATTTCCAAGCTATACATATACCTTATATTTCCTTGCATATAATTCGTGTTATTACCTAATTTTGTCAGACATTTCGGACATCACCGTACAATGTGGAAATAGTACTACTTATGTGAAACTATTCATAAACTGTATCTACTTGTCAGGAGGCAATAGGATAAAGACTTCCGGTTCCTCGGGCTGGTGCGAATATTTGAATGTCCCAATGTGCCAAACCGTTGGATTGTGACACACCTCTCCGCGTCCCTCGCTCGTCGTGCTCGCTCGAAAGTTATAGCCTAACCGAAAACCAATCCCTCTTGCGTCAGTCATTCGACATGGAGGCGACTTATTTCAAATTTGGGAACGTGTCGGATCGGATGTGAGGTTTTACTAAATTTTTACGAGCGAGCGGAGCGAGCGAGCAACGATCACAATTTCCAAGCTATACATATACCTTATACTGCCTTGCATATATTTCGTGTTATTACCTACTTTTGTCAGCCATTTCGGACATCACATTGCACTGTGGTATGTGGAAATAGTACTGCTTATGTGAAACTATTCATAAACTGTATACATTTGTCAGTAGGCAATAGGATAAAGACTTCCCGCTCCTCTGGCTGGTGCGAATATTTGAATGTCCCAATGTGCCAAACCGTTGGATTGTGACACACCTCTCCGCGTCCCTCGCTCGCGGTGCTCGCTCGAAAGCTATAGCCTAACCGAAAACAAATCCCTCTTGCGTTCATTATTCGATATGGTGGCGACATATTTCGAATTTGCGAACGTGTCGGATCGGTTGTGAGGTTGGACTAGATTTTTACAAGCGAGTGGAGCGAGCGAGCAACGATCACAATTTCCAAGCTATTCATATACCTTATATTGCCTTGCATATAATTCGTGTTATTACCTAATTTTGTCAGACATTTCGGACATCACCGTACGATGTGGAAATAGTACTACTTATGTGAAACTATTCACAAACTGTATCTACTTGTCAGTAGGCAATAGGATAAAGACATCCGGCTCCTCGGGCTGGTGCGAATATTTCAATGTCCCAATGTGCCAAACCGTTGGATTGTGACACACCTCTCCGCGTCCGTCGCTCGTCGTGCTCGCTCGAAAGTTATAGCCTAACCGAAAACCAATCCCTCTTGCGTCAGTCATTCGACAGGGAGGCGACTTATTTCAAATTTGGGAACGTGTCGGATCGGATGTGAGGTTTTACTAAATTTTTACGAGCGAGCGGAGCGAGCGAGCAACGATCACAATTTCCAAGCTATACATATACCTTATATTGCCTTGCATATATTTCGTGTTATTACCTACTTTTGTCAGCCATTTCGGACATCACATTGCACTGTGGTATGTGGAAATAGTACTATTTATGTGAAACTATTCATAATCTGTAAACATTTGTCAGTAGGCAATAGGATAAAGACTTCCGGCTCCTCGGGCTGGTGCGAATATTTGAATGTCCCAATATGCCAAACCGTTGGATTGTGACACACCTCTCCGCGTCCCTCGCTCGTCGTGCTCGCTCGAAAGCTATAGCCTAACCGAAAACCAATCCCTCTTGCGTTCATTATTCGATATGGTGCCGACATATTTCGAATTTGCGAACGTGTCGTATCGGTTGTGAGGTTGGACTAGATTTTTACGAACGAGCGGAGCGAGCGAGCAACGGTCACAATTTCCAAGCTGTACATATACCTCATATTGCCTTGCATATATTTCGTGTTATTACCTTATTTTGTCAGCCATTTCGGACATCACATTGCACTGCACTATGTGGAAATAGTACTATTTATATGAAACTATTCATAAACAGTAAACATTTGTCAGTAGGCAATAGGATAAAGACTTCCGGCTCCTCGGGCTGGTGCGAATATTTCAACGTCAGTATGTGCCAAACCGTTGGATTGTGACACACATCTCCGCGTCTATCGCTCGCTGTGCTCGCTCGAAAGCTATAGCCTAACCTAAAACCAATCCATCTTGCGTTCATTATTCGGTATGGTGGCGACATATTTCGAATTTGCGAACGTGTCGGATCGGTTGTGAGGTTGGGCAGGATTTTTACGAGCGAGCGAGCAACGATCACAATTTCCAAGCTATACATATCCCTTATATTGCCTTGCATATAATTCGTGTTATTACCTAATTTTGTCAGACATTTCGGACATCACCGTACGATGTGGAAATAGTACTACATATGTGAAACTATTCACAAACTGTATCTACTTGTCAGTAGGCAATAGGATAAAGACTTCCGGCTCCTCGGGCTGGTGCGAATATTTCAATGTCCCAATGTGCCAAACCGTTGGATTGTGACACACCTCTCCGCGTCCCTCGCTCGTCGTGCTCGCTCGAAAGTTATAGCCTAACCGAATACCAATCCCTCTTGCGTCAGTCATTCGACATGGAGGCGACTTATTTCAAATTTGGGAACGTGTCGGATCGGATGTGAGGTTTTACTAAATTTTACGAGCGAGCGGAGCGAGCGAGCAACGATCACAATTTCCAAGCTATACATATACCTTATATTGCCTTGCATACAATTCGTGTTATTACCTAATTTTGTCAGCCATTTCGGACATCACATTGCACTGTGGTATGTGGAAATAGTACTATTTATGTGAAACTATTCATAAACTGTAAACATTTGTCAGTAGGCAATAGGATAAAGACTTCCGGCTCCTCGGGCTGGTGCGAATATTTGAATGTCCCAATGCGCCAAACCGTTGGATTGTGACACACATCTCCGCGTCTATCGCTCGCAGTGCTCGCTCCAAAGCTATAGCCTAACCGAAAACCAATCCCTCTTGCGTTCATTATTCGATATGATGGCGACATATTTCGAATTTGCGAACGTGTCGGATCGGTTGTGAGGTTGGACAGGATTGTTACGAGCGAGCGGAGCGAGTGAGCAACGATCACAATTTCTAAGCTATACATATCCCTTATATTGCCTTGCATATAATTCGTGTTATTACCTAATTTTGTCAGACATTTCGGATATCACATTGCACTGTACGATGTGGAAAAAGTACTATTTATGTGAAAATATTCAAAAACTGTATACATTTGTCAGTAGGCAAGAGGATAAAGACTTCCGGCTCCTCGGGCTGGTGCGTATATTTCAATGTCCCCATGTGTCAAACCGTTGGATTGTGACACACCTCTCCGCGTCCCTCGCTCGTCGTGCTCGCTCGAAAGTTATAGCCTAACAGAAAACCAATCCCTCTTGCGTTAGTCATTCGACATGGAGCCGACTTATTTCAAATTTGGGAACGTGTCGGATCGGATGTGAGGTTTTACTAAATTTTTACGAGCGAGCGGAGCGAGCGAGCAACGATCACAATTTCCAAGCTATACATATACCTTATATTGACTTGCATATATTTCGTGCTATTACCTACTTTTGTCAGCCATTTCGGACATCACATTGCACTGTGGTATGTGGAAATAGTACTATTTATGTGAAACTATTCATAAACTGTAAACATTTGTCAGTTGGCAATAGGATAAAGACTTCCGGCTCCTCGGGCTGGTGCGAATATTTCAACGTCAGTATGTGCCAAACCGTTGGATTGTGACACACCTCTCCGCGTCTATCGCTCGCTGTGCTCGCTCGAAAGCTATAGCCTAACCGAAAACCAATCCCTCTTGCGTTCATTATTCGATATGGTGGCGACATATTTCGAATTTGCGAACGTGTCGGGTCGGTTGTGAGGTTGGACAAGATTTTTACGAGCGAGCGGAGCGAGCGAGCAACGGCCACAATTTCCAAGCTATACATATACCTTATATTGCCTTGCATATATTTCGTGTTATTACCTTATTTTGTCAGCCATTTCGGACATCACATTGCACTGTACGATGTGGAAATAGTACTGCTTATGTGAAACTATTCATAACCTGTATACATTTGTCAGTAGGCAATATAATAAAGACTTCCGGCTCCTCTGGCTGGTGCGAATATTTGAATGTCCCAATGTGCCAAACCGTTGGATTGTGACACACCTCTCCGCGTCCCTCGCTCGCCATGCTCGCTCGACAGCTATAGCCTAACCGAAAACGAATCCCTCTTGCGTTCATTATTCGATATGGTTGCGACATATTTCGAATTTGCGAACGTGTCGGATCGGTTGTGAGGTTGGACTAGATTTTTACAAGCGAGTGGAGCGAGCGAGCAACGATCACAATTTCCAAGCTATACATATACCTTATATTGCCTTGCATATAATTCGTGTTATTACCTAATTTTGTCAGACATTTCGGACATCACCGTACGATGTGGAAATAGTACTAATTATGTGAAACTATTCACAAACTGTATCTACTTGTCAGTAGGCAATAGGATAAAGACTTCCGGCTCCTCGGGCTGGTGCGAATATTTCAATGTCCCAATGTGCCAAACCGTTGGATTGTGACACACCTCTCCGCGTCCCTCGCTCGTCGTGCTCGCTCGAAAGTTATAGCCTAACCGAATACCAATCCCTCTTGCGTCAGTCATTCGACATGGAGGCGACTTATTTCAAATTTGGGAACGTGTCGGATCGGATGAGAGGTTTTACTAAATTTTACGAGCGAGCGGAGCGAGCGAGCAACGATCACAATTTCCAAGCTATACATATACCTTATATTGCCTTGCATACAATTCGTGTTATTACCTAATTTTGTCAGCCATTTCGGACATCACATTGCACTGTGGTATGTGGAAATAGTACTATTTATGTGAAACTATTCATAAACTGTAAACATTTGTCAGTAGGCAATAGGATAAAGACTTCCGGCTCCTCGGGCTGGTGCGAATATTTGAATGTCCCAATGCGCCAAACCGTTGGATTGTGACACACCTCTCCGCGTCCCTCGCTCGTCGTGCTCGCTCGAAAGTTATAGCCTAACCGAAAACCAATCCCTCTTGCGTTAGTCATTCGACATGGAGCCGACTTATTTCAAATTTGGGAACGTGTCGGATCGGATGTGAGGTTTTACTAAATTTTTACGAGCGAGCGGAGCGAGCGAGCAACGATCACAATTTCCAAGCTATACATATACCTTATATTGCCTTGCATATATTTCGTGTTATTACCTACTTTTGTCAGCCATTTCGGACATCACATTGCACTGTGGTATGTGGAAATAGTACTGCTTATGTGAAACTATTCATAAACTGTATACATTTGTCAGTAGGCAATAGGATAAAGACTTCCCGCTCCTATGGCTGGTGCGAATATTTGAATGTCCCAATGTGCCAAACCGTTGGATTGTGACACACCTCTCCGCGTCACTCGCTCGCGGTGCTCGCTCGAAAGCTATAGCCTAACCGAAAACCAATCCCTCTTGCGTTCATTATTCGATATGGTGGCGACATATTTCGAATTTGCGAACGTGTCGGGTCGGTTGTGAGGTTGGACAAGATTTTTACGAGCGAGCGGAGCGAGCGAGCAACGGCCACAATTTCCAAGCTATACATATACCTTATATTGCCTTGCATATATTTCGTGTTATTACCTTATTTTGTCAGCCATTTCGGACATCACATTGCACTGTACGATGTGGAAATAGTACTGCTTATGTGAAACTATTCATAAACTGTATACATTTGTCAGTAGGCAATAGGATAAAGACTTCCGGCTCCTCTGGCTCGTGCGAATATTTGAATGTCCCAATGTGCCAAACCGTTGGATTGTGACACACCTCTCCGCGTCCCTCGCTCGCCATGCTCGCTCGACAGCTATAGCCTAACCGAAAACGAATCCCTCTTGCGTTCATTATTCGATATGGTTGCGACATATTTCGAATTTGCGAACGTGTCGGATCGGTTGTGAGGTTGGACTAGATTTTTACAAGCGAGTGGAGCGAGCGAGCAACGATCACAATTTCCAAGCTATACATATACCTTATATTGCCTTGCATATAATTCGTGTTATTACCTAATTTTGTCAGACATTTCGGACATCACCGTACGATGTGGAAATAGTACTACTTATGTGAAACTATTCACAAACTGTATCTACTTGTCAGTAGGCAATAGGATAAAGACTTCCGGCTCCTCGGGCTGGTGCGAATATTTCAATGTCCCAATGTGCCAAACCGTTGGATTGTGACACACCTCTCCGCGTCCCTCGCTCGTCGTGCTCGCTCGAAAGTTATAGCCTAACCGAATACCAATCCCTCTTGCGTCAGTCATTCGACATGGAGGCGACTTATTTCAAATTTGGGAACGTGTCGGATCGGATGTGAGGTTTTACTAAATTTTACGAGCGAGCGGAGCGAGCGAGCAACGATCACAATTTCCAAGCTATACATATACCTTATATTGCCTTGCATACAATTCGTGTTATTACCTAATTTTGTCAGCCATTTCGGACATCACATTGCACTGTGGTATGTGGAAATAGTACTATTTATGTGAAACTATTCATAAACTGTAAACATTTGTCAGTAGGCAATAGGATAAAGACTTCCGGCTCCTCGGGCTGGTGCGAATATTTGAATGTCCCAATGTGCCAAACCGTTGGATTGTGACACACCTCTCCGCGTCCCTCGCTCACCGTGCTCGCTCGAAAGCTATAACCTAACCGAAAACCAATCCCTCTTGCGTTCATTATTCGATATGGTGGCGACATATTTCGAATTTGCGAACGTGTCGGATCGGTTGTGAGGTTGGACAGGATTTTTACGAGCGAGCGGAGCGAGGGAGCAACGATCACAATTTCTAAGCTATACATATCCCTTATATTGCCTTGCATATAATTCGTGTTATTACCTAATTTTGTCAGACATTTCGGATATCACATTGCACTGTACGATGTGGAAAAAGTACTATTTATGTGAAAATATTCAAAAACTGTATACATTTGTCAGTAGGCAAGAGGATAAAGACTTCCGGCTCCTCGGGCTGGTGCGTATATTTCAATGTCCCCATGTGTCAAACCGTTGGATTGTGACACACCTCTCCGCGTCCCTCGCTCGTCGTGCTCGCTCGAAAGTTATAGCCTAACCGAAAACCAATCCCTCTTGCGTTAGTCATTCGACATGGAGCCGACTTATTTCAAATTTGGGAACGTGTCGGATCGGATGTGAGGTTGGGCAGGATTTTTACGAGCGAGCGGAGCGAACGAGCAACGATCACAATTTCCAAGCTATACATATACCTTATATTGCCTTGCATATAATTCGTGTTATTACCTAATTTTGTCAGACATTTCGGACATCACATTGCACTGTACGATGTGGAAATGGTACTACTTATGTGAAACTATTCATAAACTGTATACATTTGTCAGTAGGCAATAGGATAAAAACTTCCGGCTCCTCGGGCTGGTGCGAATATTTCAATGTCCCCATGTGCCAAACCGTTGGATTGTGACACACCTCTCTGCGTCCCTCGCTCGCCGTGCTCGCTCGAAAGCTATAGCCTAACCGAAAACAAATCCCTCTTGCGTTCATTATTCGATATGGTGGCGACATATTTCGAATTTGCGAACGTGTCGGATCGGTTGTGAGGTTGGACCAGATTTTTACAAGCGAGCGGAGCGAGCGAGCAACGATCACAATTTCCAAGCTATACATATACCTTATATTGCCTTGCGTATAATTCGTGTTATTACCTAATTTTGTCAGACATTTCGGACATCACCGTACGATGTGGAAATAGTACTACTTATGTGAAACTATACACAAACTGTATCTACTTGTCAGTAGGCAATAGGATAAAGACTTCCGGCTCCTCGGGCTGGTGCGAATATTTCAATGTCCCAATGTGCCAAACCGTTGGATTGTGACACACCTCTCCGCGTCCCTCGCTCGCCGTGCTCGCTCGAAAGCTATAGCCTAACCTAAAACCAATCCATCTTGCGTTCATTATTCGGTATGGTGGCGACATATTTCGAATTTGCGAACGTGTCGGATCGGTTGTGAGGTTGGGCAGGATTTTTACGAGCGAGCGAGCAACGATCACAATTTCCAAGCTATACATATACCTTATATTGCCTTGCATATAATTCGTGTTATTACCTAATTTTGTCAGACATTTCGGATATCACATTGCACTGTACGATGTGGAAAAAGTACTATTTATGTGAAAATATTCAAAAACTGTATACATTTGTCAGTAGGCTAGAGGATAAAGACTTCCGGCTCCTCGGGCTGGTGCGAATATTTCAATGTCCCAATGTGCCAAACCGTTGGATTGTGACACACCTCTCCGCGTCCCTCGCTCGTCGTGCTCGCTCGAAAGTTATAGCCTAACCGAAAACCAATCCCTCTTGCGTTCATTATTCGATATGGTGGCGACATATTTCGAATTCGCGAACTTGTCGGGTCGGATGTGAGGTTGGACTAGATTTTTACGAGCGAGCGGAGCGAGCGAGCAACGGTCACAATTTCCAAGTTATACATATTCCTTATATTGCCTTGCATATAATTCGTGTTATTACCTAACTTTGTCAGACATTTCGGACATCAGATTGCACTGTACGATGTGGAAATAGTACTACTTATGTGAAACTATTCATAAACTGTATACATTTGTCAGTAGGCAACAGGATAAAGACTTCCGACTCCACGGGCTGGTGCGAATATTTGAATGTCCCAATGTGCCAAACCGTTGGATTGTGACACACCTCTCCGCGTCCCTCGCTCACCGTGCTCGCTCGAAAGCTATAGCCTAACCGAAAACCAATCCCTCTTGCGTTCATTATTCCATATGGTGGCGACATATTTCGAATTTGCGAACGTGTCGGATCGGTTGTGAGGTTGGACAGGATTTTTACGAGCGAGCGGAGCGAGCGAGCAACGATCACAATTTCTAAGCTATACATATCCCTTATATTGCCTTGCATATAATTCGTGTTATTACCTAATTTTGTCAGACATTTCGGATATCACATTGCACTGTACGATGTGGAAAAAGTACTATTTATGTGAAAATATTCAAAAACTGTATACATTTGTCAGTAGGCTAGAGGATAAAGACTTCCGGCTCCTCGGGCTGGTGCGTATATTTCAATGTCCCCATGTGTCAAACCGTTGGATTGTGACACACCTCTCCGCGTCCCTCGCTCGTCGTGCTCGCTCGAAAGTTATAGCCTAGCCGAAAACCAATCCCTCTTGCGTTAGTCATTCGACATGGAGCCGACTTATTTCAAATTTGGGAACGTGTCGGATCGGATGTGAGGTTTTACTAAATTTTTACGAGCGAGCGGAGCGAGCGAGCAACGATCACAATTTCCAAGCTATACATATACCTTATATTGCCTTGCATATATTTCGTGTTATTACCTACTTTTGTCAGCCATTTCGGACATCACATTGCACTGTGGTATGTGGAAATAGTACTGCTTATGTGAAACTATTCATAAACTGTATACATTTGTCAGTAGGCAATAGGATAAAGACTTCCCGCTCCTCTGGCTGGTGCGAATATTTGAATGTCCCAATGTGCCAAACCGTTGGATTGTGACACACCTCTCCGCGTCACTCGCTCGCGGTGCTCGCTCGAAAGCTATAGCCTAACCGAAAACCAATCCCTCTTGCGTTCATTATTCGATATGGTGCCGACATATTTCGAATTTGCGAACGTGTCGGGTCGGTTGTGAGGTTGGACAAGATTTTTACGAGCGAGCGGAGCGAGCGAGCAACGGCCACAATTTCCAAGCTATACATATACCTTATATTGCCTTGCATATATTTCGTGTTATTACCTTATTTTGTCAGCCATTTCGGACATCACATTGCACTGTACGATGTGGAAATAGTACTGCTTATGTGAAACTATTCATAAACTGTATACATTTGTCAGTAGGCAATAGGATAAAGACTTCCGGCTCCTCTGGCTGGTGCGAATATTTGAATGTCCCAATGTGCCAAACCGTTGGATTGTGACACACCTCTCCGCGTCCCTCGCTCGCCATGCTCGCTCGACAGCTATAGCCTAACCGAAAACGAATCCCTCTTGCGTTCATTATTCGATATGGTTGCGACATATTTCGAATTTGCGAACGTGTCGGATCGGTTGTGAGGTTGGACTAGATTTTTACAAGCGAGTGGAGCGAGCGAGCAACGATCACTATTTCCAAGCTATACATATACCTTATATTGCCTTGCATATAATTCGTGTTATTACCTAATTTTGTCAGACATTTCGGACATCACCGTACGATGTGGAAATAGTACTACTTATGTGAAACTATTCACAAACTGTATCTACTTGTCAGTAGGCAATAGAATAAAGACTTCCGGCTCCTCGGGCTGGTGCGAATATTTCAATGTCCCAATGTGCCAAACCGTTGGATTGTGACACACCTCTCCGCGTCCCTCGCTCGTCGTGCTCGCTCGAAAGTTATAGCCTAACCGAATACCAATCCCTCTTGCGTCAGTCATTCGACATGGAGGCGACTTATTTCAAATTTGGGAACGTGTCGGATCGGATGTGAGGTTTTACTAAATTTTACGAGCGAGCGGAGCGAGCGAGCAACGATCACAATTTCCAAGCTATACATATACCTTATATTGCCTTGCATACAATTCGTGTTATTACCTAATTTTGTCAGCCATTTCGGACATCACATTGCACTGTGGTATGTGGAAATAGTACTATTTATGTGAAACTATTCATAAACTGTAAACATTTGTCAGTAGGCAATAGGATAAAGACTTCCGGCTCCTCGGGCTGGTGCGAATATTTGAATGTCCCAATGCGCCAAACCGTTGGATTGTGACACACCTCTCCGCGTCCCTCGCTCGCCGTGCTCGCTCGAAAGCTATAGCCTAACCGAAAACCAATCCCTCTTGCGTTCATTATTCGATATGGTGGTGACATATTTCGAATTCGCGAACTTGTCGGGTCGGTTGTGAGGTTGGACTAGATTTTCACGAGCGAGCGGAGCGAGCGAGCAACGGTCACAATTTCCAAGCTATACATATTCCTTATATTGCCTTGCATATAATTCGTGTTATTACCTAACTTTGTCAGACATTTCGGACATCACATTGAACTGTACGATGTGGAAATAGTACTACTTATGTGAAACCATTCATAAACTGTATACATTTGTCAGTAGGCAACAGGATAAAGACTTCCGACTCCACGGGCTGGTGCGAATATTTGAATGTCCCAATGTGCCAAACCGTTGGATTGTGACACACCTCTCCGCGTCCCTCGCTCACCGTGCTCGCTCGAAAGCTATAACCTAACCGAAAACCAATCCCTCTTGCGTTAGTCATTCGACATGGAGCCGACTTATTTCAAATTTGGGAACGTGTCGGATCGGATGTGAGGTTGGGCAGGATTTTTACGAGCGAGCGGAGCGAACGAGCAACGATCACAATTTCCAAGCTATACATATACCTTATATTGCCTTGCATATAATTCGTGTTATTACCTAATTTTGTCAGACATTTCGGACATCACATTGCACTGTACGATGTGGAAATAGTACTACTTATGTGAAACTATTCATAAACTGTATACATTTGTCAGTAGGCAATAGGATAAAAACTTCCGGCTCCTCGGGCTGGTGCGAATATTTCAATGTCCCCATGTGCCAAACCGTTGGATTGTGACACACCTCTCTGCGTCCCTCGCTCGCCGTGCTCGCTCGAAAGCTATAGCCTAACCGAAAACAAATCCCTCTTGCGTTCATTATTCGATATGGTGGCGACATATTTCGAATTTGCGAACGTGTCGGATCGGTTGTGAGGTTGGACCAGATTTTTACAAGCGAGCGGAGCGAGCGAGCAACGATCACAATTTCCAAGCTATACATATACCTTATATTGCCTTGCGTATAATTCGTGTTATTACCTAATTTTGTCAGACATTTCGGACATCACCGTACGATGTGGAAATAGTACTACTTATGTGAAACTATACACAAACTGTATCTACTTGTCAGTAGGCAATAGGATAAAGACTTCCGGCTCCTCGGGCTGGTGCGAATATTTCAATGTCCCAATGTGCCAAACCGTTGGATTGTGACACACCTCTCCGCGTCCCTCGCTCGTCGTGCTCGCTCGAAAGTTATAGCCTAACCGAAAACCAATCCCTCTTGCGTCAGTCATTCTACATGGAGGCGACTTATTTCAAATTTGGGAACGTGTCGGATCGGATGTGAGGTTTTACTAAATTTTTACGAGCGAGCGGAGCGAGCGAGCAACGATCACAATTTCCAAGCTATACATATACCTTATATTGCCTTGCATATATTTCGTGTTATTACCTACTTTTGTCAGCCATTTCGGACATCACATTGCACTGTGGTATGTGGAAATAGTACTGCTTATGTGAAACTATTCATAAACTGTATACATTTGTCAGTAGGCAATAGGATAAAGACTTCCCGCTCCTCTGGCTGGTGCGAATATTTGAATGTCCCAATGTGCCAAACCGTTGGATTGTGACACACCTCTCCGCGTCCCTCGCTCGCGGTGCTCGCTCGAAAGCTATAGCCTAACCGAAAACCAATCCCTCTTGCGTTCATTATTCGATATGGTGGTGACATATTTCGAATTTGCGAACGTGTCGGATCGGTTGCGAGGTTGGACTAGATTTTTACAAGCGAGCGGAGCGAGCGAGCAACGATCACAATTTCCAAGCTATATATATACCTTATATTGCCTTGCATATAATTCCCGTTATTACCTAATTTTGTCAGACATTTCGGACATCACAGTACGATGTGGAAATAGTACTACTTATGTGGAACTATTCATAAACTGTATCTACTTGTCAGTAGGCAATAGGATAAAGACTTCCGGCTCCTCGGGCTGGTGCGAATATTTGAATGTCCCAATGCGCCAAACCGTTGGATTGTGACACACCTCTCCGCGTCCTTAGCTCGCCGTGCTCGCTCGAAAGCTATAGCCTAACCGAAAACCAATCCCTCTTGCGTTCATTATTCGATATGGTGGCGACATATTTCGAATTCGCGAACTTGTCGGGTCGGTTGTGAGGTTGGACTAGATTTCTACGAGCGAGCGGAGCGAGCGAGCAACGGTCACAATTTCCAAGCTATACATATTCCTTATATTGCCTTGCATATAATTCGTGTTATTACCTAACTTTGTCAGACATTTCGGACATCACATTGCACTGTGGTATGTGGAAATAGTACTGCTTATGTGAAACTATTCATAAACTGTATACATTTGTCAGTAGGCAATAGGATAAAGACTTCCCGCTCCTCTGGCTGGTGCGAATATTTCAACGTCAGTATGTGCCAAACCTTTGGATTGTGACACACATCTCCGCGTCTATCGCTCGCAGTGCTCGCTCCAAAGCTATAGCCTAACCGAAAACCAATCCCTCTTGCGTTCATTATTCGATATGATGGCGACATATTTCGAATTTGCGAACGTGTCGGATCGGTTGTGAGGTTGGACAGGATTTTTACGAGCGAGCGGAGCGAGAGAGCAACGATCACAATTTCCAACCTATACATATACCTTATATTGCCTTGCATATAATTCGTGTTATTACCTAATTTGACAGACATTTCGGACATCACCGTACGATGTGGAAATAGTACTACTTATGTGAAACTATTCACAAACTGTATCTACTTGTCAGTAGGCAATAGGATAAAGACTTCCGGCTCCTCGGGCTGGTGCGAATATTTCAATGTCCCAATGTGCCAAACCGTTGGATTGTGACACACCTCTCCGCGTCCCTCGCTCGTCGTGCTCGCTCGAAAGTTATAGCCTAACCGAATACCAATCCCTCTTGCGTCAGTCATTCGACATGGAGGCGACTTATTTCAAATTTGGGAACGTGTCGGATCGGATGTGAGGTTTTACTAAATTTTACGAGCGAGCGGAGCGAGCGAGCAGCGATCACAATTTCCAAGCTATACATATACCTTATATTGCCTTGCATATATTTCGTGTTATTACCTACTTTTGTCAGCCATTTCGGACATCACATTGCACTGTGGTATGTGGAAATAGTACTGCTTATGTGAAACTATTCATAAACTGTATACATTTGTCAGTAGGCAATAGGATAAAGACTTCCCGCTCCTCTGGCTGGTGCGAATTTTTGAATGTCCCAATGTGCCAAACCGTTGGATTGTGACACACCTCTCCGCGTCCCTCGCTCGCCGTGCTCGCTCGAAAGCTATAGCCTAACCGAAAACCAATCCCTCTTGCGTTCATTATTCGATATGGTGGCGACATATTTCGAATTTGCGAACGTGTCGGTTCGGTTGTGAGGTTGGAGAGGATTTGTGCGAGCGAGCGGAGCGAGCGAGCAACAATCACAATCTCCAAGCTATACATATTCCTTATATTGCCTTGCATATAATTCGTGTTATTACCTAACTTTGTCAGACATTTCGGACATCACATTGCACTGTGGTATGTGGAAATAGTACTATTTATGTGAAACTATTCATAAACTGTAAACATTTGTCAGTAGGCAATAGGATAAAGACTTCCGGCTCCTCGGGCTGGTGCGAATATTTGAATGTCCCAATGCGCCAAAACGTTGGATTGTGACACACCTCTCCGCGTCCCTCGCTCGCCGTGCTCGCTCGAAAGCTATAGCCTAACCGAAAACAAATCGCTCTTGCGTTCATTATTCGATATGGTGGCGACATATTTCGAATTTGCGAACGTGTCGGATCGGTTGTGAGGTTGGACTAGATTTTTACGAGCGAGCGGAGCGAGCGAGCAACGGTCACAATTTCCAAGCTATACATATTCCTTATATTGCCTTGCATATAATTCGTGTTATTACCTAACATTGTCAGACATTTCGGACATCACATTGCACCGTACGATGTGGAAATAGTACTACTTATGTGAAACTATTCATAAACTGTATACATTTGTCAGTAGGCAACAGGATAAATACTTCCGACTCCACGGGCTGGTGCGAATATTTGAATGTCCCAATGTGCCAAACCGTTGGATTGTGACACACCTCTCCGCGTCCCTCGCTCACCGTGCTCGCTCGAAAGCTATAGCCTAACCGAAAACCAATCCCTCTTGCGTTCATTATTCGATATGGTGGCGACATATTTCGAATTTGCGAACGTGTCGGATCGGTTGTGAGGTTGGACAGGATTTTTACGAGCGAGCGGAGCGAGCGAGCAACGATCAAAATTTCTAAGCTATACATATCCCTTATATTGCCTTGCCAATAATTCGTGTTATTACCTAATTTTGTCAGACATTTCGGATATCACATTGCACTGTACGATGTGGAAAAAGTACTATTTATGTGAAAATATTCAAAAACTGTATACATTAGTCAGTAGGCAAGAGGATAAAGACTTCCGGCTCCTCGGGCTGGTGCGTATATTTCAATGTCCCCATGTGTCAAACCGTTGGATTGTGACACACCTCTCCGCGTCCCTCGCTCGTCGTGCTCGCTCGAAAGTTATAGCCTAACCGAAAACCAATCCCTCTTGCGTTAGTCATTCGACATGGAGCCGACTTATTTCAAATTTGGGAACGTGTCGGATCGGATGTGAGGTTGGAGAGGATTTGTGCGAGCGAGCGGAGCGAGCGAGCAACAATCACAATCTCCAAGCTATACATATTCCTTATATTGCCTTGCATATAATTCGTGTTATTACCTAACTTTGTCAGACATTTCGGACATCACATTGCACTGTGGTATGTGGAAATAGTACTATTTATGTGAAACTATTCATAAACTGTAAACATTTGTCAGTAGGCAATAGGATAAAGACTTCCGGCTCCTCGGGCTGGTGCGAATATTTGAATGTCCCAATGCGCCAAAACGTTGGATTGTGACACACCTCTCCGCGTCCCTCGCTCGCCGTGCTCGCTCGAAAGCTATAGCCTAACCGAAAACAAATCGCTCTTGCGTTCATTATTCGATATGGTGGCGACATATTTCGAATTTGCGAACGTGTCGGATCGGTTGTGAGGTTGGACTAGATTTTTACGAGCGAGCGGAGCGAGCGAGCAACGGTCACAATTTCCAAGCTATACATATTCCTTATATTGCCTTGCATATAATTCGTGTTATTACCTAACATTGTCAGACATTTCGGACATCACATTGCACCGTACGATGTGGAAATAGTACTACTTATGTGAAACTATTCATAAACTGTATACATTTGTCAGTAGGCAACAGGATAAATACTTCCGACTCCACGGGCTGGTGCGAATATTTGAATGTCCCAATGTGCCAAACCGTTGGATTGTGACACACCTCTCCGCGTCCCTCGCTCACCGTGCTCGCTCGAAAGCTATAGCCTAACCGAAAACCAATCCCTCTTGCGTTCATTATTCGATATGGTGGCGACATATTTCGAATTTGCGAACGTGTCGGATCGGTTGTGAGGTTGGACAGGATTTTTACGAGCGAGCGGAGCGAGCGAGCAACGATCAAAATTTCTAAGCTATACATATCCCTTATATTGCCTTGCCAATAATTCGTGTTATTACCTAATTTTGTCAGACATTTCGGATATCACATTGCACTGTACGATGTGGAAAAAGTACTATTTATGTGAAAATATTCAAAAACTGTATACATTAGTCAGTAGGCAAGAGGATAAAGACTTCCGGCTCCTCGGGCTGGTGCGTATATTTCAATGTCCCCATGTGTCAAACCGTTGGATTGTGACACACCTCTCCGCGTCCCTCGCTCGTCGTGCTCGCTCGAAAGTTATAGCCTAACCGAAAACCAATCCCTCTTGCGTTAGTCATTCGACATGGAGCCGACTTATTTCAAATTTGGGAACGTGTCGGATCGGATGTGAGGTTGGAGAGGATTTGTGCGAGCGAGCGGAGCGAGCGAGCAACAATCACAATCTCCAAGCTATACATATTCCTTATATTGCCTTGCATATAATTCGTGTTATTACCTAACTTTGTCAGACATTTCGGACATCACATTGCACTGTGGTATGTGGAAATAGTACTATTTATGTGAAACTATTCATAAACTGTAAACATTTGTCAGTAGGCAATAGGATAAAGACTTCCGGCTCCTCGGGCTGGTGCGAATATTTGAATGTCCCAATGCGCCAAAACGTTGGATTGTGACACACCTCTCCGCGTCCCTCGCTCGCCGTGCTCGCTCGAAAGCTATAGCCTAACCGAAAACAAATCGCTCTTGCGTTCATTATTCGATATGGTGGCGACATATTTCGAATTTGCGAACGTGTCGGATCGGTTGTGAGGTTGGACTAGATTTTTACGAGCGAGCGGAGCGAGCGAGCAACGGTCACAATTTCCAAGCTATACATATTCCTTATATTGCCTTGCATATAATTCGTGTTATTACCTAACATTGTCAGACATTTCGGACATCACATTGCACCGTACGATGTGGAAATAGTACTACTTATGTGAAACTATTCATAAACTGTATACATTTGTCAGTAGGCAACAGGATAAATACTTCCGACTCCACGGGCTGGTGCGAATATTTGAATGTCCCAATGTGCCAAACCGTTGGATTGTGACACACCTCTCCGCGTCCCTCGCTCACCGTGCTCGCTCGAAAGCTATAGCCTAACCGAAAACCAATCCCTCTTGCGTTCATTATTCGATATGGTGGCGACATATTTCGAATTTGCGAACGTGTCGGATCGGTTGTGAGGTTGGACAGGATTTTTACGAGCGAGCGGAGCGAGCGAGCAACGATCACAATTTCCAAGATATACATATACCTTATATTGCCTTGCATATAATTCGTGTTATTACCTAATTTTGTCAGACATTTCGGACATCACATTGCACTGTACGATGTGGAAATAGTACTACTTATGTGAAACTATTCATAAACTGTATACATTTGTCAGTTGGCAATAGGATAAAGACTTCCGGCTCCTCGGGCTTGTGCGAATATTTGAATGTCCCAATGTGCCAAACCGTTGGATTGTGACACACCTCTCCGCGTCCCTCGGTCGTCGTGCTCGCTCGAAAGTTATAGCCTAACCGAAAACCAATCCCTCTTGCGTCAGTCATTCGACATGGAGGCGACTAATTTCAAATTTGGGAACGTGTCGGATCGGATGTAAGGTTTTACTAAATTTTTACGAGCGAGCGGAGCGAGCGAGCAACGATCACAATTTCCAAGCTATACATATACCTTATATTGCCTTGCATATATTTCGTGTTATTACCTACTTTTGTCAGCCATTTCGGACATCACATTGCACTGTGGTATGTGGAAATAGTACTGCTTATGTGAAACTATTCATAAACTGTATACATTTGTCAGTAGGCAATAGGATAAAGACTTCCCGCTCCTCTGGCTGGTGCGAATATTTGAATGTCCCAATGTGCCAAACCGTTGGATTGTGACACACCTCTCCGCGTCCTTCGCTCGCGCTGCTCGCTCGAAAGCTATAGCCTAACCGAAAACCAATCCCTCTTGCGTTCATTATTCGATATGGTGGCGACATATTTCGAATTTGCGAACGTGTCGGATCGGTTGTGAGGTTGGACTAGATTTTTACAAGCGAGCGGAGCGAGCGAGCAACGATCACAATTTCCAAGCTATCCATATTCCTTATATTGCCTTGCATATAATTCGTGTTATTACCTAACTTTGTCAGACATTTCGGACATCACATTGCACTGTGGTATGTGGAAATAGTACTGCTTATGTGAAACTATTCATAAACTGTATACATTTGTCAGTAGGCAATAGGATAAAGACATCCCGCTCCTCTGGCTGGTGCGAATATTTCAACGTGAGTATGTGCCAAACCGTTGGATTGTGACACACATCTCCGCGTCTATCGCTCGCAGTGCTCGCTCCAAAGCTATAGCCTAACCGAAAACCAATCCCTCTTGCGTTCATTATTCGATATGATGGCGACATATTTCGAATATGCGAACGTGTCGGATCGGTTGTGAGGTTGGACAGGATTTTTACGAGCGAGCGGAGCGAGCGAGCAACGATCACAATTTCTAAGCTATACATATCCCTTATATTGCCTTGCATATAATTCGTGTTATTACCTAATTTTGTCAGACATTTCGGATATCACATTGCACTGTACGATGTGGAAAAAGTACTATTTATGTGAAAATATTCATAAACTGTATACATTTGTCAGTAGGCAATAGGATAAAGACTTCCCGCTCCTCTGGCTGGTGCGAATATTTGAATGTCCCAATGTGCCAAACCGTTGGATTGTGACACACCTCTCCGCGTCCCTCGCTCGCGGTGCTCGCTCGAAAGCTATAGCCTAACCGAAAACCATTCCCTCTTGCGTTCATTATTCGATATGGTGGCGACATATTTCGAATTTGCGAACGTGTCGGATCGGTTGTGAGGTTTTACTAAATTTTTACGAGCGAGCGGAGCGAGCGAGCAACGATCACAATTTCCAAGCTATACATATACCTTATATTGCCTTGCATATATTTCGTGTTATTACCTACTTTTGTCAGCCATTTCGGACATCACATTGCACTGTGGTATGTGGAAATAGTACTGCTTATGTGAAACTATTCATAAACTGTATACATTTGTCAGTAGGCAATAGGATAAAGACTTCCCGCTCCTCTGGCTGGTGCGAATATTTGAATGTCCCAATGTGCCAAACCGTTGGATTGTGACACACCTCTCCGCGTCCTTCGCTCGCGCTGCTCGCTCGAAAGCTATAGCCTAACCGAAAACCAATCCCTCTTGCGTTCATTATTCGATATGGTGGCGACATATTTCGAATTTGCGAACGTGTCGGATCGGTTGTGAGGTTGGACTAGATTTTTACAAGCGAGCGGAGCGAGCGAGCAACGATCACAATTTCCAAGCTATCCATATTCCTTATATTGCCTTGCATATAATTCGTGTTATTACCTAACTTTGTCAGACATTTCGGACATCACATTGCACTGTGGTATGTGGAAATAGTACTGCTTATGTGAAACTATTCATAAACTGTATACATTTGTCAGTAGGCAATAGGATAAAGACATCCCGCTCCTCTGGCTGGTGCGAATATTTCAAGGTGAGTATGTGCCAAACCGTTGGATTGTGACACACATCTCCGCGTCTATCGCTCGCAGTGCTCGCTCCAAAGCTATAGCCTAACCGAAAACCAATCCCTCTTGCGTTCATTATTCGATATGATGGCGACATATTTCGAATATGCGAACGTGTCGGATCGGTTGTGAGGTTGGACAGGATTTTTACGAGCGAGCGGAGCGAGCGAGCAACGATCACAATTTCTAAGCTATACATATCCCTTATATTGCCTTGCATATAATTCGTGTTATTACCTAATTTTGTCAGACATTTCGGATATCACATTGCACTGTACGATGTGGAAAAAGTACTATTTATGTGAAAATATTCATAAACTGTATACATTTGTCAGTAGGCAATAGGATAAAGACTTCCCGCTCCTCTGGCTGGTGCGAATATTTGAATGTCCCAATGTGCCAAACCGTTGGATTGTGACACACCTCTCCGCGTCCCTCGCTCGCGGTGCTCGCTCGAAAGCTATAGCCTAACCGAAAACCATTCCCTCTTGCGTTCATTATTCGATATGGTGGCGACATATTTCGAATTTGCGAACGTGTCGGATCGGTTGTGAGGTTGGACTAGATTTTTACAAGCAAGCGGAGCGAGCGAGCAACGATCACAATTTCCAAGCTATATATATACCTTATATTGCCTTGCATATAATTCGTGTTATTACCTAATTTTGTCAGACATTTCGGACATCTCAGTACGATGTGGAAATAGTACTACTTATGTGAAACTATTCATAAACTGTATACATTTGTCAGTAGGCAACAGGATAAAGACTTCCGACTCCACGGGCTGGTGCGAATATTTGAATGTCCCAATGTGCCAAACCGTTGGATTGTGACACACCTCTCCGCGTCCCTCGCTCACCGTGCTCGCTCGAAAGCTATAGCCTAACCGAAAACCAATCCCTCTTGCGTTCATTATTCGATATGGTGGCGACATATTTCGAATTTGCGAACGTGTCGGATCGGTTGTGAGGTTGGACAGGATTTTTACGAGCGAGCGGAGCGAGCGAGCAACGATCACAATTTCTAAGCTATACATATCCCTTATATTGCCTTGCCAATAATTCGTGTTATTACCTAATTTTGTCAGACATTTCGGATATCACATTGCACTGTACGATGTGGAAAAAGTACTATTTATGTGAAAATATTCAAAAACTGTATACATTTGTCAGTAGGCAAGAGGATAAAGACTTCCGGCTCCTCGGGCTGGTGCGTATATTTCAATGTCCCCATGTGTCAAACCGTTGGATTGTGACACACCTCTCCGCGTCCCTCGCTCGTCGTGCTCGCTCGAAAGTTATAGCCTAACCGAAAACCAATCCCTCTTGCGTTAGTCATTCGACATGGAGCCGACTTATTTCAAATTTGGGAACGTGTCGGATCGGATGTGAGGTTGGGCAGGATTTTTACGAGCGAGCGGAGCGAACGAGCAACGATCACAATTTCCAAGCTATACATATACCTTATATTGCCTTGCATATAATTCCGTGTTATTACCTAATTTTGTCAGACATTTCGGACATCACATTGCACTGTACGATGTGGAAATAGTACTACTTATGTGAAACTATTCATAAACTGTATACATTTGTCAGTAGGCAACAGGATAAAGACTTCCGACTCCACGGGCTGGTGCGAATATTTGAATGTCCCAATGTGCCAAACCGTTGGATTGTGACACACCTCTCCGCGACCCTCGCTCACCGTGCTCGCTCGAAAGCTATAGCCTAACCGAAAACCAATCCCTCTTGCGTTCATTATTCGATATGGTGGCGACATATTTCGAATTTGCGAACGTGTCGGATCGGTTGTGAGGTTGGACAGGATTTTTACGAGCGAGCGGAGCGAGCGAGCAACGATCACAATTTCTAAGCTATACATATCCCTTATATTGCCTTGCCAATAATTCGTGTTATTACCTAATTTTGTCAGACATTTCGGATATCACATTGCACTGTACGATGTGGAAAAAGTACTATTTATGTGAAAATATTCAAAAACTGTATACATTTGTCAGTAGGCAAGAGGATAAAGACTTCCGGCTCCTCGGGCTGGTGCGTATATTTCAATGTCCCCATGTGTCAAACCGTTGGATTGTGACACACCTCTCCGCGTCCCTCGCTCGTCGTGCTCGCTCGAAAGTTATAGCCTAACCGAAAACCAATCCCTCTTGCGTTAGTCATTCGACATGGAGCCGACTTATTTCAAATTTGGGAACGTGTCGGATCGGATGTGAGGTTGGGCAGGATTTTTACGAGCGAGCGGAGCGAACGAGCAACGATCACAATTTCCAAGCTATACATATACCTTATATTGCCTTGCATATAATTCCGTGTTATTACCTAATTTTGTCAGACATTTCGGACATCACATTGCACTGTACGATGTGGAAATAGTACTACTTATGTGAAACTATTCATAAACTGTATACATTTGACAGTAGGCAATAGGATAAAAACTTCCGACTCCTCGGGCTGGTGCGAATATTTCAATGTCCCCATGTGCCAAACCGTTGGATTGTGACACACCTCTCTGCGTCCCTCGCTCGCCGTGCTCGCTCGAAAGCTATAGCCTAACCGAAAACAAATCGCTCTTGCGTTCATTATTCGATATGGTGGCGACATATTTCGAATTTGCGAACGTGTCGGATCGGTTGTGAGGTTGGACTAGATTTTTACAAGCGAGCGGAGCGAGCGAGCAACGATCACAATTTCCAAGATATACATATACCTTATATTGCCTTGCATATAATTCGTGTTATTACCTAATTTTGTCAGACATTTCGGACATCACATTGCACTGTACGATGTGGAAATAGTACTACTTATGTGAAACTATTCATAAACTGTATACATTTGTCAGTAGGCAATAGGATAAAGACTTCCGGCTCCTCGGGCTTGTGCGAATATTTGAATGTCCCAATGTGCCAAACCGTTGGATTGTGACACACCTCTCCGCGTCCCTCGGTCGTCGTGCTCGCTCGAAAGTTATAGCCTAACCGAAAACCAATCCCTCTTGCGTCAGTCATTCGACATGGAGGCGACTAATTTCAAATTTGGGAACGTGTCGGATCGGATGTGAGGTTTTACTAAATTTTTACGAGCGAGCGGAGCGAGCGAGCAACGATCACAATTTCCAAGCTATACATATACCTTATATTGCCTTGCATATATTTCGTGTTATTACCTACTTTTGTCAGCCATTTCGGACATCACATTGCACTGTGGTATGTGGAAATAGTACTGCTTATGTGAAACTATTCATAAACTGTATACATTTGTCAGTAGGCAATAGGATAAAGACTTCCCGCTCCTCTGGCTGGTGCGAATATTTCAACGTCAGTATGTGCCAAACCGTTGGATTGTGACACACATCTCCGCGTCTATCGCTCGCAGTGCTCGCTCCAAAGCTATAGCCTAACCGAAAACCAATCTCTCTTGCGTTCATTATTCGATATGATGGCGACATATTTCGAATATGCGAACGTGTCGGATCGGTTGTGAGGTTGGACAGGATTTTTACGAGCGAGCGGAGCGAGCGAGCAACGATCACAATTTCTAAGCTATACATATCCCTTATATTGCCTTGCATATAATTCGTGTTATTACCTAATTTTGTCAGACATTTCGGATATCACATTGCACTGTACGATGTGGAAAAAGTACTATTTATGTGAAAATATTCATAAACTGTATACATTTGTCAGTAGGCAATAGGATAAAGACTTCCCGCTCCTCTGGCTGGTGCGAATATTTGAATGTCCCAATGTGCCAAACCGTTGGATTGTGACACACCTCTCCGCGTCCCTCGCTCGCGGTGCTCGCTCGAAAGCTATAGCCTAACCGAAAACCAATCCCTCTTGCGTTCATTATTCGATATGGTGGCGACATATTTCGAATTTGCGAACGTGTCGGATCGGTTGTGAGGTTGGACTAGATTTTTACAAGCAAGCGGAGCGAGCGAGCAACGATCACAATTTCCAAGCTATATATATACCTTATATTGCCTTGCATATAATTCGTGTTATTACCTAATTTTGTCAGACATTTCGGACATCACAGTACGATGTGGAAATAGTACTACTTATGTGAAACTATTCATAAACTGTATCTACTTGTCAGTAGGCAATAGGATAAAGACTTCCGGCTCCTCGGGCTGGTGCGAATATTTGAATGTCCCAATGCGCCAAACCGTTGGATTGTGACACACCTCTCCGCGTCCCTAGCTCGCCGTGCTCGCTCCAAAGCTATAGCCCAACCGAAAACCAATCCCTCTTGCGTTCATTATTCGATATGGTGGCGACATATTTCGAATTCGCGAACTTGTCGGGTCGGTTGTGAGGTTGGACTAGATTTTTACGAGCGAGCGGAGCGAGCGAGCAACGATCACAATTTCTGAGCTATATATATCCCTTATATTGCCTTGCATATAATTCGTGTTATTACCTAATTTTGTCAGACATTTCGGATATCACATTGCAATGTACGATGTGGAAAAAGTACTATTTATGTGAAAATATTCAAAAACTGTATACATTTGACAGTAGGCAAGAGGATAAACACTTCCGGCTCCTCGGGCTGGTGCGTATATTTCAATGTCCCCATGTGTCAAACCGTTGGATTGTGACACACCTCTCCTCGTCCCTCGCTCGTCGTGCTCGCTCGAAAGTTATAGCCTAACCGAAAACCAATCCCTCTTGCGTTAGTCATTCGACATGGAGCCGACTTATTTCAAATTTGGGAACGTGTCGGATCGGATGTGAGGTTGGACTAAATTTTTACGAGCGAGCGGAGCGAGCGAGCAACGATAACAATTTCCAAGCTATACATATACCTTATATTGCCTTGCATATATTTCGTGTTATTACCTACTTTTGTCAGCCATTTCGGACATCACATTGCACTGTGGTATGTGGAAATAGTACTATTTATGTGAAACTATTCATAAACGGTAAACATTTGTCAGTAGGCAATAGGATAAAGACTTCCGGCTCCTCGGGCTGGTGCGAATATTTGAATGTCCCAATATGCCAAACCGTTGGATTGTGACACACCTCTCCGCGTCCCTCGCTCGCCGTGCTCGCTCGAAAGCTATAGCCTAACCGAAAACCAATCCCTCTTGCGTTCATTATTCGATATGGTGCCGACATATTTCGAATTTGCGAACGTGTCGTATCGGTTGTGAGGTTGGACTAGATTTTTACGAACGAGCGGAGCGAGCGAGCAACGGTCACAATTTCCAAGCTGTACATATACCTTATATTGCCTTGCATATATTTCGTGTTATTACCTTATTTTGTCAGCCATTTCGGACATCACATTGCACTGCACTATGTGGAAATAGTACTATTTATATGAAACTATTCATAAACAGTAAACATTTGTCAGTAGGCAATAGGATAAAGACTTCCGGCTCCTCGGGCTGGTGCGAATATTTCAACGTCAGTATGTGCCAAACCGTTGGATTGTGACACACCTCTCCGCGTCCCTCGCTCGCCGTGCTCGCTCGAAAGCTATAGCCTAACCGAAAACCAATCCCTCTTGCGTTCATTATTCGATATGGTGCCGACATATTTCGAATTTGCGAACGTGTCGTATCGGTTGTGAGGTTGGACTAGATTTTTACGAACGAGCGGAGCGAGCGAGCAACGGTCACAATTTCCAAGCTATACATACTCCTTATATTGCCTTGCATATAATTCGTGTTATTACCTAACTTTGTCAGACATTTCGGACATCAGATTGCACTGTACGATGTGGAAATAGTACTACTTATGTGAAACTATTCATAAACTGCATACATTTGTCAGTAGGCAACAGGATAAAGACTTCCGACTCCACGGGCTGGTGCGAATATTTGAATGTCCCAATGTGCCAAACCGTTGGATTGTGACACACCTCTCCGCGTCCCTCGCTCACCGTGCTCGCTCGAAAGCTATAGCCTAACCGAAAACCAATCCCTCTTGCGTTCATTATTCCATATGGTGGCGACATATTTCGAATTTGCGAACGTGTCGGATCGGTTGTGAGGTTGGACAGGATTTTTACAAGCGAGCGGAGCGAGCGAGCAACGATCACAATTTCCAAGCTATACATATACCTTATATTGCCTTGCGTATAATTCGTGTTATTACCTAATTTTGTCAGACATTTCGGACATCACCGTACGATGTGGAAATAGTACTACTTATGTGAAACTATACACAAACTGTATCTACTTGTCAGTAGGCAATAGGATAAAGACTTCCGGCTCCTCGGGCTGGTGCGAATATTTCAATGTCCCAATGTGCCAAACCGTTGGATTGTGACACACCTCTCCGCGTCCCTCGCTCACCGTGCTCGCTCGAAAGCTATAGCCTAACCTAAAACCAATCCATCTTGCGTTCATTATTCGGTATGGTGGCGACATATTTCGAATTTGCGAACGTGTCGGATCGGTTGTGTGGTTGGGCAGGATTTTTACGAGCGAGCGAGCAACGATCACAATTTCCAAGCTATACATATACCTTATATTGCCTTGCATATAATTCGTGTTATTACCTAATTTTGTCAGACATTTCGGATATCACATTGCACTGTACGATGTGGAAAAAGTACTATTTATGTGAAAATATTCAAAAACTGTATACATTTGTCAGTAGGCAATAGGATAAAGACTTCCCGCTCCTCTGGCTGGTGCGAATATTTGAATGTCCCAATGTGCCAAACCGTTGGATTGTGACACACCTCTCCGCGTCACTCGCTCGCGGTGCTCGCTCGAAAGCTATAGCCTAACCGAAAACCAATCCCTCTTGCGTTCATTATTCGATATGGTGCCGACATATTTCGAATTTGCGAACGTGTCGGGTCGGTTGTGAGGTTGGACAAGATTTTTACGAGCGAGCGGAGCGAGCGAGCAACGGCCACAATTTCCAAGCTATACATATACCTTATATTGCCTTGCATATAATTCGTGTTATTACCTAATTTTGTCAGACATTTCGGACATCACCGTACGATGTGGAAATAGTACTACTTATGTGAAACTATTCACAAACTGTATCTACTTGTCAGTAGGCAATAGGATAAAGACTTCCGGCTCCTCGGGCTGGTGCGAATATTTCAATGTCCCAATGTGCCAAACCGTTGGATTGTGACACACCTCTCCGCGTCCCTCGCTCGTCGTGCTCGCTCGAAAGTTATAGCCTAACCGAATACCAATCCCTCTTGCGTCAGTCATTCGACATGGAGGCGACTTATTTCAAATTTGGGAACGTGTCGGATCGGATGTGAGGTTTTACTAAATTTTACGAGCGAGCGGAGCGAGCGAGCAACGATCACAATTTCCAAGCTATACATATACCTTATATTGCCTTGCATACAATTCGTGTTATTACCTAATTTTGTCAGCCATTTCGGACATCACATTGCACTGTGGTATGTGGAAATAGTACTATTTATGTGAAACTATTCATAAACTGTAAACATTTGTCAGTAGGCAATAGGATAAAGACTTCCGGCTCCTCGGGCTGGTGCGAATATTTGAATGTCCCAATGCGCCAAACCGTTGGATTGTGACACACCTCTCCGCGTCCCTCGCTCGCCGTGCTCGCTCGAAAGCTATAGCCTAACCGAAAACCAATCCCTCTTGCGTTCATTATTCGATATGTTGGTGACATATTTCGAATTCGCGAACTTGTCGGGTCGGTTGTGAGGTTGGACTAGATTTTCACGAGCGAGCGGAGCGAGCGAGCAACGGTCACAATTTCCAAGCTATACATATTCCTTATATTGCCTTGCATATAATTCGTGTTATTACCTAACTTTGTCAGACATTTCGGACATCACATTGAACTGTACGATGTGGAAATAGTACTACTTATGTGAAACTATTCATAAACTGTATGCATTTGTCAGTAGGCAACAGGATAAAGACTTCCGACTCCACGGGCTGGTGCGAATATTTGAATGTCCCAATGTGCCAAACCGTTGGATTGTGACACACCTCTCCGCGTCCCTCGCTCACCGTGCTCGCTCGAAAGCTATAACCTAACCGAAAACCAATCCCTCTTGCGTTAGTCATTCGACATGGAGCCGACTTATTTCAAATTTGGGAACGTGTCGGATCGGATGTGAGGTTGGGCAGGATTTTTACGAGCGAGCGGAGCGAACGAGCAACGATCACAATTTCCAAGCTATACATATACCTTATATTGCCTTGCATATAATTCGTGTTATTACCTAATTTTGTCAGACATTTCGGATATCACATTGCACTGTACGATGTGGAAAAAGTACTATTTATGTGAAAATATTCAAAAACTGTATACATTTGTCAGTAGGCAATAGGATAAAAACTTCCGGCTCCTCGGGCTGGTGCGAATATTTCAATGTCCCCATGTGCCAAACCGTTGGATTGTGACACACCTCTCTGCGTCCCTCGCTCGCCGTGCTCGCTCGAAAGCTATAGCCTAACCGAAAACAAATCCCTCTTGCGTTCATTATTCGATATGGTGGCGACATATTTCGAATTTGCGAACGTGTCGGATCGGTTGTGAGGTTGGACCAGATTTTTACAAGCGAGCGGAGCGAGCGAGCAACGATCACAATTTCCAAGCTATACATATACCTTATATTGCCTTGCGTATAATTCGTGTTATTACCTAATTTTGTCAGACATTTCGGACATCACCGTACGATGTGGAAATAGTACTACTTATGTGAAACTATACACAAACTGTATCTACTTGTCAGTAGGCAATAGGATAAAGACTTCCGGCTCCTCGGGCTGGTGCGAATATTTCAATGTCCCAATGTGCCAAACCGTTGGATTGTGACACACCTCTCCGCGTCCCTCGCTCGTCGTGCTCGCTCGAAAGTTATAGCCTAACCGAAAACCAATCCCTCTTGCGTCAGTCATTCTACATGGAGGAGACTTATTTCAAATTTGGGAACGTGTCGGATCGGATGTGAGGTTTTACTAAATTTTTACGAGCGAGCGGAGCGAGCGAGCAACGATCACAATTTCCAAGCTATACATATACCTTATATTGCCTTGCATATAATTCGTGTTATTACCTAATTTTGTCAGACATTTCGGACATCACATTGCACTGTACGATGTGGAAATAGTACTACTTATGTGAAACTATTCATAAACTGTATACATTTGTCAGTAGGCAATAGGATAAAAACTTCCGGCTCCTCGGGCTGGTGCGAATATTTCAATGTCCCCATGTGCCAAACCGTTGGATTGTGACACACCTCTCTGCGTCCCTCGCTCGCCGTGCTCGCTCGAAAGCTATAGCCTAACCGAAAACAAATCCCTCTTGCGTTCATTATTCGATATGGTGGCGACATATTTCGAATTTGCGAACGTGTCGGATCGGTTGTGAGGTTGGACCAGATTTTTACAAGCGAGCGGAGCGAGCGAGCAACGATCACAATTTCCAAGCTATACATATACCTTATATTGCCTTGCGTATAATTCGTGTTATTACCTAATTTTGTCAGACATTTCGGACATCACCGTACGATGTGGAAATAGTACTACTTATGTGAAACTATACACAAACTGTATCTACTTGTCAGTAGGCAATAGGATAAAGACTTCCGGCTCCTCGGGCTGGTGCGAATATTTCAATGTCCCAATGTGCCAAACCGTTGGATTGTGACACACCTCTCCGCGTCCCTCGCTCGTCGTGCTCGCTCGAAAGTTATAGCCTAACCGAAAACCAATCCCTCTTGCGTCAGTCATTCTACATGGAGGCGACTTATTTCAAATTTGGGAACGTGTCGGATCGGATGTGAGGTTTTACTAAATTTTTACGAGCGAGCGGAGCGAGCGAGCAACGATCACAATTTCCAAGCTATACATATACCTTATATTGCCTTGCATATATTTCGTGTTATTACCTACTTTTGTCAGCCATTTCGGACATCACATTGCACTGTGGTATGTGGAAATAGTACTGCTTATGTGAAACTATTCATAAACTGTATACATTTGTCAGTAGGCAATAGGATAAAGACTTCCCGCTCCTCTGGCTGGTGCGAATATTTGAATGTCCCAATGTGCCAAACCGTTGGATTGTGACACACCTCTCCGCGTCCCTCGCTCGCGGTGCTCGCTCGAAAGCTATAGCCTAACCGAAAACCAATCCCTCTTGCGTTCATTATTCGATATGGTGGCGACATATTTCGAATTTGCGAACGTGTCGGATCGGTTGCGAGGTTGGACTAGATTTTTACAAGCGAGCGGAGCGAGCGAGCAACGATCACAATTTCCAAGCTATATATATACCTTATATTGCCTTGCATATAATTCCCGTTATTACCTAATTTTGTCAGACATTTCGGACATCACAGTACGATGTGGAAATAGTACTACTTATGTGGAACTATTCATAAACTGTATCTACTTGTCAGTAGGCAATAGGATAAAGACTTCCGGCTCCTCGGGCTGGTGCGAATATTTGAATGTCCCAATGCGCCAAACCGTTGGATTGTGACACACCTCTCCGCGTCCTTAGCTCGCCGTGCTCGCTCGAAAGCTATAGCCTAACCGAAAACCAATCCCTCTTGCGTTCATTATTCGATATGGTGGCGACATATTTCGAATTCGCGAACTTGTCGGGTCGGTTGTGAGGTTGGACTAGATTTCTACGAGCGAGCGGAGCGAGCGAGCAACGGTCACAATTTCCAAGCTATACATATTCCTTATATTGCCTTGCATATAATTCGTGTTATTACCTAACTTTGTCAGACATTTCGGACATCACATTGCACTGTGGTATGTGGAAATAGTACTGCTTATGTGAAACTATTCATAAACTGTATACATTTGTCAGTAGGCAATAGGATAAAGACTTCCCGCTCCTCTGGCTGGTGCGAATATTTCAACGTCAGTATGTGCCAAACCTTTGGATTGTGACACACATCTCCGCGTCTATCGCTCGCAGTGCTCGCTCCAAAGCTATAGCCTAACCGAAAACCAATCCCTCTTGCGTTCATTATTCGATATGATGGCGACATATTTCGAATTTGCGAACGTGTCGGATCGGTTGTGAGGTTGGACAGGATTTTTACGAGCGAGCGGAGCGAGAGAGCAACGATCACAATTTCCAACCTATACATATACCTTATATTGCCTTGCATATAATTCGTGTTATTACCTAATTTTGTCAGACATTTCGGACATCACCGTACGATGTGGAAATAGTACTACTTATGTGAAACTATTCACAAACTGTATCTACTTGTCAGTAGGCAATAGGATAAAGACTTCCGGCTCCTCGGGCTGGTGCGAATATTTCAATGTCCCAATGTGCCAAACCGTTGGATTGTGACACACCTCTCCGCGTCCCTCGCTCGTCGTGCTCGCTCGAAAGTTATAGCCTAACCGAATACCAATCCCTCTTGCGTCAGTCATTCGACATGGAGGCGACTTATTTCAAATTTGGGAACGTGTCGGATCGGATGTGAGGTTTTACTAAATTTTACGAGCGAGCGGAGCGAGCGAGCAACGATCACAATTTCCAAGCTATACATATACCTTATATTGCCTTGCATATATTTCGTGTTATTACCTACTTTTGTCAGCCATTTCGGACATCACATTGCACTGTGGTATGTGGAAATAGTACTGCTTATGTGAAACTATTCATAAACTGTATACATTTGTCAGTAGGCAATAGGATAAAGACTTCCCGCTCCTCTGGCTGGTGCGAATATTTCAACGTCAGTATGTGCCAAACCGTTGGATTGTGACACACATCTCCGCGTCTATCGCTCGCAGTGCTCGCTCCAAAGCTATAGCCTAACCGAAAACCAATCCCTCTTGCGTTCATTATTCGATATGATGGCGACATATTTCGAATTTGCGAACGTGTCGGATCGGTTGTGAGGTTGGACAGGATTTTTACGAGCGAGCGGAGCGAGCGAGCAACGATCACAATTTCCAACCTATACATATACCTTATATTGCCTTGCATATAATTCGTGTTATTACCTAATTTTGTCAGACATTTCGGACATCACCGTACGATGTGGAAATAGTACTACTTATGTGGAACTATTCACAAACTGTATCTACTTGTCAGTAGGCAATAGGATAAAGACTTCCGGCTCCTCGGGCTGGTGCGAATATTTCAATGTCCCAATGTGCCAAACCGTTGGATTGTGACACACCTCTCCGCGTCCCTCGCTCGTCGTGCTCGCTCGAAAGTTATAGCCTAACCGAATACCAATCCCTCTTGCGTCAGTCATTCGACATGGAGGCGACTTATTTCAAATTTGGGAACGTGTCGGATCGGATGTGAGGTTTTACTAAATTTTACGAGCGAACGGAGCGAGCGAGCAACGATCACAATTTCCAAGCTATACATATACCTTATATTGCCTTGCATATATTTCGTGTTATTACCTACTTTTGTCAGCCATTTCGGACATCACATTGCACTGTGGTATGTGGAAATAGTACTGCTTATGTGAAACTATTCATAAACTGTATACATTTGTCAGTAGGCAATAGGATAAAGACTTCCCGCTCCTCTGGCTGGTGCGAATTTTTGAATGTCCCAATGTGCCAAACCGTTGGATTGTGACACACCTCTCCGCGTCCCTCGCTCGCCGTGCTCGCTCGAAAGCTATAGCCTAACCGAAAACCAATCCCTCTTGCGTTCATTATTCGATATGGTGGCGACATATTTCGAATTTGCGAACGTGTCGGTTCGGTTGTGAGGTTGGAGAGGATTTGTGCGAGCGAGCGGAGCGAGCGAGCAACAATCACAATCTCCAAGCTATACATATTCCTTATATTGCCTTGCATATAATTCGTGTTATTACCTAACTTTGTCAGACATTTCGGACATCACATTGCACTGTGGTATGTGGAAATAGTACTATTTATGTGAAACTATTCATAAACTGTAAACATTTGTAAGTAGGCAATAGGATAAAGACTTCCGGCTCCTCGGGCTGGTGCGAATATTTGAATGTCCCAATGCGCCAAAACGTTGGATTGTGACACACCTCTCCGCGTCCCTCGCTCGCCGTGCTCGCTCGAAAGCTATAGCCTAACCGAAAACAAATCGCTCTTGCGTTCATTATTCGATATGGTGGCGACATATTTCGAATTTGCGAACGTGTCGGATCGGTTGTGAGGTTGGACTAGATTTTTACGAGCGAGCGGAGCGAGCGAGCAACGGTCACAATTTCGAAGCTATACATATTCCTTATATTGCCTTGCATATAATTCGTGTTATTACCTAACTTTGTCAGACATTTCGGACATCACATTGCACCGTACGATGTGGAAATAGTACTACTTATGTGAAACTATTCATAAACTGTATACATTTGTCAGTAGGCAACAGGATAAAGACTTCCGACTCCACGGGCTGGTGCGAATATTTGAATGTCCCAATGTGCCAAACCGTTGGATTGTGACACACCTCTCCGCGTCCCTCGCTCACCGTGCTCGCTCGAAAGCTATAGCCTAACCGAAAACCAATCCCTCTTGCGTTCATTATTCGATATGGTGGCGACATATTTCGAATTTGCGAACGTGTCGGATCGGTTGTGAGGTTGGACAGGATTTTTACGAGCGAGCGGAGCGAGCGAGCAACGATCACAATTTCTAAGCTATACATATCCCTTATATTGCCTTGCCAATAATTCGTGTTATTACCTAATTTTGTCAGACATTTCGGATATCACATTGCACTGTACGATGTGGAAAAAGTACTATTTATGTGAAAATATTCAAAAACTGTATACATTTGTCAGTAGGCAAGAGGATAAAGACTTCCGGCTCCTCGGGCTGGTGCGTATATTTCAATGTCCCCATGTGTCAAACCGTTGGATTGTGACACACCTCTCCGCGTCCCTCGCTCGTCGTGCTCGCTCGAAAGTTATATCCTAACCGAAAACCAATCCCTCTTGCGTTAGTCATTCGACATGGAGCCGACTTATTTCAAATTTGGGAACGTGTCGGATCGGATGTGAGGTTGGGCAGGATTTTTACGAGCGAGCGGAGCGAACGAGCAACGATCACAATTTCCAAGCTATACATATACCTTATATTGCCTTGCATATAATTCCGTGTTATTACCTAATTTTGTCAGACATTTCGGACATCACATTGCACTGTACGATGTGGAAATAGTACTACTTATGTGAAACTATTCATAAACTGTATACATTTGACAGTAGGCAATAGGATAAAAACTTCCGGCTCCTCGGGCTGGTGCGAATATTTCAATGTCCCCATGTGCCAAACCGTTGGATTGTGACACACCTCTCTGCGTCCCTCGCTCGCCGTGCTCGCTCGAAAGCTATAGCCTAACCGAAAACAAATCGCTCTTGCGTTCATTATTCGATATGGTGGCGACATATTTCGAATTTGCGAACGTGTCGGATCGGTTGTGAGGTTGGACTAGATTTTTACAAGCGAGCGGAGCGAGCGAGCAACGATCACTATTTCCAAGATATACATATACCTTATATTGCCTTGCATATAATTCGTGTTATTACCTAATTTTGTCAGACATTTCGGACATCACATTGCACTGTACGATGTGGAAATAGTACTACTTATGTGAAACTATTCATAAACTGTATCTACTTGTCAGTAGGCAATAGGATAAAGACTTCCGGCTCCTCGGGCTGGTGCGAATATTTGAATGTCCCAATGCGCCAAACCGTTGGATTGTGACACACCTCTCCGCGTCCCTAGCTCGCCGCGCTCGCTCCAAAGCTATAGCCCAACCGAAAACCAATCCCTCTTGCGTTCATTATTCGATATGGTGGCGACATATTTCGAATTCGCGAACTTGTCGGGTCGGTTGTGAGGTTGGACTAGATTTTTACGAGCGAGCGGAGCTAGCGAGCATCGGTCACAATTTCCAAGCTATAAATTTTCCTTATATTGCCTTGCATATAATTCGTGTTATTACCTAACTTTGTCAGACATTTCGGACATCACATTGCACTGTGGTATGTGGAAATAGTACTGCTTATGTGAAACTATTCATAAACTGTATACATTTGTCAGTAGGCAACAGGATAAAGACTTCCGACTCCACGGGCTGGTGCGAATATTTGAATGTCCCAATGTGCCAAACCGTTGGATTGTGACACACCTCTCCGCGTCCCTCGCTCACCGTGCTCGCTCGAAAGCTATAGCCTAACCGAAAACCAATCCCTCTTGCGTTCATTATTCGATATGGTGGCGACATATTTCGAATTTGCGAACGTGTCGGATCGGTTGTGAGGTTGGACAGGATTTTTACGAGCGAGCGGAGCGAGCGAGCAACGATCACAATTTCTAAGCTATACATATCCCTTATATTGCCTTGCCAATAATTCGTGTTATTACCTAATTTTGTCAGACATTTCGGATATCACATTGCACTGTACGATGTGGAAAAAGTACTATTTATGTGAAAATATTCAAAAACTGTATACATTTGTCAGTAGGCAAGAGGATAAAGACTTCCGGCTCCTCGGGCTGGTGCGTATATTTCAATGTCCCCATGTGTCAAACCGTTGGATTGTGACACACCTCTCCGCGTCCCTCGCTCGTCGTGCTCGCTCGAAAGTTATATCCTAACCGAAAACCAATCCCTCTTGCGTTAGTCATTCGACATGGAGCCGACTTATTTCAAATTTGGGAACGTGTCGGATCGGATGTGAGGTTGGGCAGGATTTTTACGAGCGAGCGGAGCGAACGAGCAACGATCACAATTTCCAAGCTATACATATACCTTATATTGCCTTGCATATAATTCCGTGTTATTACCTAATTTTGTCAGACATTTCGGACATCACATTGCACTGTACGATGTGGAAATAGTACTACTTATGTGAAACTATTCATAAACTGTATACATTTGACAGTAGGCAATAGGATAAAAACTTCCGGCTCCTCGGGCTGGTGCGAATATTTCAATGTCCCCATGTGCCAAACCGTTGGATTGTGACACACCTCTCTGCGTCCCTCGCTCGCCGTGCTCGCTCGAAAGCTATAGCCTAACCGAAAACAAATCGCTCTTGCGTTCATTATTCGATATGGTGGCGACATATTTCGAATTTGCGAACGTGTCGGATCGGTTGTGAGGTTGGACTAGATTTTTACAAGCGAGCGGAGCGAGCGAGCAACGATCACTATTTCCAAGATATACATATACCTTATATTGCCTTGCATATAATTCGTGTTATTACCTAATTTTGTCAGACATTTCGGACATCACATTGCACTGTACGATGTGGAAATAGTACTACTTATGTGAAACTATTCATAAACTGTATCTACTTGTCAGTAGGCAATAGGATAAAGACTTCCGGCTCCTCGGGCTGGTGCGAATATTTGAATGTCCCAATGCGCCAAACCGTTGGATTGTGACACACCTCTCCGCGTCCCTAGCTCGCCGTGCTCGCTCCAAAGCTATAGCCCAACCGAAAACCAATCCCTCTTGCGTTCATTATTCGATATGGTGGCGACATATTTCGAATTCGCGAACTTGTCGGGTCGGTTGTGAGGTTGGACTAGATTTTTACGAGCGAGCGGAGCTAGCGAGCATCGGTCACAATTTCCAAGCTATAAATTTTCCTTATATTGCCTTGCATATAATTCGTGTTATTACCTAACTTTGTCAGACATTTCGGACATCACATTGCACTGTGGTATGTGGAAATAGTACTGCTTATGTGAAACTATTCATAAACTGTACACATTTGTCAGAAGGCAATAGGATAAAGACTTCCCGCTCCTCTGGCTGGTGCGAATATTTCAACGTCAGTATGTGCCAAACCGTTGGATTGTGACACACATCTCCGCGTCTATCGCTCGCAGTGCTCGCTCCAAAGCTATAGCCTAACCGAAAACCAATCCCTCTTGCGTTCATTATTCGATATGATGGCGACATATTTCGAATTTGCGAACGTGTCGGATCGGTTGTGAGGTTGGACAGGATTTTTACGAGCGAGCGGAGCGAGCGAGCAACGATCACAATTTCTGAGCTATATATATCCCTTATATTGCCTTGCATATAATTCGTGTTATTACCTAATTTTGTCAGACATTTCGGATATCACATTGCACTGTACGATGTGGAAAAAGTACTATTTATGTGAAAATATTCAAAAACTGTATACATTTGACAGTAGGCAAGAGGATAAACACTTCCGGCTCCTCGGGCTGGTGCGTATATTTCAATGTCCCCATGTGTCAAACCGTTGGATTGTGACACACCTCTCCTCGTCCCTCGCTCGTCGTGCTCGCTCGAAAGTTATAGCCTAACCGAAAACCAATCCCTCTTGCGTTAGTCATTCGACATGGAGCCGACTTATTTCAAATTTGGGAACGTGTCGGATCGGATGTGAGGTTGGACTAAATTTTTACGAGCGAGCGGAGCGAGCGAGCAACGATAACAATTTCCAAGCTATACATATACCTTATATTGCCTTGCATATATTTCGTGTTATTACCTACTTTTGTCAGCCATTTCGGACATCACATTGCACTGTGGTATGTGGAAATAGTACTATTTATGTGAAACTATTCATAAACGGTAAACATTTGTCAGTAGGCAATAGGATAAAGACTTCCGGCTCCTCGGGCTGGTGCGAATATTTGAATGTCCCAATATGCCAAACCGTTGGATTGTGACACACCTCTCCGCGTCCCTCGCTCGCCGTGCTCGCTCGAAAGCTATAGCCTAACCGAAAACCAATCCCTCTTGCGTTCATTATTCGATATGGTGCCGACATATTTCGAATTTGCGAACGTGTCGTATCGGTTGTGAGGTTGGACTAGATTTTTACGAACGAGCGGAGCGAGCGAGCAACGGTCACAATTTCCAAGCTGTACATATACCTTATATTGCCTTGCATATATTTCGTGTTATTACCTTATTTTGTCAGCCATTTCGGACATCACATTGCACTGCACTATGTGGAAATAGTACTATTTATATGAAACTATTCATAAACAGTAAACATTTGTCAGTAGGCAATAGGATAAAGACTTCCGGCTCCTCGGGCTGGTGCGAATATTTCAACGTCAGTATGTGCCAAACCGTTGGATTGTGACACACATCTCCGCGTCTATCGCTCACCGTGCTCGCTCGAAAGCTATAGCCTAACCTAAAACCAATCCATCTTGCGTTCATTATTCGGTATGGTGGCGACATATTTCGAATTTGCGAACGTGTCGGATCGGTTGTGAGGTTGGGCAGGATTTTGACGAGCGAGCGAGCAACGATCACAATTTCCAAGCTATACATATACCTTATATTGCCTTGCATATAGTTCGTGTTATTACCTAATTTTGTCAGACATTTCGGACATCACATTGCACTGTACGATGTGGAAATAGTACTACTTATGTGAAACTATTCATAAACTGTATACATTTGTCAGTAGGCAATAGGATAAAAACTTCCGGCTCCTCGGGCTGGTGCGAATATTTCAATGTCCCCATGTGCCAAACCGTTGGATTGTGACACACCTCTCCGCGTCCCTCGCTCGTCGTGCTCGCTCGAAAGTTATAGCCTAACCGAAAACCAATCCCTCTTGCGTTCATTATTCGATATGGTGGCGACATATTTCGAATTCGCGAACTTGTCGGGTCGGATGTGAGGTTGGACTAGATTTTTACGAGCGAGCGGAGCGAGCGAGCAACGGTCACAATTTCCAAGCTATACATACTCCTTATATTGCCTTGCATATAATTCGTGTTATTACCTAACTTTGTCAGACATTTCGGACATCAGATTGCACTGTACGATGTGGAAATAGTACTACTTATGTGAAACTATTCATAAACTGCATACATTTGTCAGTAGGCAACAGGATAAAGACTTCCGACTCCACGGGCTGGTGCGAATATTTGAATGTCCCAATGTGCCAAACCGTTGGATTGTGACACACCTCTCCGCGTCCCTCGCTCACCGTGCTCGCTCGAAAGCTATAGCCTAACCGAAAACCAATCCCTCTTGCGTTCATTATTCCATATGGTGGCGACATATTTCGAATTTGCGAACGTGTCGGATCGGTTGTGAGGTTGGACAGGATTTTTACGAGCGAGCGGAGCGAGCGAGCAACGATCACAATTTCTAAGCTATACATATCCCTTATATTGCCTTGCATATAATTCGTGTTATTACCTAATTTTGTCAGACATTTCGGATATCACATTGCACTGTAGGATGTGGAAAAAGTACTATTTATGTGAAAATATTCAAAAACTGTATACATTTGTCAGTAGGCTAGAGGATAGAGACTTCCGGCTCCTCGGGCTGGTGCGTATATTTCAATGTCCCCATGTGTCAAACCGTTGGATTGTGACACACCTCTCCGCGTCCCTCGCTCGTCGTGCTCGCTCGAAAGTTATAGCCTAACCGAAAACCAATCCCTCTTGCGTTAGTCATTCGACATGGAGCCGACTTATTTCAAATTTGGGAACGTGTCGGATCGGATGTGAGGTTTTACTAAATTTTTACGAGCGAGCGGAGCGAGCGAGCAACGATCACAATTTCCAAGCTATACATATACCTTATATTGCCTTGCATATATTTCGTGTTATTACCTACTTTTGTCAGCCATTTCGGACATCACATTGCACTGTGGTATGTGGAAATAGTACTGCTTATGTGAAACTATTCATAAACTGTATACATTTGTCAGTAGGCAATAGGATAAAGACTTCCCGCTCCTCTGGCTGGTGCGAATATTTGAATGTCCCAATGTGCCAAACCGTTGGATTGTGACACACCTCTCCGCGTCACTCGCTCGCGGTGCTCGCTCGAAAGCTATAGCCTAACCGAAAACCAATCCCTCTTGCGTTCATTATTCGATATGGTGGCGACATATTTCGAATTTGCGAACGTGTCGGGTCGGTTGTGAGGTTGGACAAGATTTTTACGAGCGAGCGGAGCGAGCGAGCAACGGCCACAATTTCCAAGCTATACATATACCTTATATTGCCTTGCATATATTTCGTGTTATTACCTTATTTTGTCAGCCATTTCGGACATCACAGTGCACTGTACGATGTGGAAATAGTACTGCTTATGTGAAACTATTCATAAACTGTATACATTTGTCAGTAGGCAATAGGATAAAGACTTCCGGCTCCTCTGGCTGGTGCGAATATTTGAATGTCCCAATGTGCCAAACCGTTGGATTGTGACACACCTCTCCGCGTCCCTCGCTCGCCATGCTCGCTCGACAGCTATAGCCTAACCGAAAACGAATCCCTCTTGCGTTCATTATTCGGTATGGTTGCGACATATTTCGAATTTGCGAACGTGTCGGATCGGTTGTGAGGTTGGACTAGATTTTTACAAGCGAGTGGAGCGAGCGAGCAACGATCACAATTTCCAAGCTATACATATACCTTATATTGCCTTGCATATAATTCGTGTTATTACCTAATTTTGTCAGACATTTCGGACATCACCGTACGATGTGGAAATAGTACTACTTATGTGAAACTATTCACAAACTGTATCTACTTGTCAGTAGGCAATAGGATAAAGACTTCCGGCTCCTCGGGCTGGTGCGAATATTTCAATGTCCCAATGTGCCAAACCGTTGGATTGTGACACACCTCTCCGCGTCCCTCGCTCGTCGTGCTCGCTCGAAAGTTATAGCCTAACCGAATACCAATCCCTCTTGCGTCAGTCATTCGACATGGAGGCGACTTATTTCAAATTTGGGAACGTGTCGGATCGGATGTGAGGTTTTACTAAATTTTACGAGCGAGCGGAGCGAGCGAGCAACGATCACAATTTCCAAGCTATACATATACCTTATATTGCCTTGCATACAATTCGTGTTATTACCTAATTTTGTCAGCCATTTCGGACATCACATTGCACTGTGGTATGTGGAAATAGTACTATTTATGTGAAACTATTCATAAACTGTAAACATTTGTCAGTAGGCAATAGGATAAAGACTTCCGGCTCCTCGGGCTGGTGCGAATATTTGAATGTCCCAATGCGCCAAACCGTTGGATTGTGACACACCTCTCCGCGTCCCTCGCTCGCCGTGCTCGCTCGAAAGCTATAGCCTAGCCGAAAACCAATCCCTCTTGCGTTCATTATTCGATATGGTGGTGACATATTTCGAATTCGCGAACTTGTCGGGTCGGTTGTGAGGTTGGACTACATTTTCACGAGCGAGCAGAGCGAGCGAGCAACGGTCACAATTTCCAAGCTATACATATTCCTTATATTGCCTTGCATATAATTCGTGTTATTACCTAACTTTGTCAGACATTTCGGACATCACATTGCACTGTACGATGTGGAAATAGTACTACTTATGTGAAACTATTCATAAACTGTATACATTTGTCAGTAGGCAACAGGATAAAGACTTCCGACTCCACGGGCTGGTGCGAATATTTGAATGTCCCAATGTGCCAAACCGTTGGATTGTGACACACCTCTCCGCGTCCCTCGCTCACCGTGCTCGCTCGAAAGCTATAACCTAACCGAAAACCAATCCCTCTTGCGTTCATTATTCGATATGGTGGCGACATATTTCGAATTTGCGAACGTGTCGGATCGGTTGTGAGGTTGGACAGGATTTTTACGAGCGAGCGGAGCGAGTGAGCAACGATCACAATTTCTAAGCTATACATATCCCTTATATTGCCTTGCATATAATTCGTGTTATTACCTAATTTTGTCAGACATTTCGGATATCACATTGCACTGTACGATGTGGAAAAAGTACTATTTATGTGAAAATATTCAAAAACTGTATACATTTGTCAGTAGGCAACAGGATAAAGACTTCCGACTCCACGGGCTGGTGCGAATATTTGAATGTCCCAATGTGCCAAACCGTTGGATTGTGACACACATCTCCGCGTCTATCGCTCGCAGTGCTCGCTCCAAAGCTATAGCCTAACCGAAAACCAATCCCTCTTGCGTTCATTATTCGATATGATGGCGACATATTTCGAATTTGCGAACGTGTCGGATCGGTTGTGAGGTTGGACAGGATTTTTACGAGCGAGCGGAGCGAGCGAGCAACGATCACAATTTCCAACCTATACATATACCTTATATTGCCTTGCATATAATTCGTGTTATTACCTAATTTTGTCAGACATTTCGGACATCACCGTACGTTGTGGAAATAGTACTACTTATGTGAAACTATTCACAAACTGTATCTACTTGTCAGTAGGCAATAGGATAAAGACTTCCGGCTCCTCGGGCTGGTGCGAATATTTCAATGTCCCAATGTGCCAAACCGTTGGATTGTGACACACCTCTCCGCGTCCCTCGCTCGTCGTGCTCGCTCGAAAGTTATAGCCTAACCGAATACCAATCCCTCTTGCGTCAGTCATTCGACATGGAGGCGACTTATTTCAAATTTGGGAACGTGTCGGATCGGATGTGAGGTTTTACTAAATTTTACGAGCGAGCGGAGCGAGCGAGCAACGATCACAATTTCCAAGCTATACATATACCTTATATTGCCTTGCATATATTTCGTGTTATTACCTACTTTTGTCAGCCATTTCGGACATCACATTGCACTGTGGTATGTGGAAATAGTACTGCTTATGTGAAACTATTCATAAACTGTATACATTTGTCAGTAGGCAATAGGATAAAGACTTCCCGCTCCTCTGGCTGGTGCGAATTTTTGAATGTCCCAATGTGCCAAACCGTTGGATTGTGACACACCTCTCCGCGTCCCTCGCTCGCCGTGCTCGCTCGAAAGCTATAGCCTAACCGAAAACAAATCGCTCTTGCGTTCATTATTCGATATGGTGGCGACATATTTCGAATTTGCGAACGTGTCGGATCGGTTGTGAGGTTGGACTAGATTTTTACGAGCGAGCGGAGCGAGCGAGCAACGGTCACAATTTCGAAGCTATACATATTCCTTATATTGCCTTGCATATAATTCGTGTTATTACCTAACTTTGTCAGACATTTCGGACATCACATTGCACCGTACGATGTGGAAATAGTACTACTTATGTGAAACTATTCATAAACTGTATACATTTGTCAGTAGGCAACAGGATAAAGACTTCCGACTCCACGGGCTGGTGCGAATATTTGAATGTCCCCATGTGTCAAACCGTTGGATTGTGACACACCTCTCCGCGTCCCTCGCTCGTCGTGCTCGCTCGAAAGTTATATCCTAACCGAAAACCAATCCCTCTTGCGTTAGTCATTCGACATGGAGCCGACTTATTTCAAATTTGGGAACGTGTCGGATCGGATGTGAGGTTGGGCAGGATTTTTACGAGCGAGCGGAGCGAACGAGCAACGATCACAATTTCCAAGCTATACATATACCTTATATTGCCTTGCATATAATTCCGTGTTATTACCTAATTTTGTCAGACATTTCGGACATCACATTGCACTGTACGATGTGGAAATAGTACTACTTATGTGAAACTATTCATAAACTGTATACATTTGACAGTAGGCAATAGGATAAAAACTTCCGGCTCCTCGGGCTGGTGCGAATATTTCAATGTCCCCATGTGCCAAACCGTTGGATTGTGACACACCTCTCTGCGTCCCTCGCTCGCCGTGCTCGCTCGAAAGCTATAGCCTAACCGAAAACAAATCGCTCTTGCGTTCATTATTCGATATGGTGGCGACATATTTCGAATTTGCGAACGTGTCGGATCGGTTGTGAGGTTGGACTAGATTTTTACAAGCGAGCGGAGCGAGCGAGCAACGATCACTATTTCCAAGATATACATATACCTTATATTGCCTTGCATATAATTCGTGTTATTACCTAATTTTGTCAGACATTTCGGACATCACATTGCACTGTACGATGTGGAAATAGTACTACTTATGTGAAACTATTCATAAACTGTATCTACTTGTCAGTAGGCAATAGGATAAAGACTTCCGGCTCCTCGGGCTGGTGCGAATATTTGAATGTCCCAATGCGCCAAACCGTTGGATTGTGACACACCTCTCCGCGTCCCTAGCTCGCCGTGCTCGCTCCAAAGCTATAGCCCAACCGAAAACCAATCCCTCTTGCGTTCATTATTCGATATGGTGGCGACATATTTCGAATTCGCGAACTTGTCGGGTCGGTTGTGAGGTTGGACTAGATTTTTACGAGCGAGCGGAGCTAGCGAGCATCGGTCACAATTTCCAAGCTATAAATTTTCCTTATATTGCCTTGCATATAATTCGTGTTATTACCTAACTTTGTCAGACATTTCGGACATCACATTGCACTGTGGTATGTGGAAATAGTACTGCTTATGTGAAACTATTCATAAACTGTACACATTTGTCAGAAGGCAATAGGATAAAGACTTCCCGCTCCTCTGGCTGGTGCGAATATTTCAACGTCAGTATGTGCCAAACCGTTGGATTGTGACACACATCTCCGCGTCTATCGCTCGCAGTGCTCGCTCCAAAGCTATAGCCTAACCGAAAACCAATCCCTCTTGCGTTCATTATTCGATATGATGGCGACATATTTCGAATTTGCGAACGTGTCGGATCGGTTGTGAGGTTGGACAGGATTTTTACGAGCGAGCGGAGCGAGCGAGCAACGATCACAATTTCTGAGCTATATATATCCCTTATATTGCCTTGCATATAATTCGTGTTATTACCTAATTTTGTCAGACATTTCGGATATCACATTGCACTGTACGATGTGGAAAAAGTACTATTTATGTGAAAATATTCAAAAACTGTATACATTTGACAGTAGGCAAGAGGATAAACACTTCCGGCTCCTCGGGCTGGTGCGTATATTTCAATGTCCCCATGTGTCAAACCGTTGGATTGTGACACACCTCTCCTCGTCCCTCGCTCGTCGTGCTCGCTCGAAAGTTATAGCCTAACCGAAAACCAATCCCTCTTGCGTTAGTCATTCGACATGGAGGCGACTTATTTCAAATTTGGGAACGTGTCGGATCGGATGTGAGGTTGGACTAAATTTTTACGAGCGAGCGGAGCGAGCGAGCAACGATAACAATTTCCAAGCTATACATATACCTTATATTGCCTTGCATATATTTCGTGTTATTACCTACTTTTGTCAGCCATTTCGGACATCACATTGCACTGTGGTATGTGGAAATAGTACTATTTATGTGAAACTATTCATAAACGGTAAACATTTGTCAGTAGGCAATAGGATAAAGACTTCCGGCTCCTCGGGCTGGTGCGAATATTTCAATGTCCCAATATGCCAAACCGTTGGATTGTGACACACCTCTCCGCGTCCCTCGCTCGCCGTGCTCGCTCGAAAGCTATAGCCTAACCGAAAACCAATCCCTCTTGCGTTCATTATTCGATATGGTGCCGACATATTTCGAATTTGCGAACGTGTCGTATCGGTTGTGAGGTTGGACTAGATTTTTACGAACGAGCGGAGCGAGCGAGCAACGGTCACAATTTCCAAGCTGTACATATACCTTATATTGCCTTGCATATATTTCGTGTTATTACCTTATTTTGTCAGCCATTTCGGACATCACATTGCACTGCACTATGTGGAAATAGTACTATTTATATGAAACTATTCATAAACAGTAAACATTTGTCAGTAGGCAATAGGATAAAGACTTCCGGCTCCTCGGGCTGGTGCGAATATTTCAACGTCAGTATGTGCCAAACCGTTGGATTGTGACACACATCTCCGCGTCTATCGCTCACCGTGCTCGCTCGAAAGCTATAGCCTAACCTAAAACCAATCCATCTTGCGTTCATTATTCGGTATGGTGGCGACATATTTCGAATTTGCGAACGTGTCGGATCGGTTGTGAGGTTGGGCAGGATTTTGACGAGCGAGCGAGCAACGATCACAATTTCCAAGCTATACATATACCTTATATTGCCTTGCATATAGTTCGTGTTATTACCTAATTTTGTCAGACATTTCGGACATCACATTGCACTGTACGATGTGGAAATAGTACTACTTATGTGAAACTATTCATAAACTGTATACATTTGTCAGTAGGCAATAGGATAAAAACTTCCGGCTCCTCGGGCTGGTGCGAATATTTCAATGTCCCCATGTGCCAAACCGTTGGATTGTGACACACCTCTCCGCGTCCCTCGCTCGTCGTGCTCGCTCGAAAGTTATAGCCTAACCGAAAACCAATCCCTCTTGCGTTCATTATTCGATATGGTGGCGACATATTTCGAATTCGCGAACTTGTCGGGTCGGATGTGAGGTTGGACTAGATTTTTACGAGCGAGCGGAGCGAGCGAGCAACGGTCACAATTTCCAAGCTATACATACTCCTTATATTGCCTTGCATATAATTCGTGTTATTACCTAACTTTGTCAGACATTTCGGACATCAGATTGCACTGTACGATGTGGAAATAGTACTACTTATGTGAAACTATTCATAAACTGCATACATTTGTCAGTAGGCAACAGGATAAAGACTTCCGACTCCACGGGCTGGTGCGAATATTTGAATGTCCCAATGTGCCAAACCGTTGGATTGTGACACACCTCTCCGCGTCCCTCGCTCACCGTGCTCGCTCGAAAGCTATAGCCTAACCGAAAACCAATCCCTCTTGCGTTCATTATTCCATATGGTGGCGACATATTTCGAATTTGCGAACGTGTCGGATCGGTTGTGAGGTTGGACAGGATTTTTACGAGCGAGCGGAGCGAGCGAGCAACGATCACAATTTCTAAGCTATACATATCCCTTATATTGCCTTGCATATAATTCGTGTTATTACCTAATTTTGTCAGACATTTCGGATATCACATTGCACTGTAGGATGTGGAAAAAGTACTATTTATGTGAAAATATTCAAAAACTGTATACATTTGTCAGTAGGCTAGAGGATAGAGACTTCCGGCTCCTCGGGCTGGTGCGTATATTTCAATGTCCCCATGTGTCAAACCGTTGGATTGTGACACACCTCTCCGCGTCCCTCGCTCGTCGTGCTCGCTCGAAAGTTATAGCCTAACCGAAAACCAATCCCTCTTGCGTTAGTCATTCGACATGGAGCCGACTTATTTCAAATTTGGGAACGTGTCGGATCGGATGTGAGGTTTTACTAAATTTTTACGAGCGAGCGGAGCGAGCGAGCAACGATCACAATTTCCAAGCTATACATATACCTTATATTGCCTTGCATATATTTCGTGTTATTACCTACTTTTGTCAGCCATTTCGGACATCACATTGCACTGTGGTATGTGGAAATAGTACTGCTTATGTGAAACTATTCATAAACTGTATACATTTGTCAGTAGGCAATAGGATAAAGACTTCCCGCTCCTCTGGCTGGTGCGAATATTTGAATGTCCCAATGTGCCAAACCGTTGGATTGTGACACACCTCTCCGCGTCACTCGCTCGCGGTGCTCGCTCGAAAGCTATAGCCTAACCGAAAACCAATCCCTCTTGCGTTCATTATTCGATATGGTGGCGACATATTTCGAATTTGCGAACGTGTCGGGTCGGTTGTGAGGTTGGACAAGATTTTTACGAGCGAGCGGAGCGAGCGAGCAACGGCCACAATTTCCAAGCTATACATATACCTTATATTGCCTTGCATATATTTCGTGTTATTACCTTATTTTGTCAGCCATTTCGGACATCACAGTGCACTGTACGATGTGGAAATAGTACTGCTTATGTGAAACTATTCATAAACTGTATACATTTGTCAGTAGGCAATAGGATAAAGACTTCCGGCTCCTCTGGCTGGTGCGAATATTTGAATGTCCCAATGTGCCAAACCGTTGGATTGTGACACACCTCTCCGCGTCCCTCGCTCGCCATGCTCGCTCGACAGCTATAGCCTAACCGAAAACGAATCCCTCTTGCGTTCATTATTCGATATGGTTGCGACATATTTCGAATTTGCGAACGTGTCGGATCGGTTGTGAGGTTGGACTAGATTTTTACAAGCGAGTGGAGCGAGCGAGCAACGATCACAATTTCCAAGCTATACATATACCTTATATTGCCTTGCATATAATTCGTGTTATTACCTAATTTTGTCAGACATTTCGGACATCACCGTACGATGTGGAAATAGTACTACTTATGTGAAACTATTCACAAACTGTATCTACTTGTCAGTAGGCAATAGGATAAAGACTTCCGGCTCCTCGGGCTGGTGCGAATGTTTCAATGTCCCAATGTGCCAAACCGTTGGATTGTGACACACCTCTCCGCGTCCCTCGCTCGTCGTGCTCGCTCGAAAGTTATAGCCTAACCGAATACCAATCCCTCTTGCGTCAGTCATTCGACATGGAGGCGACTTATTTCAAATTTGGGAACGTGTCGGATCGGATGTGAGGTTTTACTAAATTTTACGAGCGAGCGGAGCGAGCGAGCAACGATCACAATTTCCAAGCTATACATATACCTTATATTGCCTTGCATACAATTCGTGTTATTACCTAATTTTGTCAGCCATTTCGGACATCACATTGCACTGTGGTATGTGGAAATAGTACTATTTATGTGAAACTATTCATAAACTGTAAACATTTGTCAGTAGGCAATAGGATAAAGACTTCCGGCTCCTCGGGCTGGTGCGAATATTTGAATGTCCCAATGCGCCAAACCGTTGGATTGTGACACACCTCTCCGCGTCCCTCGCTCGCCGTGCTCGCTCGAAAGCTATAGCCTAGCCGAAAACCAATCCCTCTTGCGTTCATTATTCGATATGGTGGTGACATATTTCGAATTCGCGAACTTGTCGGGTCGGTTGTGAGGTTGGACTACATTTTCACGAGCGAGCAGAGCGAGCGAGCAACGGTCACAATTTCCAAGCTATACATATTCCTTATATTGCCTTGCATATAATTCGTGTTATTACCTAACTTTGTCAGACATTTCGGACATCACATTGCACTGTACGATGTGGAAATAGTACTACTTATGTGAAACTATTCATAAACTGTATACATTTGTCAGTAGGCAACAGGATAAAGACTTCCGACTCCACGGGCTGGTGCGAATATTTGAATGTCCCAATGTGCCAAACCGTTGGATTGTGACACACCTCTCCGCGTCCCTCGCTCACCGTGCTCGCTCGAAAGCTATAACCTAACCGAAAACCAATCCCTCTTGCGTTCATTATTCGATATGGTGGCGACATATTTCGAATTTGCGAACGTGTCGGATCGGTTGTGAGGTTGGACAGGATTTTTACGAGCGAGCGGAGCGAGTGAGCAACGATCACAATTTCTAAGCTATACATATCCCTTATATTGCCTTGCATATAATTCGTGTTATTACCTAATTTTGTCAGACATTTCGGATATCACATTGCACTGTACGATGTGGAAAAAGTACTATTTATGTGAAAATATTCAAAAACTGTATACATTTGTCAGTAGGCAAGAGGATAAAGACTTCCGGCTCCTCGGGCTGGTGCGTATATTTCAATGTCCCCATGTGTCAAACCGTTGGATTGTGACACACCTCTCCGCGTCCCTCGCTCGTCGTGCTCGCTCGAAAGTTATAGCCTAACCGAAAACCAATCCCTCTTGCGTTAGTCATTCGACATGGAGCCGACTTATTTCAAATTTGGGAACGTGTCGGATCGGATGTGAGGTTGGGCAGGATTTTTACGAGCGAGCGGAGCGAACGAGCAACGATCACAATTTCCAAGCTATACATATTCCTTATATTGCCTTGCATATAATTCGTGTTATTACCTAACTTTGTCAGACATTTCGGACATCACATTGCACTGTGGTATGTGGAAATAGTACTGCTTATGTGAAACTATTCATAAACTGTATACATTTGTCAGTAGGCAATAGGATAAAGACTTCCCGCTCCTCTGGCTCGTGCGAATATTTCAACGTCAGTATGTGCCAAACCGTTGGATTGTGACACACATCTCCGCGTCTATCGCTCGTCGTGCTCGCTCGAAAGTTATAGCCTAACCGAAAACCAATCCCTCTTGCGTCAGTCATTCGACATGGAGGCGACTAATTTCAAATTTGGGAACGTGTCGGATCGGATGTGAGGTTTTACTAAATTTTTACGAGCGAGCGGAGCGAGCGAGCAACGATCACAATTTCCAAGCTATACATATACCTTATATTGCCTTGCATATATTTCGTGTTATTACCTACTTTTGTCAGCCATTTCGGACATCACATTGCACTGTGGTATGTGGAAATAGTACTGCTTATGTGAAACTATTCATAAACTGTATACATTTGTCAGTAGGCAATAGGATAAAGACTTCCCGCTCCTCTGGCTGGTGCGAATATTTGAATGTCCCAATGTGCCAAACCGTTGGATTGTGACACACCTCTCCGCGTCCCTCGCTCGCGCTGCTCGGTCGAAAGCTATAGCCTAACCGAAAACCAATCCCTCTTGCGTTCATTATTCGATATGGTGGCGACATATTTCGAATTTGCGAACGTGTCGGATCGGTTGTGAGGTTGGACTAGATTTTTACAAGCGAGCGGAGCGAGCGAGCAACGATCACAATTTCCAAGCTATCCATATTCCTTATATTGCCTTGCATATAATTCGTGTTATTACCTAACTTTGTCAGACATTTCGGACATCACATTGCACTGTGGTATGTGGAAATAGTACTGCTTATGAAACTATTCATAAACTGTAAACATTTGTCAGTAGGCAATAGGATAAAGACTTCCCGCTCCTCTGGCTGGTGCGAATATTTCAACGTCAGTATGTGCCAAACCGTTGGATTGTGACACACATCTCCGCGTCTATCGCTCGCAGTTCTCGCTCCAAAGCTATAGCCTAACCGAAAACCAATCCCTCTTGCGTTCATTATTCGATATGATGGCGACATATTTCGAATATGCGAACGTGTCGGATCGGTTGTGAGGTTGGACAGGATTTTTACGAGCGAGCGGAGCGAGCGAGCAACGATCACAATTTCTAAGCTATACATATCCCTTATATTGCCTTGCATATAATTCGTGTTATTACCTAATTTTGTCAGACATTTCGGATATCACATTGCACTGTACGATGTGGAAAAAGTACTATTTATGTGAAAATATTCATAAACTGTATACATTTGTCAGTAGGCAATAGGATAAAAACTTCCGGCTCCTCGGGCTGGTGCGAATATTTCAATGTCCCCATGTGCCAAACCGTTGGATTGTGACACACCTCTCCGCGTCCCTCGCTCGTCGTGGTCGCTCGAAAGTTATAGCCTAACCGAAAACCAATCCCTCTTGCGTCAGTCATTCGACATGGAGGCGACTTATTTCAAATTTGGGAACGTGTCGGATCGGATGTGAGGTTTTACTAAATTTTTACGAGCGAGCGGAGCGAGCGAGCAACGATCACAATTTCCAAGCTATACATATACCTTATATTGCCTTGCATATATTTCGTGTTATTACCTTATTTTGTCAGCCATTTCGGACATCACATTGCACTGCACTATGTGGAAATAGTACTATTTATATGAAACTATTCATAAACAGTAAACATTTGTCAGTAGGCAATAGGATAAAGACTTCCGGCTCCTCGGGCTGGTGCGAATATTTCAACGTCAGTATGTGCCAAACCGTTGGATTGTGACACACATCTCCGCGTCTATCGCTCGCTGTGCTCGCTCGAAAGCTATAGCCTAACCTAAAACCAATCCATCTTGCGTTCATTATTCGGTATGGTGGCGACATATTTCGAATTTGCGAACGTGTCGGATCGGTTGTGAGGTTGGGCAGGATTTTTACGAGCGAGCGAGCAACGATCACAATTTCCAAGCTATACATATACCTTATATTGCCTTGCATATAATTCGTGTTATTACCTAATTTTGTCAGACATTTCAGACATCACATTGCACTGTACGATGTGGAAATAGTACTACTTATGTGAAACTATTCATAAACTGTATACATTTGTCAGTAGGCAATAGGATAAAAACTTCCGGCTCCTCGGGCTGGTGCGAATATTTCAATGTCCCCATGTGCCAAACCGTTGGATTGTGACACACCTCTCCGCGTCCCTCGCTCGTCGTGCTCGCTCGAAAGTTATAGCCTAACGGAAAACCAATCCCTCTTGCGTCAGTCATTCGACATGGAGGCGACTTATTTCAAATTTGGGAACGTGTCGGATCGGATGTGAGGTTTTACTAAATTTTTACGAGCGAGCGGAGCGAGCGAGCAACGATCACAATTTCCAAGCTATACATATACCTTATATTGCCTTGCATATAATTCGTGTTATTACCTAATTTTGTCAGACATTTCGGACATCACATTGCACTGTACGATGTGGAAATAGTACTACTTATGTGAAACTATTCATAAACTGTATACATTTGTCAGTAGGCAATAGGATAAAAACTTCCGGCTCCTCGGGCTGGTGCGAATATTTCAATGTCCCCATGTGCCAAACCGTTGGATTGTGACACACCTATCTGCGTCCCTCGCTCGCCATGCTCGCTCGAAAGCTATAGCCTGACCGAAAACAAATCCCTCTTGCGTTCATTATTCGATATGGTGGCGACATATTTCGAATTTGCGAACGTGTCGGGTCGGCTGTGAGGTTGGACATGATTTTTACGAGCGAGCGGAGCGAGCGAGCAACGGCCACAATTTCCAAGCTATACATATACCTTATATTGCCTTGCATATATTTCGTGTTATTACCTTATTTTGTCAGCCATTTCGGACATCACATTGCACTGCACTATGTGGAAATAGTACTATTTATATGAAACTATTCATAAACAGTAAACATTTGTCAGTAGGCAATAGGATAAAGACTTCCGGCTCCTCGGGCTGGTGCGAATATTTCAACGTCAGTATGTGCCAAACCGTTGGATTGTGACACACATCTCCGCGTCTATCGCTCGCTGTGCTCGCTCGAAAGCTATAGCCTAACCTAAAACCAATCCATCTTGCGTTCATTATTCGGTATGGTGGCGACATATTTCGAATTTGCGAACGTGTCGGATCGGTTGTGAGGTTGGGCAGGATTTTTACGAGCGAGCGAGCAACGATCACAATTTCCAAGCTATACATATACCTTATATTGCCTTGCATATAATTCGTGTTATTACCTTACTTTGTCAGACATTTCGGACATCACATTGCACTGTACGATGTGGAAATAGTACTACTTATGTGAAACTATTCATAAACTGTATACATTTGTCAGTAGGCAATAGGATAAAGACTTCCGACTCCACGGGCTGGTGCGAATATTTGAATGTCCCAATGTGCCAAACCGTTGGATTGTGACACACCTCTCCGCGTCCCTCGCTCACCGTGCTCGCTCGAAAGCTATAGCCTAACCGAAAACCAATCCCTCTTGCGTTCATTATTCGACATGGTGGCGACATATTTCGAATTTGCGAACGTGTCGGATCGGTTGTGAGGTTGGACAGGATTTTTACGAGCGAGCGGAGCGAGCGAGCAACGATCACAATTTCTAAGCTATACATATCCCTTATATTGCCTTGCATATTATTCGTGTTATTACCTAATTTTGTCAGACATTTCGGATATCACATTGCACTGTACGATGTGGAAAAAGTACTATTTATGTGAAAATATTCAAAAACTGTATACATTTGTCAGCAGGCAAGAGGATAAAGCCTTCCGGCTCCTCGGGCTGGTGCGTATATTTCAATGTCCCCATGTGTCAAACCGTTGGATTGTGACACACCTCTCCGCGTCCCTCGCTCGTCGTGCTCGCTCGAAAGTTATAGCCTAACCGGAAACCAATCCCTCTTGCGTTAGTCATTCGACATGGAGCCGACTTATTTCAAATTTGGGAACGTGTCGGATCGGATGTGAGGTTGGGCAGGATTTTTACGAGCGAGCGGAGCGAACGAGCAACGATCACAATTTCCAAGCTATACATATACCTTATATTGCCTTGCATATAATTCCGTGTTATTACCTAATTTTGTCAGACATTTCGGACATCACATTGCACTGTACGATGTGGAAATAGTACTACTTATGTGAAACTATTCATAAACTGTATACATTTGACAGTAGGCAATAGGATAAAAACTTCCGGCTCCTCGGGCTGGTGCGAATATTTCAATGTCCCCATGTGCCAAACCGTTGGATTGTGACACACCTCTCTGCGTCCCTCGCTCGCCGTGCTCGCTCGAAAGCTATAGCCTAACCGAAAACAAATCGCTCTTGCGTTCATTATTCGATATGGTGGCGACATATTTCGAATTTGCGAACGTGTCGGATCGGTTGTGAGGTTGGACTAGATTTTTACAAGCGAGCGGAGCGAGCGAGCAACGATCACAATTTCCAAGATATACATATACCTTATATTGCCTTGCATATAATTCGTGTTATTACCTAATTTTGTCAGACATTTCGGACATCACATTGCACTGTACGATGTGGAAATAGTACTACTTATGTGAAACTATTCATAAACTGTATACATTTGTCAGTAGGCAACAGGATAAAGACTTCCGACTCCACGGGCTTGTGCGAATATTTGAATGTCCCAATGTGCCAAACCGTTGGATTGTGACACACCTCTCCGCGTCCCTCGCTCACCGTGCTCGCTCGAAAGCTATAACCTAACCGAAAACCAATCCCTCTTGCGTTCATTATTCGATATGGTGGCGACATATTTCGAATTTGCGAACGTGTCGGATCGGTTGTGAGGTTGGACAGGATTTTTACGAGCGAGCGGAGCGAGTGAGCAACGATCACAATTTCTAAGCTATACATATCCCTTATATTGCCTTGCATATAATTCGTGTTATTACCTAATTTTGTCAGACATTTCGGATATCACATTGCACTGTACGATGTGGAAAAAGTACTATTTATGTGAAAATATTCAAAAACTGTATACATTTGTCAGTAGGCAAGAGGATAAAGACTTCCGGCTCCTCGGGCTGGTGCGTATATTTCAATGTCCCCATGTGTCAAACCGTTGGATTGTGACACACCTCTCCGCGTCCCTCGCTCGTCGTGCTCGCTCGAAAGTTATAGCCTAACCGAAAACCAATCCCTCTTGCGTTAGTCATTCGACATGGAGCCGACTTATTTCAAATTTGGGAACGTGTCGGATCGGATGTGAGGTTGGGCAGGATTTTTACGAGCGAGCGGAGCGAACGAGCAACGATCACAATTTCCAAGCTATACATATACCTTATATTGCCTTGCATATAATTCGTGTTATTACCTAATTTTGTCAGACATTTCGGACATCACATTGCACTGTACGATGTGGAAATAGTACTACTTATGTGAAACTATTCATAAACTGTATACATTTGTCAGTAGGCAATAGGATAAAAACTTCCGGCTCCTCGGGCTGTTGCGAATATTTCAATGTCCCCATGTGCCAAACCGTTGGATTGTGACACACCTCTCTGCGTCCCTCGCTCGCCGTGCTCGCTCGAAAGCTATAGCCTAACCGAAAACAAATCGCTCTTGCGTTCATTATTCGATATGGTGGCGACATATTTCGAATTTGCGAACGTGTCGGATCGGTTGTGAGGTTGGACTAGATTTTTACAAGCGAGCGGAGCGAGCGAGCAACGATCACAATTTCCAAGCTATCCATATTCCTTATATTGCCTTGCATATAATTCGTGTTATTACCTAACTTTGTCAGATTTCGGACATCACATTGCACTGTGGTATGTGGAAATAGTACTGCTTATGTGAAACTATTCATAAACTGTATACATTTGTCAGTAGGCAATAGGATAAAGACTTCCCGCTCCTCTGGCTCGTGCGAATATTTCAACGTCAGTATGTGCCAAACCGTTGGATTGTGACACACATCTCCGCGTCTATCGCTCGTCGTGCTCGCTCGAAAGTTATAGCCTAACCGAAAACCAATCCCTCTTGCGTCAGTCATTCGACATGGAGGCGACTAATTTCAAATTTGGGAACGTGTCGGATCGGATGTGAGGTTTTACTAAATTTTTACGAGCGAGCGGAGCGAGCGAGCAACGATCACAATTTCCAAGCTATACATATACCTTATATTGCCTTGCATATATTTCGTGTTATTACCTACTTTTGTCAGCCATTTCGGACATCACATTGCACTGTGGTATGTGGAAATAGTACTGCTTATGTGAAACTATTCATAAACTGTATACATTTGTCAGTAGACAATAGGATAAAGACTTCCCGCTCCTCTGGCTGGTGCGAATATTTGAATGTCCCAATGTGCCAAACCGTTGGATTGTGACACACCTCTCCGCGTCCCTCGCTCGCGCTGCTCGCTCGAAAGCTATAGCCTAACCGAAAACCAATCCCTCTTGCGTTCATTATTCGATATGGTGGCGACATATTTCGAATTTGCGAACGTGTCGGATCGGTTGTGAGGTTGGACTAGATTTTTACAAGCGAGCGGAGCGAGCGAGCAACGATCACAATTTCCAAGCTATCCATATTCCTTATATTGCCTTGCATATAATTCGTGTTATTACCTAACTTTGTCAGACATTTCGGACATCACATTGCACTGTGGTATGTGGAAATAGTACTGCTTATGTGAAACTATTCATAAACTGTATACATTTGTCAGTAGGCAATAGGATAAAGACTTCCCGCTCCTCTGGCTGGTGCGAATATTTCAACGTCAGTATGTGCCAAACCGTTGGATTGTGACACACATCTCCGCGTCTATCGCTCGCAGTTCTCGCTCCAAAGCTATAGCCTAACCGAAAACCAATCCCTCTTGCGTCAGTCATTCGACATGGAGGCGACTAATTTCAAATTTGGGAACGTGTCGGATCGGATGTGAGGTTTTACTAAATTTTTACGAGCGAGCGGAGCGAGCGAGCAACGATCACAATTTCCAAGCTATACATATACCTTATATTGCCTTGCATATATTTCGTGTTATTACCTACTTTTGTCAGCCATTTCGGACATCACATTGCACTGTGGTATGTGGAAATAGTACTGCTTATGTGAAACTATTCATAAACTGTATACATTTGTCAGTAGGCAATAGGATAAAGACTTCCCGCTCCTCTGGCTGGTGCGAATATTTGAATGTCCCAATGTGCCAAACCGTTGGATTGTGACACACCTCTCCGCGTCCCTCGCTCGCGCTGCTCGGTCGAAAGCTATAGCCTAACCGAAAACCAATCCCTCTTGCGTTCATTATTCGATATGGTGGCGACATATTTCGAATTTGCGAACGTGTCGGATCGGTTGTGAGGTTGGACTAGATTTTTACAAGCGAGCGGAGCGAGCGAGCAACGATCACAATTTCCAAGCTATCCATATTCCTTATATTGCCTTGCATATAATTCGTGTTATTACCTAACTTTGTCAGACATTTCGGACATCACATTGCACTGTGGTATGTGGAAATAGTACTGCTTATGTGAAACTATTCATAAACTGTATACATTTGTCAGTAGGCAATAGGATAAAGACTTCCCGCTCCTCTGGCTGGTGCGAATATTTCAACGTCAGTATGTGCCAAACCGTTGGATTGTGACACACATCTCCGCGTCTATCGCTCGCAGTTCTCGCTCCAAAGCTATAGCCTAACCGAAAACCAATCCCTCTTGCGTTCATTATTCGATATGATGGCGACATATTTCGAATATGCGAACGTGTCGGATCGGTTGTGAGGTTGGACAGGATTTTTACGAGCGAGCGGAGCGAGCGAGCAACGATCACAATTTCTAAGCTATACATATCCCTTATATTGCCTTGCATATAATTCGTGTTATTACCTAATTTTGTCAGACATTTCGGATATCACATTGCACTGTACGATGTGGAAAAAGTACTATTTATGTGAAAATATTCATAAACTGTATACATTTGTCAGTAGGCAATAGGATAAAAACTTCCGGCTCCTCGGGCTGGTGCGAATATTTCAATGTCCCCATGTGCCAAACCGTTGGATTGTGACACACCTCTCCGCGTCCCTCGCTCGTCGTGGTCGCTCGAAAGTTATAGCCTAACCGAAAACCAATCCCTCTTGCGTCAGTCATTCGACATGGAGGCGACTTATTTCAAATTTGGGAACGTGTCGGATCGGATGTGAGGTTTTACTAAATTTTTACGAGCGAGCGGAGCGAGCGAGCAACGATCACAATTTCCAAGCTATACATATACCTTATATTGCCTTGCATATATTTCGTGTTATTACCTTATTTTGTCAGCCATTTCGGACATCACATTGCACTGCACTATGTGGAAATAGTACTATTTATATGAAACTATTCATAAACAGTAAACATTTGTCAGTAGGCAATAGGATAAAGACTTCCGGCTCCTCGGGCTGGTGCGAATATTTCAACGTCAGTATGTGCCAAACCGTTGGATTGTGACACACATCTCCGCGTCTATCGCTCGCTGTGCTCGCTCGAAAGCTATAGCCTAACCTAAAACCAATCCATCTTGCGTTCATTATTCGGTATGGTGGCGACATATTTCGAATTTGCGAACGTGTCGGATCGGTTGTGAGGTTGGGCAGGATTTTTACGAGCGAGCGAGCAACGATCACAATTTCCAAGCTATACATATACCTTATATTGCCTTGCATATAATTCGTGTTATTACCTAATTTTGTCAGACATTTCAGACATCACATTGCACTGTACGATGTGGAAATAGTACTACTTATGTGAAACTATTCATAAACTGTATACATTTGTCAGTAGGCAATAGGATAAAAACTTCCGGCTCCTCGGGCTGGTGCGAATATTTCAATGTCCCCATGTGCCAAACCGTTGGATTGTCACACACCTCTCCGCGTCCCTCGCTCGTCGTGCTCGCTCGAAAGTTATAGCCTAACGGAAAACCAATCCCTCTTGCGTCAGTCATTCGACATGGAGGCGACTTATTTCAAATTTGGGAACGTGTCGGATCGGATGTGAGGTTTTACTAAATTTTTACGAGCGAGCGGAGCGAGCGAGCAACGATCACAATTTCCAAGCTATACATATACCTTATATTGCCTTGCATATAATTCGTGTTATTACCTAATTTTGTCAGACATTTCGGACATCACATTGCACTGTACGATGTGGAAATAGTACTACTTATGTGAAACTATTCATAAACTGTATACATTTGTCAGTAGGCAATAGGATAAAAACTTCCGGCTCCTCGGGCTGGTGCGAATATTTCAATGTCCCCATGTGCCAAACCGTTGGATTGTGACACACCTATCTGCGTCCCTCGCTCGCCATGCTCGCTCGAAAGCTATAGCCTGACCGAAAACAAATCCCTCTTGCGTTCATTATTCGATATGGTGGCGACATATTTCGAATTTGCGAACGTGTCGGGTCGGCTGTGAGGTTGGACATGATTTTTACGAGCGAGCGGAGCGAGCGAGCAACGGCCACAATTTCCAAGCTATACATATACCTTATATTGCCTTGCATATATTTCGTGTTATTACCTTATTTTGTCAGCCATTTCGGACATCACATTGCACTGCACTATGTGGAAATAGTACTATTTATATGAAACTATTCATAAACAGTAAACATTTGTCAGTAGGCAATAGGATAAAGACTTCCGGCTCCTCGGGCTGGTGCGAATATTTCAACGTCAGTATGTGCCAAACCGTTGGATTGTGACACACATCTCCGCGTCTATCGCTCGCTGTGCTCGCTCGAAAGCTATAGCCTAACCTAAAACCAATCCATCTTGCGTTCATTATTCGGTATGGTGGCGACATATTTCGAATTTGCGAACGTGTCGGATCGGTTGTGAGGTTGGGCAGGATTTTTACGAGCGAGCGAGCAACGATCACAATTTCCAAGCTATACATATACCTTATATTGCCTTGCATATAATTCGTGTTATTACCTTACTTTGTCAGACATTTCGGACATCACATTGCACTGTACGATGTGGAAATAGTACTACTTATGTGAAACTATTCATAAACTGTATACATTTGTCAGTAGGCAATAGGATAAAGACTTCCGACTCCACGGGCTGGTGCGAATATTTGAATGTCCCAATGTGCCAAACCGTTGGATTGTGACACACCTCTCCGCGTCCCTCGCTCACCGTGCTCGCTCGAAAGCTATAGCCTAACCGAAAACCAATCCCTCTTGCGTTCATTATTCGACATGGTGGCGACATATTTCGAATTTGCGAACGTGTCGGATCGGTTGTGAGGTTGGACAGGATTTTTACGAGCGAGCGGAGCGAGCGAGCAACGATCACAATTTCTAAGCTATACATATCCCTTATATTGCCTTGCATATTATTCGTGTTATTACCTAATTTTGTCAGACATTTCGGATATCACATTGCACTGTACGATGTGGAAAAAGTACTATTTATGTGAAAATATTCAAAAACTGTATACATTTGTCAGCAGGCAAGAGGATAAAGCCTTCCGGCTCCTCGGGCTGGTGCGTATATTTCAATGTCCCCATGTGTCAAACCGTTGGATTGTGACACACCTCTCCGCGTCCCTCGCTCGTCGTGCTCGCTCGAAAGTTATAGCCTAACCGGAAACCAATCCCTCTTGCGTTAGTCATTCGACATGGAGCCGACTTATTTCAAATTTGGGAACGTGTCGGATCGGATGTGAGGTTGGGCAGGATTTTTACGAGCGAGCGGAGCGAACGAGCAACGATCACAATTTCCAAGCTATACATATACCTTATATTGCCTTGCATATAATTCCGTGTTATTACCTAATTTTGTCAGACATTTCGGACATCACATTGCACTGTACGATGTGGAAATAGTACTACTTATGTGAAACTATTCATAAACTGTATACATTTGACAGTAGGCAATAGGATAAAAACTTCCGGCTCCTCGGGCTGGTGCGAATATTTCAATGTCCCCATGTGCCAAACCGTTGGATTGTGACACACCTCTCTGCGTCCCTCGCTCGCCGTGCTCGCTCGAAAGCTATAGCCTAACCGAAAACAAATCGCTCTTGCGTTCATTATTCGATATGGTGGCGACATATTTCGAATTTGCGAACGTGTCGGATCGGTTGTGAGGTTGGACTAGATTTTTACAAGCGAGCGGAGCGAGCGAGCAACGATCACAATTTCCAAGATATACATATACCTTATATTGCCTTGCATATAATTCGTGTTATTACCTAATTTTGTCAGACATTTCGGACATCACATTGCACTGTACGATGTGGAAATAGTACTACTTATGTGAAACTATTCATAAACTGTATACATTTGTCAGTAGGCAACAGGATAAAGACTTCCGACTCCACGGGCTTGTGCGAATATTTGAATGTCCCAATGTGCCAAACCGTTGGATTGTGACACACCTCTCCGCGTCCCTCGCTCACCGTGCTCGCTCGAAAGCTATAACCTAACCGAAAACCAATCCCTCTTGCGTTCATTATTCGATATGGTGGCGACATATTTCGAATTTGCGAACGTGTCGGATCGGTTGTGAGGTTGGACAGGATTTTTACGAGCGAGCGGAGCGAGTGAGCAACGATCACAATTTCTAAGCTATACATATCCCTTATATTGCCTTGCATATAATTCGTGTTATTACCTAATTTTGTCAGACATTTCGGATATCACATTGCACTATACGATGTGGAAAAAGTACTATTTATGTGAAAATATTCAAAAACTGTATACATTTGTCAGTAGGCAAGAGGATAAAGACTTCCGGCTCCTCGGGCTGGTGCGTATATTTCAATGTCCCCATGTGTCAAACCGTTGGATTGTGACACACCTCTCCGCGTCCCTCGCTCGTCGTGCTCGCTCGAAAGTTATAGCCTAACCGAAAACCAATCCCTCTTGCGTTAGTCATTCGACATGGAGGCGACTTATTTCAAATTTGGGAACGTGTCGGATCGGATGTGAGGTTGGGCAGGATTTTTACGAGCGAGCGGAGCGAACGAGCAACGATCACAATTTCCAAGCTATACATATACCTTATATTGCCTTGCATATAATTCGTGTTATTACCTAATTTTGTCAGACATTTCGGACATCACATTGCACTGTACGATGTGGAAATAGTACTACTTATGTGAAACTATTCATAAACTGTATACATTTGTCAGTAGGCAATAGGATAAAAACTTCCGGCTCCTCGGGCTGTTGCGAATATTTCAATGTCCCCATGTGCCAAACCGTTGGATTGTGACACACCTCTCTGCGTCCCTCGCTCGCCGTGCTCGCTCGAAAGCTATAGCCTAACCGAAAACAAATCGCTCTTGCGTTCATTATTCGATATGGTGGCGACATATTTCGAATTTGCGAACGTGTCGGATCGGTTGTGAGGTTGGACTAGATTTTTACAAGCGAGCGGAGCGAGCGAGCAACGATCACAATTTCCAAGCTATCCATATTCCTTATATTGCCTTGCATATAATTCGTGTTATTACCTAACTTTGTCAGATTTCGGACATCACATTGCACTGTGGTATGTGGAAATAGTACTGCTTATGTGAAACTATTCATAAACTGTATACATTTGTCAGTAGGCAATAGGATAAAGACTTCCCGCTCCTCTGGCTCGTGCGAATATTTCAACGTCAGTATGTGCCAAACCGTTGGATTGTGACACACATCTCCGCGTCTATCGCTCGTCGTGCTCGCTCGAAAGTTATAGCCTAACCGAAAACCAATCCCTCTTGCGTCAGTCATTCGACATGGAGGCGACTAATTTCAAATTTGGGAACGTGTCGGATCGGATGTGAGGTTTTACTAAATTTTTACGAGCGAGCGGAGCGAGCGAGCAACGATCACAATTTCCAAGCTATACATATACCTTATATTGCCTTGCATATATTTCGTGTTATTACCTACTTTTGTCAGCCATTTCGGACATCACATTGCACTGTGGTATGTGGAAATAGTACTGCTTATGTGAAACTATTCATAAACTGTATACATTTGTCAGTAGGCAATAGGATAAAGACTTCCCGCTCCTCTGGCTGGTGCGAATATTTGAATGTCCCAATGTGCCAAACCGTTGGATTGTGACACACCTCTCCGCGTCCCTCGCTCGCGCTGCTCGCTCGAAAGCTATAGCCTAACCGAAAACCAATCCCTCTTGCGTTCATTATTCGATATGGTGGCGACATATTTCGAATTTGCGAACGTGTCGGATCGGTTGTGAGGTTGGACTAGATTTTTACAAGCGAGCGGAGCGAGCGAGCAACGATCACAATTTCCAAGCTATCCATATTCCTTATATTGCCTTGCATATAATTCGTGTTATTACCTAACTTTGTCAGACATTTCGGACATCACATTGCACTGTGGTATGTGGAAATAGTACTGCTTATGTGAAACTATTCATAAACTGTATACATTTGTCAGTAGGCAATAGGATAAAGACTTCCCGCTCCTCTGGCTGGTGCGAATATTTCAACGTCAGTATGTGCCAAACCGTTGGATTGTGACACACATCTCCGCGTCTATCGCTCGCAGTTCTCGCTCCAAAGCTATAGCCTAACCGAAAACCAATCCCTCTTGCGTTCATTATTCGATATGATGGCGACATATTTCGAATATGCGAACGTGTCGGATCGGTTGTGAGGTTGGACAGGATTTTTACGAGCGAGCGGAGCGAGCGAGCAACGATCACAATTTCTAAGCTATACATATCCCTTATATTGCCTTGCATATAATTCGTGTTATTACCTAATTTTGTCAGACATTTCGGACATCACATTGCACTGTACGATGTGGAAATAGTACTACTTATGTGAAACTATTCATAAACTGTATACATTTGTCAGTAGGCAATAGGATAAAGACTTCCGGCTCCACGGGCTGGTGCGAATATTTGAATGTCCCAATGTGCCAAACCGTTGGATTGTGACACACCTCTCCGCGTCTATCGCTCACTGTGCTCGCTCGAAAGCTATAGCCTAACCGAAAACAAATCCCTCTTGCGTTCATTATTCGATATGGTGGCGACATAATTCGAATTTGCGAACGTGTCGTATCGGTTGTGAGGTTGGACAAGATTTTTACGAGCGAGCGGAGCGAGCGAGCAACGGTCACAATTTCCAAGCTATACATATACCTTATATTGCCTTGCATATATTTCGTGTTATTACCTAATTTTGTCAGACATTTCGGACATCACCGTATGATGTGGAAATAGTACTACTTATGTGAAACTATTCATAAACCATATCTACTTGTCAGTAGGCAATAGGATAAAGACTTCCGGCTCCTCAGGCTGGTGCGAATATTTGAATGTCCCAATGTGCCGAACCGTTGGATTGTGACACACCTCTCCGCGGCCCTCGCTCGCCGTGCTCGCTCGAAAGCTATAGCCTAACCGAAAACCAATCCCTCTTGCGTTCATTATTCGATATGGTGGCGACATATTTCGAATTTTCGAACGTGTCGTATCGGTTGTGAGGTTGGACAAGATTTTTACGAGCGAGCGGAGCGAGCGAGCAACGGTCACAATTTCCAAGCTATACATATACCTTATATTGCCTTGCATATAATTCGTGTTATTACCTAATTTTGTCAGACATTTCGGACATCACCGTACGATGTGGAAATAGTACTACTTATGTGAAACTATTCACAAACTGTATCTACTTGTCAGTAGGGAATAGTGTAAAGACTTCCGGCTCCGCGGGCTGGTGCGAATATTTCAATGTCCCAATGTGCCAAACCGTTGGATTGTGAAACACCTCTCCGCGTCCCTCGCTCGACGTGCTCGCTCGAAAGTTATAGCCTAACCGAAAACCAATCCCTCTTGCGTCAGTCATTCGACATGGAGGCGACTTATTTCAAATTTGGGAACGTGTCGGATCGGATGTGAGGTTTTACTAAATTTTTACGAGCGAGCGGAGCGAGCGAGCAACGATCACTATTTCCAAGCTATACATATACCTTATATTGCCTTGCATATATTTCGCGTTATTACCTACTTTTGTCAGCCATTTCGGACATCACATTGCACTGTGGTATGTGGAAATAGTACTATTTATGTGAAACTATTCATAAACTGTAAACATTTGTCAGTAGGCAATAGGATAAAGACTTCCGGCTCCTCGGGCTGGTACGAATATTTCAATGTCCGTATGTGCCAAACCGTTGGATTGTGACACACCTCTCCGCGTCCCTCGCTCGGCGTGCTCGCTTGAAAGCTATAGCCTAACCGAAAACCAATCCCTCTTGCGTTCATTATTCGATATGGTGGCGACATATTTCGAATTTGCGAACGTGTCGGGTCGGTTGTGAGGTTGGACTAGATTTTTACGAGCGAGCGGAGCGAGCGAGCAACGGTCACAATTTCCAAACTATACATATTCCTTATATTGCCTTGCATATAATTCGTGTTATTACCTAACTTTGTCAGACATTTCGGACATCACATTGCACTGTACGATGTGGAAATAGTACTACTTATGTGATACTATTCATAAACTGTATACATTTGTCAGTAGGCAATAGGATAAAGACTTCCGGCTCCACGGGCTGGTGCTAATATTTGAATGTCCCAATGTGCCAAACCGTTGGATTGTGACACACCTCTCCGCGTCCCTCGCTCTCCGTGCTCGCTCGAAAGCTATAGCCTAACCGAAAACCAATCCCTGTTGCGTTCATTATTCGATATGGTGGCGACATATTTCGAATTTGCGAACGTGTCGTATCTGTTGTGAGGTTGGACTAGATTTTTACGAACGAGCGGAGCGAGCGAGCAACGGTCACAATTTCCAAGCTATACATATACCTTATATTGCCTTGCATATAATTCGTGTTATTACCTAATTTTGTCAGACATTTCGGACATCACATTGCACTGTACGATGTGGAAATAGTACTACTTATGTGAAACTATTCATAAACTGTATACATTTGTCAGTAGGCAATAGGATAAAAACTTCCGGCTCCTCGGGCTGGTGCGAATATTTCAATGTCCCCATGTGCCAAACCGTTGGATTGTGACACACCTATCTGCGTCCCTCGCTCGCCATGCTCGCTCGAAAGCTATAGCCTGACCGAAAACAAATCCCTCTTGCGTTCATTATTCGATATGGTGGCGACATATTTCGAATTTGCGAACGTGTCGGGTCGGCTGTGAGGTTGGACATGATTTTTACGAGCGAGCGGAGCGAGCGAGCAACGGCCACAATTTCCAAGCTATACATATACCTTATATTGCCTTGCATATATTTCGTGTTATTACCTTATTTTGTCAGCCATTTCGGACATCACATTGCACTGCACTATGTGGAAATAGTACTATTTATATGAAACTATTCATAAACAGTAAACATTTGTCAGTAGGCAATAGGATAAAGACTTCCGGCTCCTCGGGCTGGTGCGAATATTTCAACGTCAGTATGTGCCAAACCGTTGGATTGTGACACACATCTCCGCGTCTATCGCTCGCTGTGCTCGCTCGAAAGCTATAGCCTAACCTAAAACCAATCCATCTTGCGTTCATTATTCGGTATGGTGGCGACATATTTCGAATTTGCGAACGTGTCGGATCGGTTGTGAGGTTGGGCAGGATTTTTACGAGCGAGCGAGCAACGATCACAATTTCCAAGCTATACATATACCTTATATTGCCTTGCATATAATTCGTGTTATTACCTTACTTTGTCAGACATTTCGGACATCACATTGCACTGTACGATGTGGAAATAGTACTACTTATGTGAAACTATTCATAAACTGTATACATTTGTCAGTAGGCAATAGGATAAAGACTTCCGACTCCACGGGCTGGTGCGAATATTTGAATGTCCCAATGTGCCAAACCGTTGGATTGTGACACACCTCTCCGCGTCCCTCGCTCACCGTGCTCGCTCGAAAGCTATAGCCTAACCGAAAACCAATCCCTCTTGCGTTCATTATTCGATATGGTGGCGACATATTTCGAATTTGCGAACGTGTCGGATCGGTTGTGAGGTTGGACAGGATTTTTACGAGCGAGCGGAGCGAGCGAGCAACGATCACAATTTCTAAGCTATACATATCCCTTATATTGCCTTGCATATTATTCGTGTTATTACCTAATTTTGTCAGACATTTCGGATATCACATTGCACTGTACGATGTGGAAAAAGTACTATTTATGTGAAAATATTCAAAAACTGTATACATTTGTCAGCAGGCAAGAGGATAAAGCCTTCCGGCTCCTCGGGCTGGTGCGTATATTTCAATGTCCCCATGTGTCAAACCGTTGGATTGTGACACACCTCTCCGCGTCCCTCGCTCGTCGTGCTCGCTCGAAAGTTATAGCCTAACCGGAAACCAATCCCTCTTGCGTTAGTCATTCGACATGGAGCCGACTTATTTCAAATTTGGGAACGTGTCGGATCGGATGTGAGGTTGGGCAGGATTTTTACGAGCGAGCGGAGCGAACGAGCAACGATCACAATTTCCAAGCTATACATATACCTTATATTGCCTTGCATATAATTCCGTGTTATTACCTAATTTTGTCAGACATTTCGGACATCACATTGCACTGTACGATGTGGAAATAGTACTACTTATGTGAAACTATTCATAAACTGTATACATTTGACAGTAGGCAATAGGATAAAAACTTCCGGCTCCTCGGGCTGGTGCGAATATTTCAATGTCCCCATGTGCCAAACCGTTGGATTGTGACACACCTCTCTGCGTCCCTCGCTCGCCGTGCTCGCTCGAAAGCTATAGCCTAACCGAAAACAAATCGCTCTTGCGTTCATTATTCGATATGGTGGCGACATATTTCGAATTTGCGAACGTGTCGGATCGGTTGTGAGGTTGGACTAGATTTTTACAAGCGAGCGGAGCGAGCGAGCAACGATCACAATTTCCAAGATATACATATACCTTATATTGCCTTGCATATAATTCGTGTTATTACCTAATTTTGTCAGACATTTCGGACATCACATTGCACTGTACGATGTGGAAATAGTACTACTTATGTGAAACTATTCATAAACTGTATACATTTGTCAGTAGGCAACAGGATAAAGACTTCCGACTCCACGGGCTTGTGCGAATATTTGAATGTCCCAATGTGCCAAACCGTTGGATTGTGACACACCTCTCCGCGTCCCTCGCTCACCGTGCTCGCTCGAAAGCTATAACCTAACCGAAAACCAATCCCTCTTGCGTTCATTATTCGATATGGTGGCGACATATTTCGAATTTGCGAACGTGTCGGATCGGTTGTGAGGTTGGACAGGATTTTTACGAGCGAGCGGAGCGAGTGAGCAACGATCACAATTTCTAAGCTATACATATCCCTTATATTGCCTTGCATATAATTCGTGTTATTACCTAATTTTGTCAGACATTTCGGATATCACATTGCACTGTACGATGTGGAAAAAGTACTATTTATGTGAAAATATTCAAAAACTGTATACATTTGTCAGTAGGCAAGAGGATAAAGACTTCCGGCTCCTCGGGCTGGTGCGTATATTTCAATGTCCCCATGTGTCAAACCGTTGGATTGTGACACACCTCTCCGCGTCCCTCGCTCGTCGTGCTCGCTCGAAAGTTATAGCCTAACCGAAAACCAATCCCTCTTGCGTTAGTCATTCGACATGGAGCCGACTTATTTCAAATTTGGGAACGTGTCGGATCGGATGTGAGGTTGGGCAGGATTTTTACGAGCGAGCGGAGCGAACGAGCAACGATCACAATTTCCAAGCTATACATATACCTTATATTGCCTTGCATATAATTCGTGTTATTACCTAATTTTGTCAGACATTTCGGACATCACATTGCACTGTACGATGTGGAAATAGTACTACTTATGTGAAACTATTCATAAACTGTATACATTTGTCAGTAGGCAATAGGATAAAAACTTCCGGCTCCTCGGGCTGTTGCGAATATTTCAATGTCCCCATGTGCCAAACCGTTGGATTGTGACACACCTCTCTGCGTCCCTCGCTCGCCGTGCTCGCTCGAAAGCTATAGCCTAACCGAAAACAAATCGCTCTTGCGTTCATTATTCGATATGGTGGCGACATATTTCGAATTTGCGAACGTGTCGGATCGGTTGTGAGGTTGGACTAGATTTTTACAAGCGAGCGGAGCGAGCGAGCAACGATCACAATTTCCAAGCTATCCATATTCCTTATATTGCCTTGCATATAATTCGTGTTATTACCTAACTTTGTCAGATTTCGGACATCACATTGCACTGTGGTATGTGGAAATAGTACTGCTTATGTGAAACTATTCATAAACTGTATACATTTGTCAGTAGGCAATAGGATAAAGACTTCCCGCTCCTCTGGCTCGTGCGAATATTTCAACGTCAGTATGTGCCAAACCGTTGGATTGTGACACACATCTCCGCGTCTATCGCTCGTCGTGCTCGCTCGAAAGTTATAGCCTAACCGAAAACCAATCCCTCTTGCGTCAGTCATTCGACATGGAGGCGACTAATTTCAAATTTGGGAACGTGTCGGATCGGATGTGAGGTTTTACTAAATTTTTACGAGCGAGCGGAGCGAGCGAGCAACGATCACAATTTCCAAGCTATACATATACCTTATATTGCCTTGCATATATTTCGTGTTATTACCTACTTTTGTCAGCCATTTCGGACATCACATTGCACTGTGGTATGTGGAAATAGTACTGCTTATGTGAAACTATTCATAAACTGTATACATTTGTCAGTAGGCAATAGGATAAAGACTTCCCGCTCCTCTGGCTGGTGCGAATATTTGAATGTCCCAATGTGCCAAACCGTTGGATTGTGACACACCTCTCCGCGTCCCTCGCTCGCTCCGCTCGCTCGAAAGCTATAGCCTAACCGAAAACCAATCCCTCTTGCGTTCATTATTCGATATGGTGGCGACATATTTCGAATTTGCGAACGTGTCGGATCGGTTGTGAGGTTGGACTAGATTTTTACAAGCGAGCGGAGCGAGCGAGCAACGATCACAATTTCCAAGCTATCCATATTCCTTATATTGCCTTGCATATAATTCGTGTTATTACCTAACTTTGTCAGACATTTCGGACATCACATTGCACTGTGGTATGTGGAAATAGTACTGCTTATGTGAAACTATTCATAAACTGTATACATTTGTCAGTAGGCAATAGGATAAAGACTTCCCGCTCCTCTGGCTGGTGCGAATATTTCAACGTCAGTATGTGCCAAACCGTTGGATTGTGACACACATCTCCGCGTCTATCGCTCGCAGTTCTCGCTCCAAAGCTATAGCCTAACCGAAAACCAATCCCTCTTGCGTTCATTATTCGATATGATGGCGACATATTTCGAATATGCGAACGTGTCGGATCGGTTGTGAGGTTGGACAGGATTTTTACGAGCGAGCGGAGCGAGCGAGCAACGATCACAATTTCTAAGCTATACATATCCCTTATATTGCCTTGCATATAATTCGTGTTATTACCTAATTTTGTCAGACATTTCGGACATCACATTGCACTGTACGATGTGGAAATAGTACTACTTATGTGAAACTATTCATAAACTGTATACATTTGTCAGTAGGCAATAGGATAAAGACTTCCGGCTCCACGGGCTGGTGCGAATATTTGAATGTCCCAATGTGCCAAACCGTTGGATTGTGACACACCTCTCCGCGTCTATCGCTCACTGTGCTCGCTCGAAAGCTATAGCCTAACCGAAAACAAATCCCTCTTGCGTTCATTATTCGATATGGTGGCGACATAATTCGAATTTGCGAACGTGTCGTATCGGTTGTGAGGTTGGACAAGATTTTTACGAGCGAGCGGAGCGAGCGAGCAACGGTCACAATTTCCAAGCTATACATATACCTTATATTGCCTTGCATATATTTCGTGTTATTACCTAATTTTGTCAGACATTTCGGACATCACCGTATGATGTGGAAATAGTACTACTTATGTGAAACTATTCATAAACCATATCTACTTGTCAGTAGGCAATAGGATAAAGACTTCCGGCTCCTCAGGCTGGTGCGAATATTTGAATGTCCCAATGTGCCGAACCGTTGGATTGTGACACACCTCTCCGCGGCCCTCGCTCGCCGTGCTCGCTCGAAAGCTATAGCCTAACCGAAAACCAATCCCTCTTGCGTTCATTATTCGATATGGTGGCGACATATTTCGAATTTTCGAACGTGTCGTATCGGTTGTGAGGTTGGACAAGATTTTTACGAGCGAGCGGAGCGAGCGAGCAACGGTCACAATTTCCAAGCTATACATATACCTTATATTGCCTTGCATATAATTCGTGTTATTACCTAATTTTGTCAGACATTTCGGACATCACCGTACGATGTGGAAATAGTACTACTTATGTGAAACTATTCACAAACTGTATCTACTTGTCAGTAGGGAATAGTGTAAAGACTTCCGGCTCCGCGGGCTGGTGCGAATATTTCAATGTCCCAATGTGCCAAACCGTTGGATTGTGAAACACCTCTCCGCGTCCCTCGCTCGACGTGCTCGCTCGAAAGTTATAGCCTAACCGAAAACCAATCCCTCTTGCGTCAGTCATTCGACATGGAGGCGACTTATTTCAAATTTGGGAACGTGTCGGATCGGATGTGAGGTTTTACTAAATTTTTACGAGCGAGCGGAGCGAGCGAGCAACGATCACTATTTCCAAGCTATACATATACCTTATATTGCCTTGCATATATTTCGCGTTATTACCTACTTTTGTCAGCCATTTCGGACATCACATTGCACTGTGGTATGTGGAAATAGTACTATTTATGTGAAACTATTCATAAACTGTAAACATTTGTCAGTAGGCAATAGGATAAAGACTTCCGGCTCCTCGGGCTGGTACGAATATTTCAATGTCCGTATGTGCCAAACCGTTGGATTGTGACACACCTCTCCGCGTCCCTCGCTCGGCGTGCTCGCTTGAAAGCTATAGCCTAACCGAAAACCAATCCCTCTTGCGTTCATTATTCGATATGGTGGCGACATATTTCGAATTTGCGAACGTGTCGGGTCGGTTGTGAGGTTGGACTAGATTTTTACGAGCGAGCGGAGCGAGCGAGCAACGGTCACAATTTCCAAACTATACATATTCCTTATATTGCCTTGCATATAATTCGTGTTATTACCTAACTTTGTCAGTCATTTCGGACATCACATTGCACTGTACGATGTGGAAATAGTACTACTTATGTGATACTATTCATAAACTGTATACATTTGTCAGTAGGCAATAGGATAAAGACTTCCGGCTCCACGGGCTGGTGCTAATATTTGAATGTCCCAATGTGCCAAACCGTTGGATTGTGACACACCTCTCCGCGTCCCTCGCTCTCCGTGCTCGCTCGAAAGCTATAGCCTAACCGAAAACCAATCCCTGTTGCGTTCATTATTCGATATGGTGGCGACATATTTCGAATTTGCGAACGTGTCGTATCTGTTGTGAGGTTGGACTAGATTTTTACGAACGAGCGGAGCGAGCGAGCAACGGTCACAATTTCCAAGCTATACATATACCTTATATTGCCTTGCATATAATTCGTGTTATTACCTAATTTTGTCAGACATTTCGGACATCACATTGCACTGTACGATGTGGAAATAGTACTACTTATGTGAAACTATTCATAAACTGTATACATTTGTCAGTAGGCAATAGGATAAAAACTTCCGGCTCCTCGGGCTGGTGCGAATATTTCAATGTCCCCATGTGCCAAACCGTTGGATTGTGACACACCTATCTGCGTCCCTCGCTCGCCATGCTCGCTCGAAAGCTATAGCCTGACCGAAAACAAATCCCTCTTGCGTTCATTATTCGATATGGTGGCGACATATTTCGAATTTGCGAACGTGTCGGGTCGGCTGTGAGGTTGGACATGATTTTTACGAGCGAGCGGAGCGAGCGAGCAACGGCCACAATTTCCAAGCTATACATATACCTTATATTGCCTTGCATATATTTCGTGTTATTACCTTATTTTGTCAGCCATTTCGGACATCACATTGCACTGCACTATGTGGAAATAGTACTATTTATATGAAACTATTCATAAACAGTAAACATTTGTCAGTAGGCAATAGGATAAAGACTTCCGGCTCCTCGGGCTGGTGCGAATATTTCAACGTCAGTATGTGCCAAACCGTTGGATTGTGACACACATCTCCGCGTCTATCGCTCGCTGTGCTCGCTCGAAAGCTATAGCCTAACCTAAAACCAATCCATCTTGCGTTCATTATTCGGTATGGTGGCGACATATTTCGAATTTGCGAACGTGTCGGATCGGTTGTGAGGTTGGGCAGGATTTTTACGAGCGAGCGAGCAACGATCACAATTTCCAAGCTATACATATACCTTATATTGCCTTGCATATAATTCGTGTTATTACCTTACTTTGTCAGACATTTCGGACATCACATTGCACTGTACGATGTGGAAATAGTACTACTTATGTGAAACTATTCATAAACTGTATACATTTGTCAGTAGGCAATAGGATAAAGACTTCCGACTCCACGGGCTGGTGCGAATATTTGAATGTCCCAATGTGCCAAACCGTTGGATTGTGACACACCTCTCCGCGTCCCTCGCTCACCGTGCTCGCTCGAAAGCTATAGCCTAACCGAAAACCAATCCCTCTTGCGTTCATTATTCGATATGGTGGCGACATATTTCGAATTTGCGAACGTGTCGGATCGGTTGTGAGGTTGGACAGGATTTTTACGAGCGAGCGGAGCGAGCGAGCAACGATCACAATTTCTAAGCTATACATATCCCTTATATTGCCTTGCATATTATTCGTGTTATTACCTAATTTTGTCAGACATTTCGGATATCACATTGCACTATACGATGTGGAAAAAGTACTATTTATGTGAAAATATTCAAAAACTGTATACATTTGTCAGTAGGCAAGAGGATAAAGACTTCCGGCTCCTCGGGCTGGTGCGTATATTTCAATGTCCCCATGTGTCAAACCGTTGGATTGTGACACACCTCTCCGCGTCCCTCGCTCGTCGTGCTCGCTCGAAAGTTATAGCCTAACCGGAAACCAATCCCTCTTGCGTTAGTCATTCGACATGGAGCCGACTTATTTCAAATTTGGGAACGTGTCGGATCGGATGTGAGGTTGGGCAGGATTTTTACGAGCGAGCGGAGCGAACGAGCAACGATCACAATTTCCAAGCTATACATATACCTTATATTGCCTTGCATATAATTCCGTGTTATTACCTAATTTTGTCAGACATTTCGGACATCACATTGCACTGTACGATGTGGAAATAGTACTACTTATGTGAAACTATTCATAAACTGTATACATTTGACAGTAGGCAATAGGATAAAAACTTCCGGCTCCTCGGGCTGGTGCGAATATTTCAATGTCCCCATGTGCCAAACCGTTGGATTGTGACACACCTCTCTGCGTCCCTCGCTCGCCGTGCTCGCTCGAAAGCTATAGCCTAACCGAAAACAAATCGCTCTTGCGTTCATTATTCGATATGGTGGCGACATATTTCGAATTTGCGAACGTGTCGGATCGGTTGTGAGGTTGGACTAGATTTTTACAAGCGAGCGGAGCGAGCGAGCAACGATCACAATTTCCAAGATATACATATACCTTATATTGCCTTGCATATAATTCGTGTCATTACCTAATTTTGTCAGACATTTCGGACATCACATTGCACTGTACGATGTGGAAATAGTACTACTTATGTGAAACTATTCATAAACTGTATACATTTGTCAGTAGGCAATAGGATAAAGACTTCCGGCTCCTCGGGCTTGTGCGAATATTTGAATGTCCCAATGTGCCAAACCGTTGGATTGTGACACACCTCTCCGCGTCCCTCGCTCGTCGTGCTCGCTCGAAAGTTATAGCCTAACCGAAAACCAATCCCTCTTGCGTCAGTCATTCGACATGGAGGCGACTAATTTCAAATTTGGGAACGTGTCGGATCGAATGTGAGGTTTTACAAAATTTTTACGAGCGAGCGGAGCGAGCGAGCAACGATCACAATTTCCAAGCTATACATATACCTTATATTGCCTTGCATACAATTCGTGTTATTACCTAATTTTGTCAGCCATTTCGGACATCACATTGCACTGTGGTATGTGGAAATAGTACTATTTATGTGAAACTATTCATAAACTGTAAACATTTGTCAGTAGGCAATAGGATAAAGACCTCCGGCTCCTCGGGCTGGTGCGAATATTTGAATGTCCCAATGCGCCAAACCGTTGGATTGTGACACACCTCTCCGCGTCCCTCGCTCGCCGTGCTCGCTCGAAAGCTATAGCCTAACCGAAAACCAATCCCTCTTGCGTTCATTATTCGATATGGTGGTGACATATTTCGAATTCGCGAACTTGTCGGGTCGGTTGTGAGGTTGGACTAGATTTTCACGAGCGAGCAGAGCGAGCGAGCAACGGTCACAATTTCCAAGCTATACATATTCCTTATATTGCCTTGCATATAATTCGTGTTATTACCTAACTTTGTCAGACATTTCGGACATCACATTGCACTGTACGATGTGGAAAAAGTACTATTTATGTGGAAATATTCATAAACTGTATACATTTGTCAGTAGGCAATAGGATAAAAACTTCCGGCTCGTCGGGCTGGTGCGAATATTTCAATGTCCCCATGTGCCAAACCGTTGGATTGTGACACACCTCTCCGCGTCCCTCGCTCGTCGTGCTCGCTCGAAAGTTATAGCCTAACGGAAAACCAATCCCTCTTGCGTCAGTCATTCGACATGGAGGCGACTTATTTCAAATTTGGGAACGTGTCGGATCGGATGTGAGGTTTTACTAAATTTTTACGAGCGAGCGGAGCGAGCGAGCAACGATCACAATTTCCAAGCTATACATATACCTTATATTGCCTTGCATATAATTCGTGTTATTACCTAATTTTGTCAGACATTTCGGACATCACATTGCACTGTACGATGTGGAAATAGTACTACTTATGTGAAACTATTCATAAACTGTATACATTTGTCAGTAGGCAATAGGATAAAAACTTCCGGCTCCTCGGGCTGGTGCGAATATTTCAATGTCCCCATGTGCCAAACCGTTGGATTGTGACACACCTATCTGCGTCCCTCGCTCGCCATGCTCGCTCGAAAGCTATAGCCTGACCGAAAACAAATCCCTCTTGCGTTCATTATTCGATATGGTGGCGACATATTTCGAATTTGCGAACGTGTCGGGTCGGTTGTGAGGTTGGACAAGATTTTTACGAGCGAGCGGAGCGAGCGAGCAACGGCCACAATTTCCAAGCTATACATATACCTTATATTGCCTTGCATATATTTCGTGTTATTACCTTATTTTGTCAGCCATTTCGGACATCACATTGCACTGTACGATGTGGAAATAGTACTGCTTATGTGAAACTATTCATAAACTGTATACATTTGTCAGTCGGCAATAGGATAAAAACTTCCGGCTCCTCGGGCTGGTGCGAATATTTGAATGTCCCAATGTGCCAAACCGTTGGATTGTGACACACCTCTCCGCGTCCCTCGCTCGCCGTGCTCGCTCGAAAGCTATAGCCTAACCGAAAACCAATCCCTCTTGCGTTCATTATTCGATATTGTGCCGACATATTTCGAATTTGCGATCGTGTCGTATCGGTTGTGAGGTTGGACTAGATTTTTACGAACGAGCGGAGCGAGCGAGCAACGGTCACAATTTCCAAGCTATACATATACCTTATATTGCCTTGCATATATTTCGTGTTATTACCTTATTTTGTCAGCCATTTCGGACATCACATTGCACTGCACTATGTGGAAATAGTACTATTTATATGAAACTATTCATAAACAGTAAACATTTGTCAGTAGGCAATAGGATAAAGACTTCCGGCTCCTCGGGCTGGTGCGAATATTTCAACGTCAGTATGTGCCAAACCGTTGGATTGTGACACACATCTCCGCGTCTATCGCTCGCTGTGCTCGCTCGAAAGCTATAGCCTAACCTAAAACCAATCCATCTTGCGTTCATTATTCGGTATGGTGGCGACATATTTCGAATTTGCGAACGTGTCGGATCGGTTGTGAGGTTGGGCAGGATTTTTACGAGCGAGCGAGCAACGATCACAATTTCCAAGCTATACATATACCTTATATTGCCTTGCATATAATTCGTGTTATTACCTAACTTTGTCAGACATTTCGGACATCACATTGCACTGTACGATGTGGAAATAGTACTACTTATGTGAAACTATTCATAAACTGTATACATTTGTCAGTAGGCAATAGGATAAAGACTTCCGGCTCCACGGGCTGGTGCGAATATTTGAATGTCCCAATGTGCCAAACCGTTGGATTGTGACACACCTCTCCGCGTCTATCGCTCACTGTGCTCGCTCGAAAGCTATAGCCTAACCGAAAACAAATCCCTCTTGCGTTCATTATTCGATATGGTGGCGACATATTTCGAATTTGCGAACGTGTCGTATCGGTTGTGAGGTTGGACAAGATTTTTACGAGCGAGCGGAGCGAGCGAGCAACGGTCACAATTTCCAAGCTATACATATACCTTATATTGCCTTGCATATATTTCGTGTTATTACCTACTTTTGTCAGCCATTTCGGATATCACATTGCACTGTACGATGTGGAAAAAGTACTATTTATGTGAAAATATTCATAAACTGTATACATTTGTCAGTAGGCAATAGGATAAAAACTTCCGGCTCCTCGGGCTGGTGCGAATATTTCAATGTCCCCATGTGCCAAACCGTTGGATTGTGACACACCTCTCCGCGTCCCTCGCTCGTCGTGCTCGCTCGAAAGTTATAGCCTAACCGAAAACCAATCCCTCTTGCGTCAGTCATTCGACATGGAGGCGACTTATTTCAAATTTGGGAACGTGTCGGATCGGATGTGAGGTTTTACTAAATTTTTACGAGCGAGCGGAGCGAGCGAGCAACGATCACAATTTCCAAGCTATACATATACCTTATATTGCCTTGCATATATTTCGTGTTATTACCTTATTTTGTCAGCCATTTCGGACATCACATTGCACTGCACTATGTGGAAATAGTACTATTTATATGAAACTATTCATAAACAGTAAACATTTGTCAGTAGGCAATAGGATAAAGACTTCCGGCTCCTCGGGCTGGTGCGAATATTTCAACGTCAGTATGTGCCAAACCGTTGGATTGTGACACACATCTCCGCGTCTATCGCTCGCTGTGCTCGCTCGAAAGCTATAGCCTAACCTAAAACCAATCCATCTTGCGTTCATTATTCGGTATGGTGGCGACATATTTCGAATTTGCGAACGTGTCGGATCGGTTGTGAGGTTGGGCAGGATTTTTACGAGCGAGCGAGCAACGATCACAATTTCCAAGCTATACATATACCTTATATTGCCTTGCATATAATTCGTGTTATTACCTAATTTTGTCAGACATTTCAGACATCACATTGCACTGTACGATGTGGAAATTGTACTACTTATGTGAAACTATTCATAAACTGTATACATTTGTCAGTAGGCAATAGGATAAAAACTTCCGGCTCCTCGGGCTGGTGCGAATATTTCAATGTCCCCATGTGCCAAACCGTTGGATTGTGACACACCTCTCCGCGTCCCTCGCTCGTCGTGCTCGCTCGAAAGTTATAGCCTAACGGAAAACCAATCCCTCTTGCGTCAGTCATTCGACATGGAGGCGACTTATTTCAAATTTGGGAACGTGTCGGATCGGATGTGAGGTTTTACTAAATTTTTACGAGCGAGCGGAGCGAGCGAGCAACGATCACAATTTCCAAGCTATACATATACCTTATATTGCCTTGCATATAATTCGTGTTATTACCTAATTTTGTCAGACATTTCGGACATCACATTGCACTGTACGATGTGGAAATAGTACTACTTATGTGAAACTATTCATAAACTGTATACATTTGTCAGTAGGCAATAGGATAAAAACTTCCGGCTCCTCGGGCTGGTGCGAATATTTCAATGTCCCCATGTGCCAAACCGTTGGATTGTGACACACCTATCTGCGTCCCCCGCTCGCCATGCTCGCTCGAAAGCTATAGCCTGACCGAAAACAAATCCCTCTTGCGTTCATTATTCGATATGGTGGCGACATATTTCGAATTTGCGAACGTGTCGGGTCGGTTGTGAGGTTGGACAAGGTTTTTACGAGCGAGCGGAGCGAGCGAGCAACGGCCACAATTTCCAAGCTATACATATACCTTATATTGCCTTGCATATATTTCGTGTTATTACCTTATTTTGTCAGCCATTTCGGACATCACATTGCACTGTACGATGTGGAAATAGTACTGCTTATGTGAAACTATTCATAAACTGTATACAATTGTCAGTAGGCAATAGGATAAAAACTTCCGGCTCCTCGGGCTGGTGCGAATATTTGAATGACCCAATGTGCCAAACAGTTGGATTGTGACACACCTCTCCGCGTCCCTCGCTCGCCGTGCTCGCTCGAAAGCTATAGCCTAACCGAAAACCAATCCCTCTTGCGTTCATTATTCGATATGGTGGCGACATAATTCGAATTTGCGAACGTGTCGTATCGGTTGTGAGGTTGGACTAGATTTTTACGAACGAGCGGAGCGAGCGAGCAACGGTCACAATTTCCAAGCTATACATATACCTTATATTGCCTTGCATATATTTCGTGTTATTACCTTATTTTGTCAGCCATTTCGGACATCACATTGCACTGCACTATGTGGAAATAGTACTATTTATATGAAACTATTCATAAACAGTAAACATTTGTCAGTAGGCAATAGGATAAAGACTTCCGGCTCCTCGGGCTGGTGCGAATATTTCAACGTCAGTATGTGCCAAACCGTTGGATTGTGACACACATCTCCGCGTCTATCGCTCGCTGTGCTCGCTCGAAAGCTATAGCCTAACCTAAAACTAATCCATCTTGCGTTCATTATTCGGTATGGTGGCGACATATTTCGAATTTGCGAACGTGTCGGATCGGTTGTGAGGTTGGGCAGGATTTTTACGAGCGAGGGAGCAACGATCACAATTTCCAAGCTATACATATACCTTATATTGCCTTGCATATAATTCGTGTTATTACCTAACTTTGTCAGACATTTCGGACATCACATTGCACTGTACGATGTGGAAATAGTACTACTTATGTGAAACTATTCATAAACTGTATACATTTGTCAGTAGGCAATAGGATAAAGACTTCCGGCTCCACGGGCTGGTGCGAATATTTGAATGTCCCAATGTGCCAAACCGTTGGATTGTGACACACCTCTCCGCGTCTATCGCTCACTGTGCTCGCTCGAAAGCTATAGCCTAACCGAAAACAAATCCCTCTTGCGTTCATTATTCGATATGGTGGCGACATAATTCGAATTTGCGAACGTGTCGTATCGGTTGTGAGGTTGGACAAGATTTTTACGAGCGAGCAGAGCGGGCGAGCAACGGTCACAATTTCCAAGCTATACATATACCTTATATTGCCTTGCATATATTTCGTGTTATTACCTAATTTTGTCAGACATTTCGGACATCACCGTATGATGTGGAAATAGTACTACTTATGTGAAACTATTCATAAACCATATCTACTTGTCAGTAGGCAATAGGATAAAGACTTCCGGCTCCTCAGGCTGGTGCGAATATTTGAATGTCCCAATGTGCCGAACCGTTGGATTGTGACACACCTCTCCGCGGCCCTCGCTCGCCGTGCTCGCTCGAAAGCTATAGCCTAACCGAAAACCAATCCCTCTTGCGTTCATTATTCGATATGGTGGCGACATATTTCGAATTTTCGAACGTGTCGTATCGGTTGTGAGGTTGGACAAGATTTTTACGAGCGAGCGGAGCGAGCGAGCAACGGTCACAATTTCCAAGCTATACATATACCTTATATTGCCTTGCATATAATTCGTGTTATTACCTAATTTTGTCAGACATTTCGGACATCACCGTACGATGTGGAAATAGTACTACTTATGTGAAACTATTCACAAACTGTATCTACTTGTCAGTAGGCAATAGGGTAAAGACTTCCGGCTCCTCGGGCTGGTGCGAATATTTCAATGTCCCAATGTGCCAAACCGTTGGATTGTGACACACCTCTCCGCGTCCCTCGCTCGACGTGCTCGCTCGAAAGTTATAGCCTAACCGAAAACCAATCCCTCTTGCGTCAGTCATTCGACATGGAGGCGACTTATTTCAAATTTGGGAACGTGTCGGATCGGATGTGAGGTTTTACTAAATTTTTACGAGCGAGCGGAGCGAGCGAGCAACGATCACTATTTCCAAGCTATACATATACCTTATATTGCCTTGCATATATTTCGCGTTATTACCTACTTTTGTCAGCCATTTCGGACATCACATTGCACTGTGGTATGTGGAAATAGTACTATTTATGTGAAACTATTCATAAACTGTAAACATTTGTCAGTAGGCAATAGGATAAAGACTTCCGGCTCCTCGAGCTGGTACGAATATTTCAATGTCCGTATGTGCCAAACCGTTGGATTGTGACACACCTCTCCGCGTCCCTCGCTCGGCGTGCTCGCTTGAAAGCTATAGCCTAACCGAAAACCAATCCCTGTTGCGTTCATTATTCGATATGGTGGCGACATATTTCGAATTTGCGAACGTGTCGTATCTGTTGTGAGGTTGGACTAGATTTTTACGAACGAGCGGAGCGAGCGAGCAACGGTCACAATTTCCAAGCTATACATATACCTTATATTGCCTTGCATATATTTCGTGTTATTACCTTATTTTGTCAGCCATTTCGGACATCACATTGCACTGCACTATGAGGAAATAGTACTATTTTTATGAAACTATTCATAAACTGTAAACATTTGTCAGTAGGCAATAGGATAAAGACTTCCGGCTCCTCGGGCTGGTGCGAATATTTCAACTTCAGTATGTGCCAAACCGTTGGATTGTGACTCACCTCTCCGCGTCTATCGCTCGCTGTGCTCGCTCGAAAGCTATAGCCTAACCGAAAACCAATCCCTCTTGCGCTCATTATTCGACATTTTGTGGCGACATATTTCGAATTTGCGAACGTGTCGGATCGGTTGTGAGGTTGGACAGGATTTTTACGAGCGAGCGGAGCGAGCGAGCAACGATCACAATTTCCAAGCTATACACATCCCTTATATTGCCTTGCATATAATTCGTGTTATTACCTAATTTTGTCAGACATTTCGGATATCACATTGCACTGTACGATGTGGAAATAGTACTACTTATGTGAAACTATTCATAAACTGTATACATTTGTCAGTAGGCAATAGGATAAAGACTTCCGGCTCCTCGGGCTGGTGCGAATATTTGAATGTCCCAATGTGCCCAACCGTTGGATTGTGACACACCTCTCCGCGACCCTCGCTCGCCGTGCTCGCTCGAAAGCTATAGCCTAACCGAAAACCAATTCCTCTTGCGTTCATTATTCGATATGGTGGCGACGTATTTCGAATTTGCGAACTTGTCGGGTCGGTTGTGAGGTTGGACTCGATTTTTACGAGCGAGCGGAGCGAGCGAGCAACGGTCACAATTTCCAAGCTATACATATTCCTTATATTGCCTTGCATATAATTCGTGTTATTACCTAACTTTGTCAGACATTTCGGACATCACATTGCACTGTACGATGTGGAAATAGTACTACTTATGTGAAACTATTCATAAACTGTATACATTTGTCAGTAGGCAATAGGATAACGACTTCCGGCTCCACGGGCTGGTGCGAATATTTGAATGTCCCAATGTGCCAAATCGTTGGATTGTGACACACCTCTCCGCGTCCGTCGCTCACCGTGCTCGCTCGAAAGCTATAGCCTAACCGAAAACCAATCCCTCTTGCGCTCATTATTCGACATTTTGTGGCGACATATTTCGAATTTGCGAACGTGTCGGATCGGTTGTGAGGTTGGACTAGATTTCTGCGAACGAGCGGAGCGAGCGAGCAACGATCACAATTTCCAAGATATACATATACCTTATATTGCCTTGCATATAATTCCTGTTATTACCTAATTTTGTCAGACATTTCGGACATCACATTGCACTGTACGATGTGGAAATAGTACTACTTATGTGAAACTATTCATAAACTGTATACATTTGTCAGTAGGCAATAGGATAAAGACTTCCGGCTCCTCGGGCTTGTGCGAATATTTGAATGTCCCAATGTGCCAAACCGTTGGATTGTGACACACCTCTCCGCGTCCCTCGCTCGTCGTGCTCGCTCGAAAGTTATAGCCTAACCGAAAACCAAGCCCTCTTGCGTCAGTCATTCGACATGGAGGCGACTAATTTCAAATTTGGGAACGTGTCGGATCGGATGTGAGGTTTTACTAAATTTTTACGAGCGAGCGGAGCGAGCGAGCAACGATCACAATTTCCAAGCTATACATATACCTTATATTGCCTTGCATATATTTCGTGTTATTACCTACTTTTGTCAGCCATTTCGGACATCACATTGCACTGTGGTATGTGGAAATAGTACTGCTTATGTGAAACTATTCATAAACTGTATACATTTGTCAGTAGGCAATAGGATAAAGACTTCCCGCTCCTCTGGCTGGTGCGAATATTTGAATGTCCCAATGTGCCAAACCGTTGGATTGTGACACACCTCTCCGCGTCCCTCGCTCGCGCTGCTCGCTCGAAAGCTATAGCCTAACCGAAAACCAATCCCTCTTGCGTTCATTATTCGATATGGTGGCGACATATTTCGAATTTGCGAACGTGTCGGATCGGTTGTGAGGTTGGACTAGATTTTTACAAGCGAGCGGAGCGAGCGAGCAACGATCACAATTTCCAAGCTATCCATATTCCTTATATTGCCTTGCATATAATTCGTGTTATTACCTAACTTTGTCAGACATTTCGGACATCACATTGCACTGTGGTATGTGGAAATAGTACTGCTTATGTGAAACTATTCATAAACTGTATACATTTGTCAGTAGGCAATAGGATAAAGACTTCCCGCTCCTCTGGCTGGTGCGAATATTTCAACGTCAGTATGTGCCAAACCGTTGGATTGTGACACACATCTCCGCGTCTATCGCTCGCAGTGCTGGCTCCAAAGCTATAGCCTAACCGAAAACCAATCCCTCTTGCGTTCATTATTCGATATGATGGCGACATATTTCGAATATGCGAACGTGTCGGATCGGTTGTGAGGTTGGACAGGATTTTTACGAGCGAGCGGAGCGAGCGAGCAACGATCACAATTTCTAAGCTATACATATCCCTTATATTGCCTTGCATATAATTCGTGTTATTACCTAATTTTGTCAGACATTTCGGATATCACATTGCACTGTACGATGTGGAAAAAGTACTATTTATGTGAAAATATTCATAAACTGTATACATTTGTCAGTAGGCAATAGGATAAAAACTTCCGGCTCCTCGGGCTGGTGCGAATATTTCAATGTCCCCATGTGCCAAACCGTTGGATTGTGACACACCTCTCCGCGTCCCTCGCTCGTCGTGCTCGCTCGAAAGTTATAGCCTAACGGAAAACCAATCCCTCTTGCGTCAGTCATTCGACATGGAGGCGACTTATTTCAAATTTGGGAACGTGTCGGATCGGATGTGAGGTTTTACTAAATTTTTACGAGCGAGCGGAGCGAGCGAGCAACGATCACAATTTCCAAGCTATACATATACCTTATATTGCCTTGCATATAATTCGTGTTATTACCTAATTTTGTCAGACATTTCGGACATCACATTGCACTGTACGATGTGGAAATAGTACTACTTATGTGAAACTATTCATAAACTGTATACATTTGTCAGTAGGCAATAGGATAGAAACTTCCGGCTCCTCGGGCTGGTGCGAATATTTCAATGTCCCCATGTGCCAAACCGTTGGATTGTGACACACCTATCTGCGTCCCTCGCTCGCCATGCTCGCTCGAAAGCTATAGCCTGACCGAAAACAAATCCCTCTTGCGTTCATTATTCGATATGGTGGCGACATATTTCGAATTTGCGAACGTGTCGGGTCGGTTGTGAGGTTGGACAAGATTTTTACGAGCGAGCGGAGCGAGCGAGCAACGGCCACAATTTCCAAGCTATACATATACCTTATATTGCCTTGCATATATTTCGTGTTATTACCTTATTTTGTCAGCCATTTCGGACATCACATTGCACTGTACGATGTGGAAATAGTACTGCTTATGTGAAACTATTCATAAACTGTATACATTTGTCAGTCGGCAATAGGATAAAAACTTCCGGCTCCTCGGGCTGGTGCGAATATTTGAATGTCCCAATGTGCCAAACCGTTGGATTGTGACACACCTCTCCGCGTCCCTCGCTCGCCGTGCTCGCTCGAAAGCTATAGCCTAACCGAAAACCAATCCCTCTTGCGTTCATTATTCGATATTGTGCCGACATATTTCGAATTTGCGAAGGTGTCGTATCGGTTGTGAGGTTGGACTAGATTTTTACGAACGAGCGGAGCGAGCGAGCAACGGTCACAATTTCCAAGCTATACATATACCTTATATTGCCTTGCATATATTTCGTGTTATTACCTTATTTTGTCAGCCATTTCGGACATCACATTGCACTGCACTATGTGGAAATAGTACTATTTATATGAAACTATTCATAAACAGTAAACATTTGTCAGTAGGCAATAGGATAAAGACTTCCGGCTCCTCGGGCTGGTGCGAATATTTCAACGTCAGTATGTGCCAAACCGTTGGATTGTGACACACATCTCCGCGTCTATCGCTCGCTGTGCTCGCTCGAAAGCTATAGCCTAACCTAAAACCAATCCATCTTGCGTTCATTATTCGGTATGGTGGCGACATATTTCGAATTTGCGAACGTGTCGGATCGGTTGTGAGGTTGGGCAGGATTTTTACGAGCGAGCGAGCAACGATCACAATTTCCAAGCTATACATATACCTTATATTGCCTTGCATATAATTCGTGTTATTACCTAACTTTGTCAGACATTTCGGACATCACATTGCACTGTACGATGTGGAAATAGTACTACTTATGTGAAACTATTCATAAACTGTATACATTTGTCAGTAGGCAATAGGATAAAGACTTCCGGCTCCAGGGGCTGGTGCGAATATTTGAATGTCCCAATGTGCCAAACCGTTGGATTGTGACACACCTCTCCGCGTCTATCGCTCACTGTGCTCGCTCGAAAGCTATAGCCTAACCGAAAACAAATCCCTCTTGCGTTCATTATTCGATATGGTGGCGACATATTTCGAATTTGCGAACGTGTCGTATCGGTTGTGAGGTTGGACAAGATTTTTACGAGCGAGCGGAGCGAGCGAGCAACGGTCACAATTTCCAAGCTATACATATACCTTATATTGCCTTGCATATATTTCGTGTTATTACCTAATTTTGTCAGACATTTCGGATATCACATTGCACTGTACGATGTGGAAAAAGTACTATTTATGTGAAAATATTCATAAACTGTATACATTTGTCAGTAGGCAATAGGATAAAAACTTCCGGCTCCTCGGGCTGGTGCGAATATTTCAATGTCCCCATGTGCCAAACCGTTGGATTGTGACACACCTCTCCGCGGCCCTCGCTCGTCGTGCTCGCTCGAAAGTTATAGCCTAACCGAAAACCAATCCCTCTTGCGTCAGTCATTCGACATGGAGGCGACTTATTTCAAATTTGGGAACGTGTCGGATCGGATGTGAGGTTTTACTAAATTTTTACGAGCGAGCGGAGGGAGCGAGCAACGATCACAATTTCCAAGCTATACATATACCTTATATTGCCTTGCATATATTTCGTGTTATTACCTAATTTTGTCAGACATTTCGGACATCATATTGCACTGCACTATGTGGAAATAGTACTATTTATATGAAACTATTCATAAACAGTAAACATTTGTCAGTAGGCAATAGGATAAAGACTTCCGGCTCCTCGGGCTGGTGCGAATATTTCAACGTCAGTATGTGCCAAACCGTTGGATTGTGACACACATCTCCGCGTCTATCGCTCGCTGTGCTCGCTCGAAAGCTATAGCCTAACCTAAAACCAATCCATCTTGCGTTCATTATTCGGTATGGTGGCGACATATTTCGAATTTGCGAACGTGTCGGATCGGTTGTGAGGTTGGGCAGGATTTTTACGAGCGAGCGAGCAACGATCACAATTTCCAAGCTATACATATACCTTATATTGCCTTGCATATAATTCGTGTTATTACCTAATTTTGTCAGACATTTCAGACATCACATTGCACTGTACGATGTGGAAACAGTACTACTTATGTGAAACTATTCATAAACTGTATACATTTGTCAGTAGGCAATAGGATAAAAACTTCCGGCTCCTCGGGCTGGTGCGAATATTTCAATGTCCCCATGTGCCAAACCGTTGGATTGTCACACACCTCTCCGCGTCCCTCGCTCGTCGTGCTCGCTCGAAAGTTATAGCCTAACGGAAAACCAATCCCTCTTGCGTCAGTCATTCGACATGGAGGCGACTTATTTCAAATTTGGGAACGTGTCGGATCGGATGTGAGGTTTTACTAAATTTTTACGAGCGAGCGGAGCGAGCGAGCAACGATCACAATTTCCAAGCTATACATATACCTTATATTGCCTCGCATATAATTCGTGTTATTACCTAATTTTGTCAGACATTTCGGACATCACATTGCACTGTACGATGTGGAAATAGTACTACTTATGTGAAACTATTCATAAACTGTATACATTTGTCAGTAGGCAATAGGATAAAAACTTCCGGCTCCTCGGGCTGGTGCGAATATTTCAATGTCCCCATGTGCCAAACCGTTGGATTGTGACACACCTATCTGCGTCCCTCGCTCGCCATGCTCGCTCGAAAGCTATAGCCTGACCGAAAACAAATCCCTCTTGCGTTCATTATTCGATATGGTGGCGACATATTTCGAATTTGCGAACGTGTCGGGTCGGTTGTGAGGTTGGACAAGATTTTTACGAGCGAGCGGAGCGAGCGAGCAACGGCCACAATTTCCAAGCTATACATATACCTTATATTGCCTTGCATATATTTCGTGTTATTACCTTATTTTGTCAGCCATTTCGGACATCACATTGCACTGTACGATGTGGAAATAGTACTGCTTATGTGAAACTATTCATAAACTGTATACATTTGTCAGTAGGCAATAGGATAAAAACTTCCGGCTCCTCGGGCTGGTGCGAATATTTGAATGTCCCAATGTGCCAAACCGTTGGATTGTGACACACCTCTCCGCGTCCCTCGCTCGCCGTGCTCGCTCGAAAGCTATAGCCTAACCGAAAACCAATCCCTCTTGCGTTCATTATTCGATATGGTGGCGACATAATTCGAATTTGCGAACGTGTCGTATCGGTTGTGAGGTTGTACAAGATTTTTACGAGCGAGCGGAGCGAGCGAGCAACGGTCACAATTTCCAAGCTATACATATACCTTATATTGCCTTGCATATATTTCGTGTTATTACCTAATTTTGTCAGACATTTCGGACATCACCGTATGATGTGGAAATAGTACTACTTATGTGAAACTATTCATAAACCATATCTACTTGTCAGTAGGCAATAGGATAAAGACTTCCGGCTCCTCAGGCTGGTGCGAATATTTGAATGTCCCAATGTGCCGAACCGTTGGATTGTGACACACCTCTCCGCGGCCCTCGCTCGCCGTGCTCGCTCGAAAGCTATAGCCTAACCGAAAACCAATCCCTCTTGCGTTCATTATTCGATATGGTGGCGACATATTTCGAATTTTCGAACGTGTCGTATCGGTTGTGAGGTTGGACAAGATTTTTACGAGCGAGCGGAGCGAGCGAGCAACGGTCACAATTTCCAAGCTATACATATACCTTATATTGCCTTGCATATAATTCGTGTTATTACCTAATTTTGTCAGACATTTCGGACATCACCGTACGATGTGGAAATAGTACTACTTATGTGAAACTATTCACAAACTGTATCTACTTGTCAGTAGGCAATAGGGTAAAGACTTCCGGCTCCTCGGGCTGGTGCGAATATTTCAATGTCCCAATGTGCCAAACCGTTGGATTGTGACACACCTCTCCGCGTCCCTCGCTCGACGTGCTCGCTCGAAAGTTATAGCCTAACCGAAAACCAATCCCTCTTGCGTCAGTCATTCGACATGGAGGCGACTTATTTCAAATTTGGGAACGTGTCGGATCGGATGTGAGGTTTTACTAAATTTTTACGAGCGAGCGGAGCGAGCGAGCAACGATCACTATTTCCAAGCTATACATATACCTTATATTGCCTTGCATATATTTCGTGTTATTACCTACTTTTGTCAGCCATTTCGGACATCACATTGCACTGTGGTATGTGGAAATAGTACTATTTATGTGAAACTATTCATAAACTGTAAACATTTGTCAGTAGGCAATAGGATAAAGACTTCCGGCTCCTCGGGCTGGTACGAATATTTCAATGTCCGTATGTGCCAAACCGTTGGATTGTGACACACCTCTCCGCGTCCCTCGCTCGGCGTGCTCGCTTGAAAGCTATAGCCTAACCGAAAACCAATCCCTCTTGCGTTCATTATTCGATATGGTGGCGACATATTTCGAATTTGCGAACGTGTCGGGTCGGTTGTGAGGTTGGACTAGATTTTTACGAGCGAGCGGAGCGAGCGAGCAACGGTCACAATTTCCAAACTATACATATTCCTTATATTGCCTTGCATATAATTCGTGTTATTACCTAACTTTGTCAGACATTTCGGACATCACATTGCACTGTACGATGTGGAAATAGTACTACTTATGTGATACTATTCATAAACTGTATACATTTGTCAGTAGGCAATAGGATAAAGACTTCCGGCTCCACGGGCTGGTGCTAATATTTGAATGTCCCAATGTGCCAAACCGTTGGATTGTGACACACCTCTCCGCGTCCCTCGCTCTCCGTGCTCGCTCGAAAGCTATAGCCTAACCGAAAACCAATCCCTGTTGCGTTCATTATTCGATATGGTGGCGACATATTTCGAATTTGCGAACGTGTCGTATCTGTTGTGAGGTTGGACTAGATTTTTACGAACGAGCGGAGCGAGCGAGCAACGGTCACAATTTCCAAGCTATACATATACCTTATATTGCCTTGCATATATTTCGTGTTATTACCTTATTTTGTCAGCCATTTCGGACATCACATTGCACTGCACTATGAGGAAATAGTACTATTTTTATGAAACTATTCATAAACTGTAAACATTTGTCAGTAGGCAATAGGATAAAGACTTCCGGCTCCTCGGGCTGGTGCGAATATTTCAACTTCAGTATGTGCCAAACCGTTGGATTGTGACTCACCTCTCCGCGTCTATCGCTCGCTGTGCTCGCTCGAAAGCTATAGCCTAACCGAAAACCAATCCCTCTTGCGCTCATTATTCGACATTTTGTGGCGACATATTTCGAATTTGCGAACGTGTCGGATCGGTTGTGCGGTTGGACAGGATTTTTACGAGCGAGCGGAGCGAGCGAGCAACGATCACAATTTCCAAGCTATACACATCCCTTATATTGCCTTGCATATAATTCGTGTTATTACCTAATTTTGTCAGACATTTCGGATATCACATTGCACTGTACGATGTGGAAATAGTACTACTTATGTGAAACTATTCATAAACTGTATACATTTGTCAGTAGGCAATAGGATAAAAACTTCCGGCTCCTCGGGCTGGTGCGAATATTTCAATGTCCCCATGTGCCAAACCGTTGGATTGTGACACACCTCTCCGCGTCCCTCGCTCGTCGTGCTCGCTCGAAAGTTATAGCCTAACGGAAAACCAATCCCTCTTGCGTCAGTCATTCGACATGGAGGCGACTTATTTCAAATTTGGGAACGTGTCGGATCGGATGTGAGGTTTTACTAAATTTTTACGAGCGAGCGGAGCGAGCGAGCAACGATCACAATTTCCAAGCTATACATATACCTTATATTGCCTTGCATATAATTCGTGTTATTACCTAATTTTGTCAGACATTTCGGACATCACATTGCACTGTACGATGTGGAAATAGTACTACTTATGTGAAACTATTCATAAACTGTATACATTTGTCAGTAGGCAATAGGATAGAAACTTCCGGCTCCTCGGGCTGGTGCGAATATTTCAATGTCCCCATGTGCCAAACCGTTGGATTGTGACACACCTATCTGCGTCCCTCGCTCGCCATGCTCGCTCGAAAGCTATAGCCTGACCGAAAACAAATCCCTCTTGCGTTCATTATTCGATATGGTGGCGACATATTTCGAATTTGCGAACGTGTCGGGTCGGTTGTGAGGTTGGACAAGATTTTTACGAGCGAGCGGAGCGAGCGAGCAACGGCCACAATTTCCAAGCTATACATATACCTTATATTGCCTTGCATATATTTCGTGTTATTACCTTATTTTGTCAGCCATTTCGGACATCACATTGCACTGTACGATGTGGAAATAGTACTGCTTATGTGAAACTATTCATAAACTGTATACATTTGTCAGTCGGCAATAGGATAAAAACTTCCGGCTCCTCGGGCTGGTGCGAATATTTGAATGTCCCAATGTGCCAAACCGTTGGATTGTGACACACCTCTCCGCGTCCCTCGCTCGCCGTGCTCGCTCGAAAGCTATAGCCTAACCGAAAACCAATCCCTGTTGCGTTCATTATTCGATATTGTGCCGACATATTTCGAATTTGCGAAGGTGTCGTATCGGTTGTGAGGTTGGACTAGATTTTTACGAACGAGCGGAGCGAGCGAGCAACGGTCACAATTTCCAAGCTATACATATACCTTATATTGCCTTGCATATATTTCGTGTTATTACCTTATTTTGTCAGCCATTTCGGACATCACATTGCACTGCACTATGTGGAAATAGTACTATTTATATGAAACTATTCATAAACAGTAAACATTTGTCAGTAGGCAATAGGATAAAGACTTCCGGCTCCTCGGGCTGGTGCGAATATTTCAACGTCAGTATGTGCCAAACCGTTGGATTGTGACACACATCTCCGCGTCTATCGCTCGCTGTGCTCGCTCGAAAGCTATAGCCTAACCTAAAACCAATCCATCTTGCGTTCATTATTCGGTATGGTGGCGACATATTTCGAATTTGCGAACGTGTCGGATCGGTTGTGAGGTTGGGCAGGATTTTTACGAGCGAGCGAGCAACGATCACAATTTCCAAGCTATACATATACCTTATATTGCCTTGCATATAATTCGTGTTATTACCTAACTTTGTCAGACATTTCGGACATCACATTGCACTGTACGATGTGGAAATAGTACTACTTATGTGAAACTATTCATAAACTGTATACATTTGTCAGTAGGCAATAGGATAAAGACTTCCGGCTCCAGGGGCTGGTGCGAATATTTGAATGTCCCAATGTGCCAAACCGTTGGATTGTGACACACCTCTCCGCGTCTATCGCTCACTGTGCTCGCTCGAAAGCTATAGCCTAACCGAAAACAAATCCCTCTTGCGTTCATTATTCGATATGGTGGCGACATATTTCGAATTTGCGAACGTGTCGTATCGGTTGTGAGGTTGGACAGGATTTTTACGAGCGAGCGGAGCGAGCGAGCAACGGTCACAATTTCCAAGCTATACATATACCTTATATTGCCTTGCATATATTTCGTGTTATTACCTAATTTTGTCAGACATTTCGGATATCACATTGCACTGTACAATGTGGAAAAAGTACTATTTATGTGAAACTATTCATAAACTGTATACATTTGTCAGTAGGCAATAGGATAAAAACTTCCGGCTCCTCGGGCTGGTGCGAATATTTCAATGTCCCCATGTGCCAAACCGTTGGATTGTGACACACCTCTCCGCGGCCCTCGCTCGTCGTGCTCGCTCGAAAGTTATAGCCTAACCGAAAACCAATCCCTCTTGCGTCAGTCATTCGACATGGAGGCGACTTATTTCAAATTTGGGAACGTGTCGGATCGGATGTGAGGTTTTACTAAATTTTTACGAGCGAGCGGAGGGAGCGAGCAACGATCACAATTTCCAAGCTATACATATACCTTATATTGCCTTGCATATATTTCGTGTTATTACCTAATTTTGTCAGCCATTTCGGACATCACATTGCACTGCACTATGTGGAAATAGTACTATTTATATGAAACTATTCATAAACAGTAAACATTTGTCAGTAGGCAATAGGATAAAGACTTCCGGCTCCTCGGGCTGGTGCAAATATTTCAACGTCAGTATGTGCCAAACCGTTGGATTGTGACACACATCTCCGCGTCTATCGCTCGCTGTGCTCGCTCGAAAGCTATAGCCTAACCTAAAACCAATCCATCTTGCGTTCATTATTCGGTATGGTGGCGACATATTTCGAATTTGCGAACGTGTCGGATCGGTTGTGAGGTTGGGCAGGATTTTTACGAGCGAGCGAGCAACGATCACAATTTCCAAGCTATACATATACCTTATATTGCCTTGCATATAATTCGTGTTATTACCTAATTTTGTCAGACATTTCAGACATCACATTGCACTGTACGATGTGGAAACAGTACTACTTATGTGAAACTATTCATAAACTGTATACATTTGTCAGTAGGCAATAGGATAAAAACTTCCGGCTCCTCGGGCTGGTGCGAATATTTCAATGTCCCCATGTGCCAAACCGTTGGATTGTCACACACCTCTCCGCGTCCCTCGCTCGTCGTGCTCGCTCGAAAGTTATAGCCTAACGGAAAACCAATCCCTCTTGCGTCAGTCATTCGACATGGAGGCGACTTATTTCAAATTTGGGAACGTGTCGGATCGGATGTGAGGTTTTACTAAATTTTTACGAGCGAGCGGAGCGAGCGAGCAACGATCACAATTTCCAAGCTATACATATACCTTATATTGCCTCGCATATAATTCGTGTTATTACCTAATTTTGTCAGACATTTCGGACATCACATTGCACTGTACGATGTGGAAATAGTACTACTTATGTGAAACTATTCATAAACTGTATACATTTGTCAGTAGGCAATAGGATAAAAACTTCCGGCTCCTCGGGCTGGTGCGAATATTTCAATGTCCCCATGTGCCAAACCGTTGGATTGTGACACACCTATCTGCGTCCCTCGCTCGCCATGCTCGCTCGAAAGCTATAGCCTGACCGAAAACAAATCCCTCTTGCGTTCATTATTCGATATGGTGGCGACATATTTCGAATTTGCGAACGTGTCGGGTCGGTTGTGAGGTTGGACAAGATTTTTACGAGCGAGCGGAGCGAGCGAGCAACGGCCACAATTTCCAAGCTATACATATACCTTATATTGCCTTGCATATATTTCGTGTTATTACCTTATTTTGTCAGCCATTTCGGACATCACATTGCACTGTACGATGTGGAAATAGTACTGCTTATGTGAAACTATTCATAAACTGTATACATTTGTCAGTAGGCAATAGGATAAAAACTTCCGGCTCCTCGGGCTGGTGCGAATATTTGAATGTCCCAATGTGCCAAACCGTTGGATTGTGACACACCTCTCCGCGTCCCTCGCTCGCCGTGCTCGCTCGAAAGCTATAGCCTAACCGAAAACCAATCCCTCTTGCGTTCATTATTCGATATGGTGGCGACATAATTCGAATTTGCGAACGTGTCGTATCGGTTGTGAGGTTGTACAAGATTTTTACGAGCGAGCGGAGCGAGCGAGCAACGGTCACAATTTCCAAGCTATACATATACCTTATATTGCCTTGCATATATTTCGTGTTATTACCTAATTTTGTCAGACATTTCGGACATCACCGTATGATGTGGAAATAGTACTACTTATGTGAAACTATTCATAAACCATATCTACTTGTCAGTAGGCAATAGGATAAAGACTTCCGGCTCCTCAGGCTGGTGCGAATATTTGAATGTCCCAATGTGCCGAACCGTTGGATTGTGACACACCTCTCCGCGGCCCTCGCTCGCCGTGCTCGCTCGAAAGCTATAGCCTAACCGAAAACCAATCCCTCTTGCGTTCATTATTCGATATGGTGGCGACATATTTCGAATTTTCGAACGTGTCGTATCGGTTGTGAGGTTGGACAAGATTTTTACGAGCGAGCGGAGCGAGCGAGCAACGGTCACAATTTCCAAGCTATACATATACCTTATATTGCCTTGCATATAATTCGTGTTATTACCTAATTTTGTCAGACATTTCGGACATCACCGTACGATGTGGAAATAGTACTACTTATGTGAAACTATTCACAAACTGTATCTACTTGTCAGTAGGCAATAGGGTAAAGACTTCCGGCTCCTCGGGCTGGTGCGAATATTTCAATGTCCCAATGTGCCAAACCGTTGGATTGTGACACACCTCTCCGCGTCCCTCGCTCGACGTGCTCGCTCGAAAGTTATAGCCTAACCGAAAACCAATCCCTCTTGCGTCAGTCATTCGACATGGAGGCGACTTATTTCAAATTTGGGAACGTGTCGGATCGGATGTGAGGTTTTACTAAATTTTTACGAGCGAGCGGAGCGAGCGAGCAACGATCACTATTTCCAAGCTATACATATACCTTATATTGCCTTGCATATATTTCGTGTTATTACCTAATTTTGTCAGCCATTTCGGACATCACATTGCACTGTGGTATGTGGAAATAGTACTATTTATGTGAAACTATTCATAAACTGTAAACATTTGTCAGTAGGCAATAGGATAAAGACTTCCGGCTCCTCGGGCTGGTGCGAATATTTCAATGTCCGTATGTGCCAAACCGTTGGATTGTGACACACCTCTCCGCGTCCCTCGCTCGGCGTGCTCGCTTGAAAGCTATAGCCTAACCGAAAACCAATCCCTCTTGCGTTCATTATTCGATATGGTGGCGACATATTTCGAATTTGCGAACGTGTCGGGTCGGTTGTGAGGTTGGACTAGATTTTTACGAGCGAGCGGAGCGAGCGAGCAACGGTCACAATTTCCAAACTATACATATTCCTTATATTGCCTTGCATATAATTCGTGTTATTACCTAACTTTGTCAGACATTTCGGACATCACATTGCACTGTACGATGTGGAAATAGTACTACTTATGTGATACTATTCATAAACTGTATACATTTGTCAGTAGGCAATAGGATAAAGACTTCCGGCTCCACGGGCTGGTGCTAATATTTGAATGTCCCAATGTGCCAAACCGTTGGATTGTGACACACCTCTCCGCGTCCCTCGCTCTCCGTGCTCGCTCGAAAGCTATAGCCTAACCGAAAACCAATCCCTGTTGCGTTCATTATTCGATATGGTGGCGACATATTTCGAATTTGCGAACGTGTCGTATCTGTTGTGAGGTTGGACTAGATTTTTACGAACGAGCGGAGCGAGCGAGCAACGGTCACAATTTCCAAGCTATACATATACCTTATATTGCCTTGCATATATTTCGTGTTATTACCTTATTTTGTCAGCCATTTCGGACATCACATTGCACTGCACTATGAGGAAATAGTACTATTTTTATGAAACTATTCATAAACTGTAAACATTTGTCAGTAGGCAATAGGATAAAGACTTCCGGCTCCTCGGGCTGGTGCGAATATTTCAACTTCAGTATGTGCCAAACCGTTGGATTGTGACTCACCTCTCCGCGTCTATCGCTCGCTGTGCTCGCTCGAAAGCTATAGCCTAACCGAAAACCAATCCCTCTTGCGCTCATTATTCGACATTTTGTGGCGACATATTTCGAATTTGCGAACGTGTCGGATCGGTTGTGCGGTTGGACAGGATTTTTACGAGCGAGCGGAGCGAGCGAGCAACGATCACAATTTCCAAGCTATACACATCCCTTATATTGCCTTGCATATAATTCGTGTTATTACCTAATTTTGTCAGACATTTCGGATATCACATTGCACTGTACGATGTGGAAATAGTACTACTTATGTGAAACTATTCATAAACTGTATACATTTGTCAGTAGGCAATAGGATAAAGACTTCCGGCTCCTCGGGCTGGTGCGAATATTTGAATGTCCCAATGTGCCCAACCGTTGGATTGTGACACACCTCTCCGCGACCCTCGCTCGCCGTGCTCGCTCGAAAGCTATAGCCTAACCGAAAACCAATTCCTCTTGCGTTCATTATTCGATATGGTGGCGACGTATTTCGAATTTGCGAACTTGTCGGGTCGGTTGTGAGGTTGGACTCGATTTTTACGAGCGAGCGGAGCGAGCGAGCAACGGTCACAATTTCCAAGCTATACATATTCCTTATATTGCCTTGCATATAATTCGTGTTATTACCTAACTTTGTCAGACATTTCGGACATCACATTGCACTGTACGATGTGGAAATAGTACTACTTATGTCAAACTATTCATAAACTGTATACATTTGTCAGTAGGCAATAGGATAACGACTTCCGGCTCCACGGGCTGGTGCGAATATTTGAATGTCCCAATGTGCCAAATCGTTGGATTGTGACACACCTCTCCGCGTCCCTCGCTCACCGTGCTCGCTCGAAAGCTATAGCCTAACCGAAAACCAATCCCTCTTGCGTTCATTATTCGATATGGTGGCGACATATTTCGAATCTGCGAACGTGTCGTATCGGTTGTGAGGTTGGACTAGATTTTTACGAACGAGCGGAGCGAGCGAGCAACGGTCACAATTTCCAAGCTATACATATACCTTATATTGCCTTGCATATATTTCGTGTTATTACCTTATGTTGTCAGCCATTTCGGACATCACATTGCACTGCACTATGAGGAAATAGTACTATTTATATGAAACTATTCATAAACTGTAAACATTTGTCAGTAGGCAATAGGATAAAGACTTCCGGCTCCTCGGGCTGGTGCGAATATTTCAACGTCAGTATGTGCCAAACCGTTGGATTGTGACTCACCTCTCCGCGTCTATCGCTCGCTGTGCTCGCTCGAAAGCTATAGCCTAACCGAAAACCAATCCCTCTTGCGCTCATTATTCGACATTTTGTGGCGACATATTTCGAATTTGCGAACGTGTCGGATCGGTTGTGAGGTTGGACTAGATTTCTGCGAACGAGCGGAGCTAGCGAGCAACGGTCACAATTTCCAAGCTATACATATACCTTATATTGCCTTGCATATATTTCGTGTTATTACCTTATTTTGTCAGCCACTTCGGACATCACATTGCACTGCACTATGTGGAAATAGTACTATTTATATGAAACTATTCATAAACTGTAAACACTTGTCAGTAGGCAATAGGGTAAAGACTTCCTGCTCCTCGGGCTGGTGGGAATATTTCAATGTCCCAATGTGCCAAACCGTTGGATTGTGACACACCTCTCCGCGTCCCTCGCTCGTCGTGCTCGCTCGAAAGTTATAGCCTAACCGAAAACCAATCCCTCTTGCGTCAGTCATTCGACATGGAGGCGACTTATTTCAAATTTGGGAACGTGTCGGATCGGATGTGAGGTTTTACTAAATTTTTACGAGCGAGCGGAGCGAGCGAGCAACGATCACTATTTCCAAGCTATACATATACCTTATATTGCCTTGTATATATTTCGTGTTATTACCTACTTTTGTCAGCCATTTCGGACATCACATTGCACTGTGGTATGTGGAAATAGTACTATTTATGTGAAACTATTCATAAACTGTAAACATTTGTCTGTAGGCAATAGGATAAAGACTTCCGGCTCCTCGGGCTGGTACGAATATTTCAATGTCCCAATGTGCCAAACCGTTGGATTGTGACACACCTCTCCGCGTCCCTCGCTCGCCGTGCTCGCTCGAAAGCTATAGCCTAACCGAAAACCAATCCCTCTTGCGTTCATTATTCGATATGGTGGCGACATATTTCGAATTTGCGAACGTGTCGGGTCGGTTGTGAGGTTGGACTAGATTTTTACGAGCGAGCGGAGCGAGCGAGCAACGATCACAATTTCCAAGCTATACATATACCTTATATTGCCTTGCATATATTTCGTGTTATTACCTACTTTTGTCAGCCATTTCGGACATCACACTGCACTGTGGTATGTGGAAATAGTACTATTTATGTGAAACTATTCATAAACTGTAAACATTTGTCAGTAGGCAATAGGATAAAGACTTCCGGCTCCTCGAGCTGGTGCGAATATTTCATCGTCAGTATGTGCCAAACCGTTGGATTGTGACACACCTCTCCGCGTCTATCGCTCGCTGTGCTCGCTCGAAAGCTATAGCCTAACCGAAAACCAATCCCTCTTGCGTTCATTATTCGATATGGTGGCGACATATTTCGAATTTGCGAACGTGTCGGATCGGTTGTGAGGTTGGACAGGATTTTTACGAGCGAGCGGAGCGAGCGAGCGGAGCGAGCGAGCAACGATCACAATTTGCAAGCCATACATATACCTTATATTGCCTTGCATATATTTCGTGTTATTACCTAATTTTGTCAGACATTTCGGACATCACATTGCACTGTACGATGTGGAAATAGTACTATTAATGTGAAACTATTCATAAACTGTAAACATTTGTCAGTAGGCAATAGGATAAAGACTTCAGGCTCCTCGGGCTGGTGCGAATATTTCAATGTCCGTATGTGCCAAACCGTTGGTTTGTGACACACCTTTACGCGTATCTCGCTCGCTGCGCTCGCTCGAAAACTATTGCCTAACCTAAAACCAATCCATCTTGCGTTCATTATTCGATATGGTGGCGACATTATTCGAATTTGCGAACGTGTCGGATCGGTTGTGAGGTTGGACTAAATTTTTACGAGCGAGCGGAGCGAGCGAGCAACGATCACAATTTCCAAGCTATACATATACCTTGTATTGCCTTGCATATAATTCGTGTTATTGCCTAATTTTGTCAGACATTTCGGACATCACCGTACGATGTGGAAATAGTACTACTTATGTGAAACTATTCATAAACTGTATCTACTTGTCAGTAGGCAATAGGATAAAGACTTCCGGCTCCTCGGGCTGGTGCGAATATTTGAATGTCTCAATGTGCCAAACCGTTGGATTGTGACACACCTCTCCGCGTCCCTCGCTCGCCGTGCTCGCTCGAAAGCTATAGCCTAACCGAAAACGAATCCCTCTTGCGTTCATTATTCGATATGGTGGCGACATATTTCGAATATGCGAACGTGTCGGATCGGTTGTGAGGTTGGAGAGGATTTTTGCGAGCGAGCGGAGCGAGCGAGCAACGATCACAATTTGCAAGCCATACATATACCTTATATTGCCTTGCATATATTTCGTGTTATTACCTAATTTTGTCAGACATTTCGGACATCACATTGCACTGTACGATGTGGAAATAGTACTACTTATGTGAAACTATTCATAAACTGTATACATTTGTCAGTAGGCAATAGGATAAAGACTTCCGGCTCCACGGGCTCGTGCGAATATTTCAATGTCCCTATGTGCCAAACCGTTGGATTGTGACACACCTCTCCGCGTCCCTCGCTCGTCGTGCTTGCTCGAAAGTTATAGCCTAACCGAAAACCAATCCCTCTTGCGTTAGTCATTCGACATGGAGGCGACTTATTTCAAATTTGGGAACGTGTCGGATCGGATGTGAGGTTGGACTAAATTTTTACGAGCGAGCGGAGCGAGCGAGCAACGATCACAATTTCCAAGCTATACATATACCTTATATTGCCTTGCATATATTTCGTGTTATTACCTACTTTTGTCAGCCATTTCGGACATCACATTGCACTGTGGTATGTGGAAATAGTACTATTTATGTGAAACTATTCATAAACTGTAAACATTTGTCAGTAGGCAATAGGATAAAGACTTCCGGCTCCTCGGGCTGGTGCGAATATTTCATCGTCAGTATGTGCCAAACCGTTGGATTGTGACACACCTCTCCGCTTCTATCGCTCGCTGTGCTCGCTCGAAAGCTATAGCCTAACCGAAAACCAATCCCTCTTGCGTTCATTATTCGATATGGTGGCTACATATTTCGAATTTGCGAACGTGTCGGATCGGTTGTGAGGTTGGACAGGATTTTTACGAGCGAGCGGAGCGAGCGAGCAACGATCACAATTTCCAAGCTATACATATACCTTATATTGCCTTGCATATATTTCGTGTTATTACCTAATTTTGACAGACATTTCGGACATCTCATTGCATTGTGGTATGTGGAAATAGTACTATTTATGTGAAGCTATTCATAAACTGTATACATTTGTCAGTAGGCAATAGGATAAAGACTTCCGGCTCCTCGGGCTGGTGCGAATATTTCAATGTCCGTATGTGCCAAACCGTTGGTTTGTGACACACCTTTACGCGTATCTCGCTCGCTGCGCTCCCTCGAAAGCTATAGCCTAACCTAAAACCAATCCATCTTGCGTTCATTATTCGGTATGGTGGCGACATATTTCGAATTTGCGAACGTGTCGGATCGGTTGTGAGGTTGGACTTGATTTTTACGAGCGAGCGGAGCGAGCGAGCAACGATCACAATTTCCAAGCTATACATATACCTTATATTGCCTTGCATATATTTCGTGTTATTACCTACTTTTGTCAGCCATTTCGGACATCACACTGCACTGTGGTATGTGGAAATAGTACTATTTATGTGAAACTATTCATAAACTGTAAACATTTGTCAGTAGGCAATAGGATAAAGACTTCCGGCTCCTCGGGCTGGTGCGAATATTTCATCGTCAGTATGTGCCAAACCGTTGGATTGTGACACACCTCTCCGCGTCTATCGCTCGCTGTGCTCGCTCGAAAGCTATAGCCTAACCTAAAACCAATCCCTCTTGCGTTGGTCATTTGACATGGAGGCGACTTATTGCAAATTTGGGAACGTGTCGGATCGGATGTGAGGTTGGACTAAATTTTTACGAGCGAGCGGAGCGAGCGAGCAACGATCACAATTTCCAAGCTATACATATACCTTATATTGCCTTGCATATATTTCGTGTTATTACCTACTTTTGTCAGCCATTTCGGACATCACATTGCACTGTACGATGTGGAAATAGTACTACTTATGTGAAACTATTCATAAACTGTATACATTTGTCAGTAGGCAATAGGATAAAGACTTCCGGCTCCTCTGGCTGGTGCGAATATTTGAATGTCCCAATGTGCCAAACCGGTGGATTGTGACACACCTCTCCGCGTCCCTCGCTCGCCGTGCTCGCTCGAAAGCTATAGCCTAACCGAAAACCAATCCCTCTTGCGTTCATTATTCGATATGGTGGCGACATATTTCGAATTTGCGAACGTGTCGGGTCGGTTGTGAGGTTGGACTAGATTTTTACGAGCGAGCGGAGCGAGCGAGCAACGGTCACAATTTCCAAGCTATACATATTCCTTATATTGCCTTGCATATAATTCGTGTTATTACCTAACTTTGTCAGACATTTCGGACATCACATTGCACTGTACGATGTGGAAATAGTACTACTTATGTGAAACTATTAATAAACTGTATACATTTGTCAGTAGGCAATAGGATAAAGACTTCCGGCTCCACGGGCTGGTGCGAATATTTGAATGTCCCAATGTGCCAAACCGTTGGTTTGTGACACACCTTTACGCGTATCTCGCTCGCTGCGCTCGCTCGAAAACTATTGCCTAACCTAAAACCAATCCATCTTGCGTTCATTATTCGATATGGTGGCGACATTATTCGAATTTGCGAACGTGTCGGATCGGTTGTGAGGTTGGACTAAATTTTTACGAGCGAGCGGAGCGAGCGAGCAACGATCACAATTTCCAAGCTATACATATACCTTGTATTGCCTTGCATATAATTCGTGTTATTGCCTAATTTTGTCAGACATTTCGGACATCACCGTACGATGTGGAAATAGTACTACTTATGTGAAACTATTCATAAACTGTATCTACTTGTCAGTAGGCAATAGGATAAAGACTTCCGGCTCCTCGGGCTGGTGCGAATATTTGAATGTCTCAATGTGCCAAACCGTTGGATTGTGACACACCTCTCCGCGTCCCTCGCTCGCCGTGCTCGCTCGAAAGCTATAGCCTAACCGAAAACGAATCCCTCTTGCGTTCATTATTCGATATGGTGGCGACATATTTCGAATATGCGAACGTGTCGGATCGGTTGTGAGGTTGGAGAGGATTTTTGCGAGCGAGCGGAGCGAGCGAGCAACGATCACAATTTGCAAGCCATACATATACCTTATATTGCCTTGCATATATTTCGTGTTATTACCTAATTTTGTCAGACATTTCGGACATCACATTGCACTGTACGATGTGGAAATAGTACTACTTATGTGAAACTATTCATAAACTGTATACATTTGTCAGTAGGCAATAGGATAAAGACTTCCGGCTCCACGGGCTCGTGCGAATATTTCAATGTCCGTAAGTGCCAAACCGTTGGTTTGTGACACACCTTTACGCGTATCTCGCTCGCTGCGCTCGCTCGAAAGCTATAGCCTAACCTAAAACCAATCCATCTTGCGTTCATTATTCGGTATGGTGGCGACATATTTCGAATTTGCGAAAGTGTCGGATCGGTTGTGAGGTTGGACAGGATTTTTACGAGCGAGCGGAGCGAGCGAGCAACGATCACAATTTCCAAGCTATACAAATCCCTTATATTGCCTTGCATATAATTCGTGTTATTACCTAATTTTGTCAGACATTTCGGATATCACATTGCACTGTACGATGTGGAAAATGTACTATTTATGTGAAACTATTCAAAAACTGTATACATTTGTCAGTAGGCAATAGGATAAAGACTTCCGACTCCTCTGGCTGGTGCGAATATTTGAATGTCCCAATGTGCCAAACCGTTGGATTGTGACACACCTCTCCGCGTCCCTCGCTCGCCGTGCTCGCTCGAAAGCTATAGCCCAACCGAAAACCAATCCCTCTTGCGTTCACTATTCGATATGGTGGCGACATATTTCGAATTTGCGAACGTGACGGGTCGGTTGTGAGGTTGGACAAGATTTTTACGAGCGAGCGGAGCGAGCGAGCAACGGTCACAATTTCCAAGCTATACATATACCTTATATTGCCTTGCATATATTTCGTGTTATTACCTTATTTTGTCAGCCATTTCGGACATCACATTGCACTGTACGATGTGGAAATAGTACTGCTTATGTGAAACTATTCATAAACTATATACATTTGTCAGTAGGCAATAGGATAAAGACTTCCGGCTCCTCTGGCTGGTGCGAATATTTGAATGTCCCAATGTGCCAAACCGTTGGATTGTAACACACCTCTCCGCATCCCTCGGTCGCCGTACTCGCTCGAAAGCTATAGCCTAACCGAAAACCAATCCCTCTTGCGTTCATTATTCGATATGGTGACGACATGTTTCGAATTTGCGAACGTGTCTGATCGGTTGTGAGGTTGGAGAGGATTTTTGCGAGCGAGCGGAGAGAGCGAGCAACGATCACAATTTCCAAGCTATGCATATGCCTTATATTGCCTTGCATACAATTCGTGTTATTACCTAATTTTGTCAGACATTTCGGACATCACATTGCACTGTACGATGTGGAAATAGTACTACTTATGTGAAACTATTCATAAAATGTATACATTTGTCAGTAGGCAATAGGATAAAGACTTCCGGCTCCTCTGGCTGGTGCGAATATTTGAATGTCCCAATGTGCCAAACCGTTGGATTGTGACACACCTCTCCGCGTCCCTCGCTCGCCGTGCTCGCTCGAAAGCTATAGCCTAACCGAAAACCAATCCCTCTTGCGTTCATTATTCGATATGGTGGCGACATATTTCGAATTTGCGAACGTGTCGGGTCGGTTGTGAGGTTGGACCCGATTTTTACGAGCGAGCGGAGCGAGCAAGCAACGGTCACAATTTCCAAGCTATACATATACCATATACTGCCTCGCATATATTTCGTGTTATTACCTACTTTTGTCAGCCATTTCGGACATCACATTGCACTGTGGTATGTGGAAATAGTACTATTTATGTGAAACAATTCATAAACTGTAAACATTTGTCAGAAGGCAATAGGATAAAGACTTCCGGCTCCTCGGGCTGGTGCGAATATTTCAATGTCCGTAAGTGCCAAACCGTTGGTTTGTGACACACCTTTACGCGTATCTCGCTCGCTGCGCTCGCTCGAAAGCTATAGCCTAACCTAAAACCAATCCATCTTGCGTTCATTATTCGGTATGGTGGCGACATATTTCGAATTTGCGAAAGTGTCGGATCGGTTGTGAGGTTGGATAGGATTTTTACGAGCGAGCGGAGCGAGCGAGCGACGATCACAATTTCCAAGCTATACATATACCTTATATTGCCTTGCATATAATTCGTGTTATTACCTAATTTCGTCAGACATTTCGGACATCACATTGCACTGTACGATGTGGAAATAGTACTACTTATGTGAAACTATTCATAAACTGTAAACATTTGTCAGTAGGCAATAGGATAAAAACTTCCGGCTCCTCGGGCTGGTGCGAATATTTCAATGTCCCCATGTGCCAAACCGTTGGATTGTGACACACCTCTCCGCGTCCCTCGCTCGACGTGCTCGCTCGAAAGCTATAGCCTAACCGAAAACAAATCCCTCTTGCGTTCGTTATTCAATATGGTGGTGACATATTTCGAATTTGCGAACGTGTCGGATCGGTTGTGAGGTTGGACAAGATTTTTACGAGCGAGCGGAGCGAGCGAGCAACGGTCACAATTTCCAAGCTATACATATACCTTATATTGCCTTGCATATATTTCGTGTTATTACCTAATTTTGTCAGACATTTCGGACATCACATTGCACTGTACGATGTGGAAATAGTACTACTTATGTGAAACTATTCAAAAACTGTATACATTTGTCATTAGGCAATAGGATAAAGACTTCCGGCTCCTCTGGCTGGTGCGAATATTTGAATGTCCCAATGTGCCAAACCGTTGGATTGTGACACACCTCTCCGCGTCCCTCGCTCGCGTGCTCGCTCGAAAGCTATAGCCTAACCGAAAACCAATCCCTCTTGCGTTCATTATTCGATATGGTGGCGACATATTTCGAATTTGCGAAAGTGTCGGATCGGTTGTGAGGTTGGACAGGATTTTTACGAGCGAGTGGAGCGAGCGAGCAACGATCACAATTTGCAAGCCATACATATACCTTATATTGCCTTGCATATATTTCGTGTTATTACCTAATTTTGTCAGACATTTCGGACATCACATTGCACTGTACGATGTGGAAATAGTACTACTTATGTGAAACTATTCATAAACCATATCTACTTGTCAGTAGGCAATAGGATAAAGACTTCCGGCTCCTCAGGCTGGTGCGAATATTTGAATGTCCCAATGTGCCAAACCGTTGGATTGTAACACACCTCTCCGCATCCCTCGGTCGCCGTACTCGCTCGAAAGCTATAGCCTAACCGAAAACCAATCCCTCTTGCGTTCATTATTCGATATGGTGACGACATGTTTCGAATTTGCGAACGTGTCTGATCGGTTGTGAGGTTGGAGAGGATTTTTGCGAGCGAGCGGAGAGAGCGAGCAACGATCACAATTTCCAAGCTATACATATGCCTTATATTGCCTTGCATACAATTCGTGTTATTACCTAATTTTGTCAGACATTTCGGACATCACATTGCACTGTACGATGTGGAAATAGTACTACTTATGTGAAACTATTCATAAACTGTATACATTTGTCAGTAGGCAATAGGATAAAGACTTCCGGCTCCTCTGGCTGGTGCGAATATTTGAATGTCCCAATGTGCCAAACCGTTGGATTGTGACACACCTCTCCGCGTCCCTCGCTCGCCGTGCTCGCTCGAAAGCTATAGCCTAACCGAAAACCAATCCCTCTTGCGTTCATTATTCGATATGGTGGCGACATATTTCGAATTTGCGAACGTGTCGGGTCGGTTGTGAGGTTGGACCCGATTTTTACGAGCGAGCGGAGCGAGCGAGCAACGGTCACAATTTCCAAGCTATACATATACCTTATACTGCCTCGCATATATTTCGTGTTATTACCTACTTTTGTCAGCCATTTCGGACATCACATTGCACTGTGGTATGTGGAAATAGTACTATTTATGTGAAACAATTCATAAACTGTAAACAATTGTCAGAAGGCAATAGGATAAAGACTTCCGGCTCCTGGGGCTGGTGCGAATATTTCAATGTCCGTAAGTGCCAAACCGTTGGTTTGTGACACACCTTTACGCGTATCTCGCTCGCTGCGCTCGCTCGAAAGCTATAGCCTAACCGAAAACCAATCCCTCTTGCGTTCATTATTCGATATGGTGGCGACATATTTCGAATTTGCGAAAGTGTCGGATCGGTTGTGAGGTTGGACAGGATTTTTACGAGCGAGTGGAGCGAGCGAGCAACGATCACAATTTCCAAGCTATACATATACCTTATATTGCCTTGCATATAATTCGTGTTATTACCTAATTTTGTCAGACATTTCGGACATCACATTGCACTGTACGATGTGGAAATAGTACTACTTATGTGAAACTATTCATAAACTGTAAACATTTGTCAGTAGGCAATAGGATAAAAACTACCGGCTCCTCGGGCTGGTGCGAATATTTGAATGTCCCAATGTGCCAAACCGTTGGTTTGTGACACACCTCTCCGCGTTCCTCGCTCGCCGTGCTCGCTCGAAAGCTACAGCCTAACCGAAAACCAATCCCTCTTGCGTTCATTATTCGATATGGTGGCGACATATTTCGAATTTGCGAACGTGTCGGGTCGGTTGTGAGGTTGGACTAGATTTTTACGAGCGAGCGGAGCGAGCGAGCATCGGTCACAATTTCCAAGCTATACATATTCCTTATATTGCCTTGCATATAATTCGTGCTATTACCTAACTTTGTCAGACATTTCGGACATCAGTTTGCACTGTACGATGTGGAAATAGTACTACTTATGTGAAACTATTCATAAACCATATCTACTTGTCAGTAGGCAATAGGATAAAGACTTCCGGCTCCTCAGGCTGGTGCGAATATTTGAATGTCCCAATGTGCGAAACCGTTGGATTGTGACACACCTCTCTGCGTCCCTCGCTCGCCGTGCTCGCTCGAAAGATATAGCCTAACCGAAAACCAATCCCTCTTGCGTTCATTATTCGATATGGTGGCGACATATTTCGAATTTGCGAACGTGTCGGGTCGGTTGTGAGGTTGGACTAGATTTTTACGAGCGAGCGGAGCGAGCGAGCAACGGTCACAATTTCCAAGCTATACATATTCCTTATATTGCCTTGCATATAATTCGTGTTATTACCTAACTTTGTCAGACATTTCGGACATCACATTGCACTGTACGATGTGGAAATAGTACTACTTATGTGAAACTATTCATAAACCATATCTACTTGTCAGTAGGCAATAGGATAAAGACTTCCGGCTCCTCAGGCTGGTGCGAATATTTGAATGTCCCAATGTGCCAAACCGTTGGATTGTGACACACCTCTCCGCGTCCCTCGCTCGCCGTGCTCGCTCGAAAGCTATAGCCTAACCGAAAACCAATCCCTCTTGCGTTCATTATTCGATATGGTGGCGACATATTTCGAATTTTCGAACGTGTCGGGTCGGTTGTGAGGTTGGACTAGATTTTTCCGAGCGAGCGGAGCGAGTGAGCAACGGTCACAATTTCCAAGCTATACATATACCTTATATTGCCTTGCATATATTTCGTGTTATTACCTAATTTTGTCAGACATTTCGGACATCACATTGCACTGTACGATGTGGAAATAGTACTACTTATGTGAAACTATTCATAAACTATATACATTTGTCAGCAGGCAATAGGATAAAAACTTCCGGCTCCTCGGGCTGGTGCGAATATTTCAATGTCCCCATGTGCCAAACCGTTGGATTGTGACACACCTCTCCGCGTCCCTCGCTCGACGTGCTCGCTCGAAAGCTATAGCCTAACCGAAAACAAATCCCTCTTGCGTTCGTTATTCAATATGGTGGTGACATATTTCGAATTTGCGAACGTGTCGGATCGGTTGTGAGGTTGGACAAGATTTTTACGAGCGAGCGGAGCGAGCGAGCAACGGTCACAATTTCCAAGCTATACATATACCTTATATTGCCTTGCATATATTTCGTGTTATTACATAATTTTGTCAGACATTTCGGACATCACATTGCACTGTACGATGTGGAAAAAGTGCTATTTATGTGAAACTATTCAAAAACTGTATACATTTGTCAGTAGGCAATAGGATAAAGACTTCCGGCTCCTCGGGCTGGTGCGTATATTTCAATGTCCCCTTGTGCCAAACCGTTGGATTGTGACACACCTCTCCGCGTTCCTCGCTCGTCGTGCTTGCTCGAAAGTTATAGCCTAACCGAAAACCAATCCCTCTTGCGTTCGTCATTCGATATGGAGGCGACTTATTTCAAATTTGGGAACGTGTCGTATCGGTTGTGAGGTTGGACTAGATTTCCACGAGCGAGCGGAGCGAGCGAGCAACGATCTCAACTTCCAAGCTATACATATACCTTATATTGCCTTGCATACAATTTGTGCTATTACCTAATTTTGTCAGACATTTCGGACATCACATTGCACGGTGCTATGTGGAAATAGTACTATTTATGTGAAACTATTCATAAACTGTAAACATTTGTCAGTAAGCAACAGGATAAAGACTTCCGGCTCCTCGGGCTGGTGCGAATATTTGAATGTCCCAATGTGCCAAACCGTTGGATTGTGACACACCTCTCCGCGACCCTCGCTCGCCATGCACGCTCGAAAGCTATAGCCTAACCGAAAACCAATCCCTCTCGCGTTCATTATTCGACATGAGGGCGACATATTTCGAATTTGCGAACGTGTCGGGTCGGTTGTGAGGTTGGACTCGATTTTTACGAGCGAGCGGAGCGAGCGAGCAACGGTCACAATTTCCAAGCTACACATATTGCTGTACATATTCCAAGTTATACATATTGCCTTGCATATAATTCGTGTTATTACCTAACTTTGTCAGACATTTCGGACATCACATTGCACTGTACGATGTGGAAATAGTACTACTTATGTGAAACTATTAATAAACTGTATACATTTGTCAGTAGGCAATAGGATAAAGACTTCCGGCTCCACGGGCTGGTGCGAATATTTGAATGTCCCAATGTGCCAAACCGTTGGTTTGTGACACACCTTTACGCGTATCTCGCTCGCTGCGCTCGCTCGAAAGCTATAGCCTAACCTAAAACCAATGCATCTTGCGTTCATTATTCGGTATGGTGGCGACTTATTTCAAATTTGGGAACTCGTCGGATCGGATGTGAGGTTGGACTAAATTTTTACGAGCGAGCGGAGCGAGCGAGCAACGATCACAATTTCCAAGCTATACATATACCTTATATTGCCTTGCAAATATTTCGTGTTATTACCTACTTTTGTCAGCCATTTCGGACATCACATTGCACTATGGTATGTGGAAATAGTACTATTTATGTGAAACTATTCATAAACTGTAAACATTTGTCAGTAGGCAATAGGATAAAGACTTCCGGCTCCTCGGGCTGGTGCGAATATTTCAATGTCCGTATGTGCCAAACCGTTGGTTTGTGACACACCTTTACGCGTATCTCGCTCGCTGCGCTCGCTCGAAAGCTATAGCCTAACCTAAAACCAATCCATCTTGCGTTCATTATTCTGTATGGTGGCGACATATTTCGAATTTGCGAACGTGTCGGATCGGTTGTGAGGTTGGACAGGATTTTTACGAGCGAGCGGAGCGAGCGAGCAACGATCACAATTTCCAAGCTATACATATACCTTATATTGCCTTGCATATAATTCGTGTTATTACCTAATTTCGTCAGACATTTCGGACATCACAATGCACTGTACGATGTGGAAATAGTACTACTTATGTGAAACTATTCATAAACTGTAAACATTTGTCAGTAGGCAATAGGATAAAAACTTCCGGCTCCTCGGGCTGGTGCGAATATTTCAATGTCCCCATGTGCCAAACCGTTGGATTGTGACACACCTCTCCGCGTCCCTCGCTCGACGTGCTCGCTCGAAAGCTATAGCCTAACCGAAAACAAATCCCTCTTGCGTTCGTTATTCAATATGGTGGTGACATATTTCGAATTTGCGAACGTGTCGGATCGGTTGTGAGGTTGGACAGGATTTTTACGAGCGAGCGGAGCGAGCGAGCAACGGTCACAATTTCCAAGCTCTAAATATACCTTATATTGCCTTGCATATATTTCGTGTTATTACCTAATTTTGTCAGACATTTCGGACATCACATTGCACTGTACTATGTGGAAATAGTACTACTTATGTGAAACTATTCAAAAACTGTATACATTTGTCATTAGGCAATAGGATAAAGACTTCCGGCTCCTCTGGCTGGTGCGAATATTTGAATGTCCCAATGTGCCAAACCGTTGGATTGTGACACACCTCTCCGCGTCCCTCGCTCGCGTGCTCGCTCGAAAGCTATAGCCTAACCGAAAACCAATCCCTCTTGCGTTCATTATTCGATATGGTGGCGACATATTTCGAATTTGCGAAAGTGTCGGATCGGTTGTGAGGTTGGACAGGATTTTTACGAGCGAGTGGAGCGAGCGAGCAACGATCACAATTTCCAAGCTATACATATACCTTATATTGCCTTGCATGTAATTCGTGTTATTACCTAATTTTGTCAGACATTTCGGACATCACATTGCACTGTACGATGTGGAAATAGTACTACTTATGTGAAACTATTCATAAACTGTAAACATTTGTCAGTAGGCAATAGGATAAAAACTACCGGCTCCTCGGGCTGGTGCGAATATTTGAATGTCCCAATGTGCCAAACCGTTGGATTGTGACACACCTCTCCGCGTTCCTCGCTCGCCGTGCTCGCTCGAAAGCTACAGCCTAACCGAAAACCAATCCCTCTTGCGTTCATTATTCGATATGGTGGCGACATATTTCGAATTTGCGAACGTGTCGGGTCGGTTGTGAGGTTGGACTAGATTTTTACGAGCGAGCGGAGCGAGCGAGCATCGGTCACAATTTCCAAGCTATACATATTCCTTATATTGCCTTGCATATAATTCGTGCTATTACCTAACTTTGTCAGACATTTCGGACATCAGTTTGCACTGTACGATGTGGAAATAGTACTACTTATGTGAAACTATTCATAAACCATATCTACTTGTCAGTAGGCAATAGGATAAAGACTTCCGGCTCCTCAGGCTGGTGCGAATATTTGAATGTCCCAATGTGCGAAACCGTTGGATTGTGACACACCTCTCTGCGTCCCTCGCTCGCCGTGCTCGCTCGAAAGATATAGCCTAACCGAAAACCAATCCCTCTTGCGTTCATTATTCGATATGGTGGCGACATATTTCGAATTTGCGAACGTGTCGGGTCGGTTGTGAGGTTGGACTAGATTTTTACGAGCGAGCGGAGCGAGCGAGCAACGGTCACAATTTCCAAGCTATACATATTCCTTATATTGCCTTGCATATAATTCGTGTTATTACCTAACTTTGTCAGACATTTCGGACATCACATTGCACTGTACGATGTGGAAATAGTACTACTTATGTGAAACTATTCATAAACCATATCTACTTGTCAGTAGGCAATAGGATAAAGACTTCCGGCTCCTCAGGCTGGTGCGAATATTTGAATGTCCCAATGTGCCAAACCGTTGGATTGTGACACACCTCTCCGCGTCCCTCGCTCGCCGTGCTCGCTCGAAAGCTATAGCCTAACCGAAAACCAATCCCTCTTGCGTTCATTATTCGATATGGTGGCGACATATTTCGAATTTTCGAACGTGTCGGGTCGGTTGTGAGGTTGGACTAGATTTTTCCGAGCGAGCGGAGCGAGTGAGCAACGGTCACAATTTCCAAGCTATACATATACCTTATATTGCCTTGCATATATTTCGTGTTATTACCTAATTTTGTCAGACATTTCGGACATCACATTGCACTGTACGATGTGGAAATAGTACTACTTATGTGAAACTATTCATAAACTATATACATTTGTCAGCAGGCAATAGGATAAAAACTTCCGGCTCCTCGGGCTGGTGCGAATATTTCAATGTCCCCATGTGCCAAACCGTTGGATTGTGACACACCTCTCCGCGTCCCTCGCTCGACGTGCTCGCTCGAAAGCTATAGCCTAACCGAAAACAAATCCCTCTTGCGTTCGTTATTCAATATGGTGGTGACATATTTCGAATTTGCGAACGTGTCGGATCGGTTGTGAGGTTGGACAAGATTTTTACGAGCGAGCGGAGCGAGCGAGCAACGGTCACAATTTCCAAGCTATACATATACCTTATATTGCCTTGCATATATTTCGTGTTATTACATAATTTTGTCAGACATTTCGGACATCACATTGCACTGTACGATGTGGAAAAAGTGCTATTTATGTGAAACTATTCAAAAACTGTATACATTTGTCAGTAGGCAATAGGATAAAGACTTCCGGCTCCTCGGGCTGGTGCGTATATTTCAATGTCCCCTTGTGCCAAACCGTTGGATTGTGACACACCTCTCCGCGTTCCTCGCTCGTCGTGCTTGCTCGAAAGTTATAGCCTAACCTAAAACCAATCCCTCTTGCGTTCGTCATTCGATATGGAGGCGACTTATTTCAAATTTGGGAACGTGTCGTATCGGTTGTGAGGTTGGACTAGATTTCCACGAGCGAGCGGAGCGAGCGAGCAACGATCACAATTTCCAAGCTATATATATACCTTATATTGCCTTGCATACAATTTGTGCTATTACCTAATTTTGTCAGACATTTCGGACATCACATTGCACGGTGCTATGTGGAAATAGTACTATTTATGTGAAACTATTCATAAACTGTAAACATTTGTCAGTAAGCAACAGGATAAAGACTTCCGGCTCCTCGGGCTGGTGCGAATATTTGAATGTCCCAATGTGCCAAACCGTTGGATTGTGACACACCTCTCCGCGACCCTCGCTCGCCATGCACGCTCGAAAGCTATAGCCTAACCGAAAACCAATCCCTCTCGCGTTCATTATTCGACATGAGGGCGACATATTTCGAATTTGCGAACGTGTCGGGTCGGTTGTGAGGTTGGACTCGATTTTTACGAGCGAGCGGAGCGAGCGAGCAACGGTCACAATTTCCAAGCTACACATATTGCTGTACATATTCCAAGTTATACATATTGCCTTGCATATAATTCGTGTTATTACCTAACTTTGTCAGACATTTCGGACATCACATTGCACTGTACGATGTGGAAATAGTACTACTTATGTGAAACTATTAATAAACTGTATACATTTGTCAGTAGGCAATAGGATAAAGACTTCCGGCTCCACGGGCTGGTGCGAATATTTGAATGTCCCAATGTGCCAAACCGTTGGTTTGTGACACACCTTTACGCGTATCTCGCTCGCTGCGCTCGCTCGAAAGCTATAGCCTAACCTAAAACCAATCCATCTTGCGTTCATTATTCGGTATGGTGGCGACTTATTTCAAATTTGGGAACTCGTCGGATCGGATGTGAGGTTGGACTAAATTTTTACGAGCGAGCGGAGCGAGCGAGCAACGATCACAATTTCCAAGCTATACATATACCTTATATTGCCTTGCAAATATTTCGTGTTATTACCTACTTTTGTCAGCCATTTCGGACATCACATTGCACTATGGTATGTGGAAATAGTACTATTTATGTGAAACTATTCATAAACTGTAAACATTTGTCAGTAGGCAATAGGATAAAGACTTCCGGCTCCTCGGGCTGGTGCGAATATTTCAATGTCCGTATGTGCCAAACCGTTGGTTTGTGACACACCTTTACGCGTATCTCGCTCGCTGCGCTCGCTCGAAAGCTATAGCCTAACCTAAAACCAATCCATCTTGCGTTCATTATTCTGTATGGTGGCGACATATTTCGAATTTGCGAACGTGTCGGATCGGTTGTGAGGTTGGACAGGATTTTTACGAGCGAGCGGAGCGAGCGAGCAACGATCACAATTTCCAAGCTATACATATACCTTATATTGCCTTGCATATAATTCGTGTTATTACCTAATTTCGTCAGACATTTCGGACATCACAATGCACTGTACGATGTGGAAATAGTACTACTTATGTGAAACTATTCATAAACTGCAAACATTTGTCAGTAGGCAATAGGATAAAAACTTCCGGCTCCTCGGGCTGGTGCGAATATTTCAATGTCCCCATGTGCCAAACCGTTGGATTGTGACACACCTCTCCGCGTCCCTCGCTCGACGTGCTCGCTCGAAAGCTATAGCCTAACCGAAAACAAATCCCTCTTGCGTTCGTTATTCAATATGGTGGTGACATATTTCGAATTTGCGAACGTGTCGGATCGGTTGTGAGGTTGGACAAGATTTTTACGAGCGAGCGGAGCGAGCGAGCAACGGTCACAATTTCCAAGCTATACATATACCTTATATTGCCTTGCATATATTTCGTGTTATTACCTAATTTTGTCAGACATTTCGGACATCACATTGCACTGTACGATGTGGAAATAGTACTACTTATGTGAAACTATTCAAAAACTGTATACATTTGTCATTAGGCAATAGGATAAAGACTTCCGGCTCCTCTGGCTGGTGCGAATATTTGAATGTCCCAATGTGCCAAACCGTTGGATTGTGACACACCTCTCCGCGTCCCTCGCTCGCGTGCTCGCTCGAAAGCTATAGCCTAACCGAAAACCAATCCCTCTTGCGTTCATTATTCGATATGGTGGCGACATATTTCGAATTTGCGAAAGTGTCGGATCGGTTGTGAGGTTGGACAGGATTTTTACGAGCGAGTGGAGCGAGCGAGCAACGATCACAATTTCCAAGCTATACATATACCTTATATTGCCTTGCATGTAATTCGTGTTATTACCTAATTTTGTCAGACATTTCGGACATCACATTGCACTGTACGATGTGGAAATAGTACTACTTATGTGAAACTATTCATAAACTGTAAACATTTGTCAGTAGGCAATAGGATAAAAACTTCCGGCTCCTCGGGCTGGTGCGAATATTTGAATGTCCCAATGTGCCAAACCGTTGGATTGTGACACACCTCTCCGCGTTCCTCGCTCGCCGTGCTCGCTCGAAAGCTACAGCCTAACCGAAAACCAATCCCTCTTGCGTTCATTATTCGATATGGTGGCGACATATTTCGAATTTGCGAACGTGTCGGGTCGGTTGTGAGGTTGGACTAGATTTTTACGAGCGAGCGGAGCGAGCGAGCATCGGTCACAATTTCCAAGCTATACATATTCCTTATATTGCCTTGCATATAATTCGTGCTATTACCTAACTTTGTCAGACATTTCGGACATCAGTTTGCACTGTACGATGTGGAAATAGTACTACTTATGTGAAACTATTCATAAACCATATCTACTTGTCAGTAGGCAATAGGATAAAGACTTCCGGCTCCTCAGGCTGGTGCGAATATTTGAATGTCCCAATGTGCCAAACCGTTGGATTGTGACACACCTCTCCGCGTCCCTCGCTCGCCGTGCTCGCTCGAAAGCTGTAGCCTAACCGAAAACCAATCCCTCTTGCGTTCATTATTCGATATGGTGGCGACATATTTCGAATTTGCGAACGTGTCGGGTCGGTTGTGAAGTTGGACTAGATTTTTACGAGCGAGCGGAGCGAGCGAGCAACGGTCACAATTTCCAAGATATACATATTCCTTATATTGCCTTGCATATAATTCGTGTTATTACCTAACTTTGTCAGACATTTCGGACATCACATTGCACTGTACGATGTGGAAATAGTACTACTTATGTGAAACTATTCATAAACCATATCTACTTGTCAGTAGGCAATAGGATAAAGACTTCCGGCTCCTCAGGCTGGTGCGAATATTTGAATGTCCCAATGTGCCAAACCGTTGGATTGTAACACACCTCTCCGCATCCCTCGGTCGCCGTACTCGCTCGAAAGCTATAGCCTAACCGAAAACCAATCCCTCTTGCGTTCATTATTCGATATGGTGACGACATGTTTCGAATTTGCGAACGTGTCTGATCGGTTGTGAGGTTGGAGAGGATTTTTGCGAGCGAGCGGAGAGAGCGAGCAACGATCACAATTTCCAAGCTATACATATGCCTTATATTGCCTTGCATACAATTCGTGTTATTACCTAATTTTGTCAGACATTTCGGACATCACATTGCACTGTACGATGTGGAAATAGTACTACTTATGTGAAACTATTCATAAACTGTATACATTTGTCAGTAGGCAATAGGATAAAGACTTCCGGCTCCTCTGGCTGGTGCGAATATTTGAATGTCCCAATGTGCCAAACCGTTGGATTGTGACACACCTCTCCGCGTCCCTCGCTCGCCGTGCTCGCTCGAAAGCTATAGCCTAACCGAAAACCAATCCCTCTTGCGTTCATTATTCGATATGGTGGCGACATATTTCGAATTTGCGAACGTGTCGGGTCGGTTGTGAGGTTGGACCCGATTTTTACGAGCGAGCGGAGCGAGCGAGCAACGGTCACAATTTCCAAGCTATACATATACCTTATACTGCCTCGCATATATTTCGTGTTATTACCTACTTTTGTCAGCCATTTCGGACATCACATTGCACTGTGGTATGTGGAAATAGTACTATTTATGTGAAACAATTCATAAACTGTAAACAATTGTCAGAAGGCAATAGGATAAAGACTTCCGGCTCCTGGGGCTGGTGCGAATATTTCAATGTCCGTAAGTGCCAAACCGTTGGTTTGTGACACACCTTTACGCGTATCTCGCTCGCTGCGCTCGCTCGAAAGCTATAGCCTAACCGAAAACCAATCCCTCTTGCGTTCATTATTCGATATGGTGGCGACATATTTCGAATTTGCGAAAGTGTCGGATCGGTTGTGAGGTTGGACAGGATTTTTACGAGCGAGTGGAGCGAGCGAGCAACGATCACAATTTCCAAGCTATACATATACCTTATATTGCCTTGCATATAATTCGTGTTATTACCTAATTTTGTCAGACATTTCGGACATCACATTGCACTGTACGATGTGGAAATAGTACTACTTATGTGAAACTATTCATAAACTGTAAACATTTGTCAGTAGGCAATAGGATAAAGACTTCCGGCTCCTCAGGCTGGTGCGAATATTTGAATGTCCCAATGTGCGAAACCGTTGGATTGTGACACACCTCTCTGCGTCCCTCGCTCGCCGTGCTCGCTCGAAAGATATAGCCTAACCGAAAACCAATCCCTCTTGCGTTCATTATTCGATATGGTGGCGACATATTTCGAATTTGCGAACGTGTCGGGTCGGTTGTGAGGTTGGACTAGATTTTTACGAGCGAGCGGAGCGAGCGAGCAACGGTCACAATTTCCAAGCTATACATATTCCTTATATTGCCTTGCATATAATTCGTGTTATTACCTAACTTTGTCAGACATTTCGGACATCACATTGCACTGTACGATGTGGAAATAGTACTACTTATGTGAAACTATTCATAAACCATATCTACTTGTCAGTAGGCAATAGGATAAAGACTTCCGGCTCCTCAGGCTGGTGCGAATATTTGAATGTCCCAATGTGCCAAACCGTTGGATTGTGACACACCTCTCCGCGTCCCTCGCTCGCCGTGCTCGCTCGAAAGCTATAGCCTAACCGAAAACCAATCCCTCTTGCGTTCATTATTCGATATGGTGGCGACATATTTCGAATTTTCGAACGTGTCGGGTCGGTTGTGAGGTTGGACTAGATTTTTCCGAGCGAGCGGAGCGAGTGAGCAACGGTCACAATTTCCAAGCTATACATATACCTTATATTGCCTTGCATATATTTCGTGTTATTACCTAATTTTGTCAGAAATTTCGGACATCACATTGCACTGTACGATGTGGAAATAGTACTACTTATGTGAAACTATTCATAAACTATATACATTTGTCAGCAGGCAATAGGATAAAAACTTCCGGCTCCTCGGGCTGGTGCGAATATTTCAATGTCCCCATGTGCCAAACCGTTGGATTGTGACACACCTCTCCGCGTCCCTCGCTCGACGTGCTCGCTCGAAAGCTATAGCCTAACCGAAAACAAATCCCTCTTGCGTTCGTTATTCAATATGGTGGTGACATATTTCGAATTTGCGAACGTGTCGGATCGGTTGTGAGGTTGGACAAGATTTTTACGAGCGAGCGGAGCGAGCGAGCAACGGTCACAATTTCCAAGCTATACATATACCTTATATTGCCTTGCATATATTTCGTGTTATTACATAATTTTGTCAGACATTTCGGACATCACATTGCACTGTACGATGTGGAAAAAGTGCTATTTATGTGAAACTATTCAAAAACTGTATACATTTGTCAGTAGGCAATAGGATAAAGACTTCCGGCTCCTCGGGCTGGTGCGTATATTTCAATGTCCCCTTGTGCCAAACCGTTGGATTGTGACACACCTCTCCGCGTTCCTCGCTCGTCGTGCTTGCTCGAAAGTTATAGCCTAACCTAAAACCAATCCCTCTTGCGTTCGTCATTCGATATGGAGGCGACTTATTTCAAATTTGGGAACGTGTCGTATCGGTTGTGAGGTTGGACTAGATTTCCACGAGCGAGCGGAGCGAGCGAGCAACGATCACAATTTCCAAGCTATATATATACCTTATATTGACTTGCATACAATTTGTGCTATTACCTAATTTTGTCAGACATTTCGGACATCACATTGCACGGTGCTATGTGGAAATAGTACTATTTATGTGAAACTATTCATAAACTGTAAACATTTGTCAGTAAGCAACAGGATAAAGACTTCCGGCTCCTCGGGCTGGTGCGAATATTTGAATGTCCCAATGTGCCAAACCGTTGGATTGTGACACACCTCTCCGCGACCCTCGCTCGCCGTGCTCGCTCGAAAGCTATAGCCTAACCGAAAACCAATCCCTCTTGCGTTCATTATTCGACATGGTGGCGACATATTTCGAATTTGCGAACGTGTCGGGTCGGTTGTGAGGTTGGACTCGATTTTTACGAGCGAGCGGAGCGAGCGAGCAACGGTCACAATTTCCAAGCTACACATATTGCTGTACATATTCCAAGTTATACATATTGCCTTGCATATAATTCGTGTTATTACCTAACTTTGTCAGACATTTCGGACATCACATTGCACTGTACAATGTGGAAATAGTACTATTTATGTGAAACTATTCATAAACTGTAAACATTTGTCAGTAGGCAATAGGATAAAGACTTCCGGCTCCTCGGGCTGGTGCGAATATTTCAATGTCCGTATGTGCCAAACCGTTGGTTTGTGACACACCTTTACGCGTATCTCGCTCGCTGCGCTCGCTCGAAAGCTATAGCCTAACCTAAAACCAATCCATCTTGCGTTCATTATTCTGTATGGTGGCGACATATTTCGAATTTGCGAACGTGTCGGATCGGTTGTGAGGTTGGACAGGATTTTTACGAGCGAGCTGAGCGAGCGAGCAAAGATCACAATTTCCAAGCTATACATATCCCTTATATTGCCTTGCATATAATTCGGGTTATTACCTAATTTTGTCAGACATTTCGGATATCACATTGCACTGTACGATGTGGAAAAAGTACTATTTATGTGAAACTATTCAAAAACTGTATACATTTGTCAGTAGGCAATAGGATAAAGACTTCCGGCTCCTCGGGCTGGTGCGTATATTTCAATGTCCCCATGTGCCAAACCGTTGGATTGTGACACACCTCTCCGCGTCCCTCGCTCGTCGTGCTCGCTCGAAAGTTAAAGCATAACCGAAAACCAATCCCTCTTGCGTTAGTCATTCGACATGGAGGCGACTTATTTCAAATTTGGGAACGTGTCGGATCGGATGTGAGGTTGGACTAAATTTTTACGAGCGAGCGGAGCGAGCGAGCAACGATCACAATTTCCAAGCTATACATATACCTTATATTGCCTTGCATATATTTCGTGTTATTACCTACTTTTGTCAGCCATTTCGGACATCACATTGCACTGTGGTATGTGGAAATAGTACTATTTATGTGAAACTATTCATAAACTGTAAACATTTGTCAGTAGGCAATAGGATAAAGACTTCCGGCTCCTCGGGCTGGTGCGAATATTTCAACGTCAGTATGTGCCAAACCGTTGGTTTGTGACACACCTTTACGCGTATCTCGCTCGTCGTGCTCGCTCGAAAGTTATAGCCTAACCGAAAACCAATCCCTCTTGCATTAGTCATTCGACATGGAGGCGACTTATTTCAAATTTGGGAACTCGTCGGATCGGATGTGAGGTTGGACTAAATTTTTACGAGCGAGCGGGGCGAGCGAGCAACGATCACAATTTCCAAGCTATACATATCCCTTATATTGCCTTGCATATAATTCGTGTTATTACCTAATTTTGTCAGACATTTCGGACATCACATTGCACTGTACGATGTGGAAATAGTACTACTTATGTGAAACTATTCATAAACTGTATACATTTGTCAGCAGGCAATAGGATAAAGACTTCCGGCTGCACGGGCTGGTGCGAATATTTGAATGTCCCAATGTGCCAAACCGTTGGATTGTGACACACCTCTCCGCGTCCCTCGCTCACCGTGCTCGCTCGAAAGCTATAGCCAAACCGAAAACCAATCCCTCTTGCGTTCATTATTCGATATGGTGGCGACATATTTCGAATTTGCGAACGTGTCTTATGGGTTGTGACGTTGGACTAGATTTTTACGAACGAGCGGAGCGGGCGAGCAACGGTCACAATTTCCAAGCTATACATATACCTTTTATTGCCTTGCATATATTTCGTGTTATTACCTTATTTTGTCAGCCATTTCGGATATCACATTGCACTGCACTATGAGGAAATAGTTCTATTTGTATGAAACTATTCATAAACTGTAAACATTTGTCAGTAGGCAATAGGATAAAGACTTCCGGCTCCTCGGGCTGGTGCGTATATTTCAATGTCCCCACGTGCCAAACTGTTGGATTGTGACACACCTCTCCGCGTCCCTCGCTCGTCGTGCTCGCTCGAAAGTTAAAGCATAACCGAAAACCAATCCCTCTTGCGTTAGTCATTCGACATGGAGGCGACTTATTTCAAATTTGGGAACGTGTCGGATCGGATGTGAGGTTGGACTAAATTTTTACGAGCGAGCGGAGCGAGCGAGCAACTATCACAATTTCCAAGCTATACATATACCTTATATTGCCTTGCATATATTTCGTGTTATTACCTACTTTTGTCAGCCATTTCGGGCATCACATTGCACTGTGGTATGTGGAAATAGTACTATTTATGTGAAACTATTCATAAACTGTATACATTTGTCAGTAGGCAATAGGATAACGACTTCCGGCTCCACGGGCCGGTGCGAATATTTGAATGTCCCAATGTGCCAAACCGTTGGATTGTGACACACCTCTCCGCGTCCCTCGCTCACCGTGCTCGCTCGAAAGCTATAGCCTAACCGAAAACCAATCCCTCTTGCGTTCATTATTCGATATGGTGGCGACATATTTCGAATTTGCGAACGTGTCGTATCGGTTGTGAGGTTGGACTAGATTTTTACGAACGAGCGGAGCGAGCGAGCAACGGTCACAATTTCCAAGCTATACATATACCTTATATTGCTTTGCATATATTTCGTGTTATTACCTTATTTTGTCAGCCATTTCGGACATCACATTGCACTGCACTATGTGGAAATAGTACTATTTATATGAAACTATTCATAAACTGTAAACATTTGTCAGTAGGCAATAGGATAAAGACTTCCGGCTCCTCGGGCTGGTGCGAATAATTCAACGTCAGTATGTGCCAAACCGTTGGATTGTGACACACCTCTCCGCGTCCCTCGCTCACCGTGCTCGCTCGAAAGCTATAGCCTAACCGAAAACCAATCCTCCTTGCGTTAGTCATTCGACATGGAGGCGACTTATTTCAAATTTGGGAACGTGTCGGATCGGATGTGAGGTTGGACTAAATTTTTACGAGCGAGCGGAGCGAGCGAGCGACGATCACAATTTCCAAGCTATACATATACCTTATATTGCCTTGCATGTATTTCGTGTTATTACCTTATTTTGTCAGCCATTTCGGACATCACATTGCACTATGGTATGTGGAAATAGTACTATTTATGTGAAACTATTCATAAACTGTAAACATTTGTCAGTAGGCAATAGGATAAAGACTTCCGGCTCCTCGGGCTGGTGCGAATATTTCAATGTCCGTATGTGCCAAACCGTTGGTTTGTGACACACCTTTACGCGTATCTCGCTCGCTGCGCTCGCTCGAAAGCTATAGCCTAACCTAAAACCAATCCATCTTGCGTTCATTATTCTGTATGGTGGCGACATATTTCGAATTTGCGAACGTGTCGGATCGGTTGTGAGGTTGGACAGGATTTTTACGAGCGAGCTGAGCGAGCGAGCAACGATCACAATTTCCAAGCTATACATATCCCTTATATTGCCTTGCATATAATTCGGGTTATTACCTAATTTTGTCAGACATTTCGGATATCACATTGCACTGTACGATGTGGAAAAAGTACTATTTATGTGAAACTATTCAAAAACTGTATACATTTGTCAGTAGGCAATAGGATAAAGACTTCCGGCTCCTCGGGCTGGTGCGTATATTTCAATGTCCCCATGTGCCAAACCGTTGGATTGTGACACACCTCTCCGCGTCCCTCGCTCGTCGTGCTCGCTCGAAAGTTATAGCCTAACCGAAAACCAATCCCTCTTGCGTTAGTCATTCGACATGGAGGCGACTTATTTCAAATTTGGGAACTCGTCGGATCGGATGTGAGGTTGGACTAAATTTTTACGAGCGAGCGGAGCGAGCGTGCAATGATCACAATTTCCAAGCTATACATATACCTTATATTGCCTTGCATATATTTCGTGTTATTACCTACTTTTGTCAGCCATTTCGGACATCACATTGCACTGTACGATGTGGAAATAGTACTACTTATGTGAAACTATTCATAAACTGTATACATTTGTCAGTAGGCAATAGGATAAAGACTTCCGGCTCCTCGGGCTGGTGCGAATATTTGAATTTCCCAATGTGCCAAACCGTTGGATTGTGACACACCTCTCCGCGTCCCTCGCTCGTCGTGCTCGCTCGAAAGTTAAAGCATAACCGAAAACCAATCCCTCTTGCGTTAGTCATTCGACATGGAGGCGACTTATTTCAAATTTGGGAACGTGTCGGATCGGATGTGAGGTTGGACTAAATTTTTACGAGCGAGCGGAGCGAGCGAGCAACGATCACAATTTCCAAGCTATACATATACCTTATATTGCCTTGCATATATTTCGTGTTATTACCTACTTTTGTCAGCCATTTCGAACATCACATTGCACTGTGGTATGTGGAAATAGTACTATTTATGTGAAACTATTCATAAACTGTAAACATTTGTCAGTAGGCAATAGGATAAAGACTTCCGGCTCCTCGGGCTGGTGCGAATATTTCAACGTCACCATATGCCAAACCGTTGGTTTGTGACACACCTTTACGCGTATCTCGCTCGTCGTGCTCGCTCGAAAGTTATAGCCTAACCGAAAACCAATCCCTCTTGCATTAGTCATTCGACATGGAGGCGACTTATTTCAAATTTGGGAACTCGTCGGATCGGATGTGAGGTTGGACTAAATTTTTACGAGCGAGCGGGGCGAGCGAGCAACGATCACAATTTCCAAGCTATACATATCCCTTATATTGCCTTGCATATAATTCGTGTTATTACCTAATTTTGTCAGACATTTCGGACATCACATTGCACTGTACGATGTGGAAATAGTACTACTTATGTGAAACTATTCATAAACTGTATACATTTGTCAGCAGGCAATAGGATAAAGACTTCCGGCTGCACGGGCTGGTGCGAATATTTGAATGTCCCAATGTGCCAAACCGTTGGATTGTGACACACCTCTCCGCGTCCCTCGCTCACCGTGCTCGCTCGAAAGCTATAGCCAAACCGAAAACCAATCCCTCTTGCGTTCATTATTCGATATGGTGGCGACATATTTCGAATTTGCGAACGTGTCTTATGGGTTGTGACGTTGGACTAGATTTTTACGAACGAGCGGAGCGGGCGAGCAACGGTCACAATTTCCAAGCTATACATATACCTTTTATTGCCTTGCATATATTTCGTGTTATTACCTTATTTTGTCAGCCATTTCGGATATCACATTGCACTGCACTATGAGGAAATAGTTCTATTTGTATGAAACTATTCATAAACTGTAAACATTTGTCAGTAGGCAATAGGATAAAGACTTCCGGCTCCTCGGGCTGGTGCGTATATTTCAATGTCCCCACGTGCCAAACTGTTGGATTGTGACACACCTCTCCGCGTCCCTCGCTCGTCGTGCTCGCTCGAAAGTTAAAGCATAACCGAAAACCAATCCCTCTTGCGTTAGTCATTCGACATGGAGGCGACTTATTTCAAATTTGGGAACGTGTCGGATCGGATGTGAGGTTGGACTAAATTTTTACGAGCGAGCGGAGCGAGCGAGCAACTATCACAATTTCCAAGCTATACATATACCTTATATTGCCTTGCATATATTTCGTGTTATTACCTACTTTTGTCAGCCATTTCGGACATCACATTGCACTGTGGTATGTGGAAATAGTACTATTTATGTGAAACTATTCATAAACTGTATACATTTGTCAGTAGGCAATAGGATAACGACTTCCGGCTCCACGGGCCGGTGCGAATATTTGAATGTCCCAATGTGCCAAACCGTTGGATTGTGACACACCTCTCCGCGTCCCTCGCTCACCGTGCTCGCTCGAAAGCTATAGCCTAACCGAAAACCAATCCCTCTTGCGTTCATTATTCGATATGGTGGCGACATATTTCGAATTTGCGAACGTGTCGTATCGGTTGTGAGGTTGGACTAGATTTTTACGAACGAGCGGAGCGAGCGAGCAACGGTCACAATTTCCAAGCTATACATATACCTTATATTGCTTTGCATATATTTCGTGTTATTACCTTATTTTGTCAGCCATTTCGGACATCACATTGCACTGCACTATGTGGAAATAGTACTATTTATATGAAACTATTCATAAACTGTAAACATTTGTCAGTAGGCCATAGGATAAAGACTTCCGGCTCCTCGGGCTGGTGCAAATATTTCAATGTCCGTATGTGCCAAACCGTTGGATTGTGACACACCTCTCCGCGTCCCTCGCTCACCGTGCTCGCTCGAAAGCTATAGCCTAACCGAAAACCAATCCCCCTTGCGTTAGTCATTCGACATGGAGGCGACTTATTTCAAATTTGGGAACGTGTCGGATCGGATGTGAGGTTGGACTAAATTTTTACGAGCGAGCGGAGCGAGCGAGCGACGATCACAATTTCCAAGCTATACATATACCTTATATTGCCTTGCATGTATTTCGTGTTATTACCTTATTTTGTCAGCCATTTCGGACATCACATTGCACTGTACGATGTGGAAATAGTACTGCTTATGTGAAACTATTCATAAACTGTATACATTTGTCAGTAGGCAATAGGATAAAGACTTCTCGCTCCTCTGGCTGGTGCGAATATTTGAATGTCCCAATGTGCCAAACCGTTGGATTGTGACACACCTCTCCGCGTCCATCGCTCACCGTGCTCGCTCGAAAGCTATAGCCTAACCGAAAACAAATCCCTCTTGCGTTCATCATTCGATATGGTGGCGACATATTTCGAATTTGCGAACGTGTGGGATCGGTTGTGAGGTTGGACTAGATTTTTACAAGCGAACGAAGCGAGCGAGCAACGATCACAATTTCCAAGCTATATATATACCTTATATTGCCTTGCATATAATTCGTGTTATTACCTAATTTTGTCAGACATTTCGGACATCACATTGCACTGTACGATGTGGAAAAAGTGCTATTTATGTGAAACTATTCAAAAACTGTATACATTTGTCAGTAGGCAATAGGATAAAGACTTCCGGCTCCTCGGGCTGGTGCGTATATTTCAATGTCCCCTTGTGCCAAACCGTTGGATTGTGACACACCTCTCCGCGTTCCTCGCTCGTCGTGCTTGCTCGAAAGTTATAGCCTAACCGAAAACCAATCCCTCTTGCGTTAGTCATTCGACATGGAGGCGACTTATTTCAAATTTGGGAACGTGTCGTATCGGTTGTGAGGTTGGACTAGATTTTCACGAGCGAGCGGAGCGAGCGAGCAACGATCACAATTTCCAAGCTATATATATACCTTATATTGCCTTGCATACAATTTGTGCTATTACCTAATTTTGTCAGACATTTCGGACATCACATTGCACGGTGCTATGTGGAAATAGTACTATTTATGTGAAACTATTCATAAACTGTAAACATTTGTCAGTAAGCAACAGGATAAAGACTTCCGGCTCCTCGGGCTGGTGCGAATATTTGAATGTCCCAATGTGCCAAACCGTTGGATTGTGACACACCTCTCCGCGACCCTCGCTCGCCATGATCGCTCGAAAGCTATAGCCTAACCGAAAACCAATCCCTCTCGCGTTCATTATTCGACATGAGGGCGACATATTTCGAATTTGCGAACGTGTCGGATCGGTTGTGAGGTTGGACTCGATTTTTACGAGCGAGCGGAGCGAGCGAGCAACGGTCACAATTTCCAAGCTACACATATTGCTGTACATATTCCAAGTTATACATATTGCCTTGCATATAATTCGTGTTATTACCTAACTTTGTCAGACATTTCGGACATCACATTGCACTGTACAATGTGGAAATAGTACTATTTATGTGAAACTATTCATAAACTGTAAACATTTGTCAGTAGGCAATAGGATAAAGACTTCCGGCTCCTCGGGCTGGTGCGAATATTTCAATGTCCGTATGTGCCAAACCGTTGGTTTGTGACACACCTTTACGCGTATCTCGCTCGCTGCGCTCGCTCGAAAGCTATAGCCTAACCTAAAACCAATCCATCTTGCGTTCATTATTCTGTATGGTGGCGACATATTTCGAATTTGCGAACGTGTCGGATCGGTTGTGAGGTTGGACAGGATTTTTACGAGCGAGCTGAGCGAGCGAGCAAAGATCACAATTTCCAAGCTATACATATCCCTTATATTGCCTTGCATATAATTCGGGTTATTACCTAATTTTGTCAGACATTTCGGATATCACATTGCACTGTACGATGTGGAAAAAGTACTATTTATGTGAAACTATTCAAAAACTGTATACATTTGTCAGTAGGCAATAGGATAAAGACTTCCGGCTCCTCGGGCTGGTGCGTATATTTCAATGTCCCCATGTGCCAAACCGTTGGATTGTGACACACCTCTCCGCGTCCCTCGCTCGTCGTGCTCGCTCGAAAGTTAAAGCATAACCGAAAACCAATCCCTCTTGCGTTAGTCATTCGACATGGAGGCGACTTATTTCAAATTTGGGAACGTGTCGGATCGGATGTGAGGTTGGACTAAATTTTTACGAGCGAGCGGAGCGAGCGAGCAACGATCACAATTTCCAAGCTATACATATACCTTATATTGCCTTGCATATATTTCGTGTTATTACCTACTTTTGTCAGCCATTTCGGACATCACATTGCACTGTGGTATGTGGAAATAGTACTATTTATGTGAAACTATTCATAAACTGTAAACATTTGTCAGTAGGCAATAGGATAAAGACTTCCGGCTCCTCGGGCTGGTGCGAATATTTCAACGTCAGTATGTGCCAAACCGTTGGTTTGTGACACACCTTTACGCGTATCTCGCTCGTCGTGCTCGCTCGAAAGTTATAGCCTAACCGAAAACCAATCCCTCTTGCATTAGTCATTCGACATGGAGGCGACTTATTTCAAATTTGGGAACTCGTCGGATCGGATGTGAGGTTGGACTAAATTTTTACGAGCGAGCGGGGCGAGCGAGCAACGATCACAATTTCCAAGCTATACATATCCCTTATATTGCCTTGCATATAATTCGTGTTATTACCTAATTTTGTCAGACATTTCGGACATCACATTGCACTGTACGATGTGGAAATAGTACTACTTATGTGAAACTATTCATAAACTGTATACATTTGTCAGCAGGCAATAGGATAAAGACTTCCGGCTGCACGGGCTGGTGCGAATATTTGAATGTCCCAATGTGCCAAACCGTTGGATTGTGACACACCTCTCCGCGTCCCTCGCTCACCGTGCTCGCTCGAAAGCTATAGCCAAACCGAAAACCAATCCCTCTTGCGTTCATTATTCGATATGGTGGCGACATATTTCGAATTTGCGAACGTGTCTTATGGGTTGTGACGTTGGACTAGATTTTTACGAACGAGCGGAGCGGGCGAGCAACGGTCACAATTTCCAAGCTATACATATACCTTTTATTGCCTTGCATATATTTCGTGTTATTACCTTATTTTGTCAGCCATTTCGGATATCACATTGCACTGCACTATGAGGAAATAGTTCTATTTGTATGAAACTATTCATAAACTGTAAACATTTGTCAGTAGGCAATAGGATAAAGACTTCCGGCTCCTCGGGCTGGTGCGTATATTTCAATGTCCCCACGTGCCAAACTGTTGGATTGTGACACACCTCTCCGCGTCCCTCGCTCGTCGTGCTCGCTCGAAAGTTAAAGCATAACCGAAAACCAATCCCTCTTGCGTTAGTCATTCGACATGGAGGCGACTTATTTCAAATTTGGGAACGTGTCGGATCGGATGTGAGGTTGGACTAAATTTTTACGAGCGAGCGGAGCGAGCGAGCAACTATCACAATTTCCAAGCTATACATATACCTTATATTGCCTTGCATATATTTCGTGTTATTACCTACTTTTGTCAGCCATTTCGGGCATCACATTGCACTGTGGTATGTGGAAATAGTACTATTTATGTGAAACTATTCATAAACTGTATACATTTGTCAGTAGGCAATAGGATAACGACTTCCGGCTCCACGGGCCGGTGCGAATATTTGAATGTCCCAATGTGCCAAACCGTTGGATTGTGACACACCTCTCCGCGTCCCTCGCTCACCGTGCTCGCTCGAAAGCTATAGCCTAACCGAAAACCAATCCCTCTTGCGTTCATTATTCGATATGGTGGCGACATATTTCGAATTTGCGAACGTGTCGTATCGGTTGTGAGGTTGGACTAGATTTTTACGAACGAGCGGAGCGAGCGAGCAACGGTCACAATTTCCAAGCTATACATATACCTTATATTGCTTTGCATATATTTCGTGTTATTACCTTATTTTGTCAGCCATTTCGGACATCACATTGCACTGCACTATGTGGAAATAGTACTATTTATATGAAACTATTCATAAACTGTAAACATTTGTCAGTAGGCAATAGGATAAAGACTTCCGGCTCCTCGGGCTGGTGCGAATATTTCAACGTCAGTATGTGCCAAACCGTTGGATTGTGACACACCTCTCCGCGTCCCTCGCTCACCGTGCTCGCTCGAAAGCTATAGCCTAACCGAAAACCAATCCTCCTTGCGTTAGTCATTCGACATGGAGGCGACTTATTTCAAATTTGGGAACGTGTCGGATCGGATGTGAGGTTGGACTAAATTTTTACGAGCGAGCGGAGCGAGCGAGCAACGATCACAATTTCCAAGCTATACATATACCTTATATTGCCTTGCATGTATTTCGTGTTATTACCTTATTTTGTCAGCCATTTCGGACATCACATTGCACTATGGTATGTGGAAATAGTACTATTTATGTGAAACTATTCATAAACTGTAAACATTTGTCAGTAGGCAATAGGATAAAGACTTCCGGCTCCTCGGGCTGGTGCGAATATTTCAATGTCCGTATGTGCCAAACCGTTGGTTTGTGACACACCTTTACGCGTATCTCGCTCGCTGCGCTCGCTCGAAAGCTATAGCCTAACCTAAAACCAATCCATCTTGCGTTCATTATTCTGTATGGTGGCGACATATTTCGAATTTGCGAACGTGTCGGATCGGTTGTGAGGTTGGACAGGATTTTTACGAGCGAGCTGAGCGAGCGAGCAAAGATCACAATTTCCAAGCTATACATATCCCTTATATTGCCTTGCATATAATTCGGGTTATTACCTAATTTTGTCAGACATTTCGGATATCACATTGCACTGTACGATGTGGAAAAAGTACTATTTATGTGAAACTATTCAAAAACTGTATACATTTGTCAGTAGGCAATAGGATAAAGACTTCCGGCTCCTCGGGCTGGTGCGTATATTTCAATGTCCCCATGTGCCAAACCGTTGGATTGTGACACACCTCTCCGCGTCCCTCGCTCGTCGTGCTCGCTCGAAAGTTATAGCCTAACCGAAAACCAATCCCTCTTGCGTTAGTCATTCGACATGGAGGCGACTTATTTCAAATTTGGGAACTCGTCGGATCGGATGTGAGGTTGGACTAAATTTTTACGAGCGAGCGGAGCGAGCGTGCAATGATCACAATTTCCAAGCTATACATATACCTTATATTGCCTTGCATATATTTCGTGTTATTACCTACTTTTGTCAGCCATTTCGGACATCACATTGCACTGTACGATGTGGAAATAGTACTACTTATGTGAAACTATTCATAAACTGTATACATTTGTCAGTAGGCAATAGGATAAAGACTTCCGGCTCCTCGGGCTGGTGCGAATATTTGAATTTCCCAATGTGCCAAACCGTTGGATTGTGACACACCTCTCCGCGTCCCTCGCTCGTCGTGCTCGCTCGAAAGTTAAAGCATAACCGAAAACCAATCCCTCTTGCGTTAGTCATTCGACATGGAGGCGACTTATTTCAAATTTGGGAACGTGTCGGATCGGATGTGAGGTTGGACTAAATTTTTACGAGCGAGCGGAGCGAGCGAGCAACGATCACAATTTCCAAGCTATACATATACCTTATATTGCCTTGCATATATTTCGTGTTATTACCTACTTTTGTCAGCCATTTCGGACATCACATTGCACTGTGGTATGTGGAAATAGTACTATTTATGTGAAACTATTCATAAACTGTAAACATTTGTCAGTAGGCAATAGGATAAAGACTTCCGGCTCCTCGGGCTGGTGCGAATATTTCAATGTCAGTATGTGCCAAACCGTTGGTTTGTGACACACCTTTACGCGTATCTCGCTCGTCGTGCTCGCTCGAAAGTTATAGCCTAACCGAAAACCAATCCCTCTTGCATTAGTCATTCGACATGGAGGCGACTTATTTCAAATTTGGGAACTCGTCGGATCGGATGTGAGGTTGGACTAAATTTTTACGAGCGAGCGGGGCGAGCGAGCAACGATCACAATTTCCAAGCTATACATATCCCTTATATTGCCTTGCATATAATTCGTGTTATTACCTAATTTTGTCAGACATTTCGGACATCACATTGCACTGTACGATGTGGAAATAGTACTACTTATGTGAAACTATTCATAAACTGTATACATTTGTCAGCAGGCAATAGGATAAAGACTTCCGGCTGCACGGGCTGGTGCGAATATTTGAATGTCCCAATGTGCCAAACCGTTGGATTGTGACACACCTCTCCGCGTCCCTCGCTCACCGTGCTCGCTCGAAAGCTATAGCCAAACCGAAAACCAATCCCTCTTGCGTTCATTATTCGATATGGTGGCGACATATTTCGAATTTGCGAACGTGTCTTATGGGTTGTGACGTTGGACTAGATTTTTACGAACGAGCGGAGCGGGCGAGCAACGGTCACAATTTCCAAGCTATACATATACCTTTTATTGCCTTGCATATATTTCGTGTTATTACCTTATTTTGTCAGCCATTTCGGATATCACATTGCACTGCACTATGAGGAAATAGTTCTATTTGTATGAAACTATTCATAAACTGTAAACATTTGTCAGTAGGCAATAGGATAAAGACTTCCGGCTCCTCGGGCTGGTGCGTATATTTCAATGTCCCCACGTGCCAAACTGTTGGATTGTGACACACCTCTCCGCGTCCCTCGCTCGTCGTGCTCGCTCGAAAGTTAAAGCATAACCGAAAACCAATCCCTCTTGCGTTAGTCATTCGACATGGAGGCGACTTATTTCAAATTTGGGAACGTGTCGGATCGGATGTGAGGTTGGACTAAATTTTTACGAGCGAGCGGAGCGAGCGAGCAACTATCACAATTTCCAAGCTATACATATACCTTATATTGCCTTGCATATATTTCGTGTTATTACCTACTTTTGTCAGCCATTTCGGACATCACATTGCACTGTGGTATGTGGAAATAGTACTATTTATGTGAAACTATTCATAAACTGTATACATTTGTCAGTAGGCAATAGGATAACGACTTCCGGCTCCACGGGCCGGTGCGAATATTTGAATGTCCCAATGTGCCAAACCGTTGGATTGTGACACACCTCTCCGCGTCCCTCGCTCACCGTGCTCGCTCGAAAGCTATAGCCTAACCGAAAACCAATCCCTCTTGCGTTCATTATTCGATATGGTGGCGACATATTTCGAATTTGCGAACGTGTCGTATCGGTTGTGAGGTTGGACTAGATTTTTACGAACGAGCGGAGCGAGCGAGCAACGATTACAATTTCCAAGCTATACATATACCTTATATTGCTTTGCATATATTTCGTGTTATTACCTTATTTTGTCAGCCATTTCGGACATCACATTGCACTGCACTATGTGGAAATAGTACTATTTATATGAAACTATTCATAAACTGTAAACATTTGTCAGTAGGCAATAGGATAAAGACTTCCGGCTCCTCGGGCTGGTGCGAATATTTCAATGTCCGTATGTGCCAAACCGTTGGATTGTGACACACCTCTCCGCGTCCCTCGGTCGCCATGCTCGCTCGAAAGCTATAGCCTAACCGAAAACCAATCCCCCTTGCGTTAGTCATTCGACATGGAGGCGACTTATTTCAAATTTGGGAACGTGTCGGATCGGATGTGAGGTTGGACTAAATTTTTACGAGCGAGCGGAGCGAGCGAGCGACGATCACAATTTCCAAGCTATACATATACCTTATATTGCCTTGCATGTATTTCGTGTTATTACCTTATTTTGTCAGCCATTTCGGACATCACATTGCACTGTACGATGTGGAAATAGTACTGCTTATGTGAAACTATTCATAAACTGTATACATTTGTCAGTAGGCAATAGGATAAAGACTTCTCGCTCCTCTGGCTGGTGCGAATATTTGAATGTCCCAATGTGCCAAACCGTTGGATTGTGACACACCTCTCCGCGTCCATCGCTCACCGTGCTCGCTCGAAAGCTATAGCCTAACCGAAAACAAATCCCTCTTGCGTTCATCATTCGATATGGTGGCGACATATTTCGAATTTGCGAACGTGTGGGATCGGTTGTGAGGTTGGACTAGATTTTTACAAGCGAACGAAGCGAGCGAGCAACGATCACAATTTCCAAGCTATATATATACCTTATATTGCCTTGCATATAATTCGTGTTATTACCTAATTTTGTCAGACATTTCGGACATCACCGTACGATGTGAAAATAGTACTACTTAAGTGAAACTATTCATAAACTGTATCTACTTGTCAGTAGGCAATAGGATAAAGACTTCCGGCTCCACGTGCTGGTGCGAATATTTGAATGTCCCAATGTGCCAAACCGTTGGATTGTGACACACCTCTCCGCGACCCTCGCTCGCCGTGCTCTCTCGAAAGCTATAGCCTAACCGAAAACCAATCCCTCTTGCGTTCATTATTCGATATGGTGGCGACATATTTCGAATTTGCGAACGTGTCGGGTCGGTTGTGAGGTTGGACCAGATTTTCACGAGCGAGCGGAGCGAGCGAGCAACGATCACAATTTCCAAGCTATATATATACCATATATTGCCTTGCATACAATTTGTGCTATTACCTAATTTTGTCAGACATTTCGGACATCACATTGCACGGTGCTATGTGGAAATAGTACTATTTATGTGAAACTATTCATAAACTGTAAACATTTGTCAGTAGGCAACAGGATAAAGACTTCCGGCTCCTCGGGCTGGTGCGAATATTTGAATGTCCCAATGTGCCAAACCGTTGGATTGTGACACACCTCTCCGCGACCCTCGCTCGCCGTGCTCGCTCGAAAGCTATAGCCTATCCGAAAACCAATCCCTCTTGCGTTCATTATTCGATATGGTGGCGACATATTTCGAATTTGCGAACGTGTCGGGTCGGTTGTGAGTTTGGACTCGATTTTTACGAGCGAGCGGAGCGAGCGAGCAACGGTCACAATTTCCAAGCTATACATATTGCTGTACATAGTCCAAGCTATACATATTGCCTTGCATATAATTCGTGTTATTACCTAACTTTGTCAGACATTTCGGACATCACATTGCACTGTACGATGTGGAAATAGTACTACTTATGTGAAACTATTAATAAATTGTATACATTTGTCAGTAGGCAATAGGATAAAGACTTCCGGCTCCACGGGCTGGTGCGAATATTTGAATGTCCCAATGTGCCAAACCGTTGGTTTGTGACACACCTTTACGCGTATCTCGCTCGCTGCGCTCGCTCGAAAGCTATAGCCTAACCTAAAACCAATCCATCTTGCGTTCATTATTCGGTATGGTGGCGACTTATTTCAAATTTGGGAACTCGTCGGATCGGATGTGAGGTTGGACTAAATTTTTACGAGCGAGCGGAGCGAGCGAGCAACGATCACAATTTCCAAGCTATACATATACCTTATATTGCCTTGCAAATATTTCGTGTTATTACCTACTTTTGTCAGCCATTTCGGACATCACATTGCACTATGGTATGTGGAAATAGTACTATTTATGTGAAACTATTCATAAACTGTAAACATTTGTCAGTAGGCAATAGGATAAAGACTTCCGGCTCCTCGGGCTGGTGCGAATATTTCAATGTCCGTATGTGCCAAACCGTTGGTTTGTGACACACCTTTACGCGTATCTCGCTCGCTGCGCTCGCTCGAAAGCTATAGCCTAACCTAAAACCAATCCATCTTGCGTTCATTATTCTGTATGGTGGCGACATATTTCGAATTTGCGAACGTGTCGGATCGGTTGTGAGGTTGGACAGGATTTTTACGAGCGAGCTGAGCGAGCGAGCAAAGATCACAATTTCCAAGCTATACATATCCCTTATATTGCCTTGCATATAATTCGGGTTATTACCTAATTTTGTCAGACATTTCGGATATCACATTGCACTGTACGATGTGGAAAAAGTACTATTTATGTGAAACTATTCAAAAACTGTATACATTTGTCAGTAGGCAATAGGATAAAGACTTCCGGCTCCTCGGGCTGGTGCGTATATTTCAATGTCCCCATGTGCCAAACCGTTGGATTGTGACACACCTCTCCGCGTCCCTCGCTCGTCGTGCTCGCTCGAAAGTTATAGCCTAACCGAAAACCAATCCCTCTTGCGTTAGTCATTCGCCATGGAGGCGACTTATTTCAAATTTGGGAACTCGTCGGATCGGATGTGAGGTTGGACTAAATTTTTACGAGCGAGCGGAGCGAGCGTGCAATGATCACAATTTCCAAGCTATACATATACCTTATATTGCCTTGCATATATTTCGTGTTATTACCTACTTTTGTCAGCCATTTCGGACATCACATTGCACTGTACGATGTGGAAATAGTACTACTTATGTGAAACTATTCATAAACTGTATACATTTGTCAGTAGGCAATAGGATAAAGACTTCCGGCTCCTCGGGCTGGTGCGAATATTTGAATTTCCCAATGTGCCAAACCGTTGGATTGTGACACACCTCTCCGCGTCCCTCGCTCGTCGTGCTCGCTCGAAAGTTAAAGCATAACCGAAAACCAATCCCTCTTGCGTTAGTCATTCGACATGGAGGCGACTTATTTCAAATTTGGGAACGTGTCGGATCGGATGTGAGGTTGGACTAAATTTTTACGAGCGAGCGGAGCGAGCGAGCAACGATCACAATTTCCAAGCTATACATATACCTTATATTGCCTTGCATATATTTCGTGTTATTACCTACTTTTGTCAGCCATTTCGGACATCACATTGCACTGTGGTATGTGGAAATAGTACTATTTATGTGAAACTATTCATAAACTGTAAACATTTGTCAGTAGGCAATAGGATAAAGACTTCCGGCTCCTCGGGCTGGTGCGAATATTTCAACGTCAGTATGTGCCAAACCGTTGGTTTGTGACACACCTTTACGCGTATCTCGCTCGTCGTGCTCGCTCGAAAGTTATAGCCTAACCGAAAACCAATCCCTCTTGCATTAGTCATTCGACATGGAGGCGACTTATTTCAAATTTGGGAACTCGTCGGATCGGATGTGAGGTTGGACTAAATTTTTACGAGGGAGCGGGGCGAGCGAGCAACGATCACAATTTCCAAGCTATACATATCCCTTATATTGCCTTGCATATAATTCGTGTTATTACCTAATTTTGTCAGACATTTCGGACATCACATTGCACTGTACGATGTGGAAATAGTACTACTTATGTGAAACTATTCATAAACTGTATACATTTGTCAGCAGGCAATAGGATAAAGACTTCCGGCTGCACGGGCTGGTGCGAATATTTGAATGTCCCAATGTGCCAAACCGTTGGATTGTGACACACCTCTCCGCGTCCCTCGCTCACCGTGCTCGCTCGAAAGCTATAGCCAAACCGAAAACCAATCCCTCTTGCGTTCATTATTCGATATGGTGGCGACATATTTCGAATTTGCGAACGTGTCGTATGGGTTGTGACGTTGGACTAGATTTTTACGAACGAGCGGAGCGGGCGAGCAACGGTCACAATTTCCAAGCTATACATATACCTTTTATTGCCTTGCATATATTTCGTGTTATTACCTTATTTTGTCAGCCATTTCGGATATCACATTGCACTGCACTATGAGGAAATAGTTCTATTTGTATGAAACTATTCATAAACTGTAAACATTTGTCAGTAGGCAATAGGATAAAGACTTCCGGCTCCTCGGGCTGGTGCGTATATTTCAATGTCCCCATGTGCCAAACTGTTGGATTGTGACACACCTCTCCGCGTCCCTCGCTCGTCGTGCTCGCTCGAAAGTTAAAGCATAACCGAAAACCAATCCCTCTTGCGTTAGTCATTCGACATGGAGGCGACTTATTTCAAATTTGGGAACGTGTCGGATCGGATGTGAGGTTGGACTAAATTTTTACGAGCGAGCGGAGCGAGCGAGCAACTATCACAATTTCCAAGCTATACATATACCTTATATTGCCTTGCATATATTTCGTGTTATTACCTACTTTTGTCAGCCATTTCGGACATCACATTGCACTATGGTATGTGGAAATAGTACTATTTATGTGAAACTATTCATAAACTGTAAACATTTGTCAGTAGGCAATAGGATAAAGACTTCCGGCTCCTCGGGCTGATGCGAATATTTCAATGTCCGTATGTGCCAAACCGTTGGTTTGTGACACACCTTTACGCGTATCTCGCTCGCTGCGCTCGCTCGAAAGCTATAGCCTAACCTAAAACCAATCCATCTTGCGTTCATTATTCGGTATGGTGGCGACATATTTCGAATTTGCGAACGTGTCGGATCGGTTGTGAGGTTGGACAGGATTTTTGCGAGCGAGCGGAGCGAGCGAGCAACGATCACAATTTCCAAGCTATACATATCCCTTATATTGCCTTGCATATAATTCGGGTTATTACCTACTTTTGTCAGCCATTTCGGACATCACATTGCACTGTACGATGTGGAAATAGTACTACTTATGTGAAACTGTTCATAAACTGTATACATTTGTCAGTAGGCAATAGGATAAAGACTTCCGGCTCCTCGGGCTGGTGCGCATATTTCAATGTCCCCATGTGCCAAACCGTTGGATTGTGACACACCTCTCCGCGTCCCTCGCTCGTCGTGCTCGCTCGAAAGTTATAGCCTAACCGAAAACCAATCCCTCTTGCGTTAGTCATTCGACATGGAGGCGATTTATTTCAAATTTGGGAACTCGTCGGATCGGATGTGAGGTTGGACTAAATTTTTACGAGCGAGCGGAGCGTGCGAGCAACGATCACAATTTGCAAGCCATACATATACCTTATATTGCCTTGCATATAATTCGTGTTATTACCTAACTTTGTCAGACATTTCGGACATGACATTGCACTGTACGATGTGGAAATAGTACTACTTATATGAAACTATTCATAAACTGTATACATTTGTCAGTAGGCAATAGGATAAAGACTTCCGGCTCCACGGGCTGGTGCGAATATTTGAATGTCCCAATGTGCCAAACCGTTGGATTGTGACACACCTCTCCGCGTCCCTCGCTCACCATGCTCGCTCGAAAGCTATAGCCTAACCAAAAACCAATCCCTCTTGCGTTCATTATTCGATATGGTGGCGACATATTTCGAATTTGCGAACGTGTCGTATCGGTTGTGAGTTTGGACTAGATTTTTACGAACGAGCGGAGCGAGCGAGCAACGGTCACAATTTCCAAGCTATACATATACCTTATATTGCCTTGCATATATTTCGTGTTATTACCTTATTTTGTCAGCCATTTCGGACATCACATTGCACTGCACTATGAGGAAATAGTTCTATTTATATGAAACTAATCATAAACTGTAAACATTTGTCAGTAGGCAATAGGATAAAGACTACCGGCTCCTCGGGCTGGTGCGAATATTTCAACGTCAGTATGTGCCAAACCGTTGGATTGTGACACACCTCTCCGCGTCTATCGCTCGCTGTGCTCGCTCGAAAGCTATAGCCTAACCGAAAACCAATCCATCTTGCGTTCATTATTCGATATTTTGTGGCGACATATTTCGAATTTGCGAACGTGTCGGATTGGTTGTGAGGTTGGACAGGTTTTTTACGAGCGAGCGGAGCGAGCGAGCAACGATCACAATTTCCAAGCTATACATATCCCTTATATTGCATTGCATATAATTCGGGTTATTACCTAATTTTGTCAGACATTTCGGATATCACATTGCACTCTACGATGTGGAAAAAGTACTATTTATGTGAAACTATTCAAAAACTGTATACATTTGTCAGTAGGCAATATGATAAAGACTTCCGGCTCCTCGGGCTGGTGCGTATATTTCAATGTCCCCATGTGCCAAACCGTTGGATTGTGACACACCTCTCCGCGTCCCTCGCTCGTCGTGCTCGCTCGAAAGTTAAAGCATAACCGAAAACCAATCCCTCTTGCGTTAGTCATTCGACATGGAGGCGACTTATTTCAAATTTGGGAACGTGTCGGATCGGATGTGAGGTTGGACTAAATTTTTACGAGCGAGCGGAGCGAGCGAGCAACGATCACAATTTCCAAGCTATACATATACCTTATATTGCCTTGCATATATTTCGTGTTATTACCTACTTCTGTCAGCCATTTCGGACATCACATTGCACTGTGGTATGTGGAAATAGTACTATTTATGTGAAACTATTCATAAACTGTAAACATTTGTCAGTAGGCAATGGGATAAAGACTTCCGGCTCCTCGGGCTGGTGCGAATATCTCAACGTCAGTATGTGCCAAACCGTTGGATTGTGACACACCTCTCCGCGTCCCTCGCTCGTCGTGCTCGCTCGAAAGTTATAGCCTAACCGAAAACCAATCCCTCTTGCGTTCATTATTCGATATGGTGGCGACATATTTCGAATTTGCGAACGTGTCGTATCGGTTGTGAGGTTGGACTAGATTTTTACGAACGAGCGGAGCGAGCGAGCAACGGTCACAATTTCCAAGCTATACATATACCTTATATTGCCTTGCATATATTTCGTGTTATTACCTTATTTTGTCAGCCATTTCGGACATCACATTGCACTGCACTATGAGGAAATAGTTCTATTTATATGAAACTAATCATAAACTGTAAACATTTGTCAGTAGGCAATAGGATAAAGACTTCCGGCTCCTCGGGCTGGTGCGAATATTTCAACGTCAGTATGTGCCAAACCGTTGGATTGTGACACACCTCTCCGCGTCTATCGCTCGCTGTGCTCGCTCGAAAGCTATAGCCTAACCGAAAACCAATCCCTCTTGCGTTCACTATTCGATATTTTGTGGCGACATATTTCGAATTTGCGAACGTGTCGGATTGGTTGTGAGGTTGGACAGGATTTTTACGAGCGAGCGGAGCGAGCGAGCAACGATCACAATTTCCAAGCTATACATATACCTTATATTGCCTTGCATATATTTCGTGTTATTACCTACTTTTGTCAGCCATTTCGGACATCACATTGCACTGTACGATGTGGAAATGGTACTACTTATGTGAAACTATTCATAAACTGTATACATTTGTCAGTAGGCAATAGGATAAAGACTTCCGGCTCCTCGGGCTGGTGCGAATATTTGAATGTCCCAATGTGCCAAACCGTTGGATTGTGACACACCTCTCCGTTGTCCCTCGCTCGTCGTGCTCGCTCGAAAGTTAAAGCATAACCGAAAACCAATCCCTCTTGCGTTAGTCATTCGACATGGAGGCGACTTATTTCAAATTTGGGAACGTGTCGGATCGGATGTGAGGTTGGACTAAATTTTTACGAGCGGGCGGAGCGAGCGAGCAACGATCACAATTTCCAAGCTATACATATACCTTATATTGCCTTGCATATATTTCGTGTTATTACCTACTTTTGTCAGCCATTTCGGACATCACATTGCACTGTGGTATGTGGAAATAGTACTATTTATGTGAAACTATTCATAAACTGTAAACATTTGTCAGTAGGCAATAGGATAAAGACTTCCGGCTCCTCGGGCTGGTGCGAATATCTCAACGTCAGTATGTGCCAAACCGTTGGATTGTGACACACCTCTCCGCGTCCCTCGCTCGTCGTGCTCGCTCGAAAGTTATAGCCTAACCGAAAACCAATCCCTCTTGCGTTAGTCATTCGACATGGAGGCGACTTATTTCAAATTTGGGAACTCGTCGGATCGGATGTGAGGTTGGACTAAATTTTTACGAGCGAGCTGAGCGAGCGAGCAACGATCACAATTTCCAAGCTATACATATCCCTTATATTGCCTTGCATATAATTCGTGTTATTACCTAATTTTGTCAGACATTTCGGACATCATATTGCACTGTACGATGTGGAAATAGTACTACTTATGTGAAACTATTCATAAACTGTATACATTTGTCAGTAGGCAATAGGATAAAGACTTCCGGCTCCACGGGCTGGTGCGAATATTTGAATGTCCCAATGTGCCAAACCGTTGGAATGTGACACACCTCTCCGCGTCCCTCGCTCTCCGTGCTCGCTCGAAAGCTAGAGCCTAACCGAAAACCAATCCCTCTTGCGTTCATTATTCGATATGGTGGCGACATATTTCGAATTTGCGAACGTGTCGTATCGGTTGTGAGGTTGGACTAGATTTTTACGAACGAGCGGAGCGAGCGAGCAACGGTCACAATTTCCAAGCTATACATATACCTTATATTGCCTTGCATATATTTCGTGTTATTACCTTATTATGTCAGCCATTTCGGACATCACATTGCACTGCACCATGAGGAAATAGTTCTATTTATATGAAACTATTCATAAACTGTAAACATTTGTCAGTAGGCAATAGGATAAAGACTACCGGCTCCTCGGGCTGGTGCGAATATTTCAACGTCAGTATGTGCCAAACCGTTGGATTGTGACACACCTCTCCGCGTCTATCGCTCGCTGTGCTCGCTCGAAAGCTATAGCCTAACCGAAAACCAATCCATCTTGCGTTCATTATTCGATATTTTGTGGCGACATATTTCGAATTTGCGAACGTGTCGGATTGGTTGTGAGGTTGGACAGGTTTTTTACGAGCGAGCGGAGCGAGCGAGCAACGATCACAATTTCCAAGCTATACATATCCCTTATATTGCATTGCATATAATTCGGGTTATTACCTAATTTTGTCAGACATTTCGGATATCACATTGCACTCTACGATGTGGAAAAAGTACTATTTATGTGAAACTATTCAAAAACTGTATACATTTGTCAGTAGGCAATATGATAAAGACTTCCGGCTCCTCGGGCTGGTGCGTATATTTCAATGTCCCCATGTGCCAAACCGTTGGATTGTGACACACCTCTCCGCGTCCCTCGCTCGTCGTGCTCGCTCGAAAGTTAAAGCATAACCGAAAACCAATCCCTCTTGCGTTAGTCATTCGACATGGAGGCGACTTATTTCAAATTTGGGAACGTGTCGGATCGGATGTGAGGTTGGACTAAATTTTTACGAGCGAGCGGAGCGAGCGAGCAACGATCACAATTTCCAAGCTATACATATACCTTATATTGCCTTGCATATATTTCGTGTTATTACCTAATTCTGTCAGCCATTTCGGACATCACATTGCACTGTGGTATGTGGAAATAGTACTATTTATGTGAAACTATTCATAAACTGTAAACATTTGTCAGTAGGCAATGGGATAAAGACTTCCGGCTCCTCGGGCTGGTGCGAATATCTCAACGTCAGTATGTGCCAAACCGTTGGATTGTGACACACCTCTCCGCGTCCCTCGCTCGTCGTGCTCGCTCGAAAGTTATAGCCTAACCGAAAACCAATCCCTCTTGCGTTCATTATTCGATATGGTGGCGACATATTTCGAATTTGCGAACGTGTCGTATCGGTTGTGAGGTTGGACTAGATTTTTACGAACGAGCGGAGCGAGCGAGCAACGGTCACAATTTCCAAGCTATACATATACCTTATATTGCCTTGCATATATTTCGTGTTATTACCTTATTTTGTCAGCCATTTCGGACATCACATTGCACTGCACTATGAGGAAATAGTTCTATTTATATGAAACTAATCATAAACTGTAAACATTTGTCAGTAGGCAATAGGATAAAGACTTCCGGCTCCTCGGGCTGGTGCGAATATTTCAACGTCAGTATGTGCCAAACCGTTGGATTGTGACACACCTCTCCGCGTCTATCGCTCGCTGTGCTCGCTCGAAAGCTATAGCCTAACCGAAAACCAATCCCTCTTGCGTTCACTATTCGATATTTTGTGGCGACATATTTCGAATTTGCGAACGTGTCGGATTGGTTGTGAGGTTGGACAGGATTTTTACGAGCGAGCGGAGCGAGCGAGCAACGATCACAATTTCCAAGCTATACATATACCTTATATTGCCTTGCATATATTTCGTGTTATTACCTACTTTTGTCAGCCATTTCGGACATCACATTGCACTGTACGATGTGGAAATGGTACTACTTATGTGAAACTATTCATAAACTGTATACATTTGTCAGTAGGCAATAGGATAAAGACTTCCGGCTCCTCGGGCTGGTGCGAATATTTGAATGTCCCAATGTGCCAAACCGTTGGATTGTGACACACCTCTCCGTTGTCCCTCGCTCGTCGTGCTCGCTCGAAAGTTAAAGCATAACCGAAAACCAATCCCTCTTGCGTTAGTCATTCGACATGGAGGCGACTTATTTCAAATTTGGGAACGTGTCGGATCGGATGTGAGGTTGGACTAAATTTTTACGAGCGGGCGGAGCGAGCGAGCAACGATCACAATTTCCAAGCTATACATATACCTTATATTGCCTTGCATATATTTCGTGTTATTACCTACTTTTGTCAGCCATTTCGGACATCACATTGCACTGTGGTATGTGGAAATAGTACTATTTATGTGAAACTATTCATAAACTGTAAACATTTGTCAGTAGGCAATAGGATAAAGACTTCCGGCTCCTCGGGCTGGTGCGAATATCTCAACGTCAGTATGTGCCAAACCGTTGGATTGTGACACACCTCTCCGCGTCCCTCGCTCGTCGTGCTCGCTCGAAAGTTATAGCCTAACCGAAAACCAATCCCTCTTGCGTTAGTCATTCGACATGGAGGCGACTTATTTCAAATTTGGGAACTCGTCGGATCGGATGTGAGGTTGGACTAAATTTTTACGAGCGAGCTGAGCGAGCGAGCAACGATCACAATTTCCAAGCTATACATATCCCTTATATTGCCTTGCATATAATTCGTGTTATTACCTAATTTTGTCAGACATTTCGGACATCATATTGCACTGTACGATGTGGAAATAGTACTACTTATGTGAAACTATTCATAAACTGTATACATTTGTCAGTAGGCAATAGGATAAAGACTTCCGGCTCCACGGGCTGGTGCGAATATTTGAATGTCCCAATGTGCCAAACCGTTGGAATGTGACACACCTCTCCGCGTCCCTCGCTCTCCGTGCTCGCTCGAAAGCTAGAGCCTAACCGAAAACCAATCCCTCTTGCGTTCATTATTCGATATGGTGGCGACATATTTCGAATTTGCGAACGTGTCGTATCGGTTGTGAGGTTGGACTAGATTTTTACGAACGAGCGGAGCGAGCGAGCAACGGTCACAATTTCCAAGCTATACATATACCTTATATTGCCTTGCATATATTTCGTGTTATTACCTTATTATGTCAGCCATTTCGGACATCACATTGCACTGCACCATGAGGAAATAGTTCTATTTATATGAAACTATTCATAAACTGTAAACATTTGTCAGTAGGCAATAGGATAAAGACTTCCGGCTCCTCGGGCTGGTGCGTATATTTCAATGTCCCCATGTGCCAAACCGTTGGATTGTGACACACCTCTCCGCGTCCCTCGCTCGTCGTGCTCGCTCGAAAGTTATAGCCTAACCGAAAACCAATCCCTCTTGCGTTAGTCATTCGACATGGAGGCGACTTATTTCAAATTTGGGAACTCGTCGGATCGGATGTGAGGTTGGACTAAATTTTTACGAGCGAGCGGAGCGAGCGAGCAACGATCACAATTTCCAAGCTATACATATACCTTATATTGCCTTGCATATATTTCGTGTTATTACCTACTTTTGTCAGCCATTTCGGACATCACATTGCACTGTGGTATGTGGAAATAGTACTATTTATGTGAAACTATTCATAAACTGTAAACATTTGTCAGTAGGCAATAGGATAAAGACTTCCGGCTCCTCGGGCTGGTGCGAATATTTGAATGTCCCAATGTGCCAAACCGTTGGATTGTGACACACCTCTCCGCGTCCCTCGCTCGCCGTGCTCGCTCGAAAGTTAAAGCATAACCGAAAACCAATCCCTCTTGCGTTAGTCATTCGACATGGAGGCGACTTATTTCAAATTTGGGAACGTGTCGGATCGGATGTGAGGTTGGACTAAATTTTTACGAGCGAGCGGAGCGAGCGAGCAACGATCACAATTTCCAAGCTATACATATACCTTATATTGCCTTGCATATATTTCGTGTTATTACCTACTTTTGTCAGCCATTTCGGACATCACATTGCACTGTACGATGTGGAAATGGTACTACTTATGTGAAACTATTCATAAACTGTATACATTTATCAGTAGGCAATAGGATAAAGACTTCCGGCTCCTCGGGCTGGTGCGAATATTTGGATGTCCCAATGTGCCAAACCGTTGGATTGTGACACACCTCTCCGTTGTCCCTCGCTCGTCGTGCTCGCTCGAAAGTTAAAGCATAACCGAAAACCAATCCCTCTTGCGTTAGTCATTCGACATGGAGGCGACTTATTTCAAATTTGGGAACGTGTCGGATCGGATGTGAGGTTGGACTAAATTTTTACGAGCGAGCGGAGCGAGCGAGCAACGATCACAATTTCCAAGCTATACATATATCTTATATTGCCTTGCATATATTTCGTGTTATTACCTACTTTTGTCAGCCATTTCGGACATCACATTGCACTGTGGTATGTGGAAATAGTACTATTTATGTGAAACTATTCATAAACTGTAAACATTTGTCAGTAGGCAATAGGATAAAGACTTCCGGCTCCTCGGGCTGGTGCGAATATCTCAACGTCAGTATGTGCCAAACCGTTGGATTGTGACACACCTCTCCGCGTCCCTCGCTCGTCGTGCTCGCTCGAAAGTTATAGCCTAACCGAAAACCAATCCCTCTTGCGTTAGTCATTCGACATGGAGGCGACTTATTTCAAATTTGGGAACTCGTCGGATCGGATGTGAGGTTGGACTAAATTTTTACGAGCGAGCGGAGCGAGCGAGCAACGATCACAATTTCCAAGCTATACATATCCCTTATATTGCCTTGCATATAATTCGTGTTATTACCTAATTTTGTCAGACATTTCGGACATCATATTGCACTGTACGATGTGGAAATAGTACTACTTATGTGAAACTATTCATAAACTGTATACATTTGTCAGTAGGCAATAGGATAAAGACTTCCGGCTCCACGGGCTGGTGCGAATATTTGAATGTCCCAATGTGCCAAACCGTTGGATTGTGACACACCTCTCCGCGTCCCTCGCTCTCCGTGCTCGCTCGAAAGCTAGAGCCTAACCGAAAACCAGTCCCTCTTGCGTTCATTATTCGATATGGTGGCGACATATTTCGAATTTGCGAACGTGTCGTATCGGTTGTGAGGTTGGACTAGATTTTTACGAACGAGCGGAGCGAGCGAGCAACGGTCACAATTTCCAAGCTATACATATACCTTATATTGCCTTGCATATATTTCGTGTTATTACCTTATTATGTCAGCCATTTCGGACATCACATTGCACTGCACCATGAGGAAATAGTTCTATTTATATGAAACTATTCATAAACTGTAAACATTTGTCAGTAGGCAATAGGATAAAGACTTCCGGCTCCTCGGGCTGGTGCATATATTTCAATGTCCCCATGTGCCAAACCGTTGGATTGTGACACACCTCTCCGCGTCCCTCGCTCGTCGTGCTCGCTCGAAAGTTATAGCCTAACCGAAAACCAATCCCTCTTGCGTTAGTCATTCGACATGGAGGCGACTTATTTCAAATTTGGGAACTCGTCGGATCGGATGTGAGGTTGGACTAAATTTTTACGAGCGAGCGGGGCGAGCGAGCAACGATCACAATTTCCAAGCTATACATATACCTTATATTGCCTTGCATATATTTCGTGTCATTACCTACTTTTGTCAGCCATTTCGGACATCACATTGCACTGTACGATGTGGAAATAGTACTACTTATGTGAAACTGTTCATAAACTGTATACATTTGTCAGTAGGCAATAGGATAAAGACTTCCGGCTCCTCGGGCTGGTGCGAATATTTGAATGTCCCAATGTGCCAAACAGTTGGATTGTGACACACCTCTCCGCGTCCCTCGCTCGTCGTGCTCGCTCGAAAGTTAAAGCATAACCGAAAACCAATCCCTCTTGCGTTAGTCATTCGACATGGAGGCGACTTATTTCAAATTTGGGAACGTGTCGGATCGGATGTGAGGTTGGACTAAATTTTTACGAGCGAGCGGAGTGAGCGAGCAACGATCACAATTTCCAAGCTATACATATACCTTATATTGCCTTGCATATATTTCGTGTTATTACCTACTTTTGTCAGCCATTTCGGACATCACATTGCACTGTGGTATGTGGAAATAGTACTATTTATGTGAAACTATTCATAAACTGTAAACATTTGTCAGTAGGCAATAGGATAAAGACTTCCGGCTCCTCGGGCTGGTGCGAATATTTGAATGTCCCAATGTGCCAAACCGTTGGATTGTGACACACCTCTCCGCGTCCCTCGCTCGTCGTGCTCGCTCGAAAGTTAAAGCATAACCGAAAACCAATCCCTCTTGCGTTAGTCATTCGACATGGAGGCGACTTATTTCAAATTTGGGAACGTGTCGGATCGGATGTGAGGTTGGACTAAATTTTTACGAGCGAGCGGAGCGAGCGAGCAACGATCACAATTTCCAAGCTATACATATACCTTATATTGCCTTGCATATATTTCGTGTTATTACCTACTTTTGTCAGCCATTTCGGACATCACATTGCACTGTACGATGTGGAAATGGTACTACTTATGTGAAACTATTCATAAACTGTATACATTTATCAGTAGGCAATAGGATAAAGACTTCCGGCTCCTCGGGCTGGTGCGAATATTTGAATGTCCCAATGTGCCAAACCGTTGGATTGTGACACACCTCTCCGTTGTCCCTCGCTCGTCGTGCTCGCTCGAAAGTTAAAGCATAACCGAAAACCAATCCCTCTTGCGTTAGTCATTCGACATGGAGGCGACTTATTTCAAATTTGGGAACGTGTCGGATCGGATGTGAGGTTGGACTAAATTTTTACGAGCGAGCGGAGCGAGCGAGCCACGATCACAATTTCCAAGCTATACATATATCTTATATTGCCTTGCATATATTTCGTGTTATTACCTACTTTTGTCAGCCATTTCGGACATCACATTGCACTGTGGTATGTGGAAATAGTACTATTTATGTGAAACTATTCATAAACTGTAAACATTTGTCAGTAGGCAATAGGATAAAGACTTCCGGCTCCTCGGGCTGGTGCGAATATCTCAACGTCAGTATGTGCCAAACCGTTGGATTGTGACACACCTCTCCGCGTCCCTCGCTCGTCGTGCTCGCTCGAAAGTTATAGCCTAACCGAAAACCAATCCCTCTTGCGTTAGTCATTCGACATGGAGGCGACTTATTTCAAATTTGGGAACTCGTCGGATCGGATGTGAGGTTGGACTAAATTTTTACGAGCGAGCGGAGCGAGCGAGCAACGATCACAATTTCCAAGCTATACATATCCCTTATATTGCCTTGCATATAATTCGTGTTATTACCTAATTTTGTCAGACATTTCGGACATCATATTGCACTGTACGATGTGGAAATAGTACTACTTATGTGAAACTATTCATAAACTGTATACATTTGTCAGTAGGCAATAGGATAAAGACTTCCGGCTCCACGGGCTGGTGCGAATATTTGAATGTCCCAATGTGCCAAACCGTTGGATTGTGACACACCTCTCCGCGTCCCTCGCTATCCGTGCTCGCTCGAAAGCTAGAGCCTAACCGAAAACCAATCCCTCTTGCGTTCATTATTCGACATGGAGGCGACTTATTTCAAATTTGGGAACTCGTCGGATCGGATGTGAGGTTGGACTAAATTTTTACGAGCGAGCGGAGCGAGCGAGCAACGATCACAATTTCCAAGCTATACATATACCTTATATTGCCTTGCATATATTTCGTGTCATTACCTACTTTTGTCAGCCATTTCGGACATCACATTGCACTGTACGATGTGGAAATAGTACTACTTATGTGAAACTATTCATAAGCTGTATACATTTGTCAGTAGGCAATAGGATAAAGACTTCCGGCTCCTCGGTCTGGTGCGAATATTTGAATGTCCCAATGTGCCAAACCGTTGGATTGTGACACACCTCTCCGCGTCTCTCGCTCGTCGTGCTCGCTCGAAAGTTAAAGCATAACCGAAAACCAATCCCTCTTGCGTTAGTCATTCGACATGGAGGCGACTTATTTCAAATTTGGGAACGTGTCGGATCGGATGTGAGGTTGGACTAAATTTTTACGAGCGAGCGGAGCGAGCGAGCTACGATCACAATTTCCAAGCTATACATGTACCTTATATTGCCTTGCATATATTTCGTGTTATTACTTACTTTTGTCAGCCATTTCGGACATCACATTGCACTGTGGTATGTGGAAATAGTACTATTTATGTGAAACTATTCATAAACTGTAAACATTTGTCAGTAGGCAATAGGATAAAGACTTCCGGCTCCTCGGGCTGGTGCGAATATTTCAACGTCAGTATGTGCCAAACCGTTGGATTGTGACACACCTCTCCGCGTCTATCGCTCGCTGTGCTCGCTCGAAAGCTATAGCCTAACCGAAAACCAATCCCTCTTGCGTTCATTATTCGATATGGTGGCGACATATTTCGAATTTGCGAACGTGTCGGATCGGTTGTGAGGTTGGACAGGATTTTTACGAGCGAGCGGAGCGAGCGAGCTACGATCACAATTTCCAAGCTTTACATATCCCTTATATTGCCTTGCATATAATTCGTGTTATTACCTAATTTTGTCAGACATTTCGGATATCACATTGCACTATACGATGTGGAAAAAGTACTATTTATGTGAAACTATTCAAAAACTGTATACATTTGTCGGTAGGCAATAGGATAAAGACTTCCGGCTCCTCGGGCTGGTGCGTATATTTCAATGTCCCCATGTGCCAAACCGTTGGATTGTGACACACCTCTCCGCGTCCCTCGCTGGTCGTGCTCGCTCGAAAGTTATAGCCTAACCGAAAACCAATCCCTCTTGCGTTAGTCATTCGACATGGAGGCGACTTATTTCAAATTTGGGAACTCGTCGGATCGGATGTGAGGTTGGACTAAATTTTTACGAGCGAGCGGAGCGAGCGAGCAACGATCACAATTTGCAAGCCATACATATACCTTATATTGCCTTGCATATATTTCGTGTTATTACCTAATTTTGTCAGACATTTCGGACATCACATTGCACTGTACGATGTGGAAATAGTACTATTTATGTGAAACTATTCATAAACTATAAACATTTGTCAGTAGGCAATAGGATAAAGACTTCAGGCTCCTCGGGCTGGTGCGAATATTTCAATGTCCGTATGTGCCAAACCGTTGGTTTGTGACACACCTTTACGCGTATCTCGCTCGCTGCGCTCGCTCGAAAACTATTGCCTAACCTAAAACCAATCCATCTTGCGTTCATTATTCGATATGGTGGCGACATTTTTCGAATTTGCGAACGTGTCGGATCGGTTGTGAGGTTGGACAGGATTTTTACGAGCGAGCGGAGCGAGCGAGCAACGATCACAATTTCCAAGCTATACATATACCTTATATTGCCTTGCATATATTTCGTGTTATTACCTTATTTCGTCAGCCATTTCGGACATCACATTGCACTGTACGATGTGGAAATAGTTCTGCTTATGTGAAACTATTCATAAACTGTATACATTTGTCAGTAGGCAATAGGATAAAGACTTCCGGCTCCTCTGGCTGGTGCGAATATTTGAATGTCCCAATGTGCCAAACCGTTGGATTGTGACACACCTCTCCGCGTCCCTCGCTCGTCGTGCTCGCTCGAAAGTTAAAGCATAACCGAAAACCAATCCCTCTTGCGTTAGTCATTCGACATGGAGGCGACTTATTTCAAATTTGGGAACGTGTCGGATCGGATGTGAGGTTGGACTAAATTTTTACGAGCGAGCGGAGCGAGCGAGCAACGATCACAATTTCCAAGCTATACATATATCTTATATTGCCTTGCATATATTTCGTGTTATTACCTAAGTCTGTCAGCCATTTCGGACATCACATTGCACTGTGGTATGTGGAAATAGTACTATTTATGTGAAACTATTCATAAACTGTAAACATTTGTCAGTAGGCAATAGGATAAAGACTTCCGGCTCCTCGGGCTGGCGCGAATATCTCAACGTCAGTATGTGCCAAACCGTTGGATTGTGACACACCTCTCCGCGTCCCTCGCTCGTCGTGCTCGCTCGAAAGTTATAGCCTAACCGAAAACCAATCCCTCTTGCGTTAGTCATTCGACATGGAGGCGACTTATTTCAAATTTGGGAACGTGTCGGATCGGATGTGAGGTTGGACTAAATTTTTACGAGCGAGCGGAGCGAGCGAGCAACGATCACAATTTGCAAGCCATACATATACCTTATATTGCCTTGCATATATTTCGTGTTATTACCTAATTTTGTCAGCCATTTCGGACATCACATTGCACTGTGGTATGTGGAAATAGTACTATTTATGTGAAACTATTCATAAACTATAAACATTTGTCAGTAGGCAATAGGATAAAGACTTCCGGCTCCTCTGGCTGGTGCGAATATTTGAATGTCCCAATGTCCCAAACCGTTGGAATGTGACACACCTCTCCGCGTCCCTCGCACGCCGTGCTCGCTCGAAAGCTATTGCCTAACCGAAAACCAATCCCTCTTGCGTTCATTATTCGATATGTTGGCGACATTTTTCGAATTTGCGAACGTGTCGGATCGGTTGTGAGGTTGGACAGGATTTTTACGAGCGAGCGGAGAGAGCGAGCAACGATCACAATTTCCAAGCTATACATATACCTTGTATTGCCTTGCATATAATTCGTGTTATTACCTAATTTTGTCAGACATTTCGGACATCACCGTACGATGTGGAAATAGTACTACTTATGTGAAACTATTCATAAACTGTATCTACTTGTCAGTAGGCAATAGGATAAAGACTTCCGGCTCTTCGGGCTGGTGCGAACATTTGAATGTCCCAATGTGCCAAACCGTTGGATTGTGACACACCTCTCCGCGTCCATCGCTCGTCGTGCTCGCTCGAAAGTTATAGCCTAATCGAAAACCAATCCCTCTTGCGTTAGTCATTCGACATGGAGGCGACTTATTCCAAATTTGGGAACGTGTCGGATCGGATGTGAGGTTGGACTAAATTTTTACGAGCGAGCGGAGCGAGCGAGCAACGGTCACAATTTCCAAGCTATACATATACCTTATATTGCCTTGCATATATTTCGTGTTATTACCTTATTATGTCAGCCATTTCGGACATCACATTGCACTGCACCATGAGGAAATAGTTCTCTTTATATGAAACTATTCATAAACTGTAAACATTTGTCAGTAGGCAATAGGATAAAGACTTCCGGCTCCTCGGGCTGGTGCGTATATTTCAATGTCCCCATGTGCCAAACCGTTGGATTGTGACACACCTCTCCGCGTCCCTCGCTCGTCGTGCTCGCTCGAAAGTTATAGCCTAACCGAAAACCAATCCCTCTTGCGTTAGTCATTCGACATGGAGGCGACTTATTTCAAATTTGGGAACTCGTCGGATCGGATGTGAGGTTGGACTAAATTTTTACGAGCGAGCGGGGCGAGCGAGCAACGATCACAATTTCCAAGCTATACATATACCTTATATTGCCTTGCATATATTTCGTGTCATTACCTACTTTTGTCAGCCATTTCGGACATCACATTGCACTGTACGATGTGGAAATAGTACTACTTATGTGAAACTGTTCATAAACTGTATACATTTGTCAGTAGGCAATAGGATAAAGACTTCCGGCTCCTCGAGCTGGTGCGAATATTTGAATGTCCCAATGTGCCAAACAGTTAGATTGTGACACACCTCTCCGCGTCCCTCGCTCGTCGTGCTCGCTCGAAAGTTAAAGCATAACCGAAAACCAATCCCTCTTGCGTTAGTCATTCGACATGGAGGCGACTTATTTCAAATTTGGGAACGTGTCGGATCGGATGTGAGGTTGGACTAAATTTTTACGAGCGAGCGGAGCGAGCGAGCAACGATCACAATTTCCAAGCTATACATATACCTTATATTGCCTTGCATATATTTCGTGTTATTACCTACTTTTGTCAGCCATTTCGGACATCACATTGCACTGTGGTATGTGGAAATAGTACTATTTATGTGAAACTATTCATAAACTGTAAACATTTGTCAGTAGGCAATAGGATAAAGACTTCCGGCTCCTCGGGCTGGTGCGAATATTTGAATGTCCCAATGTGCCAAACCGTTGGATTGTGATACACCTCTCCGCGTCCCTCGCTCGTCGTGCTCGCTCGAAAGTTAAAGCATAACCGAAAACCAATCCCTCTTGCGTTAGTCATTCGACATGGAGGCGACTTATTTCAAATTTGGGAACGTGTCGGATCGGATGTGAGGTTGGACTAAATTATTAGGAGCGAGCGGAGCGAGCGAGCAACGATCACAATTGCCAAGCTATACATATACCTTATATTGCCTTGCATATATTTCGTGTTATTACCTACTTTTGTCAGCCATTTCGGACATCACATTGCACTGTACGATGTGGAAATGGTACTACTTATGTGAAACTATTCATAAACTGTATACATTTATCAGTAGGCAATAGGATAAAGACTTCCGGCTCCTCGGGCTGGTGCGAATATTTGAATGTCCCAATGTGCCAAACCGTTGGATTGTGACACACCTCTCCGCGTCCCTCGCTCGTCGTGCTCGCTCGAAAGTTAAAGCATAACCGAAAACCAATCCCTCTTGCGTTAGTCATTCGACATGGAGGCGACTTATTTCAAATTTGGGAACGTGTCGGATCGGATGTGAGGTTGGACTAAATTTTTACGAGCGAGCGGAGCGAGCGAGCAACGATCACAATTTCCAAGCTATACATATATCTTATATTGCCTTGCATATATTTCGTGTTATTACCTAAGTCTGTCAGCCATTTCGGACATCACATTGCACTGTGGTATGTGGAAATAGTACTATTTATGTGAAACTATTCATAAACTGTAAACATTTGTCAGTAGGCAATAGGATAAAGACTTCCGGCTCCTCGGGCTGGTGCGAATATCTCAACGTCAGTATGTGCCAAACCGTTGGATTGTGACACACCTCTCCGCGTCCCTCGCTCGTCGTGCTCGCTCGAAAGTTATAGCCTAACCGAAAACCAATCCCTCTTGCGTTAGTCATTCGACATGGAGGCGACTTATTTCAAATTTGGGAACTCGTCGGATCGGATGTGAGGTTGGACTAAATTTTTACGAGCGAGCGGAGCGAGCGAGCAACGATCACAATTTCCAAGCTATACATATCCCTTATATTGCCTTGCATATAATTCGTGTTATTACCTAATTTTGTCAGACATTTCGGACATCATATTGCACTGTACGATGTGGAAATAGTACTACTTATGTGAAACTATTCATAAACTGTATACATTTGTCTGTAGGCAATAGGATAAAGACTTCCGGCTCCACGGGCTGGTGCGAATATTTGAATGTCCCAATGTGCCAAACCGTTGGATTGTGACACACCTCTCCGCGTACCTCGCTCACCGTGCTCGCTCGAAAGCTAGAGCCTAACCGAAAACCAATCCCTCTTGCGTTCATTATTCGATATGGTGGCGACATATTTCGAATTTGCGAACGTGTCGTATCGGTTGTGAGGTTGGACTAGATTTTTACGAACGAGCGGAGCGAGCGAGCAACGGTCACAATTTCCAAGCTATACATATACCTTATATTGCCTTGCATATATTTCGTGTTATTACCTTATTATGTCAGCCATTTCGGACATCACATTGCACTGCACCATGAGGAAATAGTTCTATTTATATGAAACTATTCATAAACTGTAAACATTTGTCAGTAGGCAATAGGATAAAGACTTCCGGCTCCTCGGGCTGGTGCGTATATTTCAATGTCCCCATGTGCCAAACCGTTGGATTGTGACACACCTCTCTGCGTCCCTCGCTCGTCGTGCTCGCTCGAAAGTTATAGCCTAACCGAAAACCAATCCCTCTTGCGTTAGTCATTCGACATGGAGGCGACTTATTTCAAATTTGGGAACTCGTCGGAACGGATGTGAGGTTGGACTAAATTTTTACGAGCGAGCGGAGCGAGCGAGCAACGATCACAATTTCCAAGCTATACATATACCTTATATTGCCTTGCATATATTTCGTGTCATTACCTACTTTTGTCAGCCATTTCGGACATCACATTGCACTGTACGATGTGGAAATAGTACTACTTATGTGAAACTATTCAAAAACTGTATACATTTGTCGGTAGGCAATAGGATAAAGACTTCCGGCTCCTCGGGCTGGTGCGTATATTTCAATGTCCCCATGTGCCAAACCGTTGGATTGTGACACACCTCTCCGCGTCCCTCGCTGGTCGTGCTCGCTCGAAAGTTATAGCCTAACCGAAAACCAATCCCTCTTGCGTTAGTCATTCGACATGGAGGCGACTTATTTCAAATTTGGGAACTCGTCGGATCGGATGTGAGGTTGGACTAAATTTTTACGAGCGAGCGGAGCGAGCGAGCAACGATCACAATTTGCAAGCCATACATATACCTTATATTGCCTTGCATATATTTCGTGTTATTACCTAATTTTGTCAGACATTTCGGACATCACATTGCACTGTACAATGTGGAAATAGTACTATTTATGTGAAACTATTCATAAACTATAAACATTTGTCAGTAGGCAATAGGATAAAGACTTCAGGCTCCTCGGGCTGGTGCGAATATTTCAATGTCCGTATGTGCCAAACCGTTGGTTTGTGACACACCTTTACGCGTATCTCGCTCGCTGCGCTCGCTCGAAAACTATTGCCTAACCTAAAACCAATCCATCTTGCGTTCATTATTCGATATGGTGGCGACATTTTTCGAATTTGCGAACGTGTCGGATCGGTTGTGAGGTTGGACAGGATTTTTACGAGCGAGCGGAGCGAGCGAGCAACGATCACAATTTCCAAGCTATACATATACCTTATATTGCCTTGCATATATTTCGTGTTATTACCTTATTTCGTCAGCCATTTCGGACATCACATTGCACTGTACGATGTGGAAATAGTTCTGCTTATGTGAAACTATTCATAAACTGTATACATTTGTCAGTAGGCAATAGGATAAAGACTTCCGGCTCCTCTGGCTGGTGCGAATATTTGAATGTCCCAATGTGCCAAACCGTTGGATTGTGACACACCTCTCCGCGTCCCTCGCTCGTCGTGCTCGCTCGAAAGTTAAAGCATAACCGAAAACCAATCCCTCTTGCGTTAGTCATTCGACATGGAGGCGACTTATTTCAAATTTGGGAACGTGTCGGATCGGATGTGAGGTTGGACTAAATTTTTACGAGCGAGCGGAGCGAGCGAGCAACGATCACAATTTCCAAGCTATACATATATCTTATATTGCCTTGCATATATTTCGTGTTATTACCTAATCTTGTCAGCCATTTCGGACATCACATTGCACTGTGGTATGTGGAAATAGTACTATTTATGTGAAACTATTCATAAACTGTAAACATTTGTCAGTAGGCAATAGGATAAAGACTTCCGGCTCCTCGGGCTGGCGCGAATATCTCAACGTCAGTATGTGCCAAACCGTTGGATTGTGACACACCTCTCCGCGTCCCTCGCTCGTCGTGCTCGCTCGAAAGTTATAGCCTAACCGAAAACCAATCCCTCTTGCGTTAGTCATTCGACATGGAGGCGACTTATTTCAAATTTGGGAACGTGTCGGATCGGATGTGAGGTTGGACTAAATTTTTACGAGCGAGCGGAGCGAGCGAGCAACGATCACAATTTGCAAGCCATACATATACCTTATATTGCCTTGCATATATTTCGTGTTATTACCTAATTTTGTCAGCCATTTCGGACATCACATTGCACTGTGGTATGTGGAAATAGTACTATTTATGTGAAACTATTCATAAACCGTAAACATTTGTCAGTAGGCAATAGGATAAAGACTTCCGGCTCCTCTGGCTGGTGCGAATATTTGAATGTCCCAATGTCCCAAACCGTTGGAATGTGACACACCTCTCCGCGTCCCTCGCACGCCGTGCTCGCTCGAAAGCTATTGCCTAACCGAAAACCAATCCCTCTTGCGTTCATTATTCGATATGTTGGCGACATTTTTCGAATTTGCGAACGTGTCGGATCGGTTGTGAGGTTGGACAGGATTTTTACGAGCGAGCGGAGAGAGCGAGCAACGATCACAATTTCCAAGCTATACATATACCTTGTATTGCCTTGCATATAATTCGTGTTATTACCTAATTTTGTCAGACATTTCGGACATCACCGTACGATGTGGAAATAGTACTACTTATGTGAAACTATTCATAAACTGTATCTACTTGTCAGTAGGCAATAGGATAAAGACTTCCGGCTCTTCGGGCTGGTGCGAACATTTGAATGTCCCAATGTGCCAAACCGTTGGATTGTGACACACCTCTCCGCGTCCATCGCTCGTCGTGCTCGCTCGAAAGTTATAGCCTAATCGAAAACCAATCCCTCTTGCGTTAGTCATTCGACATGGAGGCGACTTATTCCAAATTTGGGAACGTGTCGGATCGGATGTGAGGTTGGACTAAATTTTTACGAGCGAGCGGAGCGAGCGAGCAACGGTCACAATTTCCAAGCTATACATATACCTTATATTGCCTTGCATATATTTCGTGTTATTACCTTATTATGTCAGCCATTTCGGACATCACATTGCACTGCACCATGAGGAAATAGTTCTCTTTATATGAAACTATTCATAAACTGTAAACATTTGTCAGTAGGCAATAGGATAAAGACTTCCGGCTCCTCGGGCTGGTGCGTATATTTCAATGTCCCCATGTGCCAAACCGTTGGATTGTGACACACCTCTCCGCGTCCCTCGCTCGTCGTGCTCGCTCGAAAGTTATAGCCTAACCGAAAACCAATCCCTCTTGCGTTAGTCATTCGACATGGAGGCGACTTATTTCAAATTTGGGAACTCGTCGGATCGGATGTGAGGTTGGACTAAATTTTTACGAGCGAGCGGGGCGAGCGAGCAACGATCACAATTTCCAAGCTATACATATACCTTATATTGCCTTGCATATATTTCGTGTCATTACCTACTTTTGTCAGCCATTTCGGACATCACATTGCACTGTACGATGTGGAAATAGTACTACTTATGTGAAACTGTTCATAAACTGTATACATTTGTCAGTAGGCAATAGGATAAAGACTTCCGGCTCCTCGAGCTGGTGCGAATATTTGAATGTCCCAATGTGCCAAACAGTTAGATTGTGACACACCTCTCCGCGTCCCTCGCTCGTCGTGCTCGCTCGAAAGTTAAAGCATAACCGAAAACCAATCCCTCTTGCGTTAGTCATTCGACATGGAGGCGACTTATTTCAAATTTGGGAACGTGTCGGATCGGATGTGAGGTTGGACTAAATTTTTACGAGCGAGCGGAGCGAGCGAGCAACGATCACAATTTCCAAGCTATACATATACCTTATATTGCCTTGCATATATTTCGTGTTATTACCTACTTTTGTCAGCCATTTCGGACATCACATTGCACTGTGGTATGTGGAAATAGTACTATTTATGTGAAACTATTCATAAACTGTAAACATTTGTCAGTAGGCAATAGGATAAAGACTTCCGGCTCCTCGGGCTGGTGCGAATATTTGAATGTCCCAATGTGCCAAACCGTTGGATTGTGATACACCTCTCCGCGTCCCTCGCTCGTCGTGCTCGCTCGAAAGTTAAAGCATAACCGAAAACCAATCCCTCTTGCGTTAGTCATTCGACATGGAGGCGACTTATTTCAAATTTGGGAACGTGTCGGATCGGATGTGAGGTTGGACTAAATTATTAGGAGCGAGCGGAGCGAGCGAGCAACGATCACAATTGCCAAGCTATACATATACCTTATATTGCCTTGCATATATTTCGTGTTATTACCTACTTTTGTCAGCCATTTCGGACATCACATTGCACTGTACGATGTGGAAATGGTACTACTTATGTGAAACTATTCATAAACTGTATACATTTATCAGTAGGCAATAGGATAAAGACTTCCGGCTCCTCGGGCTGGTGCGAATATTTGAATGTCCCAATGTGCCAAACCGTTGGATTGTGACACACCTCTCCGCGTCCCTCGCTCGTCGTGCTCGCTCGAAAGTTAAAGCATAACCGAAAACCAATCCCTCTTGCGTTAGTCATTCGACATGGAGGCGACTTATTTCAAATTTGGGAACTCGTCGGATCGGATGTGAGGTTGGACTAAATTTTTACGAGCGAGCGGGGCGAGCGAGCAACGATCACAATTTCCAAGCTATACATATACCTTATATTGCCTTGCATATATTTCGTGTCATTACCTACTTTTGTCAGCCATTTCGGACATCACATTGCACTGTACGATGTGGAAATAGTACTACTTATGTGAAACTGTTCATAAACTGTATACATTTGTCAGTAGGCAATAGGATAAAGACTTCCGGCTCCTCGAGCTGGTGCGAATATTTGAATGTCCCAATGTGCCAAACAGTTAGATTGTGACACACCTCTCCGCGTCCCTCGCTCGTCGTGCTCGCTCGAAAGTTAAAGCATAACCGAAAACCAATCCCTCTTGCGTTAGTCATTCGACATGGAGGCGACTTATTTCAAATTTGGGAACGTGTCGGATCGGATGTGAGGTTGGACTAAATTTTTACGAGCGAGCGGAGCGAGCGAGCAACGATCACAATTTCCAAGCTATACATATACCTTATATTGCCTTGCATATATTTCGTGTTATTACCTACTTTTGTCAGCCATTTCGGACATCACATTGCACTGTGGTATGTGGAAATAGTACTATTTATGTGAAACTATTCATAAACTGTAAACATTTGTCAGTAGGCAATAGGATAAAGACTTCCGGCTCCTCGGGCTGGTGCGAATATTTGAATGTCCCAATGTGCCAAACCGTTGGATTGTGATACACCTCTCCGCGTCCCTCGCTCGTCGTGCTCGCTCGAAAGTTAAAGCATAACCGAAAACCAATCCCTCTTGCGTTAGTCATTCGACATGGAGGCGACTTATTTCAAATTTGGGAACGTGTCGGATCGGATGTGAGGTTGGACTAAATTATTAGGAGCGAGCGGAGCGAGCGAGCAACGATCACAATTGCCAAGCTATACATATACCTTATATTGCCTTGCATATATTTCGTGTTATTACCTACTTTTGTCAGCCATTTCGGACATCACATTGCACTGTACGATGTGGAAATGGTACTACTTATGTGAAACTATTCATAAACTGTATACATTTATCAGTAGGCAATAGGATAAAGACTTCCGGCTCCTCGGGCTGGTGCGAATATTTGAATGTCCCAATGTGCCAAACCGTTGGATTGTGACACACCTCTCCGCGTCCCTCGCTCGTCGTGCTCGCTCGAAAGTTAAAGCATAACCGAAAACCAATCCCTCTTGCGTTAGTCATTCGACATGGAGGCGACTTATTTCAAATTTGGGAACGTGTCGGATCGGATGTGAGGTTGGACTAAATTTTTACGAGCGAGCGGAGCGAGCGAGCAACGATCACAATTTCCAAGCTATACATATATCTTATATTGCCTTGCATATATTTCGTGTTATTACCTAATTTTGTCAGCCATTTCGGACATCACATTGCACTGTGGTATGTGGAAATAGTACTATTTATGTGAAACTATTCATAAACTGTAAACATTTGTCAGTAGGCAATAGGATAAAGACTTCCGGCTCCTCGGGCTGGTGCGAATATCTCAACGTCAGTATGTGCCAAACCGTTGGATTGTGACACACCTCTCCGCGTCCCTCGCTCGTCGTGCTCGCTCGAAAGTTATAGCCTAACCGAAAACCAATCCCTCTTGCGTTAGTCATTCGACATGGAGGCGACTTATTTCAAATTTGGGAACTCGTCGGATCGGATGTGAGGTTGGACTAAATTTTTACGAGCGAGCGGAGCGAGCGAGCAACGATCACAATTTCCAAGCTATACATATCCCTTATATTGCCTTGCATATAATTCGTGTTATTACCTAATTTTGTCAGACATTTCGGACATCATATTGCACTGTACGATGTGGAAATAGTACTACTTATGTGAAACTATTCATAAACTGTATACATTTGTCTGTAGGCAATAGGATAAAGACTTCCGGCTCCACGGGCTGGTGCGAATATTTGAATGTCCCAATGTGCCAAACCGTTGGATTGTGACACACCTCTCCGCGTACCTCGCTCACCGTGCTCGCTCGAAAGCTAGAGCCTAACCGAAAACCAATCCCTCTTGCGTTCATTATTCGATATGGTGGCGACATATTTCGAATTTGCGAACGTGTCGTATCGGTTGTGAGGTTGGACTAGATTTTTACGAACGAGCGGAGCGAGCGAGCAACGGTCACAATTTCCAAGCTATACATATACCTTATATTGTCTTGCATATATTTCGTGTTATTACCTTATTATGTCAGCCATTTCGGACATCACATTGCACTGCACCATGAGGAAATAGTTCTATTTATATGAAACTATTCATAAACTGTAAACATTTGTCAGTAGGCAATAGGATAAAGACTTCCGGCTCCTCGGGCTGGTGCGTATATTTCAATGTCCCCATGTGCCAAACCGTTGGATTGTGACACACCTCTCTGCGTCCCTCGCTCGTCGTGCTCGCTCGAAAGTTATAGCCTAACCGAAAACCAATCCCTCTTGCGTTAGTCATTCGACATGGAGGCGACTTATTTCAAATTTGGGAACTCGTCGGAACGGATGTGAGGTTGGACTAAATTTTTACGAGCGAGCGGAGCGAGCGAGCAACGATCACAATTTCCAAGCTATACATATACCTTATATTGCCTTGCATATATTTCGTGTCATTACCTACTTTTGTCAGCCATTTCGGACATCACATTGCACTGTACGATGTGGAAATAGTACTACTTATGTGAAACTATTCATAAACTGTATACATTTGTCAGTAGGCAATAGGATAAAGACTTCCGGCTCCTCGGGCTGGTGCGAATATTTGAATGTCCCAATGTGCCAAACAGTTGGATTGTGACACACCTCTCCGCGTCCCTCGCTCGTCGTGCTCGCTCGAAAGTTAAAGCATAACCGAAAACCAATCCCTCTTGCGTTAGTCATTCGACATGGAGGCGACTTATTTCAAATTTGGGAACGTGTCGGATCGGATGTGAGGTTGGACTAAATTTTTACGAGCGAGCGGAGCGAGCGAGCAACGATCACAATTTCCAAGCTATACATATACCTTATATTGCCTTGCATATATTTCGTGTTATTACCTACTTTTGTCAGCCATTTCGGACATCACATTGCACTGTGGTATGTGGAAATAGTACTATTTATGTGAAACTATTCATAAACTGTAAACATTTGTCAGTAGGCAATAGGATAAAGACTTCCGGCTCCTCGGGCTGGTGCGAATATTTGAATGTCCCAATGTGCCAAACCGTTGGATTGTGACACACCTCTCCGCGTCTCTCGCTCGTCGTGCTCGCTCGAAAGTTAAAGCATAACCGAAAACCAATCCCTCTTTCGTTAGTCATTCGACATGGAGGCGACTTATTTCAAACTTGGGAACGTGTCGGATCGGATGTGAGGTTGGACTAAATTTTGACGAGCGAGCGGAGCGAGCGAGCAACGATCACAATTTCCAAGCTATACATATACCTTATATTGCCTTGCATATATTTCGTGTTATTACTTACTTTTGTCAGCCATTTCGGACATCACATTGCACTGTGGTATGTGGAAATAGTACTATTTATGTGAAACTATTCATAAACTGTAAACATTTGTCAGTAGGCAATAGGATAAAGACTTCCGGCTCCTCGGGCTGGTGCGAACATTTCAACGTCAGTATGTGCCAAACCGTTGGATTGTGACACACCTCTCCGCGTATCTCGCTCGCTGCGCTCGCTCGAAAACTATTGCCTAACCTAAAACCAATCCATCTTGCGTTCATTATTCGATATGGTGGCGACATTTTTCGAATTTGCGAACGTGTCGGATCGGTTGTGAGGTTGGACAGGATTTTTACGAGCGAGCGGAGCGAGCGAGCAACGATCACAATTTCCAAGCTATACATATACCTTATATTGCCTTGCATATATTTCGTGTTATTACCTTATTTCGTCAGCCATTTCGGACATCACATTGCACTGTACGATGTGGAAATAGTACTGCTTATGTGAAACTATTCATAAACTGTATACATTTGTCAGTAGGCAATAGGATAAAGACTTCCGGCTCCTCTGGCTGGTGCGAATATTTGAATGTCCCAATGTCCCAAACCGTTGGAATGTGACACACCTCTCCGCGTCCCTCGCACGCCGTGCTCGCTCGAAAGCTATAGCCTAACCTAAAACAAATCCCTCTTGCGTTCATTATTCGATATGGTGGCGACATATTTCGAATTTGCGAACGTGTCGGATCGGTTGTGAGGTTGGACAGGATTTTTACGAGCGAGCGGAGAGAGCGAGCAACGATCACAATTTCCAAGCTATACATATACCTTGTATTGCCTTGCATATAATTCGTGTTATTACCTAATTTTGTCAGACATTTCGGACATCACCGTACGATGTGGAAATAGTACTACTTATGTGAAACTATTCATAAACTGTATCTACTTGTCAGTAGGCAATAGGATAAAGACTTCCGGCTCCTCGGGCTGGTGCGAACATTTGAATGTCCCAATGTGCCAAACCGTTGGTTTGTGACAAACCATTACGCGTATCTCGCTCGCTGCGCTCGCTCGAAAACTATAGCCTAACCTAAAACAAATCCACCTTGCGTTCATTATTCGATATGGTGGCGACATATTTCGAATTTGCGAACGTGTCGGATCGGTTGTGAGGTTGGAGAGGATTTTTGCGAGCGAGCAACGATCACAATTTCCAAGCAATACATATACCTTATATTGCCTTGCAAACAATTCGTGTTATTACCTAATTTTGTCAGACATTTCGGTCATCACATTGCACTGTACGATGTGGAAATAGTACCTCTTATGTGAAACTATTCATAAACTGTATACATTTGTCAGTAGGCAATTAAAGACTTCCGGCTCCTCTGGCTGGTGCGAATATTTGAATGTCCCAATGTGCCAAACCGTTGGATTGTGACACACCTCTCCGCGTCTATCGCTCGTCGTGCTCGCTCGAAAGTTATAGCCTAACCGAAAACCAATCCCTCTTGCGTTCATTATTCGATATGTTGGCGACATATTTCGAATTTGCGAACGTGTCGGATCGGCTGTGAGGTTGGACTAGATTTTTACGAGCGAGCGGAGCGAGCCAGCAACGGTCACAATTTCCAAGCTATACATATTCCTTATATTGCCTTGCATATATTTCGCGTTATTACCGTATTTTGTCAGCCATTTCGGACATCACATTGCACTGTAGTATGTAGAGATAGTACTATTTACGTGAAACTATTCATAAACTGTAAACATTTGTCAGTAGGCAATAGGATAAAGACTTCCGGCTCCTCGGGCTGGTGCGAATATTTGAATGTCCCAATGTGCCAAACCGTTGGATTGTGACACACCTCTCCGCGTCCCTCGCTCGCCGTGCTCGCTCGAAAGCTATAGTCTAACCGAAAACCAATCCCTCTTGCGTTCATTATTCGATATGGTGGCGACATATTTCGAATTTGCGAACGTGTCGGGTCGGTTGTGAGGTTGGACTAGATTTTTACGAGCGCGCGGAGCGAGCGAGCAACGGTCACAATTTCCAAGCTATACATATTCCTTATATTGCCTTGCATATAATTCGTGTTATTACCTAATTTTATCAGACATTTCGGACATCACATTGCACTGTACGATATGGAAATAGTACTACTTATGTCAAACTATTCATAAACTGTAAACATTTGTCAGTAGGCAATAGGATAAAGACTTCCGGCTCCTCGGGCTGGTGCGAATATTTCAACGTCAGTATGTGCCAAACCGTTGGATTGTGACACACCTCTCCGCGTCACTCGCTCGTCGTGCTCGCTCGAAAGTTATAGCCTAACCGAAAACCAATCCCTCTTGCGTTAGTCATTCGACATGGAGGCGACTTATTTCAAATTTGGGAACTCGTCGGATCGGATGTGAGGTTGGACTAAATTTTTACGAGCGAGGGGAGCGAGCGAGCAACGATCACAATTTCCAAGCTATACATATACCTTATATTGCCTTGCATATATTTCGTGTTATTACCTACTTTTGTCAGCCATTTCGGACATCACATTGCACTGTACGATGTGGAAATAGTACTACTTATGTGAAACTATTCATAAACTGAAACATTTGTCAGTAGGCAATAGGATAAAGACTTCCGGCTCCTCGGGCTGGTGCGAATATTTGAATGTCCCAATGTGCCAAACCGTTGGATTGTGTCACACCTCTCCGCGCCCCTCGCTCGTCGTGCTCGCTCGAAAGTTAAAGCATAACCGAAAACCAATCCCTCTTGCGTTAGTCATTCGACATGGAGGCGACTTATTTCAAATTTGGGAACGTGTCGGATCGGATGTGAGGTTGGACTAAATTTTTACGAGCGAGCGGAGCGAGCGAGCAACGATCACAATTTCCAAGCTATACATATACCTTATATTGCCTTGCATATATTTCGTGTTATTATCTACTTTTGTCAGCCATTTCGGACATCACATTGCACTGTGGTATGTGGAAATAGTACTATTTATGTGAAACTATTCATAAACTGTAAACATTTGTCAGTAGGCAATAGGATAAAGACTTCCGGCTCCTCGGGCTGGTGCGAATATTTCAACGTCCCCATGTGCCAAACCGTTGGATTGTGACACACCTCTCTGCGTCCCTCGCTCGTCGTGCTCGCTCGAAAGTTATAGCCTAACCGAAAACCAATCCCTCTTGCGTTAGTCATTCGACATGGAGGCGACTTATTTCAAATTTGGGAACTCGTCGGATCGGATGTGAGGTTGGACTAAATTTTTACGAGCGAGCGGAGCGAGCGAGCAACGATCACAATTTCCAAGCTATACATATACCTTATATTGCCTTGCATATATTTCGTGTTATTACCTACTTTTGTCAGCCATTTCGGACATCACATTGCACTGTGGTATGTGGAAATAGTACTATTTATGTGAAACTATTCATAAACTGTAAACATTTGTCAGTAGGCAATAGGATAAAGACTTCCGGCTCCTCGGGCTGGTGCGAATATTTGAATGTCCCAATGTGCCAAACCGTTGGATTGTGGCACACCTCTCCGCGTCTCTCGCTCGTCGTGCTCGCTCGAAAGTTAAAGCATAACCGAAAACCAATCCCTCTTGCGTTAGTCATTCGACATGGAGGCGACTTATTTCAAATTTGGGAACGTGTCGGATCGGATGTGAGGTTGGGCTAAATTTTTACGAGCGAGCGGAGCGAGCGAGCAACGATCACAATTTCCAAGCTATACATATATCTTATATTGCCTTGCATATATTTCGCGTTATTACCTACTTTTGTCAGCCATTTCGGACATCACATTGCACTGTGGTATGTGGAAATAGTACTATTTATGTGAAACTATTCATAAACTGTAAACATTTGTCAGTAGGCAATAGGATAAAGACTTCCGGCTCCTCGGGCTGGTGCGAATATCTCAACGTCAGTATGTGCCAAACCTTTGGATTGTGACACACCTCTCCGCGTCCCTCGCTCGTCGTGCTCGCTCGAAAGCTATTGCCTAACCGAAAACCAATCCCTCTTGCGTTCATTATTCGATATGTTGGCGACATTTTTCGAATTTGCGAACGTGTCGGATCGGTTGTGAGGTTGGACAGGATTTTTACGAGCGAGCGGAGAGAGCGAGCAACGATCACAATTTCCAAGCTATACATATACCTTGTATTGCCTTGCATATAATTCGTGTTATTACCTAATTTTGTCAGACATTTCGGACATCACCGTACGATGTGGAAATAGTACTACTTATGTGAAACTATTCATAAACTGTATCTACTTGTCAGTAGGCAATAGGATAAAGACTTCCGGCTCCTCGGGCTGGTGCGAACATTTGAATGTCCCAATGTGCCAAACCGTTGGATTGTGACACACCTCTCCGCGTCCATCGCTCGTCGTGCTCGCTCGAAAGTTATAGCCTAACCGAAAACCAATCCCTCTTGCGTTAGTCATTCGACATGGAGGCGACTTATTTCAAGTTTGGGAACGTGTCGGATCGGATGTGAGGTTGGACTAAATTTTTACGAGCGAGCGGAGCGAGCGAGCAACGATCACAATTTGCAAGCCATACATATACCTTATATTGTCTTGCATATATTTCGTGTTATTACCTAATTTTGTCAGACATTTCGGACATCACATTGCACTGTACGATTTGGAAATAGTACTATTTATGTGAAACTATGCATAAACTGTAAACATTTGTCAGTAGGCAATAGGATAAAGACTTCCGGCTCCTCGGGCTGGTGCGAATATTTCAATGTCAGTATGTGCCAAACCGTTAGTTTGTGACACACCATTACGCGTATCTCGCTCGCTGCGCTCGCTCGAAAACTATAGCCTAACCTAAAACCAATCCACCTTGCGTTCATTATTCGATATGGTGGCGACATATTTCGAATTTGCGAACGTGTCGGATCGGTTGTGAGGTTGGAGAGGATTTTTGCGAGCGAGCAACGATCACAATTTCCAAGCTATACATATACCTTATATTGCCTTGCATACAATTCGTGTTATTACCTAATTTTGTCAGACATTTCGGTCATCACATTGCACTGTACGATGTGGAAATAGTACCTCTTATGTGAAACTATTCATAAACTGTATACATTTGTCAGTAGGCAATTAAAGACTTCCGGCTCCTCGGGCTGGTGCGAATATTTGAATGTCCCAATGTGCCAAACCGTTGGATTGTGACACACCTCTCCGCGTCCCTCGCTCTCCGTGCTCGCTCGAAAGCTAGAGCCTAACCTAAAACCAATCCCTCTTGCGTTCATTATTCGATATGGTGGCGACATATTTCGAATTTGCGAACGTGTCGTATCGGTTGTGAGGTTGGACTAGATTTTTACGAACGAGCGGAGCGAGCGAGCAACGGTCACAATTTCCAAGCTATACATATACCTTATATTGCCTTGCATATATTTCGTGTTATTACCTTATTTTGTCAGCCATTTCGGACGTCACATTGCACTGCACTATGAGGAAATAGTTCTATTTATATGAAACTATTCATAAACTGTAAACATTTGTCAGTAGGCAATAGGATAAAGACTTCCGGCTCCTCGGGCTGGTGCGTATATTTCAATGTCCCCATGCGCCAAACCGTTGGATTGTGACACACCTCTCCGCGTCCCTCGCTCGTCGTGCTCGCTCGAAAGTTATAGCCTAACCGAAAACCAATCCCTCATGCGTTAGTCATTCGACATGGAGGCGACTTATTTCAAATTTGGGAATTCGTCGGATCGGTTGTGAGGTTGGACTAAATTTTTACGAGCGAGCGGAGCGAGCGAGCAACGACCACAATTTGCAAGCCATACATATACCTTATATTGCCTTGCATACAATTCGTGTTATTATCTAATTTTGTCAGACATTTCGGACATCACATTGCACTGTACGATGTGGAAATAGTACTACTTATGTGAAACTATTCATAAACTGTATACATTTGTCAGTATGCAATAGGATAAAGACTTCCGGCTCCTCGGGCTGGTGCGAACATTTGAATGTCCCAATGTGCCAAACCGTTGGATTGTGACACACCTCTCCGCGTCCATCGCTCGTCGTGCTCGCTCGAAAGTTATAGCCTAACCGAAAACCAATCCCTCTTGCGTTAGTCATTCGACATGGAGGCGACTTATTCCAAATTTGGGAACGTGTCGGATCGGATGTGAGGTTGGACTAAATTTTTACGAGCGAGCGGAGCGAGCGAGCAACGATCACAATTTGCAAGCTATACATATCCCTTATATTGCCTTGCATATAATTCGTGTTATTACCTAATTTTGTCAGACATTTCGGATATCACATTGCACTATACGATGTGGAAATAGTACTATTTATGTGAAACTATGCATAAACTGTAAACATTTGTCAGTAGGCAATAGGATAAAGACTTCCGGCTCCTCGGGCTGGTGCGAATATTTCAATGTCAGTATGTGCCAAACCGTTGGTTTGTGACACACCATTACGCGTATCTCGCTCGCTGCGCTCGCTCGAAAACTATAGCCTAACCTAAAACCAATCCACCTTGCGTTCATTATTCGATATGGTGGCGACATATTTCGAATTTGCGAACGTGTCGGATCGGTTGTGAGGTTGGAGAGGATTTTTGCGAGCGAGCAACGATCACAATTTCCAAGCTATACATATACCTTATATTGCCTTGCATACAATTCGTGTTATTACCTAATTTTGTCAGACATTTCGGTCATCACATTGCACTGTACGATGTGGTAATAGTACCTCTTATGTGAAACTATTCATAAACTGTATACATTTGTCAGTAGGCAATTAAAGACTTCCGGCTCCTCGGGCTGGTGCGAATATTTGAATGTCCCAATGTGCCAAACCGTTGGATTGTGACACACCTCTCCGCGTCCCTCGCTCTCCGTGCTCGCTCGAAGGCTAGAGCCTAACCGAAAACCAATCCCTCTTGCGTTCATTATTCGATATGGTGGCGACATATTTCGAATTTGCGAACGTGTCGTATCGGTTGTGAGGTTGGACTAGATTTTTACGAACGAGCGGAGCGAGCGAGCAACGGTCACAATTTCCAAGCTATACATATACCTTATATTGCCTTGCATATATTTCGTGTTATTACCTTATTTTGTCAGCCATTTCGGACGTCACATTGCACTGCACTATGAGGAAATAGTTCTATTTATATGAAACTATTCATAAACTGTAAACATTTGTCAGTAGGCAATAGGATAAAGACTTCCGGCTCCTCGGGCTGGTGCGTATATTTCAATGTCCCCATGTGCCAAACCGTTGGATTGTGACACACCTCTCCGCGTCCCTCGCTCGTCGTGCTCGCTCGAAAGTTATAGCCTAACCGAAAACCAATCCCTCATGCGTTAGTCATTCGACATGGAGGCGACTTATTTCAAATTTGGGAATTCGTCGGATCGGATGTGAGGTTGGACTAAATTTTTACGAGCGAGGGGAGCGAGCGAGCAACGATCACAATTTCCAAGCTATACATATACCTTATATTGCCTTGCATATATTTCGTGTTATTACCTACTTTTGTCAGCCATTTCGGACATCACATTGCACTGTACGATGTGGAAATAGTACTACTTATGTGAAACTATTCATAAACTGTATACATTTGTCAGTAGGCAATAGGATAAAGACTTCCGGCTCCTCGGGCTGGTGCGAATATTTGAATGTCCCAATGTGCCAAACCGTTGGATTGTGACACACCTCTCCGCGTCCCTCGCTCGTCGTGCTCGCTCGAAAGTTAAAGCATAACCGAAAACCAATCCCTCTTGCGTTAGTCATTCGACTTGGAGGCGACTTATTTCAAATTTGGGAACGTGTCGGATCGGATGTGACGTTGGACTAAATTTTTACGAGCGAGCGGAGCGAGCGAGCAACGATCACAATTTCCAAGCTATACATATACCTTATATTGCCTTGCATATATTTCGCGTTATTACCTACTTTTGTCAGCCATTCCGGACATCACATTGCACTGTGGTATGTGGAAATAGTACTATTTATGTGAAACTATTCATAAACTGTAAACATTTGTCAGTAGGCAATAGGATAAAGACTTCCGGCTCCTCGGGCTGGTGCGAATATTTCAACGTCAGTATGTGCCAAACCGTTGGATTGTGACACACCTCTCCGCGTCTATCGCTCGCTGTGCTCGCTCGAAAGCTATAGCCTAACCGAAAACCAATCCCTCTTGCGTTCATTATTCGATATGGTGGCTACATATTTCGAATTTGCGAACATGTCGGATCGGTTGTGAGGTTGGACAGGATTTTTACGAGCGAGCGGAGCGAGCGAGCAACGATCACAATTTCCAAGCTATACATATCCCTTATATTGCCTTGCATATAATTCGTGTTATTACCTAATTTTGTCAGACATTTCGGATATCACATTGCACTATACGATGTGGAAAAAGTACTATTTATGTGAAACTATTCAAAAACTGTATACATTTGTCGGTAGGCAATAGGATAAAGACTTCAGGCTCCTCGGGCTGGTGCGAATATTTCAATGTCCGTATGTGCCAAACCGTTGGTTTGTGACACACCTTTACGCTCATCTCGCTCGCTGCGCTCGCTCGAAAACTATTGCCTAACCTAAAACCAATCCATCTTGCGTTCATTATTCGATATGGTGGCTACATATTTCGAATTTGCGAACATGTCGGATCGGTTGTGAGGTTGGACAGGATTTTTACGAGCGAGCGGAGCGATCGAGCAACGATCACAATTTCCAAGCTATACATATACCTTATATTGCCTTGCATATATTTCGTGTTATTACCTTATTTCGTCAGCCATTTCGGACATCACATTGCACTGTACGATGTGGAAATAGTACTGCTTATGTGAAACTATTCATAAACTGTATATATTTGTCAGTAGGCAATAGGATAAAGACTTCCGGCTCCTCTGGCTGGTGCGAATATTTGAATGTCCCAATGTGCCAAACCGTTGGATTGTGACACACCTCTCAGCGTCCCTCGCACGCCGTGCTCGCTCGAAAGCTATTGCCTAACCGAAAACCAATCCCTCTTGCGTTCATTATTCGATATGGTGGCGACATATTTCGAATTTGCGAACGTGTCGGATCGGTTGTGAGGTTGGACTAGATTTTTACAAGCGAGCGGAGCGAGCGAGCAACGATCACAATTTCCAAGCTATACATATACCTTGTATTGCCTTGCATATAGTTCGTGTTATTACCTAATTTTGTCAGACATTTCGGACATCACCGTACGATGTGGAAATAGTACTACTTATGTGAAACTATTCATAAACTGTATCTACTTGTCAGTAGGCAATAGGATAAAGACTTCCGGCTCCTCGGGCTGGTGCGAATATTTGAATGTCCCAGTGTGCCAAACCGTTGGATTGTGACACACCTCTCCGCGTCCATCGCTCGTCGTGCTCGCTCGAAAGTTATAGCCTAACCGAAAACCAATCCCTCTTGCGTTAGTCCTTCGACATGGAGGCGACTTATTTCAAATTTGGGAACGTGTCGGATCGGATGTGAGGTTTGACTAAATTTTTACGAGCGAGCGGAGCGAGCGAGCAACGATCACAATTTGCAAGCCATACATATACCTTATATTGCCTTGCATATATTTCGTGTTGTTACCTAATTTTGTCAGACATTTCTGACATCACATTGCACTGTACGATTTGGAAATAGTCCTATTTATGTGAAACTATTCATAAACTGTAAACATTTGTCAGTAGGCAATAGGATAAAGACTTCCGGCTCCTCGGGCTGGTGCGAATATTTGAATGTCCCAATGTGCCAAACCGTTGGATTGTGACACACCTCTCCGCGTCCCTCGCTCGTCGTGCTCGCTCGAAAGCTATAGCCGAACCGAAAACCAATCCCTCTTGCGTTCATTATTCGATATGTTGGCGACATATTTCGAATTTGCGAACGTGTCGGATCGGCTGTGAGGTTGGACTAGATTTTTACGAGCGAGCGGAGCGAGCCAGCAACGGTCACAATTTCCAAGCTATACATATTCCTTATATTGCCTTGCATATATTTCGTGTTATTACCGTATTTTGTCAGCCATTTCGGACATCACATTGCACTGTAGTATGTAGAGATAGTACTATTTACGTGAAACTATTCATAAACTGTAAACATTTGTCAGTAGGCAATAGGATAAAGACTTCCGGCTCCTCGGGCTGGTCCGAATATTTCAATGTCAGTATGTGCCAAGCCGTTGGTTTGTGACACACCATTACGCGTATCTCGCTCGCTGCGCTCGCTCGAAAACTATAGTCTAACCGAAAACCAATCCCTCTTGCGTTCATTATTCGATATGGTGGCGACATATTTCGAATTTGCGAACGTGTCGGGTCGGTTGTGAGGTTGGACTAGATTTTGACGAGCGAGCGGAGCGAGCGAGCAACGATCACAATTTCCAAGCTACACATATTCCTTATATTGCCTTGCATATAATTCGTGTTATTACCTAATTTTGTCAGACATTTCGGACATCACATTGCACTGTACGATATGGAAATAGTACTACTTACGTGAAACTATTCATAAACTGTAAACATTTGTCAGCAGGCAATAGGATAAAGACTTCCGGCTCCTCGGGCTGGTGCGAATATTTGAATGTCCCAATGTGCCAAACCGTTGGATTGTGACACACCTATCCGCGTCCCTCGCTCGCCGTGCTCGCTCGAAAGCTATAGCCTAACCGAAAACCAATCCCTCTTGCGTTCATTATTCGATATGGCGGCGACATATTTCGAATTTGCGAACGTGTCGGATCGGTTGTGATGTTGCACAGGATTTTTACGAGCGAGCGGAGCGAGCGAGCAACGATCACAATTTGCAAGCCATACATATACCTTATATTGTCTTGCATATATTTCGTGTTATTACCTAATTTTGTCAGTCATTTCGGACATCACATTGCACTGTACGATGTGGAAATAGTACTATTTATGTGAAACTATTCATAAAGTGTATACATTTGTCAGTAGGCAATAGGATAAAGACTTCCGGCTCCTCGTCCAGGTGCGAATATTTCAATGTCCGTATGTGCCAAACCGTTGGTTTGTGACACACCTTTACGCGTAAATCGCTCGCTGCGCTCGCTCGAAAGCTATAGCCGAACCGAAAACCAATCCCTCTTGCGTTCATTATTCGATATGGTGGCGACATATTTCGAATTTGCGAACGTGTCGGATCGGCTGTGAGGTTGGACTAGATTTTTACGAGCGAGCGGAGCGAGCCAGCAACGGTCACAATTTCCAAGCTATACATATTCCTTATATTGCCTTGCATATATTTCGTGTTATTACCTAATTTTGTCAGACATTTCGGACATCACCGTACGATGTGGAAATAGTACTACTTATGTGAAACTATTCATAAACCATATCTACTTGTCAGTAGGCAATAGGATAAAGACTTCCGGCTCCTCAGGCTGGTGCGAATATTTGAATGTCCCAATGTGCCAAACCGTTGGATTGTGACACACCTCTCCGCGGGCCTCGCTCGCCGTGCTCGCACGAAAGCTATAGCCAAACCGAAAACCAATCCCTCTTGCGTTCATTATTCGATATGGTGGCGACATATTTCGAATTTGCGTACGTGTCGGGTCGGTTGTGAGGTTGAACTAGATTTTTACGAGCGAGCGGAGCGAGTGAGCAACGGTCACAATTTCCAAGCTATACATATCCCTTATATTGCCTTGCATATAATTCGTGTTATTAACTAATTTTGTCAGACATTTCGGATATCACATTGCACTGTACGATGTGGAAAAAGTACTATTTATGTGGAACTATTCAAAAACTGTATACATTTGTCAGTAGGCAATAGGATAAAGACTTCCGGCTCCTCGGGCTGGTGCGTATATTTCAATGTCCCCATGTGCCAAACCGTTGGATTGTGACACACCTCTCCGCGTCCCTCGCTCGTCGTGCTTGCTCGAAAGTTATAGCCTAACCGAAAACCAATCCCTCTTGCGTTAGTCATTCGACATGGAGGCGACTTATTTCAAATTTGGGAACGTGTCAGATCGGATGTGAGGTTGGACTAAATTTTTACGAGCGAGCGGAGCGAGCGAGCAACGATCACAATTTCCAAGCTATACATATACCTTATATTGCCTTGCATATATTTCGTGTTATTACCTACTTTTGTCAGCCATTTCGGACATCACATTGCACTGTGGTATGTGGAAATAGTACTACTTATGTGAAACTATTCATAAACTGTATACATTTGTCAGTTGGCAATAGGATAAAGACTTCCGGCTCCTCGGGCTGGTGCGAATATTTCAATGTCCGTATGTGCCAAACCGTTGGTTTGTGACACACCTCTCCGCGTCCCTCGCTCGCCGTGCCAGGCTCGAAAGCTATAGCCTAACCGAAAACAAATCCCTCTTGCGTTCATTATTCGATATGGTGGCGACGTATTTCGAATTTGCGAACGTGTCGTATCGGTTGTGAGGTTGGACAAGATTTTTACGAGCGAGCGGAGCGAGCGAGCAACGGTCACAATTTCCAAGCTATACATATACCTTATATTGCCTTGCATATATTTCGTGTTATTACCTAATTTTGTCAGACATTTCGGACATCACCGTACGATGTGGAAATAGTACTACTTATGTGAAACTATTCATAAACCATATCTACTTGTCAGTAGGCAATAGGATAAAGACTTCCGGCTCCTCAGGCTGGTGCGAATATTTGAATGTCCCAATGTGCCAAACCGTTGGATTGTGACACACCTCTCCGCGGCCCTCGCTCGCCGTGCTCGCACGAAAGCTATAGCCTAACCGAAAACCAATCCCTCTTGCGTTCATTATTCGATATGGTGGCGACATATTTCGAATTTGCGTACGTGTCGGGTCGGTTGTGAGGTTGAACTAGATTTTTACGAGCGAGCGGAGCGAGTGAGCAACGGTCACAATTTCCAAGCTATACATATCCCTTATATTGCCTTGCATATAATTCGTGTTATTACCTAATTTTGTCAGACATTTCGGATATCACATTGCACTGTACGATGTGGAAAAAGTACTATTTATGTGGAACTATTCAAAAACTGTATACATTTGTCAGTAGGCAATAGGATAAAGACTTCCGGCTCCTCGGGCTGGTGCGTATATTTCAATGTCCCCATGTGCCAAACCGTTGGATTGTGACACACCTCTCCGCGTCCCTCGCTCGTCGTGCTTGCTCGAAAGTTATAGCCTAACCGAAAACCAATCCCTCTTGCGTTAGTCATTCGACATGGAGGCGACTTATTTCAAATTTGGGAACGTGTCAGATCGGATGTGAGGTTGGACTAAATTTTTACGAGCGAGCGGAGCGAGAGAGCAACGATCACAATTTCCAAGCTATACATATACCTTATATTGCCTTGCATATATTTCGTGTTATTACCTACTTTTGTCAGCCATTTCGGACATCACATTGCACTGTGGTATGTGGGAATAGTACTACTTATGTGAAACTATTCATAAACTGTATACATTTGTCAGTTGGCAATAGGATAAAAACTTCCGGCTCCTCGGGCTGGTGCGAATATTTCAATGTCCCCATGTGCCAAACCGATGGATTGTGACACACCTCTCCGCGTCCCTCGCTCGCCGTGCCCGCTCGAAAGCTATAGCCTAACCGAAAACAAATCCCTCTTGCGTTCATTATTCGATATGGTGGCGACATATTTCGAATTTGCGAACGTGTCGGATCGGCTGTGAGGTTGGACAGGATTTTTACGAGCGAGCGGAGCGAGCGAGCAACGATCACAATTTCCAAGCTATACATATACCTTATATTGCCTTGCATATAATGCGTGTTATTACCTAATTTTGTCAGACATTTCGGACATCACATTGCACTGTACGATGTGGAAATAGTACTACTTATGTGAAACTATTCATAAACTGTAAACATTTGTCAGTAGGCAATAGGATAAAAACTTCCGGCTCCTCGGGCTGGTGCGAATATTTCAATGTCCCCATGTGCCAAACCGTTGGATTGTGACTCACCTCTCCGCATCCCTCGGTCGCCGTACTCGCTCGAAAGCTATAGCCTAACCGAAAACCAAACCCTCTTGCGTTCATTATTCGATATGGTGGCGACATATTTCGAATTTGCGAACGTGTCGGATCGGTTGTGAGGTTGGACAGGATTTTTACGAGCGAGCGGAGCGAGAGAGCAACGATCACAATTTCCAAGCTATACATATACCTTATATTGCCTTGCATATATTTCGTGTTATTACCTACTTTTGTCAGCCATTTCGGACATCACATTGCACTGTACGATGTGGAAATAGTACTACTTATGTGAAACTATTCATAAACTGTATACATTTGTCAGTTGGCAATAGGATAAAAACTTCCGGCTCCTCGGGCTGGTGCGAATATTTCAATGTCCCCATGTGCCAAACCGATGGATTGTGACACACCTCTCCGCGTCCCTCGCTCGCCGTGCCCGCTCGAAAGCTATAGCCTAACCGAAAACAAATCCCTCTTGCGTTCATTATTCGATATGGTGGCGACATATTTCGAATTTGCGAACGTGTCGGATCGGCTGTGAGGTTGGACAGGATTTTTACGAGCGAGCGGAGCGAGCGAGCAACGATCACAATTTCCAAGCTATACATATACCTTATATTGCCTTGCATATAATGCGTGTTATTACCTAATTTTTTCAGACATTTCGGACATCACATTGCACTGTAGGATGTGGAAATAGTACTACTTATGTGAAACTATTCATAAACTGTAAACATTTGTCAGTAGGCAATAGGATAAAAACTTCCGGCTCCTCGGGCTGGTGCGAATATTTCAATGTCCCCATGTGCCAAACCGTTGGATTGTGACTCACCTCTCCGCATCCCTCGGTCGCCGTACTCGCTCGAAAGCTATAGCCTAACCGAAAACCAAACCCTCTTGCGTTCATTATTCGATATGGTGGCGACATATTTCGAATTTGCGAACGTGTCGGATCGGTTGTGAGGTTGGACAGGATTTTTACGAGCGACCGGAGCGAGCGAGCAACGATCACAGTATCCAAGCTATACATATACCTTATATTGCCTTGCATATAATTCGTGTTATTACCTAATTTTGTCAGACATTTCGGACATCACATTGCACTGTACGATGTGGAAATAGTACTACTTATGTGAAACTATTCATAAACTGTATTCATTTGACAGTAGGCAATAGGATAAAGACTTCCGACTCCACGGGCTGGTGCGAATATTTGAATGTCCCAAAGTGCCAAACCGTTGGATTGTGACACACCTCTCCGCGTCCCTCGCTCAGCGTGCTCGCTCGAAAGCTATAGCCTAACCGAAAACCAATCTCTCTTGCGTTGGTCATTCGACATGGAGGCGACTTATTGCAAATTTGGGAACGTGTCAGATCGGATGTGAGGTTGGACTAAATTTTTACGCGCGAGCGGAGCGAGCGATCAACGATCACAATTTGCAAGCCATACATATACCTTATATTGCCTTGCATATATTTCGTATTATTACCTAATTTTGGCAGACATTTCGGACATCACATTGCACTGTACTATGTGGAAATAGTACTATTTATATGAAACTATTCATAAACTGTAAACATTTGTCAGTAGGCAATAGGATAAAGACTTCCGGCTCCTCGGGCTGGTGCGAATATTTCAATGTCCCAATGTGCCAAACCGTTGGATTGTGACACACCTATCCGCGTCCCTCGCTCGCCGTGCTCGCTCGAAAGCTATAGCCTAACCGAAAACCAATCCCTCTTGCGTTCATTATTCGATATGGCGGCGACATATTTCGAATTTGCGAACGTGTCGGATCGGTTGGGATGTTGCACAGGATTTTTACGAGCGAGCGGAGCGAGCGAGCAACGATCACAATTTGCAAGCCAAACATATACCTTATATTGCCTTGCATATATTTCGTGTTATTACCTAATTTTGTCAGTCATTTCGGACATCACATTGCACTGTACGATGTGGAAATAGTACTACTTATGTGAAACTATTCATAAACTGTAAACATTTGTCAGTAGGCAATAGGATAAAGACTTCCGGCTCCTCGGGCTGGTGCGAATATTTCAACGTCAGTATGTGCCAAACCGTTGGATTGTGACACACCTCTCCGCGTCACTCGCTCGCCGTGCTCGCTCGAAAGCTATAGCCTAACCTAAAACCAATCTCTCTTGCGTTGGTCATTCGACATGGAGGCGACTTATTGCAAATTTGGGAACGTGTCAGATCGGATGTGAGGTTGGACTAAATTTTTACGAGCGAGCGGAGCGAGCGATCAACGATCACAATTTGCAAGCCATACATATACCTTATATTGCCTTGCATATGTTTCGTGTTATTACCTAATTTTGGCAGACATTTCGGACATCACATTGCACTGTACTATGTGGAAATAGTACTATTTATATGAAACTATTCATAAACTGTAAACATTTGTCAGTAGGCAGTAGGATAAAGACTTCCGGCTCCTCGGGCTGGTGCAAATATTTGAATGTCCCAATGTGCCAAACCGTTGGATTGTGACACACCTATCCGCGTCCCTCGCTCGCCGTGCTCGCTCGAAAGCTATAGCCTAACCGAAAACCAATCCCTCTTGCGTTCATTATTCGATATGGCGGCGACATATTTCGAATTTGCGAACGTGTCGGATCGGTTGGGATGTTGCACAGGATTTTTACGAGCGAGCGGAGCGAGCGAGCAACGATCACAATTTGCAAGCCAAACATATACCTTATATTGCCTTGCATATATTTCGTGTTATTACCTAATTTTGTCAGTCATTTCGGACATCACATTGCACTGTACGATGTGGAAATAGTACTACTTATGTGAAACTATTCATAAACTGTAAACATTTGTCAGGAGGCAATAGGATAAAGACTTCCGGCTCCTCGGGCTGGTGCGAATATTTCAACGTCAGTATGTGCCAAACCGTTGGATTGTGACACACCTCTCCGCGTCACTCGCTCGCCGTGCTCGCTCGAAAGCTATAGCCTAACCTAAAACCAATCTCTCTTGCGTTGGTCATTCGACATGGAGGCGACTTATTGCAAATTTGGGAACGTGTCAGATCGGATGTGAGGTTGGACTAAATTTTTACGAGCGAGCGGAGCGAGCGATCAACGATCACAATTTGCAAGCCATACATATACCTTATATTGCCTTGCATATGTTTCGTGTTATTACCTAATTTTGGCAGACATTTCGGACATCACATTGCACTGTACTATGTGGAAATAGAACTATTTATATGAAACTATTCATAAACTGTAAACATTTGTCAGTAGGCAATAGGATAAAGACTTTCGGCTCCTCGGGCTGGTGCGAATATTTCAATGTCCGTATGTGCCAAACCGTTGGTTTGTGACACACCTTTACGCGTAACTCGCTCGCTGCGCTCGCTCGAAAACTATAGCCTTACCTAAAACCAATCCCCCTTGCGTTCATTATTCGATATGGCGGCGACATATTTCGAATTTGCGAACGTGTCGGATCGGTTGTGATGTTGCACAGGATTTTTACGAGCGAGCGGAGCGAGCGAGCAACGATCACAATTTGCAAGCCATACATATACCTTATATTGCCTTGCATATATTTCGTGTTATTACCTAATTTTGTCAGTCATTTCGGACATCACATTGCACTGTACGATGTGGAAATAGTACTATTTATGTGAAACTATTCATAAAGTGTATACATTTGTCAGTAGGCAATAGAATAAAGACTTCCGGCTCCTCGTCCAGGTGCAAGTATTTGAATGTCCCCATGTGCCAAACCGTTGGATTGTGACACATCCCTTCGCGTGCCTCGCTCGCCGTGCTCGCTCGAAAGCTATAGCCTAACCTAAAACCAATCTCTCTTGCGTTGGTCATTCGACATGGAGGCGACTTATTGCAAATTTGGGAACGTGTCAGATCGGATGTGAGGTTGGACTAAATTTTTACGAGCGAGCGGAGCGAGCGATCAACGATCACAATTTGCAAGCCATACATATACCTTATAATGCCTTGCATATATTTCGTGTTATTACCTAATTTTGTCAGACATTTCGGACATCACATTGCACTGTACGATGTGGAAATAGTACTTCTTATGTGAAACTATTCATAAACTGTATACATTTGTCAGTAGGCAATAGGATAAAGACTTCAGGCTCCTCGGGCTGGTGCGAATATTTCAATGTCCGTATGTGCCAAACCGTTGGTTTGTGACACACCTTTACGCGTATCTCGCTCGCTGCGCTCGCTCGAAAACTATTGCCTAACCTAAAGCAATCCATCTTGCGTTCATTATTCGATATCGTGGCGACATTTTTCGAATTTGGGAACGTGTCAGATCGGATGTGAGGTTGGACTAAATTTTTACGAGCGAGCGGAGCGAGCGAGCAACGATCACAATTTCCAAGCTATACATATACCTTATATTGCCTTGCATATATTTCGTGTTATTACCTACTTTTGTCAGCCATTTCGGACATCACATTGCACTGTGGTATGTGGAAATAGTACTATCTATGTGGAACTATTCATAAACTGTAAACATTTGTCATGAGGCAATAGGATAAAGACTTCCGGCTCCTCGGGCTGGTGCGATCATTTCAATGTCCGTATGTGCCAAACCGTTGGTTTGTGACACACCTTTACGCGTATCTCGCTCGCTGCGCCCGCTCGAAAGCTATAGCCTAACCTAAAACCAATCCATCTTGCGTTCATTATTCGGTATGGTGGCGACGTATTTCGAATTTGCGAACGTGTCGGATCGGTTGTGATGTTGGACAGGATTTTTACGAGCGAGCGGAGCGAGCGAGCAACGATCACAATTTCCAAGCTATACATATACCTTATATTGCCTTGCATATAATGCGTGTTATTACCTAATTTTGTCAGACATTTCGGACATCACATTGCACTGTACGATGTGGAAATAGTACTACTTATGTGAAACTATTCATAAACTGTATACATTTGTCAGTAGGCAATAGGATAAAAACTTCCGGCTCCTCGGGCTGGTGCGAATATTTCAATGTCACCATGTGCCAAACCGTTGGATTGTGACTCACCTCTCCGCATCCCTCGGTCGCCGTACTCGCTCGAAAGCTATAGCCTAACCGAAAACCAATCCCTCTTGCGTTCATTATTCGATATGGTGGCGACATATTTCGAATTTGCGAACGTGTCGGATCGGTTGTGAGGTTGGACAGGATTTTTACGAGCGAGCGGAGCGAGCGAGCAACGATCACAGTATCCAAGCTATACATATACCTTATATTGCCTTGCATATAATTCGTGTTATTACCTAATTTTGTCAGACATTTCGGACATCACATTGCACTGTACGATGTGGAAATAGTACTACTTATGTGAAACTATTCATAAACTGTATTCATTTGACAGTAGGCAATAGGATGAAGACTTCCGACTCGACGGGCTGGTGCGAATATTTGAATGTCCCAAAGTGCCAAACCGTTGGATTGTGACACACCTCTCCGCGTCCCTCGCTCAGCGTGCTCGCTCGAAAGCTATAGCCTAACCGAAAACCAATCTCTCTTGCGTTGGTCATTCGACATGGAGGCGACTTATTGCAAATTTGGGAACGTGTCAGATCGGATGTGAGGTTGGACTAAATTTTTACGAGCGAGCGGAGCGAGCGATCAACGATCACAATTTGCAAGCCATACATATACCTTATATTGCCTTGCATATATTTCGTATTATTACCTAATTTTGGCAGACATTTCGGACATCACATTGCACTGTACTATGTGGAAATAGTACTATTTATATGAAACTATTCATAAACTGTAAACATTTGTCAGTAGGCAGTAGGATAAAGACTTCCGGCTCCTCGGGCTGGTGCAAATATTTCAATGTCCCCATGTGCCAAACCGTTGGATTGTGACACACCTATCCGCGTCCCTCGCTCGCCGTGCTCGCTCGAAAGCTATAGCCTAACCGAAAACCAATCCCTCTTGCGTTCATTATTCGATATGGCGGCGACATATTTCGAATTTGCGAACGTGTCGGATCGGTTGGGATGTTGCACAGGATTTTTACGAGCGAGCGGAGCGAGCGAGCAACGATCACAATTTGCAAGCCAAACATATACCTTATATTGCCTTGCATATATTTCGTGTTATTACCTAATTTTGTCAGTCATTTCGGACATCACATTGCACTGTACGATGTGGAAATAGTACTACTTATGTGAAACTATTCATAAACTGTAAACATTTGTCAGTAGGCAATAGGATAAAGACTTCCGGCTCCTCGGGCTGGTGCGAATATTTCAACGTCAGTATGTGCCAAACCGTTGGATTGTGACACACCTCTCCGCGTCACTCGCTCGCCGTGCTCGCTCGAAAGCTATAGCCTAACCTAAAACCAATCTCTCTTGCGTTGGTCATTCGACATGGAGGCGACTTATTGCAAATTTGGGAACGTGTCAGATCGGATGTGAGGTTGGACTAAATTTTTACGAGCGAGCGGAGCGAGCGATCAACGATCACAATTTGCAAGCCATACATATACCTTATATTGCCTTGCATATGTTTCGTGTTATTACCTAATTTTGGCAGACATTTCGGACATCACATTGCACTGTACTATGTGGAAATAGTACTATTTATATGAAACTATTCATAAACTGTAAACATTTGTCAGTAGGCAATAGGATAAAGACTTCCGGCTCCTCGGGCTGGTGCGAATATTTGAATGTCCCAATGTGCCAAACCGTTGGATTGTGACACACCTATCCGCGTCCCTCGCTCGCCGTGCTCGCTCGAAAGCTATAGCCTAACCGAAAACCAATCCCTCTTGCGTTCATTATTCGATATGGCGGCGACATATTTCGAATTTGCGAACGTGTCGGATCGGTTGGGATGTTGCACAGGATTTTTACGAGCGAGCGGAGCGAGCGAGCAACGATCACAATTTGCAAGCCATACATATACCTTATATTGCCTTGCATATATTTCGTGTTATTACCTAATTTTGTCAGTCATTTCGGACATCACATTGCACTGTACGATGTGGAAATAGTACTACTTATGTGAAACTATTCATAAACTGTAAACATTTGTCAGTAGGCAATAGGATAAAGACTTCCGGCTCCTCGGGCTGGTGCGAATATTTCAACGTCAGTATGTGCCAAACCGTTGGATTGTGACACACCTCTCCGCGTCACTCGCTCGCCGTGCTCGCTCGAAAGCTATAGCCTAACCTAAAACCAATCTCTCTTGCGTTGGTCATTCGACATGGAGGCGACTTATTGCAAATTTGGGAACGTGTCAGATCGGATGTGAGGTTGGACTAAATTTTTACGAGCGAGCGGAGCGAGCGATCAACGATCACAATTTGCAAGCCATACATATACCTTATATTGCCTTGCATATGTTTCGTGTTATTACCTAATTTTGGCAGACATTTCGGACATCACATTGCACTGTACTATGTGGAAATAGAACTATTTATATGAAACTATTCATAAACTGTAAACATTTGTCAGTAGGCAATAGGATAAAGACTTTCGGCTCCTCGGGCTGGTGCGAATATTTCAATGTCCGTATGTGCCAAACCGTTGGTTTGTGACACACCTTTACGCGTAACTCGCTCGCTGCGCTCGCTCGAAAACTATAGCCTTACCTAAAACCAATCCCCCTTGCGTTCATTATTCGATATGGCGGCGACATATTTCGAATTTGCGAACGTGTCGGATCGGTTGTGATGTTGCACAGGATTTTTACGAGCGAGCGGAGCGAGCGAGCAACGATCACAATTTGCAAGCCATACATATACCTTATATTGCCTTGCATATATTTCGTGTTATTACCTAATTTTGTCAGTCATTTCGGACATCACATTGCACTGTACGATGTGGAAATAGTACTATTTATGTGAAACTATTCATAAAGTGTATACATTTGTCAGTAGGCAATAGAATAAAGACTTCCGGCTCCTCGTCCAGGTGCAAGTATTTGAATGTCCCCATGTGCCAAACCGTTGGATTGTGACACATCCCTTCGCGTGCCTCGCTCGCCGTGCTCGCTCGAAAGCTATAGCCTAACCTAAAACCAATCTCTCTTGCGTTGGTCATTCGACATGGAGGCGACTTATTGCAAATTTGGGAACGTGTCAGATCGGATGTGAGGTTGGACTAAATTTTTACGAGCGAGCGGAGCGAGCGATCAACGATCACAATTTGCAAGCCATACATATACCTTATAATGCCTTGCATATATTTCGTGTTATTACCTAATTTTGTCAGACATTTCGGACATCACATTGCACTGTACGATGTGGAAATAGTACTTCTTATGTGAAACTATTCATAAACTGTATACATTTGTCAGTAGGCAATAGGATAAAGACTTCAGGCTCCTCGGGCTGGTGCGAATATTTCAATGTCCGTATGTGCCAAACCGTTGGTTTGTGACACACCTTTACGCGTATCTCGCTCGCTGCGCTCGCTCGAAAACTATTGCCTAACCTAAAGCAATCCATCTTGCGTTCATTATTCGATATCGTGGCGACATTTTTCGAATTTGGGAACGTGTCAGATCGGATGTGAGGTTGGACTAAATTTTTACGAGCGAGCGGAGCGAGCGAGCAACGATCACAATTTCCAAGCTATACATATACCTTATATTGCCTTGCATATATTTCGTGTTATTACCTACTTTTGTCAGCCATTTCGGACATCACATTGCACTGTGGTATGTGGAAATAGTACTATCTATGTGGAACTATTCATAAACTGTAAACATTTGTCATGAGGCAATAGGATAAAGACTTCCGGCTCCTCGGGCTGGTGCGATCATTTCAATGTCCGTATGTGCCAAACCGTTGGTTTGTGACACACCTTTACGCGTATCTCGCTCGCTGCGCCCGCTCGAAAGCTATAGCCTAACCTAAAACCAATCCATCTTGCGTTCATTATTCGTCATGGTGGCGACGTATTTCGAATTTGCAAACGTGTCGGATCGGTTGTGATGTTGGACAGGATTTTTACGAGCGAGCGGAGCGAGCGAGCAACGATCACAATTTCCAAGCTATACATATACCTTATATTGCCTTGCATATAATGCGTGTTATTACCTAATTTTGTCAGACATTTCGGACATCACATTGCACTGTACGATGTGGAAATAGTACTACTTATGTGAAACTATTCATAAACTGTATACATTTGTCAGTAGGCAATAGGATAAAAACTTCCGGCTCCTCGGGCTGGTGCGAATATTTCAATGTCACCATGTGCCAAACCGTTGGATTGTGACTCACCTCTCCGCATCCCTCGGTCGCCGTACTCGCTCGAAAGCTATAGCCTAACCGAAAACCAATCCCTCTTGCGTTCATTATTCGATATGGTGGCGACATATTTCGAATTTGCGAACGTGTCGGATCGGTTGTGAGGTTGGACAGGATTTTTACGAGCGAGCGGAGTGAGCGAGCAACGATCACAGTATCCAAGCTATACATATACCTTATATTGCCTTGCATATAATTCGTGTTATTACCTAATTTTGTCAGACATTTCGGACATCACATTGCACTGTACGATGTGGAAATAGTACTACTTATGTGAAACTATTCATAAACTGTATTCATTTGACAGTAGGCAATAGGATGAAGACTTCCGACTCGACGGGCTGGTGCGAATATTTGAATGTCCCAATGTGCCAAACCGTTGGATTGTGACTCACCTCTCCGCATCCCTCGGTCGCCGTACTCGCTCGAAAGCTATAGCCTAACCGAAAACCAATCCCTCTTGCGTTCATTATTCGATATGGTGGCGACATATTTCGAATTTGCGAACGTGTCGGATCGGTTGTGAGGTTGGACAGGATTTTTACGAGCGAGCGGAGCGAGCGAGCAACGATCACAGTATCCAAGCTATACATATACCTTATATTGCCTTGCATATAATTCGTGTTATTACCTAATTTTGTCAGACATTTCGGACATCACATTGCACTGTACGATGTGGAAATAGTACTACTTATGTGAAACTATTCATAAACTGTATTCATTTGACAGTAGGCAATAGGATGAAGACTTCCGACTCGACGGGCTGGTGCGAATATTTGAATGTCCCAATGTGCCAAACCGTTGGATTGTGACACACCTCTCCGCGGCCCTCGCTCGCCGTGCTCGCACGAAAGCTATAGCCTAACCGAAAACCAATCCCTCTTGCGTTCATTATTCGATATGGTGGCGACATATTTCGAATTTGCGTACGTGTCGGGTCGGTTGTGAGGTTGAACTAGATTTTTACGAGCGAGCGGAGCGAGTGAGCAACGGTCACAATTTCCAAGCTATACATATCCCTTATATTGCCTTGCATATAATTCGTGTTATTACCTAATTTTGTCAGACATTTCGGATATCACATTGCACTGTACGATGTGGAAATAGTACTACTTATGTGAAACTATTCATAAACTGTATTCATTTGACAGTAGGCAATAGGATGAAGACTTCCGACTCGACGGGCTGGTGCGAATATTTGAATGTCCCAATGTGCCAAACCGTTGGATTGTGACACACCTCTCCGCGGCCCTCGCTCGCCGTACTCGCTCGAAAGCTATAGCCTAACCGAAAACCAAACCCTCTTGCGTTCATTATTCGATATGGTGGCGACATATTTCGAATTTGCGAACGTGTCGGATCGGTTGTGAGGTTGGACAGGATTTTTACGAGCGACCGGAGCGAGCGAGCAACGATCACAGTATCCAAGCTATACATATACCTTATATTGCCTTGCATATAATTCGTGTTATTACCTAATTTTGTCAGACATTTCGGACATCACATTGCACTGTACGATGTGGAAATAGTACTACTTATGTGAAACTATTCATAAACTGTATTCATTTGACAGTAGGCAATAGGATAAAGACTTCCGACTCCACGGGCTGGTGCGAATATTTGAATGTCCCAATGTGCCAAACCGTTGGATTGTGACACACCTCTCCGCGTCCCTCGCTCAGCGTGCTCGCTCGAAAGCTATAGCCTAACCGAAAACCAATCTCTCTTGCGTTGGTCATTCGACATGGAGGCGACTTATTGCAAATTTGGGAACGTGTCAGATCGGATGTGAGGTTGGACTAAATTTTTACGAGCGAGCGGAGCGAGCGATCAACGATCACAATTTGCAAGCCATACATATACCTTATATTGCCTTGCATATATTTCGTATTATTACCTAATTTTGGCAGACATTTCGGACATCACATTGCACTGTACTATGTGGAAATAGTACTATTTATATGAAACTATTCATAAACTGTAAACATTTGTCAGTAGGCAATAGGATAAAGACTTCCGGCTCCTCGGGCTGGTGCAAATATTTCAATGTCCCCATGTGCCAAACCGTTGGATTGTGACACACCTATCCGCGTCCCTCGCTCGCCGTGCTCGCTCGAAAGCTATAGCCTAACCGAAAACCAATCCCTCTTGCGTTCATTATTCGATATGGCGGCGACATATTTCGAATTTGCGAACGTGTCGGATCGGTTGGGATGTTGCACAGGATTTTTACGAGCGAGCGGAGCGAGCGAGCAACGATCACAATTTGCAAGCCAAACATATACCTTATATTGCCTTGCATATATTTCGTGTTATTACCTAATTTTGTCAGCCATTTCGGACATCACATTGCGCTGTACTATGTGGAAATAGTACTGCTTATGTGAAACTATTCATAAACTGTAAACATTTGTCAGTAGGCAATAGGATAAAGACTTCCGGCTCCTCGGGCTGGTGCGAATATTTCAACGTCAGTATGTGCCAAACCGTTGGATTGTGACACACCTCTCCGCGTCACTCGCTCGCCGTGCTCGCTCGAAAGCTATAGCCTAACCTAAAACCAATCTCTCTTGCGTTGGTCATTCGACATGGAGGCGACTTATTGCAAATTTGGGAACGTGTCAGATCGGATGTGAGGTTGGACTAAATTTTTACGAGCGAGCGGAGCGAGCGATCAACGATCACAATTTGCAAGCCATACATATACCTTATATTGCCTTGCATATGTTTCGTGTTATTACCTAATTTTGGCAGACATTTCGGACATCACATTGCACTGTACTATGTGGAAATAGAACTATTTATATGAAACTATTCATAAACTGTAAACATTTGTCAGTAGGCAATAGGATAAAGACTTCCGGCTCCTCGGGCTGGTGCGAATATTTCAATGTCCGTATGTGCCAAACCGTTGGTTTGTGACACACCTTTACGCGTAACTCGCTCGCTGCGCTCGCTCGAAAACTATAGCCTTACCTAAAACCAATCCCCCTTGCGTTCATTATTCGATATGGCGGCGACATATTTCGAATTTGCGAACGTGTCGGATCGGTTGTGATGTTGCACAGGATTTTTACGAGCGAGCGGAGCGAGCGAGCAACGATCACAATTTGCAAGCCATACATATACCTTATATTGCCTTGCATATATTTCGTGTTATTACCTAATTTTGTCAGTCATTTCGGACATCACATTGCACTGTACGATGTGGAAATAGTACTATTTATGTGAAACTATTCATAAAGTGTATACATTTGTCAGTAGGCAATAGGATAAAGACTTCCGGCTCCTCGTCCAGGTGCAAGTATTTGAATGTCCCCATGTGCCAAACCGTTGGATTGTGACACATCCCTTCGCGTGCCTCGCTCGCCGTGCTCGCTCGAAAGCTATAGCCTAACCTAAAACCAATCTCTCTTGCGTTGGTCATTCGACATGGAGGCGACTTATTGCAAATTTGGGAACGTGTCAGATCGGATGTGAGGTTGGACTAAATTTTTACGAGCGAGCGGAGCGAGCGATCAACGATCACAATTTGCAAGCCATACATATACCTTATAATGCCTTGCATATATTTCGTGTTATTACCTAATTTTGTCAGCCATTTCGGACATCACATTGCACTGTACGATGTGGAAATAGTACTTCTTATGTGAAACTATTCATAAACTGTATACATTTGTCAGTAGGCAATAGGATAAAGACTTCAGGCTCCTCGGGCTGGTGCGAATATTTCAATGTCCGTATGTGCCAAACCGTTGGTTTGTGACACACCTTTACGCGTATCTCGCTCGCTGCGCTCGCTCGAAAACTATTGCCTAACCTAAAGCAATCCATCTTGCGTTCATTATTCGATATCGTGGCGACATTTTTCGAATTTGGGAACGTGTCAGATCGGATGTGAGGTTGGACTAAATTTTTACGAGCGAGCGGAGCGAGCGAGCAACGATCACAATTTCCAAGCTATACATATACCTTATATTGCCTTGCATATATTTCGTGTTATTACCTACTTTTGTCAGCCATTTCGGACATCACATTGCACTGTGGTATGTGGAAATAGTACTATCTATGTGGAACTATTCATAAACTGTAAACATTTGTCATGAGGCAATAGGATAAAGACTTCCGGCTCCTCGGGCTGGTGCGATCATTTCAATGTCCGTATGTGCCAAACCGTTGGTTTGTGACACACCTTTACGCGTATCGCGCTCGCTGCGCCCGCTCGAAAGCTATAGCCTAACCTAAAACCAATCCATCTTGCGTTCATTATTCGGTATGGTGGCGACGTATTTCGAATTTGCGAACGTGTCGGATCGGTTGTGATGTTGGACAGGATTTTTACGAGCGAGCGGTGCGAGCGAGCAACGATCACAATTTCCAAGCTATACATATACCTTATATTGCCTTGCATATAATGCGTGTTATTACCTAATTTTGTCAGACATTTCGGACATCACATTGCACTGTACGATGTGGAAATAGTACTACTTATGTGAAACTATTCATAAACTGTATACATTTGTCAGTAGGCAATAGGATAAAAACTTCCGGCTCCTCGGGCTGGTGCGAATATTTCAATGTCACCATGTGCCAAACCGTTGGATTGTGACTCACCTCTCCGCATCCCTCGGTCGCCGTACTCGCTCGAAAGCTATAGCCTAACCGAAAACCAATCCCTCTTGCGTTCATTATTCGATATGGTGGCAACATATTTCGAATTTGCGAACGTGTCGGATCGGTTGTGAGGTTGGACAGGATTTTTACGAGCGAGCGGAGCGAGCGAGCAACGATCACAGTATCCAAGCTATACATATACCTTATATTGCCTTGCATATAATTCGTGTTATTACCTAATTTTGTCAGACATTTCGGACATCACATTGCACTGTACGATGTGGAAATAGTACTACTTATGTGAAACTATTCATAAACTGTATTCATTTGACAGTAGGCAATAGGATGAAGACTTCCGACTCGACGGGCTGGTGCGAATATTTGAATGTCCCAATGTGCCAAACCGTTGGTTTGTGACACACATCTCCGCGTCCCTCGCTCAGCGTGCTCGCTCGAAAGCTATAGCCTAACCGAAAACCAATCTCTCTTGCGTTGGTCATTCGACATGGAGGCGACTTATTGCAAATTTGGGAACGTGTCAGATCGGATGTGAGGTTGGACTAAATTTTTACGAGCGAGCGAAGCGAGCGATCAACGATCACAATTTGCAAGCCATACATATACCTTATATTGCCTTGCATATATTTCGTGTTATTACCTAATTTTGGCAGACATTTCGGACATCACATTGCACTGTACTATGTGGAAATAGTACTATTTATATGAAACTATTCATAAACTGTAAACATTTGTCAGTAGGCAATAGGATAAAGACTTCCGGCTCCTCGGGCTGGTGCGAATATTTGAATGTCCCAATGTGCCAAACCGTTGGATTGTGACACACCTATCCGCGTCCCTCGCTCGCCGTGCTCGCTCGAAAGCTATAGCCTAACCGAAAACCAATCCCTCTTGCGTTCATTATTCGATATGGCGGCGACATATTTCGAATTTGCGAACGTGTCGGATCGGTTGGGATGTTGCACAGGATTTTTACGAGCGAGCGGAGCGAGCGAGCAACAATCACAATTTCCAAGCTATACATATACCTAATATTGCCTTGCATACAATTCGTGTTATTACCTAATTTTGTCAGACATTTCGGTCATCACATTGCACTGTACGATGTGGAAATAGTACCTCTTATGTGAAACTATTCATAAACTGTATACATTTGTCAGTAGGCAATTAAAGACTTCGGGCTCCTCTGGCTGGTGCGAATATTTGAATGTCCCAATGTGCCGAACCGTTGGATTGTGACACACCTCTCCGCGTCCCTCGCTCGCCGTGCTCGCTCGAAAGCTATAGTCCAACCGAAAACCAATCCCTCTTGCGTTAGTCATTCGACATGGAGGCGACTTATTTCAAATTTGGGAACGTGTCGGGTCGGATGTGAGGTTGGACTAAATTTTTACGAGCGAGCGGAGCGAGCGAGCAACGATCACAATTTGCAAGCCATACATATACCTTATATTGCCTTGCATATATTTCATGTTATTACTTAATTTTGTCAGACATTTCGGACATCACATTGCACTGTACGATGTGGAAAAACTACTATTTATGTGAAACTATTCATAAACTGTAAACATTTGTCAGTAGGCAATAGGATAAAGACTTCCGGCTCCTCGGGCTGGTGCGAATATTTGAATGTCCCAATGTGCCAAACCGTTGGATTGTGACACACCTCTCCGCGTCCCTCGCTCGCCGTGCTCGCTCGAAAGCTATAGTCTAACCGAAAACCAATCCCTCTTGCGTTCATTATTCGATATGGTGGCGACATATTTCGAATTTGCGAACGTGTCGGGTCGGTTGTGAGGTTGGACTAGATATTTACGAGCGAGCGGAGCGAGCGAGCAACGGTCACAATTTCCAAGCTATACATATTCCTTATATTGCCTTGCATATAATTCGTGTTATTACCTAATTTTGTCAGACATTTCGGACATCACATTGCACTGTACGATGTGGAAAAACTACTATTTATGTGAAACTATTCATAAAGTGTATACATTTGTCAGTAGGCAATAGGATAAAGACTTCCGGCTCCTCGTCCAGGTGCAAATATTTGAATGTCCCCATGTGCCAAACCGTTGGATTGTGACACATCCCTTCGCGTGCCTCGCTCGCCGTGCTCGCTCGAAAGCTATAGCCTAACCTAAAACCAATCTCTCTTGCGTTGGTCATTCGACATGGAGGCGACTTATTGCAAATTTGGGAACGTGTCAGATCGGATGTGAGGTTGGACTAAATTTTTACGAGCGAGCGGAGCGAGCGATCAACGATCACAATTTGCAAGCCATACATATACCTTATATTGCCTTGCATATATTTCGTGTTATTACCTAATTTTGGCAGACATTTCGGACATCACATTGCACTGTACTATGTGGAAATAGTACTGTTTATATGAAACTATTCATAAACTGTAAACATTTGTCAGTAGGCAATCAGGATAAAGACTTTCGGCTCCTCGGGCTGGTGCGAATATTTCAATGTCCGTATGTGCCAAACCGTTGGTTTGTCACACACCTTTACGCGTAACTCGCTCGCTGCGCTCGCTCGAAAACTATAGCCTTACCTAAAACCAATCCATCTTGCGTTCATTATTCGATATGGCGGCGACATATTTCGAATTTGCGAACGTGTCGGATCGGTTGTGATGTTGGAGAGGATTTTTGCGAGCGAGCGGAGCGAGCGAGCAACGATCACAATTTCCAAGCTATACATATACCTTATATTGCCTTGCATATAATGCGTGTTATTACCTAATTTTGTCAGACATTTCGGACATCACATTGCACTGTACGATGTGGAAATAGTACTACTTATGTGAAACTATTCATAAACTGTATACATTTGTCAGTAGGCAATAGGATAAAAACATCCGGCTCCTCGGGCTGGTGCGAATATTTCAATGTCCCCATGTGCCAAACCGTTGGATTGTGACTCACCTCTCCGCATCCCTCGGTCGCCGTACTCGCTCGAAAGCTATAGTCTAACCGAAAACCAATCCCTCTTGCGTTCATTATTCGATATAGGTGGCGACATATTTCGAATTTGCGAAAGTGTCGGGTCGGTTGTGAGGTTGGACTAGATTTTTACGAGCGAGCGGAGCGAGCGAGCAACGGTCACAATTTCCAAGCTATACATATTCCTGATATTGCCTTGCATATAATTCGTGTTATTACCTAATTTTGTCAGACATTTCGGACATCACATTGCACTGTACGATATGGAAATAGTATTACTTATGTGAAACTATTCATAAACTGTATACATTTGTCATTAGGCAATAGGATAAAGACTTCCGGCTCCTCGGGCTGGTGCTAATATTTGAATGTCCCAATGTGCCAAACCGTTGGATTGTGACACACCTCTCCGCGTCCCTCGCTCGCCGTGCTCGCTCGAAAGCTATAGTCTAACCGAAAACCAATCCCCCTTGCGTTCATTATTCGATATGGCGGCGACATATTTCGAATTTGCGAACGTGCCGGATCGGTTGTGATGTTGCACAGGATTTTTACGAGCGAGCGGAGCGAGCGAGCAACGATCACAATTTGCAAGCCATACATATAACTTATATTGCCTTGCATATAATTCGTGTTATTACCTAATTTTGTCAGACATTTCGGACATCACATTGCACTGTACGATGTGGAAATAGTACTTCTTATGTGAAACTATTCATAAACTGTATACATTTGTCAGTAGGCAATAGGATAAAGACTTCAGGCTCCTCGGGCTGGTGCGAATATTTCAATGTCCGTATGTGCCAAACCGTTGGTTTGTGACACACCTCTCCGCGTCCCTCGCTCGCCGTGCTCGCTCGAAAGCTATAGTCTAACCGAAAACCAATCCCCCTTGCGTTCATTATTCGATATGGCGGCGACATATTTCGAATTTGCGAACGTGCCGGATCGGTTGTGATGTTGCACAGGATTTTTACGAGCGAGCGGAGCGAGCGAGCAACGATCACAATTTGCAAGCCATACATATACCTTATATTGCCTTGCATATAATTCGTGTTATTACCTAATTTTGTCAGACATTTCGGACATCACATTGCACTGTACGATGTGGAAATAGTATTACTTATGTGAAACTATTCATAAACTGTATACATTTGTCAGTAGGCAATAGGATAAAGACTTCCGGCTCCTCGGGCTGGTGCGAATATTTGAATGTCCCAATGTGCCAAACCGTTGGATTGTGACACACCTCTCCGCGTCCCTCTCTCGCCGTGCTCGCTCGAAAGCTATAGTCTAACCGAAAACCAATCCCTCTTGCGTTCATTATTCGATATGGTGGAGACATATTTCGAATTTGCGAACGTGTCGGGTCGGTTGTGAGGTTGGACTAAATTTTTACGAGCGAGCGGAGCGAGCGATCAACGATCACAATTTGCAAGCCATACATATACCTTATATTGCCTTGCATATATTTCGTGTTATTACCTAATTTTCGCAGACATTTCGGACATCACATTGCACTGTACTATGTGGAAATAGTACTATTTATATGAAACTATTCATAAACTGTAAACATTTGTCAGTAGGCAATAGGATAAAGACTTTCGGCTCCTCGGGCTGGTGCGAATATTTCAATGTCCGTATGTGCCAAACCGTTGGTTTGTGACACACCTTTACGCGTAACTCGCTCGCTGCGCTCGCTCGAAAACTATAGCCTTAACTAAAACCAATCCCTCTTGCGTTCATTATTCGAAATGGTGGCGACATATTTCGAATTTGCGAACGTGTCGGATCGGCTGTGAGGTTGGACTAGATTTTTACGAGCGAGCGGAGCGAGCCAGCAACGGTCACAATTTCCAAGCTATACATATTCCTTATATTGCCTTGCATATATTTCGTGTTATTACCGTATTTTGTCAGCCATTTCGGACATCACATTGCACTGTAGTATGTAGAGATAGTACTATTTACGTGAAACTATTCATAAACTGTAAACATTTGTCAGTAGGCAATAGGATAAAGACTTCCGGCTCCTCGGGCTGGTGCGAATATTTCAATGTCCGTATGTGCCAAACCGTTGGTTTGTGACACACCATTACGCGTATCTCGCTCGCTGCGCTCGCTCGAAAACTATAGCTTAACCTAAAACCAATCCACCTTGCGTTCATTATTCGATATGGTGGCGACATATTTCGAATTTGCGAACGTGTCGGATCGGTTGTGATGTTCGACTAGATTTTTACAAACGAGCGGAGCGAGCGAGCAACGATTACAATTTCCAAGCTATACATATACCTTATATTGCCTTGCATATAATTCGTGTTATTACCTAATTTTGTCAGACATTTCGGACATCACATTGCACTGTACGATGTGGAAATAGTACTACTTATGTGAAACTATTCATAAACTGTATACATTTGTCAGTAGGCAATAGGATGAAGACTTCCGGCTCCTCGGGCTGGTGCGAATATTTGAATGTCCCAATGTGCCAAACCGTTGGATTGTGACGCACCTATCCGCGTCCCTCGCTCGCCGTGCTCGCTCGAAAGCTATAGCCTAACCGAAAACCAATCCCTCTTGCGTTCATTATTCGATATGGTGGCGACATATTTCGAATTTGCGAACGTGTCGGATCGGTTGTGATGTTGCACAGGATTTTTACGAGCGAGCGGAGCGAGCGAGCAACGATCACAATTTGCAAGCCATACATATACCTTATATTGCCTTGCATATATTTCGTGTTATTACCTAATTTTGTCAGTCATTTCGGACATCACATTGCACTGTACGATGTGGATATAGTACTATTTATGTGAAACTATTCATAAAGTGTATACATTTGTCAGTAGGCAATAGGATAAAGACTTCCGGCTCCTCGTCCAGGTGCAAATATTTGAATGTCCCCATGTGCCAAACCGTTGGAATGTGACACATCCCTTCGCGTGCCTCGCTCGCCGTGCTCGCTCGAAAGCTATAGCCTAACCTAAAACCAATCTCTCTTGCGTTGGTCATTCGACATGGAGGCGACTTATGGCAAATTTGGGAACGTGTCAGATCGGATGTGAGGTTGGACTAAATTTTTACGAGCGAGCGGAGCGAGCGATCAACGATCACAATTTGCAAGCCATACATATACCTTATATTGCCTTGCATATATTTCGTGTTATTACCTAATTTTGGCAGACATTTCGGACATCACATTGCACTGTACTATGTGGAAATAGTACTATTTATATGAAACTATTCATAAACTGTAAACACTTGTCAGTAGGCAATAGGATAAAGACTTTCGGCTCCTCGGGCTGGTGCGAATATTTCAATGTCCGTATGTGCCAAACCGTTGGTTTCTGACACACAGTTACGCGTAACTCGCTCGCTGCGCTCGCTCGAAAACCATAGCCTTACCTAAAACCAATCCATCTTGCGTTCATTATTCGATATGGCGGCGACATATTTCGAATTTGCGAACGTGTCGGATCGGTTGTGATGTTGGAGAGGATTTTTGCGAGCGAGCGGAGCGAGCGAGCAACGATCACAATTTCCAAGCTATACATATACCTTATATTGCCTTGCATATAATTCGTGTTATTACCTAATTTTGTCAAACATTTCGGACATCACATTGCACTGTACGATGTGGAAATAGTACTTCTTATGTGAAACTATTCATAAACTGTATACATTTGTCAGTAGGCAATAGGATAAAGACTTCCGGTTCCTCGGGCTGGTGCGAATATTTGAATGTCCCAATGTGCCAAACTGTTGGATTGAGACACACATCTCCGCGTCTCTCGCTCGCCGTACTCGCTCGAAAGCTATAGCCTAACCGAAAACCAATCCCTCTTGCGATCATTATTCGAAATGGTGGCGACATATTTCGAATTTGCGAACGTGTCGGATCGGTTGTGAGGTTGGAGAGGATTTTTGCGAGCGAGCGGAGCGAGCGAGCAACGATCACAATTTCCAAGCTATACATATACCTTATATTGCCTTGCATACAATTCGTGTTATTACCTAATTTTGTCAGACATTTCGGTCATCACATTGCACTGTACGATGTGGAAATAGTACCTCTTATGTGAAACTATTCATAAACTGTATACATTTGTCAGTAGGCAATTAAAGAATTCCGGCTCCTCGGGCTGGTGCGAATATTTGAATGTCCCAATGTGCCAAACCGTTGGATTGTGACACACCTCTCCGCGTCCCTCGCTCGCCGTGCTCGCTCGAAAGCTATAGTCTAACCGAAAACCAATCCCTCTTGCGTTAGTCATTCGACATGGAGGCGACTTATTTCAAATTTGGGAACGTGTCCGGTCGGATGTGAGGTTGGACTAAATTTTTACGAGCGAGCGGAGCGAGCGAGCAACGATCACAATTTGCAAGCCATACATAAACCGTATATTGCCTTGCATATATTTCGTGTTATTACCTAATTTTCTCAGACATTTCGGACATCACATTGCACTGTACGATGTGGAAATAGTACTATTTATGTGAAACTATTCATAAACTGTAAACATTTGTCAGTAGGCAATAGGATAAAGACTTCCGGCTCCTCGGGCTGGTGCGAATATTTGAATGTCCCAATGTGCCAAACCGTTGGATTGTGACACACCTCTCCGCGTCGCTCGCTCGCCGTGCTCGCTCGAAAGCTATAGTCTAACCGAAAACCAATCCCTCTTGCGTTCATTATTCGATATGGTGGAGACATATTTCGAATTTGCGAACGTGTCGGGTGGGTTGTGAGGTTGGACTAGATTTTTACGAGCGAGCGGAGCGAGCGAGCAACGATCACAATTTGCAAGCCATACATATACCTTATATTGCCTTGCATATATTTCGTGTTATTACCTAATTTTGTCAGTCATTTCGGACATCACATTGCACTGTACGATGTGGAAATAGTACTATTTATGTGAAACTATTCATAAAGTGTATACATTTGTCAGTAGGCAATAGGATAAAGACTTTCGGCTCCTCGGGCTGGTGCGAATATTTCAATGTCCGTATGTGCCAAACCGTTGGTTTGTGACACACCTTTACGCGTAACTCGCTCGCTGCGCTCGCTCGAAAACTATAGCCTTACCTAAAACCAATCCATCTTGCGTTCATTATTCGATATGGCGGCGACATATTTCGAATTTGCGAACGTGTCGGATCGGTTGTGATGTTGGAGAGGATTTTTGCGAGCGAGCGGAGCGAGCGAGCAACGATCACAATTTCCAAGCTATACATATACCTTATATTGCCTTGCATATAATTCGTGTTATTACCTAATTTTGTCAGACATTTCGGACATCACATTGCACTGTACGATGTGGAAATAGTACTGCTTATGTGAAACTATTCATAAACTGTATACATTTGTCAGTATGCAATAGGATAAAGACTTCCGGCTCCACGGGCTGGTGCGAATATTTCAATGTCCGTATGTGCCAAACCGTTGGTTTGTGACACACCATTACGCTTATCTCGCTCGCTGCGCTCGCTCGAAAACTATAGCCTAACCTAAAACCAATCCACCTTGCGTTCATTATTCGATATGGTGGCGACATATTTCGAATTTGCGAACGTGTCGGATCGGTTGTGATGTTCGACTAGATTTTTACAAGCGAGCGGAGCGAGCGAGCAACGATTACAATTTCCAAGCAATACATATACCTTATATTGCCTTGCATACAATTCTTGTTATTATCTAATTTTGTCACACATTTCGGACATCACATTGCACTGTACGATGTGGAAATAGTACTACTTATGTGAAACTATTCATAAACTGTATACATTTGTCAGTATGCAATAGGATAAAGACTTCCGGCTCCACGGGCTGGTGCGAATATTTGAATTTCGCAATGTGCCAAACCGTTGGATTGTGACACACCTCTCCGCATCCCTCGGTCGCCGTACTCGCTCGAAAGCTATAGCCTAACCGAAAACCAATCCCTCTTGCGTTCATTATTCGAAATGGTGGCGACATATTTCGAATTTGCGAACGTGTCGGATCGGTTGTGAGGTTGGAGAGGATTTTTGCGAGCGAGCGGAGCGAGCGAGCAACGATCACAATTTCCAAGCTATACATATACCTTATATTGCCTTGCATACAATTCGTGTTATTACCTAATTTTGTCAGACATTTCGGTCATCACATTGCACTGTACGATGTGGAAATAGTACCTCTTATGTGAAACTATTCATAAACTGTATACATTTGTCAGTAGGCAATTAAAGACTTCTGGCTCCTCGGCCAAGTGCTAATATTTGAATGTTCCCTTGTGCCAAACCGTTGGATTGTTACACATCTCTTCGCGTCCCTCGCTCGCCGTGCTCGCTCGAAAGCTATAGCCTAACCTAGAACCAATGCATCTTGCGTTCATTATTCGACATGGTGGCGACATATTTCAAATTTGCGAACGTGTCGGATCGGTTGTGAGGTTGGACAGGATTTTTACGAGCGAGCGGAGCGAGCGAGCAACGATCACAATTTCCAAGCTATACATATACCTTATATTGCCTTGCATATATTTCGTGTTATTACCTAATTTTGTCAGCCATTTCGGACATCACATTGCACTGTAGTATGTGGAAATAGTACTATTTATAAGAAACTACTCATAAGCTGTTAACATTTGTCAGTAGGCAATAGGATAAAGACTTCCGGCTCCTCGGGCTGGTGGGAATAATTGAATGCCCCATGTGCCAAACCGTTGGATTGTGACACACCTCTCCGCATCCCTCGGTCGCCGTACTCGCTCGAAAGCTATAGCCTAACCGAAAACCAATCCCTCTTGCGTTCATTATTCGAAATGGTGGCGACATATTTCGAATTTGCGAACGTGTCGGATCGGTTGTGAGGTTGGAGAGGATTTTTACGAGCGAGCGGAGCGAGCCAGCAACGGTCACAATTTCCAAGCTATACATATACCTTATATTGCCTTGCATACAAAATCGTGTTATTACCTAATTTTGTCAGACATTTCGGTCATCACATTGCACTGTACGATGTGGAAATAGTACCTCTTATGTGAAACTATTCATAAACTGTATACATTTGTCAGTAGGCAATTAAAGACTTCTGGCTCCTCGGCCAGGTGCAAATATTTGAATGTTCCCTTGTGCCAAACCGTTGGATTGTTACACATCTCTTCGCGTCCCTCGCTCGCCGTGCTCGCTCGAAAGCTATAGCCTAACCTAAAACCAATCTCTCTTGCGTTGGTCATTCGACATGGAGGCGACCTATTGCAAATTTGGGAACGTGTCAGATCGGATGTGAGGTTGGACTAAATTTTTACGAGCGAGCGGAGCGAGCGAGCAACGATCACAATTTGCCAGCCATACATATACCTTATATTGCCTTGCATATATTTCGTGTTATTAACTAATTTTGTCAGCCATTTCGAACATCTCATTGCACTGTGGTATGTGGAAATAGTACTATTTATGTGAAGCTATTCATAAACTGTATACATTTGTCAGTAGGCAATAGGATAAAGACTTCCGGCTCCTCGGGCTGGTGCGAATATTTCCATGTCCGTATGTGCCAAACCGTTGGTTTGTGACACACCTTTACGCGTATCTCGCTCGCTGCGCTCGCTCGAAAGCTATAGCCTAACCTAAAACCAATCCATCTTGCGTTCATTATTCGGTATGGTGGCGACATATTTCGAATTTGCGAACGTGTCGGATCGGTTGTGAGGTTGGAGAGGATTTTTACGAGCGAGCGGAGCGAGCGAGCAACGATCACAATTTGCAAGCCATACATATACCTTATATTGCCTTGCATATATTTCGTGTTATTACCTAATTTTGTCAGCCATTTCGAACATCTCATTGCACTGTGGTATGTGGAAATAGTACTATTTATGTGAAGCTATTCATAAACTGTATACATTTGTCAGTAGGCAATAGGATAAAGACTTCCGGCTCCTCGGGCTGGTGCGAATATTTCCATGTCCGTATGTGCCAAACCGTTGGTTTGTGACACACCTTTACGCGTATCTCGCTCGCTGCGCTCGCTCGAAAGCTATAGCCTAACCGAAAACCAATCCCCCTTGCGATCATTATTCGAAATGGTGGCGACATATTTCGAATTTGCGAACGTGTCGGATCGGTTGTGAGGTTGGAGAGGATTTTTGCGAGCGAGCGGAGCGAGCGAGCAACGATCACAATTTCCAAGCTATACATATACCTTATATTGCCTTGCATACAATTCGTGTTATTACCTAATTTTGTCAGACATTTCGGTCATCACATTGCACTGTACGATGTGGAAATAGTACCTCTTATGTGAAACTATTCATAAACTGTATACATTTGTCAGTAGGCAATTAAAGAATTCCGGCTCCTCGGGCTGGTGCGAATATTTGAATGTCCCAATGTGCCAAACCGTTGGATTGTGACACACCTCTCCGCGTCCCTCGCTCGCTGCGCTCGCTCGAAAGCTATAGCCTAACCTAAAACCAATCCATCTTGCGTTCATTATTCGGTATGGTGGCGACATATTTCGAATTTGCGAACGTGTCGGATCGGTTGTGAGGTTGGAGAGGATTTTTACGAGCGAGCGGAGCGAGCGAGCAACGATCACAATTTCCAAGCTATACATATACCTTATATTGCCTTGCATATAATTCGTGTTATTACCTAATTTTGTCAGACTTTTCGGACATCACATTGCACTGTACGATGTGGAAATAGTACTATTTATATGAAACTATTCATAAACTGTAGACATTTGTCAGTAGGCAATAGGATAAAGACTTTCGGCTCCTCGGGCTGGTGCGAATATTTCAATGTCCGTATGTGCCAAACCGTTGGTTTGTGACACACCTTTACGCGTAACTCGCTCGCTGCGCTCGCTCGAAAACTATAGCCTTACCTAAAACCAATCCATCTTTCGTTCATTATTCGATATGGCGGCGACATATTTCGAATTGGCGAACGTGTCGGATCGGTTGTGATGTTGGAGAGGATTTTTGCGAGCGAGCGGAGCGAGCGAGCAACGATCACAATTTCCAAGCTATACATATACCTTATATTGCCTTGCATATAATTCGTGTTATTACCTAATTTTGTCAGACATTTCGGACATCACATTGCACTGTACGATGTGGAAATAGTACTTCTATTGTGAAACTATTCATAAACTGTATACATTTGTCTGTAGGCAATAGGATAAAGACTTCCGGTTCCTCGGGCTGGTGCGAATATTTGAATGTCCCAATGTGCCAAACCGTTGGATTGAGACACACATCTCCGCGCCCCTCGCTCGTCGTGCTCGCTCGAAAGTTATAGCCTAACCGAAAACCAATCCCTCTTGCGTTCATTATTCGAAATGGTGGCGACATATTTCGAATTTGCGAACGTGTCGGATCGGCTGTGAGGTTGGACTAGATTTTTACGAGCGAGCGGAGCGAGCCAGCAACGGTCACAATTTCCAAGCTATACATATTCCTTATATTGCCTTGCATATATTTCGTGTTATTACCGTATTTTGTCAGCCATTTCGGACATCACATTGCACTGTAGTATGTAGAGATAGTACTATTTACGTGAAACTATTCATAAACTGTAAACATTTGTCAGTAGGCAATAGGATAAAGACTTCCGGCTCCTCGGGCTGGTGCGAATATTTCAATGTCCGTATGTGCCAAACCGTTGGTTTGTGACACACCATTACGCTTATCTCGCTCGCTGCGCTCGCTCGAAAACTATAGCCTAACCTAAAACCAATCCACCTTGCGTTCATTATTCGATATGGTGGCGACATATTTCGAATTTGCGAACGTGTCGGATCGGTTGTGATGTTGGAGAGGATTTTTACGAGCGAGCGGAGCGAGCGAGCAACGATCACAATTTGCCAGCCATACATATACCTTATATTGCCTTGCATATATTTCGTGTTATTACCTAATTTTGTCAGCCATTTCGAACATATCATTGCACTGTGGTATGTGGAAATAGTACTATTTATGTGAAGCTATTCATAAACTGTATACATTTGTCAGTAGGCAATAGGATAAAGACTTCCGGCTCCTCGGGCTGGTGCGAATATTTCAATGTCCGTATGTGCCAAACCGTTGGTTTGTGACACACCTTTACGCGTATCTCGCTCGCTGCGCTCGCACGAAAGCTATAGCCTAACCTAAAACCAATCCATCTTGCGTTCATTATTCGGTATGGTGGCGACATATTTCGAATTTGCGAACGTGTCGGATCGGTTGTGAGGTTGGAGAGGATTTTTACGAGCGAGCGGAGCGAGCGAGCAACGATCACAATTTGCAAGCCATACATATACCTTATATTGCAATGCATATATTTCGTGTTATTACCTAATTTTGTCAGCCATTTCGAACATCTCATTGCACTGTGGTATGTGGAAATAGTACTATTTATGTGAAGCTATTCATAAACTGTATACATTTGTCAGTAGGCAATAGGATAAAGACTTCTGGCTCCTCGGCCAGGTGCTAATATTTGAATGTTCCCTTGTGCCAAACCGTTGGATTGTTACACATCTCTTCGCGTCCCTCGCTCGCCGTGCTCGCTCGAAAGCTATAGCCTAACCTAAAACCAATCTCTCTTGAGTTGGTCATTCGACATGGAGGCGACCTATTGCAAATTTGGGAACGTGTCAGATCGGATGTGAGGTTGGACTAAATTTTTACGAGCGAGCGGAGCGAGCGAGCAACGATCACAATTTGCCAGCCATACATATACCTTATATTGCCTTGCATATATTTCGTGTTATTACCTAATTTTGTCAGCCATTTCGAACATCTCATTGCACTGTGGTATGTGGAAATAGTACTATTTATGTGAAGCTATTCATAAACTGTAAACATTTGTCAGTAGGCAATAGGATAAAGACTTCCGGCTCCTCGGGCTGGTGCGAATATTTCAATGTCCGTATGTGCCAAACCGTTGGTTTGTGACACACCTTTACGCGTATCTCGCTCGCTGCGCTCGCTCGAAAGCTATAGCCTAACCTAAAACCAATCCATCTTGCGTTCATTATTCGGTATGGTGGCGACATATTTCGAATTTGCGAACGTGTCGGATCGGTTGTGAGGTTGGAGAGGATTTTTACGAGCGAGCGGAGCGAGCGAGCAACGATCACAATTTGCAAGCCATACATATACCTTATATTGCAATGCATATATTTCGTGTTATTACCTAATTTTGTCAGCCATTTCGAACATCTCATTGCACTGTGGTATGTGGAAATAGTACTATTTATGTGAAGCTATTCATAAACTGTATACATTTGTCAGTAGGCAATAGGATAAAGACTTCCGGCTCCTCGGGCTGGTGCGAATATTTCAATGTCCGTATGTGCCAAACCGTTGGTTTGTGACACACCTTTACGAGTATCTCGCTCGCTGCGCTCGCTCGAAAGCTATAGCCTAACCTAAAACCAATCCATCTTGCGTTCATTATTCGGTATGGTGGCGACATATTTCGAATTTGCGAACGTGTCGGATCGGTTGTGAGGTTGGAGAGGATTTTTACGAGCGAGCGGAGCGAGCGAGCAACGATTACAATTTCCAAGCTATACATATACCTTATATTGCCTTGCATATAATTCGTGTTATTACCTAATTTTGTCAGACTTTTCGGACATCACATTGCACTGTACGATGTGGAAATAGTACTACTTATGTGAAACTATTCATAAACTGTATACATTTGTCAGTAGGCAATAGGATAAAAACTTCCGGCTCCTCGGGCTGGTGCGAATATTTCAATGTCCCCATGTGCCAAACCGTTGGATTGTGACACACCTCTCCGCGTCCCTCGCTCGCCGTGCTCGCTCGAAAGCTATAGCCTAACCGAAAACCAATCTCTCTTGCGTTGGTCATTCGACATGGAGGCGACCTATTGCAAATTTGGGAACGTGTCAGATCGGATGTGAGGTTGGACTAAATTTTTACGAGCGAGCGGAGCGAGCGAGCAACGATCACAATTTGCCAGCCATACATACACCTTATATTGCCTTGCATATATTTCGTGTTATTACCTAATTTTGTCAGCCATTTCGAACATCTCATTGCACTGTGGTATGTGGAAATAGTACTATTTATGTGAAGCTATTCATAAACTGTATACATTTGTCAGTAGGCAATAGGATAAAGACTTCCGGCTCCTCGGGCTGGTGCGAATATTTCAATGTCCGTATGTGCCAAACCGTTGGTTTGTGACACACCTTTACGCGTATCTCGCTCGCTGCGCTCGCTCGAAAGCTATAGCCTAACCTAAAACCAATCCATCTTGCGTTCATTATTCGGTATGGTGGCGACATATTTCGAATTTGCGAACGTGTCGGATCGGTTGTGAGGTTGGAGAGGATTTTTACGAGCGAGCGGAGCGAGCGAGCAACGATCACAATTTGCAAGCCATACATATACCTTATATTGCCTTGCATATATTTCGTGTTATTACCTAATTTTGTCAGCCATTTCGAACATCTCATTGCACTGTGGTATGTGGAAATAGTACTATTTATGTGAAGCTATTCATAAACTGTATACATTTGTCAGTAGGCAATAGGATAAAGACTTCCGTCTCCTCGGGCTGGTGCGAATATTTCAATGTCCGTATGTGCCAAACCGTTGGTTTGTGACACACCTTTACGAGTATCTCGCTCGCTGCGCTCGCTCGAAAGCTATAGCCTAACCTAAAACCAATCCATCTTGCGTTCATTATTCGGTATGGTAGCGACATATTTCGAATTTGCGAACGTGTCGGATCGGTTGTGAGGTTGGAGAGGATTTTTACGAGCGAGCGGAGCGAGCGAGCAACGATCACAATTTCCAAGCTATACATATACCTTATATTGCCTTGCATATAATTCGTGTTATTACCTAATTTTGTCAGACTTTTCGGACATCACATTGCACTGTACGATGTGGAAATAGTACTATTCATATGAAACTATTCATAAACTGTAGACATTTGTCAGTAGGCAATAGGATAAAGACCTTCGGCTCCTCGGGCTGGTGCGAATATTTCAATGTCCGTATGTGCCAAACCGTTGGTTTGTGACACACCTTTACGCGTAACTCGCTCGCTGCGCTCGCTCGAAAACTATAGCCTTACCTAAAACCAATCCATCTTGCGTTCATTATTCGATATGGCGGCGACATATTTCGAATTTGCGAACGTGTCGGATCGGTTGTGATGTTGGAGAGGATTTTTGCGAGCGAGCGGAGCGAGCGAGCAACGATCACAATTTCCAAGCTATACATATACCTTATATTGCCTTGCATATAATTCGTGTTATTACCTAATTTTGTCAGACATTTCGGACATCACATTGCACTGTACGATGTGGAAATAGTACTTCTTATGTGAAACTATTCATAAACTGTATACATTTGTCTGTAGGCAATAGGATAAAGACTTCCGGTTCCTCGGGCTGGTGCGAATATTTGAATGTCCCAATGTGCCAAACCGTTGGATTGAGACACACATCTCCGCGCCCCTCGCTCGTCGTGCTCGCTCGAAAGTTATAGCCTAACCGAAAACCAATCCCTCTTGCGTTCATTATTCGAAATGGTGGCGACATATTTCGAATTTGCGAACGTGTCGGATCGGCTGTGAGGTTGGACTAGATTTTTACGAGCGAGCGGAGCGAGCCAGCAACGGTCACAATTTCCAAGCTATACATATTCCTTATATTGCCTTGCATATATTTCGTGTTATTACCGTATTTTGTCAGCCATTTCGGACATCACATTGCACTGTAGTATGTAGAGATAGTACTATTTACGTGAAACTATTCATAAACTGTAAACATTTGTCAGTAGGCAATAGGATAAAGACTTCCGGCTCCTCGGGCTGGTGCGAATATTTCAATGTCCGTATGTGCCAAACCGTTGGTTTGTGACACACCATTACGCTTATCTCGCTCGCTGCGCTCGCTCGAAAACTATAGCCTAACCTAAAACCAATCCACCTTGCGTTCATTATTCGATATGGTGGCGACATATTTCGAATTTGCGAACGTGTCGGATCGGTTGTGATGTTCGACTAGATTTTTACAAGCGAGCGGAGCGAGCGAGCAACGATTACAATTTCCAAGCTATACATATACCTTATATTGCCTTGCATACAATTCTTGTTATTATCTAATTTTGTCAGACATTTCGGACATCACATTGCACTGTACGATGTGGAAATAGTACTACTTATGTGAAACTATTCATAAACTGTATACATTTGTCAGTATGCAATAGGATAAAGACTTCCGGCTCCACGGGCTGGTGCGAATATTTGAATTTCGCAATGTGCCAAACCGTTGGATTGTGACACACCTCTCCGCATCCCTCGGTCGCCGTACTCGCTCGAAAGCTATAGCCTAACCGAAAACCAATCCCTCTTGCGTTCATTATTCGAAATGGTGGCGACATATTTCGAATTTGCGAACGTGTCGGATCGGTTGTGAGGTTGGAGAGGATTTTTGCGAGCGAGCGGAGCGAGCGAGCAACGATCACAATTTCCAAGCTATACATATACCTTATATTGCCTTGCATACAATTCGTGTTATTACCTAATTTTGTCAGACATTTCGGTCATCACATTGCACTGTACGATGTGGAAATAGTACCTCTTATGTGAAACTATTCATAAACTGTATACATTTGTCAGTAGGCAATTAAAGACTTCTGGCTCCTCGGCCAAGTGCTAATATTTGAATGTTCCCTTGTGCCAAACCGTTGGATTGTTACACATCTCTTCGCGTCCCTCGCTCGCCGTGCTCGCTCGAAAGCTATAGCCTAACCTAGAACCAATGCATCTTGCGTTCATTATTCGACATGGTGGCGACATATTTCAAATTTGCGAACGTGTCGGATCGGATGTGAGGTTGGACAGGATTTTTACGAGCGAGCGGAGCGAGCGAGCAACGATCACAATTTCCAAGCTATACATATACCTTATATTGCCTTGCATATATTTCGTGTTATTACCTAATTTTGTCAGCCATTTCGGACATCACATTGCACTGTAGTATGTGGAAATAGTACTATTTATAAGAAACTACTCATAAGCTGTTAACATTTGTCAGTAGGCAATAGGATAAAGACTTCCGGCTCCTCGGGCTGGTGGGAATAATTGAATGCCCCATGTGCCAAACCGTTGGATTGTGACACACCTCTCCGCATCCCTCGGTCGCCGTACTCGCTCGAAAGCTATAGCCTAACCGAAAACCAATCCCTCTTGCGTTCATTATTCGAAATGGTGGCGACATATTTCGAATTTGCGAACGTGTCGGATCGGTTGTGAGGTTGGAGAGGATTTTTGCGAGCGAGCGGAGCGAGCGAGCAACGATCACAATTTCCAAGCTATACATATACCTTATATTGCCTTGCATACAATTCGTGTTATTACCTAATTTTGTCAGACATTTCGGTCATCACATTGCACTGTACGATGTGGAAATAGTACCTCTTATGTGAAACTATTCATAAACTGTATACATTTGTCAGTAGGCAATTAAAGACTTCTGGCTTCTCGGCCAAGTGCTAATATTTGAATGTTCCCTTGTGCCAAACCGTTGGATTGTTACACATCTCTTCGCGTCCCTCGCTCGCCGTGCTCGCTCGAAAGCTATAGCCTAACCTAGAACCAATGCATCTTGCGTTCATTATTCGACATGGTGGCGACATATTTCAAATTTGCGAACGTGTCGGATCGGATGTGAGGTTGGACAGGATTTTTACGAGCGAGCGGAGCGAGCGAGCAACGATCACAATTTCCAAGCTATACATATACCTTATATTGCCTTGCATATATTTCGTGTTATTACCTAATTTTGTCAGCCATTTCGGACATCACATTGCACTGTAGTATGTGGAAATAGTACTATTTATAAGAAACTACTCATAAGCTGTTAACATTTGTCAGTAGGCAATAGGATAAAGACTTCCGGCTCCTCGGGCTGGTGGGAATAATTGAATGCCCCATGTGCCAAACCGTTGGATTGTGACACATCTCTCCGCGTCCCTCGCTCGCAGTGCTCGCTCGAAAGCTAAGCCTAACCTAAAACCAATCCCTCTTGCGTTGGTCATTCGACATGGAGGCGACTTATTTCAGATTTGGGAACGTGTCGGATCGGATGTGAGGTTGGACTAAATTTTTACGAGCGAGCGGAGCGAGCGAGCAACGATCACAATTTCCAAGCTATACATATACCTTATATTGCCTTGCATATATTTCGTGTTATTTCCTAATTTTGTCAGCCATTTCGGACATCACATTGCACTGTAGTATGTGGAAATAGTACTATTTATGGGAAACTACTCATAAACTGTTAACATTTGAGAGTAGGCAATAGGATAAAGACTTCCGGCTCCTCGGGCTGGTGCGAATATTTCAATGTCCGTATGTGCCAAACCGTTGGTATGTGACACACCTTTACGCGTCTGTCGCTCGCTGCGCTCTCTCCAAAACTATAGCCTAACCTAGAACCAATCCATCTTGCGTTTATTATTCGATATGGTGGCGACATATTTCAAATTTGCGAACGTGTCGGATCGGTTGTGAGGTTGGACTAGATTTTTACGAGCGAGCGGAGCGAGCGAGCAACGATCACAATTTCCAAGCTATACATATACCTTATATTGCCTTGCATATATTTCGTGTTATTACCTAATTTTGTCAGCCATTTCGGACATCACATTGCACTGTAGTATGTGGAAATAGTACTATTTATGAGAAACTACTCATAAACTGTTAACATTTGTCAGTAGGCAATAGGATAAAGACTTCCGGCTCCTCGGGCTGGTGCGAATATTTCAATGTCCGTATGTGCCAAGCCGTTGGTATATGACACACCTTTACGCGTCTGTCGCTCGCTGCGCTCTCTCGAAAACTATAGCCTAACATAGAACCAATCCATCTTGCGTTTATTATACGATATGGTGGCGACATATTTCAAATTTGCGAACGTGTCGGATCGGTTGTGAGGTTGGACTAGATTTTTACGAGCGAGCGGGGCGAGCGAGCAACGATCACAATTTCCAAGCTATACATATACCTTATATTGCCTTGCATATATTTCGTGTTATTACCTAATTTTGTCAGCCATTTCGGACATCACATTGCACTGTAGTATGTGGAAATAGTACTATTTATGAGAAACTACTCATAAACTGTTAACATTTGTCAGTAGGCAATAGGATAAAGACTTCCGGCTCCTCGGGCTGGTGGGAATAATTGAATGTCCCCATGTGCCAAACCGTTGGATTGTGACACATCTCTCCGCGTCCCTCGCTCGCCGTGCTCGCTCGAAAGCTATAGCCTAACCTAAAACCAATCCCTCTTGCGTTGGTCATTCGACATGGAGGCGACTTATTTCAAATTTGGGAACGTGTCGGATCGGATGTGAGGTTGGACTAAATTTTTACGAGCGAGCGGAGCGATCGAGCAACGATCACAATTTCCAAGCTATACATATACCTTATATTGCCTTGCATATGTTTCGTGTTATTACCTAATTTTGTCAGCCATTTCGGACATCACATTACACTGTAGTATGTGGAAATAGTACTATTTATGAGAAACTACCCATAAACTGTTAACATTTGTCAGTAGGCAATGGGATAAAGACTTCCGGCTCCTCGGGCTGGTGCGAATATTTCAATGTCCGTATGTGCCAAACCGTCGGAATGTGACACACCTTTACGCGTCTGTCGCTCGCTGCGATCTCTCGAAAACTATAGCCTAACCTAGAACCAATCCATCTTGCGTTCATTATTCGATATGGTGGCGACATATTTCAAATTTGCGAACGTGTCGGATCGGTTGTGAGGTTGGACTAGATTTTTACGAGCGAGCGGAGCGAGCGAGCAACGATCACAATTTCCAAGCTATACATATACCTTATATTGCCTTGCATATATTTCGTGTTATTACCTAATTTTGTCACCCATTTCGGACATCACATTGCACTGTAGTATGTGGAAATAGTACTATTTATGAGAAACTACTCATAAACTGTTAACATTTGTCAGTAGGCAATAGGATAAAGACTTCCGGCTCCTCGGGCTGGTGGGAATAATTGAATGTCCCCATGTGCCAAACCGTTGGATTGTGACACATCTCTCCGCGTCCCTCGCTCGCCGTGCTCGCTCGACAGCTATAGCCTAACCTAAACCCAATCCCTCTTGCGTTGGTCATTCGACATGGAGGCGACTTATTTCAAATTTGGGAACGTGTCGGATCGGATGTGAAGTTGGACTAAATTTTTACGAATGAGCGGAGCGAGCGAGCAACGATCCCAATTTCCAAGCTATACATATACCTTATATTGCCTTGCATATATTTCGTGTTATTACCTAATTTTGTCAGACATTTCGGTCATCACATTGCACTGTACGATGTGGAAATAGTACCTCTTATGTGAAACTATTCATAAACTGTATACATTTGTCAGTAGGCAATTAAAGACTTCTGGCTCCTCGGCCAAGTGCTAATATTTGAATGTTCCCTTGTGCCAAACCGTTGGATTGTTACACATCTCTTCGCGTCCCTCGCTCGCCGTGCTCGCTCGAAAGCTATAGCCTAACCTAAAACCAATCTCTCTTGCGTTGGTCATTCGACATGGAGGCGACCTATTGCAAACTTGGGAACGTGTCAGATCGGATGTGAGGTTGGACTAAATTTTTACGAGCGAGCGGAGCGAGCGAGCAACGATCACAATTTGCCAGCCATACATATACCTTATATTGCCTTGCATATATTTCGTGTTATTACCTAATTTTGTCAGCCATTTCGAACATCTCATTGCACTGTGGTATGTGGAAATAGTACTATTTATGTGAAGCTATTCATAAACTGTATACATTTGTCAGTAGGCAATAGGATAAAGACTTCCGGCTCCTCGGGCTGGTGCGAATATTTCAATGTCCGTATGTGCCAAACCGTTGGTTTGTGACACACCTTTACCCGTATCTCGCTCGCTGCGCTCGCTCGAAAGCTATAGCCTAACCTAAAACCAATCCATCTTGCGTTCATTATTCGGTATGGTGGCGACATATTTCGAATTTGCGAACGTGTCGGATCGGTTGTGAGGTTGGAGAGGATTTTTACGAGCGAGCGGAGCGAGCGAGCAACGATCACAATTTGCAAGCCATACATATACCTTATATTGCAATGCATATATTTCGTGTTATTACCTAATTTTGTCAGCCATTTCGAACATCTCATTGCACTGTGGTATGTGGAAATAGTACTATTTATGTGAAGCTATTCATAAACTGTATACATTTGTCAGTAGGCAATAGGATAAAGACTTCCGGCTCCTCGGGCTGGTGCGAATATTTCAATGTCCCCATGTGCCAAACCGTTGGATTGTGACACACCTCTCCGCGTCCCTCGCTCGCCGTGCTCGCTCGAAAGCTATAGCCTAACCGAAAACCAATCCCTCTTGCGTTCATTATTCAATATGGTGGCGACATATTTCGAATTTGCGAACGTGTCGTATCGGTTGTGAGGTTGGACTAGATTTTTACAAGCGAGCGGAGCGAGCGAGCAACGATCACAATTTCCAAGCTATACATATACCTTGTATTGCCTTGCATATAATTCGTGTTATTGCCTAATTTTGTCAGACATTTCGGACATCACCGTACGATGTGGAAATAGTACTACTTATGTGAAACTATTCATAAACTGTATCTACTTGTCAGTAGGCAATAGGATAAAGACTTCCGGCTCCTCGGGCTGGTGCGAATATTTGAATGTCCCAATGTGCCAAACCGTTGGATTGTGACACACCTCTCCGCGTCCATCGCTCGTCGTGCTCGCTCGAAAGTTATAGCCTAACCGAAAACCAATCACTCTTGCGTTAGTCATTCGACATGGAGGCGACTTATTTCAAATTTGGGACGTGTCAGATCGGATGTGAAGTTGGACTAAATTTTTACGAGCGAGCGGAGCGAGCGAGCAACGATCACAATTTGCAAGCCATACATATACCTTATATTGCCTTGCATATATTTCGTGTTATTACCTAATTTTGTCAGCCATTTCGAACATCTCATTGCACTGTGGTATGTAGAGATAGTACTATTTACGTGAAACTATTCATAAACTGTAAACATTTGTCAGTAGGCAATAGGATAAAGACTTCCGGCTCCTCGGGCTGGTGCGAATATTTCAATGTCCGTATGTGCCAAACCGTTGGTTTGTGACACACCATTACGCGTATCTCGCTCGCCGTACTCGCTCGAAAGCTATAGCCTAACCGAAAACCAATCCCTCTTGCGTTCATTATTCGAAATGGTGGCGACATATTTCGAATTTGCGAACGTGTCGGATCGGTTGTGAGGTTGGAGAGGATTTTTACGAGCGAGCGGAGCGAGCGAGCAACGATCACAATTTGCAAGCCATACATATACCTTATATTGCCTTGCATATATTTCGTGTTATTACCTAATTTTGTCAGCCATTTCGAACATCTCATTGCACTGTGGTATGTGGAAATAGTACTATTTATGTGAAGCTATTCATAAACTGTATACATTTGTCAGTAGGCAATAGGATAAAGACTTCCGGCTCCTCGGGCTGGTGCGAATATTTCAATGTCCGTATGTGCCAAACCGTTGGTTTGTGACACACCTTTACGCGTATCTCGCTCGCTGCGCTCGCTCGAAAGCTATAGCCTAACCTAAAACCAATCCATCTTGCGTTCATTATTCGGTATGGTGGCGACATATTTCGAATTTGCGAACGTGTCGGATCGGTTGTGAGGTTGGAGCGGATTTTTACGAGCGGGCGGAGCGAGCGAGCAACGATCACAATTTCCAAGCTATACATATACCTTATATTGCCTTGCATATAATTCGTGTTATTACCTAATTTTGTCAGACATTTCGGACATCACATTGCACTGTACGATGTGGAAATAGTGCTACTTATGTCAAACTATTCATAAATTGTATACATTTGTCAGTAGGCAATAGGATAAAAACTTCCGGCTCCTCGGGCTGGTGCGAATATTTCAATGTCCCCATGAGCCAAACCGTTGGATTGTGACACACCTCTCCGCGTCCCTCGCTCGCCGTGCTCGCTCGAAAGCTATAGCCTAACCGAAAACCAATCCCTCTTGCGTTCATTATTCAATATGGTGGCGACATATTTCGAATTTGGGAACGTGTCGTATCGGTTGTGAGGTTGGACTAGATTTTTACCAGCGAGCGGAGCGAGCGAGCAACGATCACAATTCCAAGCTATACATATACCTTGTATTGCCTTGCATATAATTCGTGTTATTGCCTAATTTTGTCAGACATTTCGGACATCACCGTACGATGTGGAAATAGTACTGCTTATGTGAAACTATCCATAAACTGTATCTACTTGTCAGTAGGCAATAGGATAAAGACTTCCGGCTCCTCGGGCTGGTGCGAATATTTGAATGTCCCAATGTGCCAAACCGTTGGATTGTGACACACCTCTCCGCGTCCATCGCTCGTCGTGCTCGCTCGAAAGTTATAGCCTAACCGAAAACCAATCCCTCTTGCGGTAGTCATTCGACATGGAGGCGACTTATTTCATATTTGGGAACGTGTCGGATCGGATGTGAGGTTGGACTAAATTTTTACGAGCAAGCGGAGCGAGCGAGCAACGATCACAATTTCCAAGCTATACATATACCTTATATTGCCTTGCATATATTTCGTGTTATTACCTACTTTTGTCAGCCATTTCGGACATCACATTGCACTGTGGTATGTGGAAATAGTACTATTTATGTGAAACTATTCATAAACTGTAAACATTTGTCAGTAGGCAATAGGATAAAGACTTCCGGCTCCTCTGGCTGGTGCGAATATTTGAATGTCCCAATGTGCCAAACCGTTGGATTGTTACACATCTCTTCGCGTCCCTCGCTCGCCGTGCTCGCTCGAAAGCTATAGCCTAACCTAAAACCAATCTCTCTTGCGTTGGTCATTCGACATGGAGGCGACCTATTGCAAATTTGGGAACGTGTCAGATCGGATGTGAGGTTGGACTAAATTTTTACGAGCGAGCGGAGCGAGCGAGCAACGATCACAATTTGCAAGCCATACATATACCTTATATTGTCTTGCATATATTTCGTGTTATTACCTAATTTTGTCAGCCATTTCGAACATCTCATTGCACTGTGGTATGTGGAAATAGTACTATTTATGTGAAGCTATTCATAAACTGTATACATTTGTCAGTAGGCAATAGGATAAAGACTTCCGGCTCCTCGGGCTGGTGCGAATATTTCAATGTCCGTATGTGCCAAACCGTTGGTTTGTGACACACCTTTACGCGTATCTCGCTCGCTGCGCTCGCTCGAAAGCTATAGCCTAACCTAAAACCAATCCATCTTGCGTTCATTATTCGGTATGGTGGCGACATATTTCGAATTTGCGAACGTGTCGGATCGGTTGTGAGGTTGGAGAGGATTTTTACGAGCGATCGGAGCGAGCGAGCAACGATCACAATTTGCAAGCCATACATATACCTTATATTGCCTTGCATATATTTCGTGTTATTACCTAATTTTGTCAGCCATTTCGGACATCTCATTGCACTGTGGTATGTGGAAATAGTACTATTTATGTGAAGCTATTCATAAACTGTAAACATTTGTCAGTAGGCAATAGGATAAAGACTTCCGGCTCCTCGGGCTGGTGCGAATATTTCAATGTCCGTATGTGCCAAACCGTTGGTTTGTGACACACCTTTACGCGTATCTCGCTCGCTGCGCTCGCTCGAAAGCTATAGCCTAACCTAAAACCAATCCATCTTGCGTTCATTATTCGGTATGGTGGCGACATATTTCGAATTTGCGAACGTGTCGGATCGGTTGTGAGGTTGGAGAGGATTTTTACGAGCGAGCGGAGCGAGCGAGCAACGATCACAATTTCCAAGCTATACATATACCTTATATTGCCTTGCATACAATTCGTGTTATTACCTAATTTTGTCAGACATTTCGGTCATCACATTGCACTGTACGATGTGGAAATAGTACCTCTTATGTGAAACTATTCATAAACTGTATACATTTGTCAGTAGGCAATTAAAGACTTCCGGCTCCTCTGGCTGGTGCGAATATTTGAATGTCCCAATGTGCCAAACCGTTGGATTGTGACACACCTCTCCGCGTCCCTCGCTCGCCGTGCTCGCTCGAAAGCTATAGTCTAACCGAAAACCAATCCCTCTTGCGTTCATTATTCGATATGGTGGCGACATATTTCGAATTTGCGAACGTGTCGGGTCGGTTGTGAGGTTGGACTAGATTTTTACGAGCGAGCGGAGCGAGCGAGCAACGGTCACAATTTCCAAGCTAAACATATTCCTTATATTGCCTTGCATATAATTCGTGTTATTACCTAACTTTGTCAGACATTTCGGACATCACATTGCACTGTACGATGTGGAAATAGTTCTAATTATGCGAAACTATTCATAAACTGTATACATTTGTCAGTAGGCAATAGGATAAAGACTTCTGGCTCCTCGGCCAGGTGCAAATATTTGAATGTTCCCTTGTGCCAAACCGTTGGATTGTTACACATCTCTTCGCGTCCCTCGCTCGCCGTGCTCGCTCGAAAGCTATAGCCTCACCTAAAACCAATCTCTCTTGCGCTGGTCATTCGACATGGAGGCGACCTATTGCAAATTTGGGAACGTGTCAGATAGGATGTGAGGTTGGACTAAATTTTTACGAGCGAGCGGAGCGAGCGAGCAACGATCACAATTTGCAAGCCGTACATATACCTTATATTGCCTTGCATATATTTCGTGTTATTACCTAATTTTGTCAGCCATTTCGAACATCTCATTGCACTGTGGTATGTGGAAATAGTACTATCTATGTGAAGCTATTCATAAACTGTATACATTTGTCAGTAGGCAATAGGATAAAGACTTCCGGCTCCTCGGGCTGGTGCGAATATTTCAATGTCCGTATGTGCCACACCGTTGGTTTGTGACACACCTTTACGCGTATCTCGCTCGCTGCGCTCGCTCGAAAGCTATAGCCTAACCTAAAACCAATCCATCTTGCGTTCATTATTCGGTATGGTGGCGACATATTTCGAATTTGCGAACGTGTCGGATCGGTTGTGAGGTTGGAGAGGATTTTTACGAGCGAGCGGAGCGAGCGAGCAACGATCACAATTTCCAAGCTATACATATACCTTATATTGCCTTGCATACAATTCGTGTTATTACCTAATTTTGTCAGCCATTTCGAACATCTCATTGCATTGTGGTATGTGGAAATAGTACTATTTATGTGAAGCTATTCATAAACTGTATACATTTGTCAGTAGGCAATAGGATAAAAACTTCCGGCTCCTCGGGCTGGTGCGAATATTTCAATGTCCCCATGAGCCAAACCGTTGGATTGTGACACACCTCTCCGCGTCCCTCGCTCGCCGTGCTCGCTCGAAAGCTATAGCCTAACCGAAAACCAATCCCTCTTGCGTTCATTATTCAATATGGTGGCGACATATTTCGAATTTGGGAACGTGTCGTATCGGTTGTGAGGTTGGACTAGATTTTTACAAGCGAGCGGAGCGAGCGAGCAACGATCACAATTCCAAGCTATACATATACCTTGTATTGCCTTGCATATAATTCGTGTTATTGCCTAATTTTGTCAGACATTTCGGACATCACCGTACGATGTGGAAATAGTACTGCTTATGTGAAACTATTCATAAACTGTATCTACTTGTCAGTAGGCAATAGGATAAAGACTTCCGGCTCCTCGGGCTGGTGCGAATATTTGAATGTCCCAATGTGCCAAACCGTTGGATTGTGACACACCTCTCCGCGTCCCTCGCTCGCCGTGCTCGCTCGAAAGCTATAGTCTAACCGAAAACCAATCCCTCTTGCGTTCATTATTCGATATGGTGGCGACATATTTCGAATTTGCGAACGTGTCGGGTCGGTTGTGAGGTTGGACTAGATTTTTACGAGCGAGCGGAGCGAGCGAGCAACGGTCACAATTTCCAAGCTATACATATTCCTTATATTGCCTTGCATATAATTCGTGTTATTACCTAACTTTGTCAGACATTTCGGACATCACATTGCACTGTACGATGTGGAAATAGTTCTAATTATGTGAAACTATTCATAAACTGTATACATTTGTCAGTAGGCAATAGGATAAAGACTTCTGGCTCCTCGGCCAGGTGCAAATATTTGAATGTTCCCTTGTGCCAAACCGTTGGATTGTTACACATCTCTTCGCGTCCCTCGCTCGCCGTGCTCGCTCGAAAGCTATAGCCTCACCTAAAACCAATCTCTCTTGCGCCGGTCATTCGACATGGAGGCGACCTATTGCAAATTTGGGAACGTGTCAGATAGGATGTGAGGTTGGACTAAATTTTTACGAGCGAGCGGAGCGAGCGAGCAACGATCACAATTTGCAAGCCGTACATATACCTTATATTGCCTTGCATATATTTCGTGTTATTACCTAATTTTGTCAGCCATTTCGAACATCTCATTGCACTGTGGTATGTGGAAATAGTACTATTTATGTGAAGCTATTCATAAACTGTATACATTTGTCAGTAGGCAATAGGATAAAGACTTCCGGCTCCTCGGGCTGGTGCGAATATTTCAATGTCCGTATGTGCCACACCGTTGGTTTGTGACACACCTTTACGCGTATCTCGCTCGCTGCGCTCGCTCGAAAGCTATAGCCTAACCTAAAACCAATCCATCTTGCGTTCATTATTCGGTATGGTGGCGACATATTTCGAATTTGCGAACGTGTCGGATCGGTTGTGAGGTTGGAGAGGATTTTTACGAGCGAGCGGAGCGAGCGAGCAACGATCACAATTTCCAAGCTATACATATACCTTATATTGCCTTGCATATAATTCGTGTTATTACCTAATTTTGTCAGACATTTCGGACATCACATTGCACTGTACGATGTGGAAATAGTACTACTTATGTGAAACTATTCATAAATTGTATACATTTGTCAGTAGGCAATAGGATAAAAACTTCCGGCTCCTCGGGCTGGTGCGAATATTTCAATGTCCCCATGTGCCAAACCGTTGGATTGTGACACACCTCTCCGCGTCCCTCGCTCGCCGTGCTCGCTCGAAAGCTATAGCCTAACCGAAAACCAATCCCTCTTGCGTTCATTATTCAATATGGTGGCGACATATTTCGAATTTGCGAACGTGTCGTATCGGTTGTGAGGTTGGACTAGATTTTTACAAGCGAGCGGAGCGAGCGAGCAACGATCACAATTTCCAAGCTATACATATACCTTGTATTGCCTTGCATATAATTCGTGTTATTGCCTAATTTTGTCAGACATTTCGGACATCACCGTACGATGTGGAAATAGTACTACTTATGTGAAACTATTCATAAACTGTATCTACTTGTCAGTAGGAAATAGGATAAAGACTTCCGGCTCCTCTGGCTGGTGCGAATATTTGAATGTCCCAATGTGCCAAACCGTTGGATTGTGACACACCTCTCCGCGTCCATCGCTCGTCGTGCTCGCTCGAAAGTTATAGCCTAACCGAAAACCAATCCCTCTTGCGGTAGTCATTCGACATGGAGGCGACTTATTTCAAATTTGGGAACGTGTCGGATCGGATGTGAGGTTGGACTAAATTTTTACGAGCAAGCGGAGCGAGCGAGCAACGATCACAATTTCCAAGCTATACATATACCTTATATTGCCTTGCATATATTTCGTGTTATTACCTACTTTTGTCAGCCATTTCGGACATCACATTGCACTGTGGTATGTGGAAATAGTACTATTTATGTGAAACTATTCATAAACTGTAAACATTTGTCAGTAGGCAATAGGATAAAGACTTCCGGCTCCTCTGGCTGGTGCGAATATTTGAATGTCCCAATGTGCCAAACCGTTGGATTGTTACACATCTCTTCGCGTCCCTCGCTCGCCGTGCTCGCTCGAAAGCTATAGCCTAACCTAAAACCAATCTCTCTTGCGTTGGTCATTCGACATGGAGGCGACCTATTGCAAATTTGGGAACGTGTCGGATCGGATGTGAGGTTGGACTAAATTTTTACGAGCGAGCGGAGCGAGCGAGCAACGATCACAATTTGCAAGCCATACATATACCTTATATTGCCTTGCATATATTTCGTGTTATTACCTAGTCTTGTCAGCCATTTCGGACATCTCATTGCACTGTGGTATGTGGAAATAGTACTATTTATGTGAAGCTATTCATAAACTGTAAACATTTGTCAGTAGGCAATAGGATAAAGACTTCCGGCTCCTCGGGCTGGTGCGAATATTTCAATGTCCGTATGTGCCAAACCGTTGGTTTGTGACACACCTTTACGCGTATCTCGCTCGCTGCGCTCGCTCGAAAGCTATAGCCTAACCTAAAACCAATCCATCTTGCGTTCATTATTCGACATGGTGGCGACATATTTCGAATTTGCGAACGTGTCGGATCGGTTGTGAGGTTGGAGAGGATTTTTACGAGCGATCGGAGCGAGCGAGCAACGATCACAATTTGCAAGCCATACATATACCTTATATTGCCTTGCATATATTTCGTGTTATTACCTAATTTTGTCAGCCATTTCGGACATCTCATTGCACTGTGGTATGTGGAAATAGTACTATTTATGTGAAGCTATTCATAAACTGTAAACATTTGTCAGTAGGCAATAGGATAAAGACTTCCGGCTCCTCGGGCTGGTGCGAATATTTCAATGTCCGTATGTGCCAAACCGTTGGTTTGTGACACACCTTTACGCGTATCTCGCTCGCTGCGCTCGCTCGAAAGCTATAGCCTAACCTAACACCAATCCATCTTGCGTTCATTATTCGGTATGGTGGCGACATATTTCGAATTTGCGAACGTGTCGGATCGGTTGTGAGGTTGGAGAGGATTTTTACGAGCGAGCGGAGCGAGCGAGCAACGATCACAATTTCCAAGCTATACATATACCTTATATTGCCTTGCATACAATTCGTGTTATTACCTAATTTTGTCAGACATTTCGGTCATCACATTGCACTGTACGATGTGGAAATAGTACCTCTTATGTGAAACTATTCATAAACTGTATACATTTGTCAGTAGGCAATTAAAGACTTCCGGCTCCTCTGGCTGGTGCGAATATTTGAATGTCCCAATGTGCCAAACCGTTGGATTGTGACACACCTCTCCGCGTCCCTCGCTCGCCGTGCTCGCTCGAAAGCTATAGTCTAACCGAAAACCAATCCCTCTTGCGTTCATTATTCGATATGGTGGCGACATATTTCGAATTTGCGAACGTGTCGGGTCGGTTGTGAGGTTGGACTAGATTTTTACGAGAGAGCGGAGCGAGCGAGCAACGGTCACAATTTCCAAGCTATACATATTCCTTATATTGCCTTGCATATAATTCGTGTTATTACCTCACTTTGTCAGACATTTCGGACATCACATTGCACTGTACGATGTGGAAATAGTTCTAATTATGTGAAACTATTCATAAACTGTATACATTTGTCAGTAGGCAATTCGACGAAGACTTCCGGCTCCTCGGGCTGGGCCGAATATTTCAATGTCCCTATGTGCCAAACCGTTGGTTTGTGACACACATTTACGCGTCCTTCGCTCGCTGCGCTCGCTCGAAAACTATAGCCTAACCTAAAACCATTCCCTCTTGCGTTCGTTATACGTTATGGAGGTGACTTATTTCAAATTTGGGAATGTGTCGTGTCGGTTGTGAGGTTGGACTAGATTTTTACGAGCAAGCGGAGCGAGCGAGCAACGATTACAATTTCCAAGCTATACATGTACCTTATATTGCCTTGCATATATTTCCAGTTATTACTTAATCTAGACAGCGACATCGGACCTCACGTTGCACTGTACTGTGTGGAAATATTACTATTTCTGTAAAACTATTGATAAGCTATAAGCTTTTGTCAGTTGGCAATTCGATAATGACTTCCGGCTCCTCGGGCTGGGGGGATTATTTCAATGTCCCTATGTTCCAAACCGTTGGTCTGTGACACACCTTTACGCATCCTTCGCTCGCTGCGCTCGCTCGAAAACTATAACCTACCCTAAAACCAATCCCTCTTCTGTATGTTATTCGATATGGCGGCGACTTACTTCAAATTTGGGAACGTGTCGGATCGGTTGTGAGGTTGGACTAGATTTTTACGAGCGAGCGGAGCAACCGAGCAGCGATCACAATTTCCAAGCTATACATGTACCTTATATTGCCTTGCGTACATTTCCTGTTATTGCCCAATTTCGTCAGAGATTTCAGACCTCACGTTGTATTGTACTCTGTGGAAATATTACTATTTATGTAAAACTATTGATAAGCTATAAACTTTTGTCAGTAGGTCATTCGATGAAGACTACCGGCTCCTCGGGCTGCTGCGAATATTTCAATGACCCTATGTGCCAAACCGCTGGTTTGTGACACACTTTTACGCGTCCCCCGCTCGCTGCGCTCGCTCGAAAACTGTCGCCTAACCAAAAACCAATCACTCTTGCGTTCGTTATACGATAAGGAGGCGACTTATTTCAAATTTGCGAACGTGTCGGATCGGTTGTGAGGTTGGACTAGATATTTAGGAGGGAGCGCAGCGAGCGAGAAACGATTACAATATCCATGCTATACATGTACCTTACAATGCCTTACATATATTTCTAGTTAATACCAAAGTTTGTCAGCGATTTCGGACTTCACGTTGCACTGTACTATGTGGAAATATTACTATTTATGTAAAGCTATTGATAAGCTATAACCTTTTGTCAGTAGGCAATGCGATAAAGACTTCCGGTTGCTCGGGCTGGTGGGAATATTTCAATGTCCCTATGTGCCATACCGTTGGTTTGTGACACACCTTTACGCGTTACTCGCTAACTGCGCTCGCTCGAAAAATATAGCCTAACCTAAAACCAATCCCTCTTGCGTTCCTTATTCGATAAGGAGGCGACTTATTTCAAATTTGCGAACGTGTCCGATAGGATGTGATGTTGGACAAGGTTTTTACGAGCGAGCGGAGCGAGCGAGCTTCTTTACAGTTTCCAAGCTGTACGTAAACCTTATATTTCCTTGCATATATGTTCTGTTATTACCTAATTTTGTTAGCGATGTCGGTCCACACGTTGCACTGCACTATGAGGAAATATAACTATTTATGAAAACTATTGATAAACTATAAGCTTTTGTCAGTAGGCATTTCTATAAGCTCCGGCTATTCAGGCTGGTGTGAATATTTCAATGTCCGTATGTGCCAAACCGTTGGTTTGTGACACACCGTTACGCGTCATTAGTTCGCTGCGCTCGCTCGCAAACTATAGCCTAACAAAAAACCAATTCCTCTTGCGTTCGTTATTCGATAACGACGCGACTTATTTCAAATTTGCGAATGTGTCGGATCGGTTGTGAGGTTGGACTAGATTCTTACGAGCGAGCGGAGCGAGCGAGCAACGATTACAATTTCCAAGCTATACATGTACCTTATATTGCCTTGCACATATTTCCTGTTATTGCCCAATTTCGTCAGAGATTTCGGACCTCACGTTGCATTGTACTCTGTGGAAATATTACTATTTATGTAAAACTATTGATAAGCTATAAACTTTTGTCAGTAGGCCATTCGATGAAGATTACCGGCTCCTCGGGCTGCTGCGAATATTTCAATGACCCTATGTGCCAAACCGCTGGTTTGTGACACACTTTTACGCGTCCCTCGCTCGCTGCGCTCGCTCGAAAACTGTCGCCTAACCAAAAACCAATCACTGTTGCGTTCGTTATACGATAAGGAGGCGACTTATTTCAAATTCGCGAACGTTTCGGATCGGTTGTGAGGTTGGACTAGATTTTTACGAGCGAGCGCAGCAAGCGTGCAACGATTACAATTTCCAAGCTATACATGTACCTTATATTGCCTTGCACATATTTCCAGTTATTGCCCAATTTCGTCAGAGACTTCGGACCTCACGTTGCACTGTACTCTGTGGAAATATTACTATTTATGTAAAACTATTGATAAGCTATAAACTTTTGTCACTAGGCCATTCAATGAAGACTTCCGGCTCCTCGGGCTGCTGCGAATATTTCAATGACCCTATGTGCCAAACAGCTGGTTTGTAACACACTTTTACGCGTCCCTCGCTCGCTGCGCTCGCTCGAAAACTGTCGCCTAACCAAAAACCAATCACTCTTGCGTTCGTCATACGATAAGGAGGCGACTTATTTCAAATTTGCGAACGTGTCGGATCGGTTGTGAGGTTGGACTAGATATTTAGGAGGGAGCGCAGCGAGCGAGAAACGATTACAATATCCATGCTATACATGTTCCTTATAATGCCTTGCATATATTTGTAGTTAATACCAAAGTTTGTCATCGATTTCGGACTTCACGTTGCACTGTACTATGTGGAAATATTACTATTTATGTAAAACTATTGATAAGCTATAACCTTTTGTCAGTAGGCAATGCGATAACGACTTCCGGTTCCTCGGGCTGGTGGGAATATTTCAATGTCCCTATGCGCCATTCCGTTGGTTTGTGACACACCTTTACGCGTAACTCGCTCGCTGCGCTCGCTCGAAAAATATAGCCTAACCTAAAACCAATCCCTCTTGCGTTCGTTATTCGATTAGGACGCGACTTACTTCAAATTTGCGAACGTGTCCGATCGGATGTGAAGTTGGACAAGGTTTTTACGAGCGAGCGGAGCGAGCGAGCATCTTTATAATTTCCAAGGTGTACATATACCTTATATTTCCTTGCATACATTTCCTGTTAATACCAAAGTTTGTCAGGGATTTCGGACCTCATGTTGCACTGTACTATGTGGAAATATTACTATTTATGTGAAACTATTCATAAACTGTAAACTTTTGTCAGTAGGCAATGCGATAAAGACTTCCGGCTCCTCGGGCTGGTGCGAATATTTCAATGTCCCTATGTGCCAAACCGTTGGTTTGTGACACACCTTTACGCGCCCCTCGCGCGCCATGCTCGCTCGAGAACTATAGCCTAACCTAATACCATTCCCTCTTGCGTTCGTTATACGCTACGGAGGCGACTTATTTCGAATTTGCGAACGTGTTGGATCGGATGTGAGGTTGGACTAAATTTTTACGAGCGAGCGGAGCGAGCGAGCAACGATCACCATTTCCAAGCTATACATATACCTTATATTGCCTTGCATATATTTCCAGTTATTACCTAATTTTGTCAGCGATTTCGGACCTCATGTTGCACTTTACTATGTGGAAATATTACTATTTATGTGAAACTATTCATAAACTGTAAACTTTTGTCAGTAGGCAATTCGATAAAGACTTCCGGCTCCTCGGGGTGGTGCGAATATTTCAATGTCCCTATGTGCCAAACCGTTGGTTTGTGACACACATTTACGCGTCCTTCGCTCGCTGCGCTCGCTCGAAAACTATAGCCTAACCTAAAACCATTCCCTCTTGCGTTCGTTATACGTTATGGAGGTGACTTATTTCAAATTTGGGAACGTGTCGTGTCGGTTGTGTGGTTGGACTAGATTTTTACGAGCGAGCGGAGCGAGCGAGCAACGATTACAATTTCCAAGCTATACATGTACCTTATATTGCCTTGCATATATTTCCAGTTATTACTTAATCTAGACAGCGACATCGGACCTCACGTTGCACTGTACTGTGTGGAAGTATTACTATTTCTGTAAAACTATTGATAAGCTATAAGCTTTTGTCAGTTGGCAATTCGATAATGACTTCCGGCTCCTCGGGCTGGGGGGATTATTTCAATGTCCCTATGTGCCAAACCGTTGGTCTGTGACACACCTTTACGCATCCTTCGCTCGCTGCGCTCGCTCGAAAACTATAACCTACCCTAAAACCAATCCCTCTTCTGTATGTTATTCGATATGGCGGCGACTTACTTCAAATTTGGGAACGTGTCGGATCGGTTGTGAGGTTGGACTAGATTTTTACGAGCGAGCGGAGCAACCGAGCAGCGATCACAATTTCCAAGCTATACATGTACCTTATATTGCCTTGCGTACATTTCCTGTTATTGCCCAATTTCGTCAGAGATTTCAGACCTCACGTTGTATTGTACTCTGTGGAAATATTACTATTTATGTAAAACTATTGATAAGCTATAAACTTTTGTCAGTAGGTCATTCGATGAAGACTACCGGCTCCTCGGGCTGCTGCGAATATTTCAATGACCCTATGTGCCAAACCGCTGGTTTGTGACACACTTTTACGCGTCCCTCGCTCGCTGCGCTCGCTCGAAAACTGTCGCCTAACCAAAAACCAATCACTCTTGCGTTCGTTATACGATAAGGAGGCGACTTATTTCAAATTTGCGAACGTGTCGGATCGGTTGTGAGGTTGGACTAGATATTTAGGAGGGAGCGCAGCGAGCGAGAAACGATTACAATATCCATGCTATACATGTACCTTACAATGCCTTACATATATTTCTAGTTAATACCAAAGTTTGTCAGCGATTTCGGACTTCACGTTGCACTGTACTATGTGGAAATATTACTCTTTATGTAAAAGTGTTGATAAACTATAAGCTCTTGTCAGTAGGCAGTTCGATAAATGCTCCGGCTAATCTGACTGGTGTGAATATTTCAATGTCCGTATGTGCCAAACCGTTGGTTTGTGACACACCTTTATGTGTCCCTCGTTCGCTGGGCTAGCTGCAAAACTATAGCCTAATCAAAAACCAATCACTCATGCGTTCGTTATTCGATATGGCGGCGACTTATTTCAAATTTGGGAACGTGTCGAATCAGTTGTGAGGTTGGACTAGATTTTTACGAGCGAGGGGAGCGAGCCAGCAACGACCACCATTTCCAAGCTATTCATACACCTTATATTGCCTTGCATATATTTCCAGTTATTACCTAATTTTGTCAGCAATTTCGGACCTCATGTTGCACTTTACTATGTGGAAATATTACTATTTTCGTAAAGCTATTGATAAGCTATAACCTTTTGTCAGTAGGCAATGCGATAACGACTTTCGGCTCCTCGGGCTGGTAGGAATATTTCAATGTCCCTATGTGCCATACCGTTGGTTTGTGACACACCTTTACGCGTTACTCGCTCGCTGCGCTCGCTCGAAAAATATAGCCTAACCTAAAACCAATCCATCTTGCGTTCCTTATTCGATAAGGAGGCGACTTATTTCAAATTTGCGAACGTGTCCGATAGGATGTGATGTTGGACAAGGTTTTTACGAGCGAGCGGAGCGAGCGAGCATCTTTACAGTTTCCACGCTGTACATAAACCTTATATTTCCTTGCATATATCTTCTGTTATTACCTAATTTTGTTAGCGATGTCGGTCCACAAGTTGCACTGCACTATGAGGAAATATAACTATTTATGAAAACTATTGATAAACTATATGCTTTTGTCAGTAGGCAATTCGATAAGTGCTCCGGCTATTCAGGCTGGTGTGAATATTTCAATGTCCGTATGTGCCAAACCGTTGGTTTGTGACACACCGTTACGCGTCATTCGTTCGCTGCGCTCGCTCGCAAACTATAGGCTAACCAAAAACCAATTCCTCTTGCGTTCGTTATTCGATAACGACGCGACTTATTTCAAATTTTCGAACGTGTCCGATCGGTTGTGAGGTTGGACTAGATTTTTACGAGCGAGCGGGGGCGAGCGAGCAACGATTACAATTTCCAAGCTATACATGTACCTTATATTGCCTTGCACATATTTCCTGTTATTGCCCAATTTCGTCAGAGATTTCGGACCTCACGTTGCATTGTACTCTGTGTAAATATTACTATTTATGTAAAACTATTGATAAGCTATAAACTTTTGTCAGTAGGCAATTCGATGAAGACTACCGGCTCCTCGGGCTGCTGCGAATATTTCAATGACCCTATGTGCCATACCGTTGGTTTGTGACACACCTTTACGCGTTACTCGCTCGCTGCGCTCGCTCGAAAAATATAGCCTAACCTAAAACCAATCCCTCTTGCGTTCCTTATTCGATAAGGAGGCGACTTAGTTCAAATTTGCGAACGTGTCCGATAGGATGTGATGTTGGACAAGGTTTTTACGAGCGTGCGGAGCGAGAGAGCATCTTTACAATTTCCATGGTGTACATATACCTTATATTTCCTTGCATATATTTCCTGTCAATACCAATGTGTGTCAGCGATTTCGGACTTCACATTGCACTGTACTATGAGGAAATATAACTATTTATGAAAACTATTGTTAAACTATAAGCTGTTGTCATTAGGCAATTCGATAAATGCTCCGGCTAATCTGACTGGTGTGAATATTTCAATGTCCGTATGTGCCAAACCGTTGGTTTGTGACACACCTTTATGCGTCCCTCGTTCGCTGGGCTCGCTGCAAAACTATAGCCTAATCAAAAACTAATCACTCTTGCGTTCGTTATACGATATGGAGGTGACTTATTTCAAATTTGGGAACGTGTCGTATCGGTTGTGATGTTGGACAAGGCTTTTACGAGCGAGCGGAGCGAGCGAGCATTTTTACAGTTTCCACGCTGTACATAAACCTTATATTTCCTTGCATATATTTACTGTTATTACCTAATTTTGTTAGCGATGTCGGTCCACACGTTGCACTGCACTATGAGGAAATATAACTATTTATGAAAACTATTGATAAACTATAAGCTTTTGTCAGTAGACAATTCGATATGTGCTCCGGCTATTCAGGCTGGTGCGAATATTTCAATGTCCGTATGTGCCACACCGTTGGATTGTGACACACCTCTCCGCGTCCCTCGCTCGCTGCGGTCGCTCGAAAACTATAGCCTAACCTAAAACAAATCCATCTTGCGTTCATTAATCGATATGGTGGTGACATATTTCGAATTTGCGAACGTGTTGGATCGGATGTGAGGTTGGACTAAATTTTTACGAGCGAGCGGAGCGAGCGAGCAACGATCACAATTTCCAAGCTATACATATACCTTATATTGCCTTGCATATATTTCCAGTTATTACCTAATTTTGTCAGCGATTTCGGACCTCATGTTGCACTTCACTATGTGGAAATATTACTATTTATGTGAAACTATTCATAAACTGTAAACTTTTGTCAGTAGGCAATTCGACGAAGACTTCCGGCTCCTCGGGCTGGGCCGAATATTTCAATGTCCCTATGTGCCAAACCGTTGGTCTGTGACACACCTTTACGCGTGACTCGCTCGCTGCGGTAACTCGAAAACTATAGCCTAACCTAAAACCAATCCCCCATGCGTTCGTTACTCGATAAGGACGCGACTTACTTCAAATTTGCGAACGTGCCCGATCGGATGTGAAGTTGGACAAGGTTTTTACGAGCGTGCGGAGCGAGAGAGCAATGATCACAATTTCCAAGCTATACATGTACCTTATATTGCCTTGCATATATTTCCAGTTATTACCTAATTTAGACAGCGACATCGGACCTCACGTTGCACTGTACTGTGTGGAAATATGACTATTTCTGTAAAACTATTGATAAGCTATAAGCTTTTGTCAGTTGGCAATTCGATAACGACTTCCGGCTCCTCGGGCTGGGGAGATTATTTCAAAGTCCCTATGTGCCAAACCGTTGGTTTGTGACACACCTTTACGCGTCCCTCGCTCGCCATGCTCGCTCGAAAACTATAGCCTAACCTAAAACTATTCCCTCTTGCGTTCGTTATACGATATGGAGGCGACTTATTTCAAATTTGGGAACGTGTCGAATCGGTTGTGAGGTTGGACTAGATTTTTTCGAGCGAGAGGAGCGAGCGAGCAACGATCACCATTTCCAAGCTATACATATACCTTATATTGCCTTGCATATATTTCCAGTTATTACCTAATTTTGTCAGCGATTTCGGACCTCATGTTGCACTGTACTATGTGGAAATATTACTATTTATGTGAAACTATTCATAAACTGTAAACTTTTGTCAGTAGGCAATGCGATAAAGACTTCCGGGTCCTCGGATGGGGCAAATATTTCAATGTCCGATATGTGCCAAACTGTTGGTTTGTGACACACATTTACGCGTCCTTCGCTCGCTGCGCTCGCTCGAAAACTATAACCTAACCTAACACCAATCCCTCTTCTGTATGTTATTCGATATGGCGGCGACTTACTTCAAATTTGGGAACGTGTCGGATCGGTTGTGAGGTTGGACTAGACTTTTACGAGCGAGCGGAGCGAGACAGCAACGATCACAATTTCCAAGCTATACATATACCTTATATTGCCTTGCATATAGTTCGTGTTATTACCAAATTTTGACAGCGACTTCGGACCTCACGTTGCACTGTACTGTGTGGAAATATTACTATTTCTGTAAAACTATTGATAAGCTATAAACTTTTGTCAGTTGGCAATTCGATAAAGACTTCCGGCACCTCCGGCTGGTGGGAATATTTCAATGTTCCTATGTGCCATACCGTTGGTTTGTGACACACCATTACGCGTTACTCGCTCACTGCGCTCGCTCGAAAAATATAGCCTAACCTAAAACCAATCCCTCTTGCGTTCCTTATTCGATAAGGAGGCGACTTATTTCAAATTTGCGAACGTGTCCGACAGGATGTGATGTAGGACAAGGTTTTTACGAGCGTGCGGAGCGAGCGAGCATCTTTAGAGTTTCCAAGCTGTACATAAACCTTATGTTTCCTTGCATATTTTTTCTGTTATTTCCTAATTTTGTTAGCGATGTCGGTCCACACGTTGCACTGCACTATGAGGAAATATAACTATTTATGAAAACTATTGATAAACTATATGCTTTTGTCAGTAGGCAATTCGATAAGTGCTCCGGCTATTCAGGCTGGTGTGAATATTTCAATGTCCGTATGTGCCAAACCGTTGGTTTGTGACACACCGTTACGCGTCATTCGTTCGCTGCGCTCGCTCGCAAACTATAGCCTAACCAAAAACCAATTCCTCTTGCGTTCATTATTCGATAACGACGCGACTTATTTCAAATTTTCGAACGTGTCCGATCGGTTGTGAGGTTGGACTAGATTTTTACGAGCGAGCGGGGGCGAGCGAGCAACGATTACAATTTCCAAGCTATACATGTACCTTATATTGCCTTGCACATATTTCCTGTTATTGCCCAATTTCGTCAGAGATTTCGGACCTCACGTTGCATTGTACTCTGTGGAAATATTACTATTTATGTAAAACTATTGATAAGCTATAAACTTTTGTCAGTAGGCAATTCGATAACGACTGCCGGCTCCTCGGGCTGGAGAGATTATTTCAATGTCCCTATGTGCCATACCGTTGGTTTGTGACACACCTTTACGCGTTACTCGCTCGCTGCGCTCGCTCGAAAAATATAGCCTAACCTAAAACCAATCCCTCTTGCGTTCCTTATTCGATAAGGAGGCGACTTATTTCAAATTTGCGAACGTGTCCGATAGGATGTGATGTTGGACAAGGTTTTTACGAGCGAGCGGAGCGAGCGAGCATCTTTACAGTTTCCACGCTGTACATAAACCTTATATTTCCTTGCATATATTTTCTGTTATTACCTAATTTTGTTAGCGATGTCGGTCCACACGTTGCACTGCACTATGAGGAAATATAAATATTTATGAAAACTATTGATAAACTATATGCTTTTGTCAGTAGGCAATTCGATAAGTGCTCCGGCTATTCAGGCTGGTGTGAATATTTCAATGTCCGTATGTGCCAAACCGTTGGTTTGTGACACACCGTTACGCGTCATTCGTTCGCTGCGCTCGCTCGCAAACTATAGCCTAACCAAAAACCAATTCCTCTTGCGTTCGTTATTCGATAACGACGCGACTTATTTCAAATTTTCGAACGTGTCCGATCGGATGTGAGGTTGGACTAGATTTTTACGAGCGAGCGGGGGCGAGCGAGCAACGATTACAATTTCCAAGCTATACATGTACCTTATATTGCCTTGCACATATTTCCTGTTATTGCGCAATTTCGTCAGAGATTTCGGACCTCACGTTGCATTGTACTCTGTGGAAATATTACTATTTATGTAAAACTATTGATAAGCTATAAACTTTTGTCAGTAGGCAATTCGATGAAGACTACCGGCTCCTCGGGCTGCTGCGAATATTTCAATGAACCTATGTGCCATACCGTTGGTTTGTGACACACCTTTACGCGTAACTCGCTCGCTGCGCTCGCTCGAAAAATATAGCCTAACCTAAAACCAATCCATCTTGCGTTCCTTATTCGATAAGGAGGCGACTTATTTCAAATTTGCGAACGTGTCCGATAGGATGTGATGTTGGACAAGGTTTTTACGAGCGAGCGGAGCGAGCGAGCATTTTTACAGTTTCCACGCTGTACATAAACCTTATATTTCCTTGCATATATTTTCTGTTATTACCTAATTTTGTTAGCGATGTCGGTCCACACGTTGCACTGCACTATGAGGAAATATAACTATTTATGAAAACTATTGTTAAACTATAAGCTGTTGTCAGTAGGCAATTCGATAAATGCTCCGGCTAATCTGACTGGTGTGAATATTTCAATGTCCGTATGTGCCAAACCGTTGGTTTGTGACACACCTTTATGCGTCCCTCGTTCGCTGGGCTCGCTGCAAAACTATAGCCTAATCAAAAACTAATCACTCTTGCGTTCGTTATACGTTATGGAGGTGACTTATTTCAAATTTGGGAACGTGTCGTATCGGTTGTGATGTTGGACAAGGTTTTTACGAGCGAGCGGAGCGAGCGAACATTTTTACAGTTTCCACGCTGTACATAAACCTTATATTTCCTTGCATATATTTACTGTTATTACCTAATTTTGTTAGCGATGTCGGTCCACACGTTGCACTGCACTATGAGGAAATATAACTATTTATGAAAACTATTGATAAACTATAAGCTTTTGTCAGTAGGCAATTCGATATGTGCTCCGGCTATTCAGGCTGGTGCGAATATTTCAATGTCCTTATGTGCCACACCGTTGGATTGTGACACACCTCTCCGCGTCCCTCGCTCGCTGCGGTCGCTCGAAAACTATAGCCTAAGCTAAAACAAATCCATCTTGCGTTCATTAATCGATATGGTGGTGACATATTTCGAATTTGCGAACGTGTTGGATCGGATGTGAGGTTGGACTAAATTTTTACGAGCGAGCGGAGCGAGCGAGCAACGATCACAATTTCCAAGCTATACATATACCTTATATTGCCTTGCATATATTTCCAGTTATTACCTAATTTTGTCAGCGATTTCGGACCTCATGTTGCACTTCACTATGTGGAAATATTACTATTTATGTGAAACTATTCATAAACTGTAAACTTTTGTCAGTAGGCAATTCGACGAAGACTTCCGGCTCCTCGGGCTGGGCCGAATATTTCAATGTCCCTATGTGTCAAACCGTTGGTTTGTGACACACATTTACGCGTCCTTCGCTCGCTGCGCTCGCTCGAAAACTATAGCCTAACCTAAAACCATTCCCTCTTGCGTTCGTTATACGTTATGGAGGTGACTTATTTCAAATTTGGGAACGTGTCGTATCGGTTGTGAGGTTGGACTAGATTTTTACGAGCGAGCGGAGCGAGCGAGCAACGATTACAATTTCCAAGCTATACATGTACCTTATATTGCCTTGCATATATTTCCAGTTATTACCTAATCTAGACAGCGACATCGGGCCTCACGTTGCACTGTACTGTGTGGAAATATTACTATTTCTGTAAAACTATTGATAAGCTATAAGCTTTTGTCAGTTGGCAATTCGATAACGACTTCCGGCTCCTCGGGCTGGGGGGATTATTTCAATGTCCCTATGTGCCAAACCGTTGGTCTGTGACACACCTTTACGCATCCTTCGCTCGCTGCGCTCGCTCGAAAACTATAACCTAACCTAAAACCAATCCCTCTTCTGTATGTTATTCGACATGGCGGCGACTTATTTCAAATTTGGGAACGTGTCGAATCGGTTGTGAGGTTGGACTAGACTTTTACGAGCGAGCGGAGCGAGAGAGCAACGATTACAATTTCCAAGCTATACATGTACCTTATATTGCCTTGCATATATTTCCAGTTATTACCTAATTTTGACAGCGACATCGGACCTCACGTTGCACTGTACTCTGTGGAAATATTACTATTTCTGTAAAACTATTGATAAGCTATAAGCTTTTGTCAGTTGGCAATTCGATAACGACTTCCGGCTCCTCGGGCTGGGTGGATTATTGCAATGTCCCTATGTGCCAAACCGTTGGTTTGTGACACACCTTTACGCGTGACTCGCTCGCTGCGGTCACTCGAAAACTATAGCCTAACCTAAAACCAATCCGCCTTGCGTTCGTTATTCGATAAGGACGCGACTTACTTCAAATTTGCGAACGTGTCCGATCGGATGTGAAGTTGGACAAGGTTTTTACGAGCGTGCGGAGCGAGAGAGCAATGATCACAATTTCCAAGCTATACATGTACCTTATATTGCCTTGCATATATTTCCAGTTATTACCTAATTTAGACAGCGACATCGGACCTCACGTTGCACTGTACTGTGTGGAAATATTACTATTTCTGTAAAACTATTGATAAGCTATAAGCTTTTGTCAGTTGGCAATTCGATAACGACTTCCGGCTCCTCGGGCTGGGGAGATTATTTCAAAGTCCCTATGTGCCAAACCGTTGGTTGGTGACACACCTTTACGCGTCCCTCGCTCGCCATGCTCGCTCGAAAACTATAGCCTAACCTAAAACTATTCCCTCTTGCGTTCGTTATACGATATGGAGGCGACTTATTTCAAATTTGGGAACGTGTCGAATCGGTTGTGAGGTTGGACTAGATTTTTTCGAGCGAGAGGAGCGAGCGAGCAACGATCACCATTTCCAAGCTATACATATACCTTATATTGCCTTGCACATATTTCCAGTTATTACCTAATTTTGTCAGCGATTCCGGACCTCATGGTGCACTGTACTATGTGGAAATATTACTATTTATGTGAAACTATTCATAAACTGTAAACTTTTGTCAGTAGGCAATGCGATAAAGACTTCCGGGTCCTCGGACTGGGGCAAATATTTCAATGTCCGATATGTGCCAAACCGTTGGTTTGTGACACACATTTACGCGTCCTTCGCTCGCTGCGCTCGCTCGAAAACTATAACCTAACCTAACACCAATCCCTCTTCTGTATGTTATTCGATATGGCGGCGACTTACTTCAAATTTGGGAACGTGTCGGATCGGTTGTGAGGTTGGACTAGACTTTTACGAGCGAGCGGAGCGAGACAGCAACGATCACAATTTCCAAGCTATACATATACCTTATATTGCCTTGCATATATTTCGTGTTATTACCAAATTTTGACAGCGACTTCGGACCTCACGTTGCACTGTACTGTGTGGAAATATTACTATTTCTGTAAAACTATTGATAAGCTATAAACTTTTGTCAGTTGGCAATTCGATAAAGACTTCCGGCACCTCCGGCTGGTGGGAATATTTCAATGTTCCTATGTGCCATACCGTTGGTTTGTGACACACCATTACGCGTTACTCGCCCACTGCGCTCGCTCGAAAAATATAGCCTAACCTGAAACCAATCCCTCTTGCGTTCCTTATTCGATAAGGAGGCGACTTATTTCAAATTGGCGAACGTGTCCGACAGGATGTGATGTAGGACAAGGTTTTTACGAGCGTGCGGAGCGAGCGAGCATCTTTAGAGTTTCCAAGCTGTACATAAACCTTATGTTTCCTTGCATATTTTTTCTGTTATTTCCTAATTTTGTTAGCGATGTCGGTCCACACGTTGCACTGCACTATGAGGAAATATAACTATTTATGAAAACTATTGATAAACTATATGCTTTTGTCAGTAGGCAATTCGATAAGTGCTCCGGCTATTCAGGCTGGTGTGAATATTTCAATGTCCGTATGTGCCAAACCGTTGGTTTGTGACACACCGTTACGCGTCATTCGTTCGCTGCGCTCGCTCGCAAACTATAGCCTAACCAAAAACCAATTCCTCTTGCGTTCATTATTCGATAACGACGCGACTTATTTCAAATTTTCGAACGTGTCCGATCGGTTGTGAGGTTGGACTAGATTTTTACGAGCGAGCGGGGGCGAGCGAGCAACGATTACAATTTCCAAGCTATACATGTACCTTATATTGCCTTGCACATATTTCCTGTTATTGCCCAATTTCGTCAGAGATTTCGGACCTCACGTTGCATTGTACTCTGTGGAAATATTACTATTTATGTAAAACTATTTATAAGCTATAAACTTTTGTCAGTAGGCAATTCGATGAAGACTACCGGCTCCTCGGGCTGCTGCGAATATTTCAATGTCCCTATGTGCCATACCGTTGGTTTGTGACACACCTCTACGCGTTACTCGCTCGCTGCGCTCGCTCGAAAAATATAGCCTAACCTAAAACCAATCCCTCTTGCGTTCCTTATTCGATAAGGAGGCGACTTATTTCAAATTTGCGAACGTGTCCGATAGGATGTGATGTTGGACAAGGTTTTTACGAGCGAGCGGAGCGAGCGAGCATCTTTACAGTTTCCACGCTGTACATAAACCTTATATTTCCTTGCATATTTTTTCTGTTATTTCCTAATTTTGTTAGCGATGTCGGTCCACACGTTGCACTGCACTATGAGGAAATATAACTATTTATGAAAACTATTGATAAACTATATGCTTTTGTCAGTAGGCAATTCGATAAGTGCTCCGGCTATTCAGGCTGGTGTGAATATTTCAATGTCCGTATGTGCCAAACCGTTGGTTTGTGACACACCGTTACGCGTCATTCGTTCGCTGCGCTCGCTCGCAAACTATAGCCTAACCAAAAACCAATTCCTCTTGCGTTCCTTATACGATAACGACGCGACTTATTTCAAATTTTCGAACGTGTCCGATCGGATGTGAGGTTGGACTAGATTTTTACGAGCGAGCGGGGGCGAGCGAGCAACGATTACAATTTCCAAGCTATACATGTACCTTATATTGCCTTGCACATATTTCCTGTTATTGCCCAATTTCGTCAGAGATTTCGGACCTCACGTTGCATTGTACTCTGTGGAAATATTACTATTTATGTAAAACTATTGATAAGCTATAAACTTTTGTCAGTAGGCAATTCGATGAAGACTACCGGCTCCTCGGGCTGCTGCGAATATTTCAATGAACCTATGTGCCATACCGTTGGTTTGTGACACACCTTTACGCGTAACTCGCTCGCTGCGCACGCTCGAAAAATATAGCCTAACCTAAAACCAATCCATCTTGCGTTCCTTATTCGATAAGGAGGCGACTTATTTCAAATTTGCGAACGTGTCCGATAGGATGTGATGTTGGACAAGGTTTTTACGAGCGAGCGGAGCGAGCGAGCATTTTTACAGTTTCCACGCTGTACATAAACCTTATATTTCCTTGCATATATTTTCTGTTATTACCTAATTTTGTTAGCGATGTCGGTCCACACGTTGCACTGCACTATGAGGAAATATAACTATTTATGAAAACTATTGTTAAACTATAAGCTGTTGTCAGTAGGCAATTCGATAAATGCTCCGGCTAATCTGACTGGTGTGAATATTTCAATGTCCGTATGTTCCAAACCGTTGGTTTGTGACACACCTTTATGCGTCCCTCGTTCGCTGGGCTCGCTGCAAAACTATAGCCTAATCAAAAACCAATCACTCTTGCGTTCGTTATTCGATAAGGACGCGACTTATTTCAAATTTGCGAACGTGTCGGATCGGTTGTGAGGTTGGACTAGATTTTTACGAGGGAGCGGAGAGAGCGAGCAACGTTTACATTTTCTAAGTTATGCATATACGTTATTTTGCATTGCATATATTTCCTGTTATTACTTAATTTTGTTAACGATGTCGGACCACACGTTGCACTGTACTGTGTGGAAATATTACTATTTATGTAAAAGTATTGATAAGCTATAAGCTTTTGTCAGTAGGCAATTCGATAAATGCTCCGGCTAATCTGGCTGGTGTGAATATTTCAATGTCCGTATGTGCCAAACCGTTGGTTTGTGACACACCTTTACGCGTCCCTCTCTCGCTCGGCTCGCTGCAAAACTATAGAATAATTAACAAACCATCATTCTTGCGTTCGTTATGCTATAAGGACGCGACTTATTTCAAATTTGCGAACGTGTCGGATCGGTTGTGCGGTTGGACTAGATTTTTACGAGCGAGCGGACCGAGCGAGCAACGATTACAATATCCATGCTATACATATTCCGTATATTGCCTTGCATATATTTCCAGTTATCACCAGGTTTTGACAGCGATTTCGGACCTCACGTTGCACTGTACTATGTGGAAATATTACTACTTATGTAAAACTATTGATAAACTGTAAACTTTTATCAGTAGGCAATAGGATAAAGACTTCCGGCTCCTCGGGCTGGTGGGAATATTTCAAAGTCCCTATGTGGCAAACCGTTGGTTTGTGACACACCTTTATGCGTCCCTCCCTTACTGCGCTCGCTCGAAAAATATAGCCTAACCTAAAACCAATCCCTCTTGCGTACCTTATTCGATAAGGAGGCGACTTATTTAAAATTTGCGAACGTGTCCGATGGGTTGTGAGGTTGTACAAGATTTTTAGGAGCGAGCGGAACGAGCGAGCAACGATTAAATTTTCCATGCTATACCTGTACCTTATATTGCCTTGCACATATTTCCTGTTATTGCCCAATTTCGTCAGAGATTTCGGATCTCACGTTGCATTGTACTCTGTGGAAATATTACTACTTATGTAAAACTATTGATAAACTAAAAGCTTTTGTCAGTAGTCAATGCGAAAAAGACTTCCGGCTCCTCGGGCTGGTGCGAATATTTCAATGTCCCTATTTGCCATACCGCTGGCTTGTGACACAACTTTACGCGTCCCTAGTTCGCTGCGCTCGCTCGAAAACTATAGCCTAACCTAAAACCAATTCCCCTTGCGTTCGTTATTCGATATAGTGGCGACTTATTTCAAATTTGCGAACGTGTCCGATCGGATGTGATGTTGGGCAAGGTTTCTACGAGCGAGCGGAGCGAGCGAGCATCTTTACAATTTCCAAGGTGTACATATACCTTATATTTCCTTGCATATATTTCCTGTTAATACCAATGTGTGTCAGCGATTTCGGACTTCACGCTGCACTGTATTGTGTGGAAATATTACTATTTACGGAAAAATATTGATAAACTGTAAACTTTTGTCATGAGGTAATTCTAGGAAGACTTCCGGGTCCTCGGGCTGCTGCGAATATTTCAATGTCCCTATGTGACCAACTGCTGGTTTGTGACACACCTATACGCATCCCTCGCTCGCTGCGCTCGCTCGAAAACTATAGCCTAAGCTAAAACTAATCCCCCTTGCGTTCGTTATTCGATAAAGAGGCGACTTATTTCAAGTTTGCAAACGTGTCCGATCGGATATGATGTTGGACAAGGTTTTTACGAGCGAGCTGTGCGAGCGAGCATCTTTACAATTTCCAAGCTGTACATATACCTTATATTTCCTTGCATATATTTCCTGTTAATACCAAAGTTTGTCAGCGATTTCGGACTTCACGCTGCACTGTACTATGTGGAAATATTACTATTTACGGAAAACTATTGATAAACTGTAAACTTTGTTCATGAGGTAATTCTATGAAGACTTCCGGCTCCTCGGGCTGGTGCGAATATTTCTATGTCCCTATGTGCCTAACCGTTGGTTTGTGACACACTTTTACGCGTTCATTTTAATTTTTTCTAATATTCTTTCTATATACCTGCTCTGATGAATGAATATTGAACCATCTTGTAATCTATTAATTTCAAGTCGAAGAAAACTCTTTACCTCTTTCGTACTCGTAATTTTGAATTCTTTATTTAAATCACTCTTAAATTTATCGATTATACATTCGTCCGAAGCTACTACCAGTCCATCGTCTACGTATTTGGTCATCAATATTAATTTGTCATCTTCTGTATAAAAATAAAAACAAGGATCTGCGTTACTCTGATTGAATTTTAGATTTGAAATAAATTTTGTGAAACGTTCCGTCCAACATCTTGGCATTTAAGGCATTAAGGCATATAGGCATATAGGCTTTTTAACAATTTACAAACGCGATTCGTACCATCATCGTAACCTTGAGGTTATTTCATATAGATGTCTTCTTTCAGACTTCCATATGAAAATGTGGTTTTAATGTCAAACTGTCGAAGGTGTAAATTATTTTAGCAGCAATACTGAGCATTAATCTAATTGTATCAAACCGAGCAACGGGACTGTAGGTTTCTTTATAATCTATGCCTCCTTTCTGCGAACACCCTTTTATTACAAGTCGCGCTTTGTATCGTTCCGAATTGTCCGGATTTAGCTTTACCGTTAAAACCTACCTATTACCGAGTATCTTTTGATCTCTTGGTTTTTCCACAAGAATCCACGTCTTATTTTCATAGTGCGATTTCATTTCATCATTCATAGCCTTTCCCATAACTCCTTCTTCTCGGATCTCATCGCTTCGTTAAAATCTACTGGTAATTTTTCCGCTACGTATGTTACTGGGTTACCATAAAAATCGGTTCGCTTGATCTTACCCCTATCTCTGAATTTTCTCATATTCTCGCTAGTTATAAAAGGTTGTTTTTCAGGTTCACTCTCTGCACTTTCATTCGTACATACTCTATCGCTCTGTCCACGCACATTTTCGCGCTCGACAATTTTCGGTAAACTTAAATTAACGAATTTTTCAGTTTCTAGTTCGGGCTTAAATATTACGTCACGGCTCAATATTACATTTCTTACGGTCGGCACGTACACGCGATACCCTCGTCCGTCATCTAGATAGCCTACCAAATATCCTTTGCTAGCCTTTTTGTCCAATTTCCTTCTCTTTTCCGCAGGTATGTGTGCGAAGCATTCAGTACCGAAAACTCTAAACTTTTCTACATTTGGCGGTTTCCCGTACCACAGTTCATATGGTGTTTTCTTGTCTTGTCTTGTCGGCTCGGTCTTATTTATGACATGCACTGCAGTGTTCATGGTGTAGAGGTGTGTGTGTGGCTTTATGTTGTTGTCGGCGATAGTAGTAGTTGCCGGCTGTAGATGCCGCTGCTGGGGCACTGCTGATTATTCTTTTATTTTGATGCGTTGCAGAAAAATAGGATCACGGGCGCCGGGAATCGAATCCGGGTCCCGAACGTTCGTAACCTAGAGCGCTAACCACTTCGCTACCGTGTCCGTTACTTAGTTAGTGTCGTATAGCGGTATTTGTTGTCGAGTGCCGCTACAATGGCTTGGACCTACAAAAACAGCGGTAGATTAGATTTCGAATATAACATCTACCGTCCTGCTTCTACTATTATTCTATTTTCTCTTTCTGCGACGCCATTCTGTTCAGGAGTGTGTGGGACGTTAATCGTATGCTTAATTCCCTGACTTCTTAAAAATTCTTTAACCTCCTTATTTTTGAATTCCTTCCCTCCATTACTATGAATTTCTTTGATCTTATCATTGAATTGATTTTCGACTTCTAGGCAAAAAGTTTTTAACTTCTCGATTACTTCTGACTTATGTCGTAAGAAGTAAATCTTTGTGAATTTAGAAAAATCAACTTTAAACGCAAGAAAATACAATTTCTTGCCTAATGACTCGACTTCCATAGGTCCACATACATCCGTATAAATAATTTCGCGTGGTTTAGTCGCACGCTTGGTTTTCTCGTGAAAACTCGATCTATGGTGTTTTCCGTACGCGCAACCTTCACAGAAAAAGTTACTATCCTCTACAACTTTTATATTTGAATTCTTTAAAAATTCCTTAACGTGTCTGATGTTTTGATGACATAGCCGTTCGTGCCATAACTGCAGTGTGTCCGCGTTTGACTCCGCTCTATTGCTAAGATTACAAACTGATGGTATGATAACTCTCATGTCGACCTTATATAAATTTCCAATAACAGAACCCCTTGCTATTATTTTCTGATTTTGTAAAAACATGTAGTTTTTCCCTTCCCTTAGAATAGAGAAATCTATACCCCTTCTTGCAACGGATCTAACGGAAAATAGATTTCTTTTCATACCTGGTACATACAAGACATCGTTCATTGTACATGCTACCCATTTGCCGTCCACAAAAGTCTCTACCTTGACTTTTCCTTTGCCGTACGCATCCATGAACGTACCATTGCCGATTTCTATCATTACCGTGTTATCGAATTTTTCGAAGACGCTGAACCATTCTTGTCGTCCTGTCATGTGATTCGTAGCTCCTGAGTCGATTATCCAAGCATCATGGTTCGCCACTTGTATCGTTGAGGTGCTTCCTAATAGACCAATTCCGCTGTGATTTCGATTTTCATTTCTGGGTTCCTGGTTGTCTCTGCTGTTGTTTCCTTTCTTATTTTTGAAGCAATTTTTGCCGGTGTGGCCTTTCCTTTTGCATGTAAAGCATCTAAAGCAATCCTTCCTTAGATGACCAAGTTTTCCACAGTTGAAATAGCTTGGTCCTTGTTTCTCGTATTCGCGTTTGCTTGACTGCTTCTGCTGTTCTCTTTTATAATTGTTACCTTTTGTTACCAGCGCCACCGATGTTTCCTGGTCGTCTTTCTTCCATCTGATTTCTTCCGTCATCAGCCTGGTACTAAGCCTGTCTAAGGTCTTCTTTTCTTCTTCCACTAAATCCCACGCACTGTGAAAATGGTCAAATTTGTTCGGTAACACCGATAAAATGCGTGTTATCAGCATTTTCTCGCCAATTTCACTCCCAAGAGCTTTCATCTTCGCCGCTATCAATTCCAACTTTGATAAGTTGTAAGGTACATTTTCAGATTCTTCCCATTTAAAATTGAAGAACTGCTTCTGGACCATACTTAGATTCTGATCCGACTTCATGTCATATACTGTATTCAACTTTTTCCACATATCATGTGCTGTTGTGCAACATAAAAGAAGATCCAACGGTTTCCTTCCTATTGAGGTCACAATTAATTTTCTCGCTAGCCGATCTGCCTTCAAAAATCTTTTACGGGCGATTTCTTTCTCCGCACTGTTACCTGGATGACACAGATTCCCTTCACACACGTTGATCAGGTCGTCATCTTCCTCCAAAAGTGTACGCATGACAAAACGCCACTGGAGCCAGTTTTCTTCGCCACGTAACATCTCGATCTTCGCATTTGCTGATTCCATTTTATCACTATCACTTACTTTACTACGCACAATACTTTGACAATTTATTCACTTCGCGTTGCTATCTTATACTTTACAGCCCTGGGCCCATAACCTGTTGAGGTTAATCGGTATATAAAGAGAGAAAAACGCGTGGATAAAGTGTAAGGTACAAAATATATTTGATTTGATAGTGAAGTGTAGGAATACAACTTGAGCTGGTCTAGATCCGCAAGCTAGCAGTGTTACCTTATAATTGAAAACCCCGAAGCCAACGTCGCCTGTCTACTGTTTATGGTCTGCCTCCCTGCTATTCTTTTGTTTATATGCTGTCGATGGCTTCAGTACTTGAGAAAACTGAAAATACCAGATGTGGAGTTTTCCTAGAAGTGGTGAGCACTTCAACATTTATGACATCAGATGTCAAATATAACGAGCATCGAATTGTCTGTAAGTGTGCCATAGAAACGGAGATTCGTTGGTTCGAATATTTAATACTGAATATGCAAAACTGGAAATACGCAGGGTTCGGCTGGGTCCCGATTTTACACGCATCAAACCGGATAACGTGCACTGTATTTGGCAGCAAATTTGGAATATAACGAGCCTCTAATTGTAGCCATATGTGGCATAAAATCGGAGATACGTCGGTTTGAATATACGAAACTGCAACTACGCTGGATCTGGCTGGGCCCAGATTTTACATAGTGTAAACCGGATGATGTGCACTGTACTTGGCATCAGATGTGGAATATAACGCGCATCGTATGGCCAATGTTTTTGCAAAACAAGCGGAGATACCTTGATTCGAATATGTAAGCATTAATATCCAAAACTGCAGTCACGCTGGATTTCACCCAGTCCAGTCTTGACAATGTGCAAACGGGATGATGTGCGCTGTATTTGACAGCAAATGTGCAATATTACGTGCATCCTATTGTCGACATACCTACAATGGATACGGAGATACTTTCACTTGAATATTTAGGCTTGAATATGTAAAAATACAAATACGCTGGATTTGACTCGGTCCGTATTTAACACTGCTTAAACCAGATGAAGCGCTCTGTATATGGCAGTCAATGTGGAATATAACGCGCATCGTATTGTCGACATATGTGCTATAGAAGCCGAGATACGTTGGGTTGAATATTTAAGCCTGAATAAGTTGAACTGCAATTGCCCGCTATGTAAATATGAAACCGAAATTTTTGTATAGAAAATACACGTTTATTGTATGAATATGATTAAAAATATTTTATTCGAAGTATTGTCCATCGCTAGCTATACATTCTTCCCACCTGTCTGGCAATTTGTGGATGCCACGCCAGAAAAACTGTCGCTCTTTTGAAGCAAACCAGTCATGGAGCCATTTTCGTACATTTTCGTAAGAAGTGAAGTGCTGGTCTGAAAGTGCGTGTCCCATCGATGCAAATAAATAGTAATCGGACAGAGCCAAGTCTGGTGAGTAAGTCGCGTGCGAAAGTATTTCCCAACTGAACGCATTAATCGTTTCCTTGACCGGTTTTGCTGTATGCGATGGTGCATTATCATGAAGCAATAATACTTTGTGTTGTCTTTTTTGACATTCCAGTCGTTTTTCAGGCAAAGCTTGATTCAAATCGATCATTCGTTGTCGGTAGCGCTTAGTATTAACGATTTCGCCAGGTTTTAACAGCTCATGATAGATCTCACAATTCTGATCCCACCAAACACAGAGCATTGTCCTTCGTCCATAGCGATTTGGTCTTGTAGTCGATGTCGGTGGTTCGCCTGGAGCTACCCATGATCTTTTACGCTTAGGATTCTCAAAATATATACACTTTTCATCGCCAGTCTCAATTCGGTGGACAAATGACTTTCTTTTGTATCTGGCGAGCAGCATTTCACAAGTGGATTTTCGGTTTTTCTGCTGTCTTTCATTCAGTTCATGCGGAACCCATTTTCCCACCTTCTGGATCTTTCAAATGGCTTTCAAACGTATGGAGACGGCTTCTCGTGTCACGTTTAATTGATCAACGAATTGTTGTTGCGTTTGAGGGTCATCTGAGGATGCTTGCAATTCGCTGTCTTGAAACTTTTTCGGTGGTCTTCCACGTTCTTCGTTTCTCGCGTCAAAATTGCCACTTCTGAAATTTTTAAACCACTCAAAGCACTGTGATTTACCAAGAGCATGCTCACCGTAGGCTTCGACAAGTATTTGATGCGATCCTGCAGCAGTTTTCTTCAAATAGTAACAGAAAATCAATGCTGTCCGTTAATCGTAGTTTCCAGGCACAAAATTCGACATGTTCAACGCTAGTACAAACTATGCTATTGTATGAAACTTGTAGTGTTCGCAGTTGAAAATGTTTGTGAGGTGTCAACAACGACTATTGGCATCAATGACGCAGTTTAGTCATAACTACATTATCAGCTATGGCCATCTATAGGCAAATTCTGGTTTCATATTTACAGACCAGATACGCTCGATTTGAGAATGCTTAATACTGAATATACAAAACTGCAAATACGCTAGATTTTACATAGCTAAAACCGGATTGCGTTCACTGTATCTGGCAGCAAATGTGGAGTATAGCGCGCATCGCATTTCCGACATATAGCTAATAACAGCGCAATGTGTTCTAATGAAAGATTCAGCCTATGTAAGCAAAACTGCAATTACATTGGATTTCACAGGCTACAGAGTTGACATAGCACAAACCGTCTGATGTGTGCTAAATTTGGGAGCCAATGTGGAGTATAACACGCATAATTTCATCGTCATATCTGCATTAGAAACAGAGATACGTAGATTTGAATATTTAAGCCTGAATAAGCAAAACTGCAATTACGCTGGATTTGACACGATCCAGAGTTTATTTAGCGCCAGCCCACTGATGTGCGCTCTATTTGGCAGCAAATGTGGAGCTACCGCGCATAGCATTTTCGACATATATCTAATACCAGTGCAGATACGTTCTAACGAATAATTCAGCCTTAATATGCAAAACTGCAATTACACTGGATTTGACACGGTCCAGAATTGACATCGCGCAAACCGGCAGATATGCGCTGTATAGGTTGATTTGAACATTATGCATGAATATGCAAAACTACAATTATGCCGGATTTGACTGAAACCAGAGAGGACATAACGGAAACTGGCTGGTGTGCGCTGCATTTGGCAAGAAAAGTGGGGTACAAGTCACATCGAAATCTCGACAGATTTGCCACACTAACGGAGATACGTTGATTGGATTATTCGTGCATGAGTATCCAAAATTGCAATTGCGCTGGATTTAACAATGGTCAGAAGCGACATAGCGCAAACCGGCTGATGAATAATACATTTGGCAGTACGACGTTAACTCGAATTGTCGACATATCTGCAACGGAAACGGAAGAAGCTTGATTTGAATATTTAATCCTGAAAATGGAAAGCGCTAACAACTCCACTCGCAGCAACGCTAACACCTCTCGCAACTCGACAACGCTAACAACTCCACTCTCAGCAACGCTAACACCTCTCGCAACTCGACAGCGCTAACAACTCTACTCTTCGACTTCTCGATTAACTCTGACCTCTCGACACACTCTCATTTCTCGATCAACCGCTCAACGCTTATCGATCAGCAACTCTTTAAAGTTAAATCGACCCCCTCCATTAGCGTTAGTTTTCCCTCTCTCTAACCCCATTCTGTTAACGCTCCGCAAGTACAAGGTGACTTTAGTCATATAGGCTTTCTTCCTGATGTAAACTAACAACCGGACGACAGACGACATTGTTTTGATCGATTTCGAATGAGGCCTTTTCCTCACGATACTACAATATGTTGACTTGAATATTTAAACCTGAATATGCAAAACTGCAGATGCCATGAGTTTGGCTGCGTCCACAAGTTACATAACTCAAACCAGATAATGTGCACTGTATTTGGCAGCGAATGTGGAGTATAACCCGCTTCGTGCTGTCGGCATATCTGCAATGCAAATGGCGATACGGTGATTTGAATATCTAAGCATGAATATGCAAAACAGCAATTTCGCTAGATTTGACAGAGCCCGGAGTTGTCATATCTCAAACGAACAGATGAGTAATGTTACTGCAGGAAATCTGGAGTATAACGCGCATCGAATTGTCGACATATCTGCGATAGAAGCGAAGTCACGTTGATCTGAATAGATAAACATTAATATGCAAAACAGCAATGATGCTGGGTTTTACAGAGCCCACAGTTGACATAGCACAAACCGTCTGATGTGTGCTAAATTTGGGAGCCAATGTGGAGTCTTAATACACGCATAAATACATCGTCATATCTGCATTAGAAACAGAGATACGTAGATTTGAATATTTAAGCCTGAATAAGCAAAACTGCAATTACGCTGTATTTGGCACGGTCCAGAGTTGACATAGCGCCAGCCCACAGATGTGCACTGTATTTGGCAGCAAATGGCAGCGCATTGAATTGTCGGCGTATCTGTAACAGAATCGTAGATACGTTGATTTGAATATTTGAGCTTGAATAGGCAAAACTGCAATCATGCTGAATTTGACAGGAACCAGAGTCGACATAACGCTGACCAGCTGATATGCGCTGTATTTGGCTGCAAATATGAAGCGGTTGTCGGCATATATGCTATAGAGGCGGAGACACATTGATCTGAATGTTTATTCCTGAATATGCAAAACTTCAATTACGCTGCACATCACAGAGTCCAGAGTCGACATAGCGCAAAGCTGCTGATATGTTCTGTATTTGGCTGCAAATGGGGAGTATAACGAGCATTTAATTATAGCCATATGTGCCATAGAAATGGAGATTCGTTGATTTGAATATTTAGGTGTGAAAATGCAAAACTGCAGTTACGTTGGGTTTGACCGGACCAGAGTGGACATAGCGCTAATTGGATGATGTTGGTTTAATTTTCAAGAAATATGGAGTACAAGGTACATCGTATTGTCGACACATTTCCAACAGTAACGGTGATACGTGGATTTGAATATTTAATAATGTACATTAAAAACTGCAATTAGGTGGATTTGATTCGATACTGATATGATATAGCGTAATTCGTATGATCTGCACTGTATTTATCAGCAAATATGGAGTATATCGCGCATCCAGTTGTCGACATATCTGCAATAGAAACAGCGATACGTTGATCTGAATGTTCAGGCATGAATATGAAGACTGTAATTGCACTGGATTTGACAGGGTTCAGACTTGAGGTAGCTCTAACTAGCAGATGTGAACTGTATTTGGCAGGAAATGTGGAGAACAAGGAACATCGTGTTGTCTGCATATCTGCATTAGAAACGGAGATAGGTTGGTTTGAATATTTGAGTCTGAAAATGTAAAAATGGAGGATTTACGCCTGAATTTGACATGGGCCAGAGTTGATTTCAATTTGTCCAACCGTGGGGAGATTTGATCGCGAGGAAGCGCGTCAACGGGAGTCGCAAATTCCCGTTACGATTCTAAAAATCTACACCGCGTATTGATCGATCCCCTGATTTCCGTTAAGATAATAGAGGTGGTTGCGGTGGTATAACTCTGCGACCAACAGTGTTATTGATGAGAATTGTGGATCTTGATGGCCGAAATATTGTTTTGGAAACATTAAATTTACGCTGGGCATTACTATTAATGTAGACACATATTTATTTTATAAACGATTTCTAGAATATTTATCGTTACACACTTGCACACGTCTCAGGACTTTCTTCCATACCCGACCTTTTGTAGACTGTTAACCGACCGAACTGTTTACATTCGTCTGTTTCTCAGTCGCCGCGCACACACATATCTCCACACACTGATATCCTCATACAAACATCTCCACTACGCACTCGACCTATTGCAGCACAAAAATTATACATATCTCAATAGTTATAAAATATGTATTTCCAACAAGTTTGTACAGCAACACAAGTTAGTTACTCCGCTGTTTAAGATATAGGTGTCGAAGAAATGGATTCATCTGATATGAGAGAAACCGGGTAGATATGTTGACTGATCTGAAGACCTAGATTGAGTACGGATATATAGGTGGTCTTCGAAGAAGTCTTTGGTGTTGAGAGTATTCGAATCGAGATATAACTGGCCTTCCCCTCTTATTTACTTACGGAGGAAAACTCGGTATGTAGGTAATTTTTGAACGAATGAAGCTGATTCGTTGTTCACTCCATTCGTTATGAGAAGGGAGGACAAGTATTGAAGTGGTCACCACTTCTAGGAAAACTCCACATCGGGTCTTTTTACTTTTCTCAAGCGCTGAAGTCATCGACAGCATGTAGACAAAAGAATAGCAGGAAGGCAGACCATAAACAGTAGACAGGCGACGTTGGCTTCGGGGTTTTCAGTTATAAGGTAACATTGCTAGCGTGCGGATCTGGACCAGCTCCAATTGTATTCCTACTTATTATTACACTTCTCTATTAAATTAAACATATATCTTGTACCTTACACTTTATCCACGCGTTTTTCTCTCTTTAAACACCGAATAACCTCAACAACAAGGATCCGCGATACCCATTGGATATGACCAGTGTTGCTGAATGAAGATAGGAGAAGTAAGCATGCTACCAACGTGGCACATGGGTGACCTTGTTCATGGGAAAATCCACACATTTACATTAGGTAAATGTTCGGTTTAATGTTATGTAATTAGCGTTTTTCCTATTATATAATTACCAGCTTTTCCCTCATTTCTAAGAGCGCAGAATAAACCTAAGGACTTTTCTAAGGAACACACATCAATCGAAAACATTTTAGAAATTGCACGTGCAAGATGGAAAGGATCATCTAGAATTACTTAAAAAGTCTAAGATTATGGTGGGTGCTTCGGTTTGTTGAGGGTCTAAATAACGGTCAGCGGGCCCTTATCGGCTAAATACCGAGGGTCGTCGCACGTTTCCTATCACGCAACGTAATAGTTGGTATAGTGAAAAAACGGCTGATATGCACTATATTTGGCAGCAAATGTGAAGTATAAGGCGCATCGAATTGTAGACATATATGCAACAGAAACGGTGATACGTGGGCATGAATATTTAATCCTGATTATGCAAAACTGCAATTACGCTGTGTTTGACACGGTCCAGAGTTGACATAGCGGAAACCAGCAGATATGCGCTGGATAGGTTGATTTGAACATTTAAGCATGAATATGCAAAACTACAATTATACCGGATTTGGCTGGGTCCGGATTTAACATAGCTCAAATCAGCTCATGTGCGCTGCGCTTGGCAGCAAATGAGGATTATAACGCGCATCGAATTTTCCGAAAATGTGCCGCTGAAACGGACATAATATGATTTCAATATTTAAGACTGCAAACGCAATACTGTAATTGCGATGGATATTTCAAGGACCAAATCTGATACAGCTGGAACCAGCTAATGTGCGGTGAATCTGGGTGCAAATATGAAGTGTAACGCGCTATTAATAGTCTAAATATATGCAATAGAAGCGGACATACGTTTTTGTGAATATGTAAGCCTGAATATGCAAACCAGCAATTACGCTGGGTTTGACAGACCCCAGAGTTGACTCCAAACCAGCTGATGTGCGCTGGTTATGACATCAGATATGAAATATAACGGGCATCGCATTGTAGCCATTTGCGCTATAGAAACGGAGATACGTTGATTTGAATATTCTAACCTGAATATGCAAAACTGCAATTACGCTTGATATGTCAAGGACCAGAGATGATATAGTAGCTCGAGCCAGCTGATGTGCGCTGTATTTGGCAGCCAATGAGGAGCATATCTCGCTCCTAATTGACGAAAAATCTCCAATCGCAGCGGTGATACGTTGTAGTTAATATTCAATAATGGGCCTGTTACGATACCGATAGCATTAGCGTGACTGAAACACATTGCTGTCTCAGTAAAACCATTTTATTTCAAGCTTCACGCTACAGTTCTGAATCCGGACAAGACAGTTTCAAGTTCTCGCAGAAGCAAGCAGTCAAATTAAGGTACATACATGAGTTAGAGTCTAATACATTTTAGTGGTCCAACATCGATGGGGCGATCTCGCATCGAAATTTTCGGAGGACCGCGTAACCTTCCAACGACGACCGCCGTACGAGCAGCGGATAAGCTTATTTCGTGCCTTAGGTTCCCCTCACCACGTCCTCTACTTCTTGATTCTTGGTTGGTAGCTTTAGCGGCTGCAGGTTCGAGAAATTGCATCCTCACCCGCTTTTTCGTATGTCACATGTGACGTCTCGCTTTCCACCGTAGACACCTGTCGGATCTACATACGTTGAACCATCTGCGCGAGACAAGCGCGGCGCTCTGCAGGGACGAGGGATCCAATTTTCGAAGTATCAAGTGCGAAACTTCCAGTGGTAGTTCGGAAATGATATCGACCTTACTTGGCACGAACAAACCAACGACGCGTAGTAGAGATCTCAAAAACTCCATGTTGCTTCTACTGTTGCGCGAGCACGACTGACGGTCTGGCTGAGAGTGGAGGCTTATGTATGTGCTGTTCGTCACGGTGCACTGCGAGTTCCGGTTCCGCGTGAGAGTCTTGGTCAGTCAAAATCGATGGCATGTGCATGTATCTTCATATAGGTCGGATTCACATTATGATTAGGGTTAGAAGCGTGAAACGAATCTTCATTTGGATTAGACGTTGTTGTTATGCAATAAAGCAGATAATCACTAGTGTGAATTTTATTTGAGATGTATGGTAGCGATTTAAGTTTAAAAATACAAGAGTATATTTAACTATGTAGTTTATTAAAATATACCCTACGTGTATACTAATCGTATAATGCACTTGTCTTGATTCGTGATTACGAATAGATCGGCGCAAAGAAGTATTGGTTTACCTGCTACTGCTCGTGTCACTCGATAACAAAGAATGCCTCGCTACCCTGCTCGCTATGTTTATATGCGTCGGAGTTGACAAAAGGCGCTGGGATTTGAATTTTGAAGATGTTCTTGAAAAATCCCAACGGACGCTGAACTCTCGACCTTGTTTACAAATGTTAATTTTTCGGGTAGTTGACTTGAGGGCATATGATCACGACAAAAACGACAGATTTTGATTAACCTTCGGCAACCTAAGGTTGTCGGATCTATAATAAACTCATCTTTCAGTAAACACGATTTTTTGTGTAGCGGGTTAACTGGACGGAAACCGTTATGAATTTTACCGACGAGTGCCGCTACAGATTGTTATATAATTTGACAAGTAGTCGTGGTGATTAGGTACTCTAGAAGACAACGGCATTGATCCTGGATTCAATAACAAAGCCGCGGTCAACGGGATAACTGAATTCGTTTTCTTCCAGAGTAAAAGTTGTACCCTACTTTCTTGTCTACGGTACAGGTAGGACTGCACTAACTCTTTGTCATAACATAGAATATCTACCGAGTGTAAAGGCTCTTTGTAACTTGCTAATGTGACCTCACGGGAGAATGACTTTCCGGCACGATGATGCTGCAGAGGAAAACTATGATGGATGTGTCTAACCAGGATTCGGATTCGTGGAGAAAGGCCTTCGTAGGGAAAGTGGGGGAAATTGACGTTACTGTTAATTGGACAATTTCCATGTTGATGGTTAGAGAAGGATGCTAGTAGCTCTTGAGGGAAAGTTGTTAGCGGGAAGCGTCGTCCGTGGAAAAATAGATTTCACCTATCCTCCCGTAGTTGGATCAAAGACTATTTGCCTGTTTGAAGGACTTTAGTTAACTAAATCTTAAGGTTTATAATGGGTCCTCAGGCTAGCTAAACATATACTATGGAGATACGTTGACATCTGGAAGTCATCTTATCCGACGGATAGAGTCTGCGTGTGGCGTACCACGGGACATAAACCGTTGGAATGTTTACTGTCACGTGCCGCTACGACTATTTCCTTTAAGGACAGCAATCGTATGCCGGTGTCATAAACCATTTCGGCTGCCGTCGCTTTTACGTCCTTAATAGCTGTTCGTATGCCTAATAAAACTATTGGCAAGATTTCTACACAGTTGCTCATATCGTGGCATTTAATTGCTGCTTTTAGTTTTCGGGGCAGGCGCTCTACCGTCCCGTTGGTCGCGGGGTGATAGGCTGTCGTGCGTAAATGCCTAATGCAGAGCAACCGGCATGATTCGTTAAATAGGTTTGATTCGAACTGGCGTCCTTGATCGGTCCTTCTTCTTAAAGGTACGTCGAAACGGGATATCCACGTGGAAAGGGGGGCTGAAGCAACAGTTGCCGCCTCCATGTTGGCGATGGGAACGGCTTCGAGCTAACGCGAAAAACGATCGATTTTCGCCGGGCAATGTTGGTAACCTTGCGAATATTGCGTCGCGATAATGTCTATGTGAATGTTTTCGAAACGGCCTGCTAACTCCCCGAATGTTACGACGGATGAGGATACGTGCCTAGTAACTTTACATTGCTTGCTCGGGATAGATTGTCTTGTCAAATTTCGGGTATCCTTGTTTATGGAGGGCCAGACGAAACGCATCGTCACCAGGTATTGAGTGCCGCGTATCCCTGGATGGGAAAGTTCGTGGAGCTATTAAAATACGTCGCGTCGCTAGAATTTCGGTACGTATGGTCGGACGATGTCGCCCGATACGTCACAATATATTTCTACGTCGTGATCAGCGAATCGTATTTCCTTTAACCGTAACTAGGAAATACCGGAGCTGACGATGTCTCTTAGTTAGTTGTCGGTTTCTTGCGCGGCAGCAAGAGTTCGATGGTCCACTGGCTTTCCTATCGCTTCAATGCGTGATAGAGCGTCGGCTACGTTATTGTCTAGCCCCTTAATGTATCGTATGTCTGTGGTGAATTGTTCAATGTAATCCAACTGTCGGCATTGTCGCGGCGTACATTTATCGGGATTTTGGTTAAACGCGTACGTAAGGGATTTCTCATCTGTGAAAATTATGAAATTTTTCCCATCTATGACGTGTCGAAGTCGCTTGACCCCAGTGTACATCGCCAGTAGCTCGCGATCGTAAGCGCAGTACTTTCGTTGGACGGAATGCAACGGTTTGGTAAGAAACCATAACGGCTGCCAGAAGTCGTTGACGCGTTGCAGCAGGACCGCTCCTAATGCATATTCGGATGCGTCTACCGCGAGGCTAACGGTCGTGTCAGGTATCGGATGCGCTAATATCGTGGCGTTAGCGAGGACGCGTTTCAACTCGCGGAATCTAGCTTCGAATTGCATCGACCACTCGATAAACGTGTGGAGGATAGGTTGGAATGGAGTATTAGATAGTAACGAAGCAGATTACTTGCAACTGATCGTCACATATATTTAAAAGTAATAAATAATACGTTTCGTACAAAGTCCTTGATATACTCGTCAATAATTCGCAACTAATCGTCTTGATCACTGATAACCGTCAATGTCGCGTGCGATCGCTTCCATGTATTTATATTAGTTGGGGGAGAGCTGGAACATTTGAATTCGCCGTTGATCGACGGTTGCGCGTAGCGGTGAGATTGTCTTCGCTCGGAGTTTATTTGCTTTTATAAAACATATAATTTAACGGTTTGACAAACCGAGGCAAAACCACAACCTGATTCAAAATGTCCGTTGACTCATGTGCCGCTACAGGTCGATCACCATTGTTATTCGGGCGGTGCGCTGATAATCCTCACCGAATTCTTCAGCGATCAGGTCAGCTTGCCGCATTAACATTTCCGGGTCAGAGTCGACTGCGGAAAGGATACGTCTGATGCGGGCAGGTAGTCGGTTCCTCCATAGCGTGAGGGTAAAATTGTGGTAAAAGCGAGGTAAGTAAAAATGAGCTAAAAGCGTATAGTTTTTGAGATGTTGGTAAAATTGGGATGGCTTTCTATTGTCCATCTCTTCGCTTTCCAACAACTTCCTTACCCTTATCGCGTCCGTAGCGGTTAATATGCGAGTGTGCGCGTGTTTTAGTTTTCGCTAGTGTCCCGTGCCTGGGGGGTTCGTCATAAGGTCTTCGACGTCCTGTAGCTGTTGATCGCTGAGGCATTTGCCTAGCGTCACGTTCCTTATGTTGTCGTCCGTAATCCGCGCTGCTTCGAATTGCCTCTCCAGTAGGGCCAACCATGCCGTCGTGTTCGCGGACAGCAGCGGAGGTGTGCCGACCATCGGACTGACTAAAGTTCCCTGATTGTCACTTTCTATGTGCGAAATCGAATCCTAATTATGCTCCAGCAGTTTACATCTCTAGTCAAGTTGTTTGAATAGACTATAATTTATATATGTTAATTCAGTGTATACTCAATTGAACCACCCCGATTATCCTAACAGAAATAAGGGTATCGATCGGTTCGTGGCTGTTAGGAACATGATACATTTACACTGTACATGTGAATGTGTGTGTAAGCGTCAGAGGACGTCCAGGTCTTAGTTGGGACAAAAGACAAGAGTCAGTCGTTACAAGTATCTGGAAGGGTCCGTTGACAACAGGCGTGCGTGCGAGTAGGATTTCGAGGTCTTTAGAGTATAAGATATATGTATTACTGTTGTGTGCTAAATAAAGGGAATTATTTGTATTTCCGAATCCCTTCTATGTGCTTACAGTGGCGTCGATTATCTGATGGTATCGGGAATTTACGACTCTCATTGACGCGCTATCTCGCGATCGCGTCCCTCCGCGGACGGTGTGAGACATAGTTGATTTTGTTTAAATGCTAGTTGTGGTTTCGCCTGAGTAGGAACAGAAAGAAAGAAGGGTATACACGAATCATTTATAAACCACTTAAGAAGTATGGGCGAAAGTGATTTGAAATAGTATTTCTTTACTCAGATTGCCTTATTTTCATATTGCTATTATAACATAGATGTCATAGTTGAAACCTGGACGATAAATGGCTTATTTCGTTAAAAAATATTATTGCATTTCTGAATTAAATTGGAGAATTTCAATAATCCTCAACTACGAAATTTATGTTTATTCTATTATAAATGGTGCATGTCTAACAGTTAGATATTATAAGAACGAAGAGTTTTCCTTAAAAACATTAATATTTCGACAAAAGTTTTAAAGCGTAGGCGTCACTGTGTAGGTACGTAGGTAGGTAAATTGACGTCAACCGGATGTAGAGTTAGTGCCGCATCGGCCACGCTGGTCGCCATCTTTACCTTTCTCACATTGCGTTCGTCAGATAATAAATATAATTTACATGTTATTATAAACTGTATTATAAATTATTATAAATTTTTGTACATTATATATGTCGGGTTGGCGTTAAGATTTGAGTTAGGGTTAAGGGCGTGAAACGAATCCCTATTAGCGCTAGACGTGATCATTATGCAATAGAGGAGATATTTACTAGTGCAAATATGACTATGATGGAATTGGACAAGTAATCACGATAATTAGATACTCGAGAAGCTAATGACAATGATCCTAGGCTCACTAACGAATCCGCGGTCAAGGGGATGACGAACTCTACTTTTCTTCAGCGTCTAAGTTGTACTGAATGTTAATGCACGAGGCAATCACTACGTATCTGAGAGTTACTTGAATCGTCTTTGAGATCGTACCGTTGAGTCGTTCTCCATCACGGTAACGCTGTCGAGGAAAACTATGATGGGTGTGCCCAAGGGCACGAAATCACCGGATTCGTGGAGAAAAGCCTTCATTCGGAAAGTGAGGGAAATTGGCGTTACTGTTAATTGGTCAATTTCCATGTTGGTGGTTACGGAAGGGTGCTAGCCGCCCTTAAGAGAAAGTTCGAGAAGAGGAAGCGTCGTTGGTGAGAAAAAAAGATTTCTCCTATTTTCTCGTAGTTGGGACGAGGACTGTTTGTCGGTTTGAAGGACTTTAGTTAAACAGATCTTAAGATTTATAGCAGGTCCTCGGGCTAGCTGAACATGTACTGTGGAGACGCGTCGACATCTGGTAATCATCTTACTCAAAGAATAGAGTCTGCGTGTGGCGAGCCACGGGACAGAAATCGTTGAAATGCTTACCGTCGTGCCCCGTCTTAAGTATTTCGTTTAAGGAGAGCTATAGAGTTACTTCATGCCTTTGTTAGACAAAACGTTCATCCCTTGACCGCGAATACGTTCGGCGACTGGTTGTCGCCTCGAGCCCGAGCTCACTATCATAAATCTCAAATAAGTACAGTCGAATCGAATGACAACAGTTTCTTAATTCGGCTATGGTGAAATCTAAATTACAATACTAGGGGTCTTCCCAAAGTTCCGAGGAGAAGGCTCCGATGCTCTTAGATTAGTTGCGGAACTCTAAGTCTGGATTTTGACGTAACATTACACAAAATAGCCTCGCTATGTGTAAAACAAAAATAATTAATGTCTGTAATGAAACCACTGCAAACGAGATCGTCGTTAATGAAGCTGACACTGATGTACATGGTAATAATAAAAGGCGATCAATTTCTCTTCTCGACAAATTCAAAGATTCATTCGTTACGGGTTCCCTACGTATTCGCGTAAATACAGGCCGGCTAGAAATACGATTAATTGATCCTAACATCAATCCTGTTGTTAATCCTAACATCACCGTACGAGGAAGTCCTTATAGACTTAGCGAGGAGGACCGAAGAGCGGTATGTGAGAAAATAAGCGTTTTAATTAAAGCAAAGATCATAAGGCCTAGTAATTCGCCATTCGCGAGCCCTATGTAACTCGCGCAGAAGAAAACGGCTCAGATAGATTACGAGTGGATCCCCGAGATCTAAATCAAAGTATCGTCACGGATCGGTACCCTTTACTCCTTATTGCGGATCAAGTCGCGAGATTGCAAGAGGTTTGATATTTTATTAGCCTGGATATGGCCAGCGGGTTTCACCAAATTCCTATTTATCCTAATTCAGCGAAGTATACAGCGTTCGTTACTCCCAGACAAGATGTTACTCGACAGACAATATGAGTAGATAACGATGCCGTTTGAACTGAAGAATTGCGCCGTCCGTCATTCGGAGGGCCATTCGCAAGGCCCTAGGCGACCTCGCTCATTCGTACGTTGTTATTTATTTCGATAACGTTCTAATTATTGCCGACTCGATAGATCAAGCTTTAGGAAGATTGAACACCGTATTAGATACCCTCGTAAAAGCAGGATTCTCTGTTAACTTTGCGAACTGTTCTTTTCTAAAGACATCGGTGCTCTATTTGAGATATGTAATTCATAACGAAGAAGTTCGTCCGAACCCGGGTAAAATACACACCTTAAGTACTTTACCTGTGCCAACAGCCGTCACACAGTTCAGGCAGTTCATAGGGTTAGCTTCGTACTTCCGAAAGTTCATCCCTAAATTCTCACAGATGATGAAACCCCTGTATGCGCTCATCTCAAATAACAGAAATATAACTTGGACAGATAGGCACGAGAAAATAAGACAACAGGCAGTTTCCGCCCTGACCGACGCGCCGGTGTTAATGATATTCGACCCCAATTACCCGATAGAACTACATACTGACGCTAGCTCGGAGAGTTACGGGGCGATTTTGACGCATCAAGTCGAAGGTAAAGGCAAAGTAATAGAGTATTACAGCAAAAGAACTACCCTCGCAGAATCTAGGTATAATTCCTACGAACTAGAGACGTTAGCAGTCGTAAACGCAGTCGAGCGTTTCCGTCACTATCTACATGGACGGGAATTTCTTGTCGTCACGGATTGCGACTCGTCGAAAGCGTTGAGTAATAAAGTACATTTAAATGACAGGGACCATAGGTGATGGGCCTACTTGCAGACTTTTGTTTTTTTGACATTATGTATCTGGAAAGTAAACGGACAGACCACGTAGATTTCTTCTCGCGAAACCCCGTAGATTTAGACCACCGTAAAATTGATAAAATTGCGGAGATAGAAATCAATCTGGCCGAAATATCGGAATACTGGCTATTATCCGAACAACGTCGTGATTCTCAAACCTTGGGAATCGTCAAGGAATTGCAAAACGATGAGCTCGCGGAAGACATCGCGAATACATACGAATTACGGTCCGGTACTCTTTACCGTAGGATACAAATAAAAGACAGGACTCTCTGTTTACCTATAATCCTAAGAGGTTTTAGATAGTCTGTTATTAACCATGTGCACCAGTCAATCATGCACTTAGGTTGGGAGAAAACGCTCGAGAAACTATATGAGTATTACTGGTTCGAAGGGATGGCGAAGTACGTTCGCCGATTCATTGAGAACTGTCATGCTTGTCAAGTTTCTAAAGCTAGTTCAGGTAAGATACAAGCCGAACTACATCCTATACCTAAGACCAGCATACCCTGGCATACGGTCCACATGGACATAACAGGCAAATTAAGTGGTAAAAGCGATTCAAAGGAGTACGTCATTGTTTTGATCGATGTGTTCACTATACCTATCATACGTATACCTGCATCATACTCGTAAGATAGATTCCCGTAACACCATTAAAGCGCTTAAACCCGCTATATTTTTATTCGGAAGTCCCTGCCGGATAATAGCAGATCAGGAAAGATGTTCTAAGGGTAATGAATTTCGAGAATTCTGCGAAAGCAAACGAATTAAAGTTCACTTGATAGCGACCGATGATAGTAGAGCCAATAGACAGGTAGAGCGTGTTATGCGTACATTGAAAATACGTTCACGACAGTAGAAACGACCGGGCGGCCGTGGCAAGACGCGATTGGGGAAATACAGCTGGCGTTGAACTGCACCACCAACCGCGTGACTAATTCGAGCCCTTTACAACTACTAATCGGTAGAACAGTGAGACCGTACGACCTATTGCTACCCGACAATATCGAAGAAAAGGAAGTCGATATCTCCGATGTAAGACAGCAGGCTGTATAGAACATAGAGAGTAAAGCCCAGTACAACAAAGAAAGATTTGATAGGAACAAAGCTAAAGTGGTTAGGTTTAACCTCGGCGACTTCGTACTACACAAGAACGAGGAAAGAAACCAAACCAAGCTAGAGCCGAAATTCAAGGGTCCATTTGTAATAACCGAGATTTTGGAAGGAGATAGATATATTCTAAAAACGCTAGACGGCAAACGATCGTATAAAGACAGTCACGACAGATTAAGAAAAATGCCGTACAGTCGCGTTCCCGCTGAGTTGGACGTCGGTAGTGACGGCAATAACAGTGACCACGACGACATGAGTACCTCGATCTCGGAAGATCCTTAGCACAAAGACCGTAGCACCTTACGGAGTATCTTTTGAAGCTCGGTAAAGGGGCAAGTGATGTGTTCACGCGCACCATGAGCTATAGAGTTATGAAGCTCGGTAAAGGGGCAAGTGATGTGTTCACGCGCACCATGAGCTATAGTGTTATGAAGCTCGACTAAGGGGCAAGTGATGTGTTCACGCGCACCATGAGCTATAGAGTTATGAAGCTCGGTAAAGGGGCAAGTGATGTGTTCACGCGCACCATGAGCTATAGTGTTATGAAGCTCGACTAAGGGGCAAGAGATGTGTTCACGCGCCCCATGAGCTATAGAGTTATGAAGCTCGGTAAAGGGGCAAGTGATGTGTTCACGCGCACCACGAGCCAATATATATATATATGTCGGAGATGAAAGAATACTGGAACCTTCCCTTCGGAACTTTGGGAAAACCCATAGTGTTGTAATTTAGATTTCACCATAGCCGAATTAAGAAACTGTTGTCATTCGATTCGACTGTACTTATTTGAGATTTATGATAGTGAACTCGGGCTCGAGGCGACAACCAGTCGTCGAACGTAGTCGCGGTCAAGGGATGAACGTTTTGTCTAACAAAGGCATGAAGTAACTCTATAGCTCTCCTCAAAAGAAATACTTAGGACGGGGCACGACGGTAAGCATTTCAACGATTTCTGTCCCGTGGCTCGCCACACGCAGACTCTATTCTTTGAGTAAGATGATTACCAGATGTCGACGCGTCTCCACAGTACATGTTCAGCTAGCCCGAGGACTGGCTATAAATCTTAAGATCTGTTTAACTAAAGTCCTTCAAACCGACAAACAGTCCTCGTCCCAACTACGAGAAAATAGGAGAAATCTATTTTTCTCACCAACGACGCTTCCTCTTCTCGAACTTTCTCTTAAGGGCGGCTAGCACCCTTCCCTAACCACCAACATGGAAATTGACCAATTAACAGTAACGCCAATTTCCCTCACTTTCCGAATGAAGGCTCTTCTCCACGAATCCGATGATTTCGTGCCCTTACGCACACCCGTCATAGTTTTCCTCGACAGCGTTACCGTGATGGAGAACCACTCTCCCGTACGATTTCAAAGACGATTCAAGTAACTCTCAGATACGTAGTGATCGCCTCATGCATTAACATTGAGTACAACTTAGACGCTGAAGAAAATTAGAGTACGTCATCCCCTTGACCGCGGATTCGTTAGTGAGCCTAGGATCATTGTCATTAGCTTCTCGAGTATCTAATTATCGCGATTACTTGTCCAATTCCATCATAGTCATATTTGCACTAGTAAGTATCTCCTCTATTGCATAACCATCACGTCTAGCGCCAATATTCGTTTCACGCCCTTAACCCTAACTCAAATCTTAACGCCAACCCGACATATATATAATTATATACTATTTAGTTATAACTTTTAACGGTATGTTGAATGACTATATGACGTATAACGTTATATAATGTTACGTTATGACGTATAACGTTATATACTATTATGATATAACGTATAACGTTATATTGCATCACTATATGAAGTATAACGTTATATAATATTGCGTTATAACGTATAACGTTATATTGCATCACTATATGACGTATAACGTTATGTACTATTACGTTACAACGCATTACAGTATATTGCATCACTATATGCCGTATAATGTTATATAATATTACGCTCTGACGTATGACGTTATATTGCATCACTATATGAAGTGTAAATTTACATAATATAACGTTGGAACGTGTATCGTTATGTACTATTACATTATAACGCATAACTGTATATTGCATAACCATATGACGTATAACGCTATATAATGTTACGTTTTAACGTATAACGTTATATACTATTACGTTATAACGCACAACGGTATATTGCATCACTATATGCCGTATAACGTTATGCTGCATCGCTATATGACGTACAACGTTATATAATGTTACGTTATGACGTATAACGTTATATAGTATTATGATAGAACGTATAACGTTATATAATATTACGTTATGACTTATAACGTTATATAATATTACGTTATGACTTATAACGTTATATAATATTACGTTATGGCGTATAACGTTATATAATATTGCTGTGGCGGCACTCGACAAGAGTTGACACAGCGCAAATCAGTTAATGCGCCCTGTATTCGGCAGCAAATATGGAGTATAGCGCGTATCGAATTGTCGGCATATCTGCAACAGAAACGGATTGTGACGGCACTCGACGAGCCAAATACCACCACTCGACACTAGTTAGTGTCCGTGTCGACACTAAATGGCAAATACAGCACACATCAGCCGCTTTGTGTTATGTCTACTCTGTACCCTGTGAGGTGCAGCGTAATCAAGTTTTGCATAATCAAGTATAATATATACTTACTTACTTAATATATACTTAATAATACTTAGAGGCGACAACGACGTAATTAGCTCCGTCCTTCGATTCATGTACCGCTACTCCTCTATTTCTATAGAAATATAATGCTAAATACTCAAATATATCATATGTATTTCATATTTGAAATAACAGTCAACTTAACGGAATTAATCTGTTTGACTTCTATGCGGCTCAAGTCATGTACGAATTTATGTACAGTCTGTAGTTTTAATATTCTAAGCGTTTATTGTATGCCGGACACTTATCTGTAATAAATTTTGCAAATCTGTTTATAGTAAATGATGGATCATTAGGCCAATGACAAATAATGCGACCTTTAAAAGATTCAACGAAACTTGCTTCTGCTGAACTTGGTCTACGAAGATCGAATAGCTTCTCGATTGTTTTGCAATTAAAGACATGCGTTATGGAATGTGTTTCACTGACATAACGATTCCAAGGATTTGCGGTGCTTCTTAAAAATATTACACTCTGTGGTATGAAATATAATTTGTCCTTATTATAACCATTAACATCTAATGTTTTTCTGGAAGTTCGTATACTAAGGCATCGCAATTATTTTTCATTTTACGCTGTGTTACTCGCAACTTTTCACAGATATATGAACCAACTGGAAGTAGTTCTTTGGCACGTATTCGAGCATAGTTATTTCCTGCTGGTTTCCACAAAGCTTCACAGAACAACGTCGTTTGCTCGTTTCTTTAAACAACAGTCATACATTAGTATTACATAAACGTACTCCTTGAAAAAACGTTTCATTATCGGAAATCTAAAACTTTATTATTGAATTCTATAAGATTCAGTTGCTTACCTGCCCCTCAAATATTTTTTGCTAATGTCCACTCCTCCTAAGTAGAATGCATCTATAATATGCAATGCAAGTACTTTTTGCAGATATATAAACTCCTTAGTCATTTCATATACAACCTCTGCGTTTACAAGTGTATTTGGTGGTAATGTCATCGATACTAACCCAAGAATTGTTTATATATCTATATACGTTGCTCCTTCCCACACCCATATAAAATGTAGCGTTCTTCTTATCATCATCAGGCCTTGGCTTTGTACCACATGGCATACAAAACCAGTCATATAGTGATAAAAATGCATTTTCAATGTGAAATTCCATCAATTGTGCTGGATTAATAGTAAGGAATGAAGTATCTTTCAAAAGAGTATTCAATTTGTCTTTGGTTTCATGTGTCTTGGGATTGTCCTAGTTTCATCTGGAAGTTTCCAATACTCCAGACATTGTTTGCGCATATCAACTTGTTTTATCTCAACAAGAGTATTATCCGCGTAAAATGCTGCAATTTTACACAGGTCGATTATTTGTTTTCCGCCCAAATCTTTGTTAGAAGCACGCAGATATTGAACAAATTGTTTCTCTCCTTTTAATTCATTATATGTTACTAGTCGTAAAACATCGTCATTTACACCACCTTTTAAAAGCAGACGATTAACATGCTTCAGATATTCAACAACATCTTGTACCCCAGCTCGTTTCTTCTTACATATTAAGTAACGTTCTGAATTTCCTGGTCTAGAAGAGTTTTGTTTAAAAATGCAAACTTCTTCAAACCAGCGATACATTAAATAAACTAAACCAGCACTAAAGGGTGTAAAAAGGTTGAATAATTTTGTCACAAAATCACCTCCCTCTCTTCCAACCATCAATGCTATTAAACTGCTATTAAACAAAGAAACAGTTGTTTTGAAAGAATTTCTTGTATATTTTCTGGTCGTTCTACTGAAAATCCTCCATCAGACATCACAAAATGTACTCCTTTGCCATGGGTATGCTGTATTATAAGATTTGCAAATGCCTCTTGATTATCTGAGTCAAAGACATCACCATTTTCATTTGGTCCGTAGTATGGATGAAATGTTTCACAAGGACCCGCATAAAAATCTTCTAATTTGAAATCATGTTCATTTTTAAAAGTAAGACCAAAACCTTTAGAACGTCATTTCTTTCGCCATAGAACATATTCACTAAAACCTCATGGTCCAGCACATACATCTGCAAAGTATAGCAGCCCATTCTCCCTCAAACCTTCTGGGTTAGTAAATATAATGTTACATGCTCTATCTACATTCTCCATTTTAACAGCATCACGATTTAAGAAAAATGCACCACGAATTGTTTCATAAGGATTACAACGTGTCTTTGCTCGACGCACATAACGTCATCCAAATGAGCGAACACCGTTTACGCATTGATAATAGTTTTCACTATATTTTCACACCAGAAATCACCATTTCATATCTTTTACACACTTTATAACTTCCTCTGCAGGATTCAATTTAAGACCCGAATCTTCAAGTCCAGGAACATGATGTCCAAGGCCTCTGCGACCATGCTGTCTAGGTGCTTCAACTGGCTCTAAACGACCTTGTTCATTTTTTCCAAGGCCGTAACCTCCTTATATCCCATCATTCGCATCATCCTTTTGCCCTTATCGAGGAGATTGTTTGACTCTTGTGTTATTACTTGTATTGTTAACTATCTTTTCATCAATATCCTCCTCGCCAGATTCACTTGAACTTCTACGAATTTTTTGCCGTTTACTATGGCTATAAGTATCTCCTTCACAGTTCTTCCTTTTTGTCCTAGTTTCCAATTCTTCTTGCATGGTATGTTGTTGCATCTGTCGCATAACAATACTGTTAGGAACATGATACATTTACACTGTACATGTGAATGTGTGTGTGTAAGCGTCAGAGGACGTCCAGGTCTTAGTTGGGACAAAAGACAAGAGTCAGTCGTTATAAGTATCTGGAAGGGTCCGTTGACAACAGGCGTGCGTGCGAGTAGGATTTCGAGGTCTTTAGAGTATAAGATATATGTATAATTGTTGTGTGTTAAATAAAGGGAATTATTTGTATTTCCGAATCCATTCTATATCTTAACATGGTAGCAGAGCGTAGTTCATAGTTTTGCAAGTTATTTTAGTGCGTGGTTTTCAATATTGCGAGTTAGTTCGAGTGAGTTTTCAGTAAAGAAAGAAACGTTCAAAGGTTACAAAGTGGAAAAATATACTTCGAGGACGTAGGAACGCTTGAATAAGAAATCATTTAAAATGGAGAGATCGGAAATCATGATACCTACTTTCGATGGTGAGGATTACGGCATGTGGAAGCAAAAAATAACTATGTTTCTCAGGTATAAAGAATGCGAGATTGTTACAACTAGGATGAAGACAGAAACAGACAGTGAAGACTGGGACAAAAAGGATCTGAAGGCAATAAATATAATTTATAGTGTCATCACAAATAGACAATTGGAATATATTAGAGAAGAAAAAACAGCGTATGAGATAGTAAAAAAGTTTGATGAAATGTACTTGAAAGAGTCGATGGCACTACAGATCGTATGCAGAAGGAGATTGGAAAAGATAAGACTTGAGAACTACAGTGATTCAGCATCGTTCTTTAGCGATTTCTAAAGATTAATAAACGAATTAAAATGTGCGGGTGCACAAGTGAGTCAGAGGGAAAAACTAAATTACATGCTGAATACGTTACCCGAAGAATACAGCTACATAGCGGATATAATAGATGCATTGAAAGAAGAAAATCAAACGGTAGCGTATGTAAAAAATAAAATTGAAATAGCGGAGAAGAAAAATAAATCCAGTCGAGGAGAAATGCAAACCAACGCCTTTTCTGCAAAGAAGGAAGGATGCTTTAGATGTGGAAGAGTAGGACATTTTGCGAGAGAGTGTCAAAATGGCGTCGAAGCGGGAAGCAGTAACACTTTTTTGGCGTGGGTCAACACGTGGTCTTAGCAGAGGAAGAGGAAACAAAGAAAATACGAGCAGGGGACGTGGAAATTTCCATCGTCAATCAACAACCGGCACGAGCGAGCATGGTAACTCCAGATCAGGCACATGGTTAGCAACGGTGCACGCAGCACACAGTGGCGAGGGGAACGAGATAAGTTTTTTTTTTTTATTTATTTATTAAAATTCACAATTTGTCCAATTTGGACATTTGGTGGAATTTTTTAACGGTTAAATTAGCATGTTGGTGGCTACCCCCAGCGGGGTACCATCCTCGTGTTTCTTAGGTTATGTCCTTTATAAGGTCTGCTGGGTGCTTCCTTTTTAGTCTTCTGTCCATATTTATGATTTTGTATGTTTCCGCAGCTAGCCGGTTTATGTGTATTGCTATTCTTAATTTGTATTTCTCGGAGTATCTGTTGATTTCTTCCTTGACCGTTGGCATTCCCAGGTCCCTTCGTATATCTTCGTTTCTGACGTACCAAGGTCCGTTTACTATTGTCCTGAGGATTTTAGCCTGTATTACCTCTATTTTGTTTATATGGCTCATTGCTGCCGTCCCCCATAGTGGTATTCCGTACGTCCAGATTGGTTTTATGATCGTTTTATATATTTTTAACTTGTTTTCTGTGCTTAGTTTGGATTTTCGGCTTGTTAGCCAATGCATTTGTCTTCTTGTTTTCTGTATTTTTTCTACTATTGATTTGATGTGTAGTTTCCAGGTGAGTTTTTGATCTAAGTGGAGTCCTAGGTATTTGACATGCTTTGTTTGCGTTATATGCGTGCCGTTCAATAGGATGTTTGGTGGTATCTTTTTCCGTAGCGTGAATGTAATATGGTTGCATTTATTGGGGTTTGCTTTTATTTGTTTTTCTTGTAGCCAATTTTCTATTTTTACGATATGTTCTTGTAGTATTTTGACTGCCGTTTCTGGGTTAGTATGCCTGACTAGTATAGCTGTGTCGTCCGCGAATGTCAATACTGTGCTGTTGGTAGTTGTTGGTATGTTCGCCGTGTATAATGTGTATAGTATTGGGCCTAGGACGCTTCCTTGTGGTACCCCGGCCTTGATGTCTTTAACTTGAGAATGTGTGTCCTTGATTTTTATTACGAAGGTTCTGCAGCTTAGGTAGGATTTTATTAAGTGGTGTATTTGCTCCGGGAATTGTTTCCTAATTGTTTGTAGTAGACTTTCATGGTTAATTTTATCGAATGCTTTCTCTATGTCTATAAAGAGGGCTGTGCAGTATTCCTTGTTTTCTAGTGCTACTATTATTTCGTTTATAAGCCTGTGCATTTGCTCTATCGTGGAGTGTTTGTTTCTGAAACCAAATTGGTGATCCGGTATTAGTTTTTTTGTCTCTATTATTGGTTTTATGCGGTCGTATATTATCTTTTCCAGTATTTTGGAAAATACTGGAAGCAGTGATATTGGTCTGTAAGATGCAGTTTGGTGCGGGTCTTTGCCTGGTTTATGTAACATTTTGATCTGTGCTAATTTCCATGGTTTGGGGAAGTATTGAATTCTTAGAATTGCGTTGAATATTACTGTTATTAGTCTTATTGCTTTTGGCGGAAGGTTTTTTAAGATTTTACCATTAATTAGGTCGATTCCTGGAGCTTTGTTGTTTTTTGTTTTATCAATTATGTTTCTAATTTCTTGTGCCGATGTTTTAGGTATGGTGTATTCCTTGTCGGCTGTGGTAGCAGTGGTTTGTGGATCCTCCTCCGTATGACTTTTGAGGTTGCTGTTGTTGATAATGTGTGGTGTGAATGTGTTGTAGAGGTGGTTGGAGAATTCTTCAGCTTGTTCTTCGTTGCTTCTTGCCCATGTGTTATCTGCTTTTCTGATTGCCGGGACGGGTATTATTGGCTTCCTTATTTTTTTCGTGGCTTTCCATAGTGAATAGTTGGTGTTCTCGTGTGTGGAGAGTGTCCCTATGAACTTTGCGAATTCGTTATCGTTGTGCTCCTTTATTTTGTTTTTTATTTCCTTTGCAAGTTTGTTTAAGTGTTTTTTGTTTTCTCGGGTTCTGTATTTTTGCCATTTTGCTTTTGCTTTTCTTTTTTCTTTGATTTTGTCGAGTATTTCTTGCGGGATTGTTATTGTTTGTCTGCTGGTTGGTTCGGGAGTAGTGGTTGTCCTTGCTGCTTCCTGAATAGTTGCTGTCAATGTTGCTACTGCCTGTTCTATGTGTTCAGGAGTTTTTAACGGGATGTTGCAGTTTATTTTGCTTTCTATTATTTCTTTGAAAGTTTGCCATTTGGTGGTTTTATTGCATAGTGTTTCTGGTTTGCTATAGTGAATTGGTTTGTTTCTGTATTCAATTATTATGGGTGTATGATCGGAGCTGAGCTCGAGGTTGGGTGTTATTTTTAGTTTATTTGTGTTTAGTCCCCTTGTAACTGCAAAGTCCAGAAGATCTGGTTTTTTGTTCAGGTCAGTCGGCCAATGTGTCGGTGTTCCTGTGGATAATATATTGAGGTTATTATTTCTAATGTATTTTTCCAGTGTTCTACCTCGAGGTGTAATGTTTCTTGACCCCCAAAGCGTGTGCTTTGAGTTGTAGTCTCCCGCTGCGATGTACTTGTCCCCTAGGTCCTGGAAGTATTCTTCCCACATTTGTGTTGTTATTTTGTGTCGCGGAGGCACGTATACTGCTGACAACTGGAAGTAGTTGCTGCTAGTTTGAACTGTAACAGTGGTTGCTTGTAAATATTCTTTGTTAACTTGGCTGTGTAGATAATGTTTGATATCGTTTCTGACTATCACTGCAGTCCCTCCGTGAGCTTTTCCTGAGGGGTGTTTGGTATCATATATGGTGTAGTATGGTATTTTCAAATAGCTTTTTGTAGTGAAGTGTGTTTCTGAGACAAGTAGTATGTCTATATTATTATTGTATATGAATGTTTTAGTTTCGAGGGCCCGTTGTTGTAGGCCGTTTAAGTTCCAGGCTGCTATTTTTAGAGTGTCCGTTTTTATTTTTTGCTTAGCACGTTTGTAATTAGTTGTAGCATGACTGTGATTTGTTGGGTTTGCTGTTTGAGTACTGCGTTTTGTTCGCTTATCATTCTGGTTAGCATTTCGGTGTTCTTTATGGATTGTTTGAGCAGTTCTTTGATTTCTGCAGTGTCGTTGTTACTATTGCTGTGGTATTGGTTATGTGTGTGTGTTGGTTGGCTGGTTACTTGAGCATAGCTTAGACCACCAATGGTGTTGGTGCTGATAGGTTTGGTGTTTATTGCTTGCTCTGTATTTGGTAATATTTCAGGTTTTGTGCTGTCATGATGGGCTTGTGTGTTAGTGCTTGTCCTGCTTCGTAGGGGCGGGAACAGTTTTCGTTGTAGTTGTTTTCTTACTTCACAGCCTTTATAGCTGGCTGGGTGGTTTCCGTTACAGTTGAAGCATTCAACTTTTTCTATTTTTCCTGAATATGGGCAGTGTGCAGTTAAGTGATTTTTTGCGCACTTGACGCAGGCTGGGCTTCTGTTACAGTAGTTTTTAGTGTGTCCGTATTGTTGACACCGCATGCATTGAGGTATATCTTTTTTGTGTCGTGGTGGTTCGACTGTTACTATTGTGTTTAGTATTTGTTTGATATCATATATTTCCTTGTTATTGATTCTGGGTTCAAGTTCTATTAAGAATAGTGGTAGTGGTTGCTTTGTGTCGAATCTTGTTATATTGTTTATTGTTCTTGTTTGATGTCCAATTTTAGCTAACTCATCGCTTAGTTTATGTATGTTGGTTTTAGGATGCAATCCTCTTATGACAATTTTATAGCTCCTTTCAGTTTTAAGCTGATACGTGTGGTAGATAGCATTTCTTTCTTTTAATGCTTTTATAACTTTCCTAAATGATTCTGGTGTGTTTGTTTGAATTTTTACTTGATCCAATTTTGTTTGCTTTATTGTGTAGTTGTTTTTCTCATCTAGATTATTTAGTAGATCAATGAGCGGGTCTATTATTTGGGCCTCAACAAAGATTGGTGGTGGTTTTGTAATATGGTTTGTTTGGATAGTGGTTTTACTTACAGGGTCAGCGTCTATTTCTTCAGTTAGTGAGTTGAAGGAGTTACTTAATGGTAATTCTTGCAGCCATCGCTGCTTTTCTGTGACTGGGTTTCCTATGGCACTTATGTCTGTGGTTGTTTTGCGTTTTTTGTTAGCCTTTACTGGCTTCCAGCTTTCGTCCTGGTAGTATCTTTCATGTTCTGAATTGCTATCTTCCTGTCCCCGATGCTCTTTTGTTTCATCTGTCTCCATGTTAATTTGTTTGGTTTTTATATAATATGTTTCTCCTTTTGTTGCTATGTTTATAGTTGGTATCTGCATTGTTATTTTATTTCCTCCTCACTATCACTTTGCAGCACTATTACTTTGGAGCACTTTTTCACTATTCACTTATACCTGGAGAGGACGACCGTCTAGACACGTCCGTCCTCCTCGGCTGTCCGAGCAGGAGTCGAGATAAGTAATAATGAAGTAATGTGACTATTAGATAGCGGTTGCACAGATCACATAATTAACAACGTAAATTATTTCGATAAATCTATTGTCCTTAAAGAACCGGTAAATATATATTTAGGCGATAACAGATCGATAAAGGCAACAAATGTAGGGAATGTTATAAGTTATTTTGAAGCATTTGGAAAGCAAAATGAAATAAATATGAATAATGTTTTTTACGCGAAAGAAATGTCCGCAAACTTGATTAGTTTAGGCAAGTTAACAGATAATAAGAACAAGGTTATTTCAAAAGGAAATATTGCAAAAGTAATAGATGAGGACAATAAGCTTACAGCGGTAGCGGTTAAAGAAAAGGGAACATATAGAATGAAAAGTATACTGAAAGGGAAGGAGCACTTAGCAAACAGCGCCGAACGTAGTGGTATGAGCAAAAAGGAAAGATGGCATAGGATGCTAGGACACGTAAATTTTAAATATTTAAATATTTTGGGTAAAGAGCAGCTAGTTACTGGTATACCGAATGAATTTGAAAAGGAATTTTTGAAATGTAGGGTGTGCATAGAAAGTAAAATGCACAATATACCATTCAAAAATAATCGAACCAAGGCTAGGGAGATAATGGAAATTATTCATACGGACGTGTGCGGTCCCTTTAATACTACCGGATTCAATGAAGAGAATTATTTCATCTCATTTATCTATGATTATAGCAAAATAGCTAGAATTTATTGTATAAAATCAACAGGTGAGGTCTTTGATTGTTTCGTACAGTTTGTAAATGAAGCCGAGAATTTAACGGGTAAGAAGTTAAAAATATTGAGATGTGATAATGGAAAAGAGTATTTGAATAATCAAATTCATAAATTTGCTAGGGATAAAGGTATCAGAATAAATAATTGCCCAACCTACGTACATGAATTAAACGGGACAGCGGAAAGGAATAATAGAACAGTGATGGACATGGCGCGTTGCTTGTTAGCGGAAGCGAAAGTACATAAAAGGTACTGGCCGGAAATAGTTTGTACAGCGGTATACTTGAAAAATCGAATACTGGCAAATACTATAGAGAGAAAGACACCTTTTGAAATATTCTTCGGGAGAAAACCAAGTATTGAAAATCTACATCTATATGGAAGTTTTTATAAGAACAAAAGAGAGTTTCTAAATGGGATAAGAAGGCAGATATGGGAATTTTGTTTGGATATAGTGAAGTAGGTTACAGAGTCTTATTAGGTGGGAAAATAACAATAGCGAGACACGTAGAGGTCATAGAAACAGACACAAAATATATCGGTTTTGTGGAGAATTCATTCGATAAAGATAACGATGACATTGGGATAATGATTTATTGGTAAACATGAATAAGGAAGAGTTAGAAAGTAGGGAAGATGAAAATGATAACAGTCTTGAAAGCTTAAACATCCCTAGAAGATCTACACGTAATAATAGAACTCCAGTAAGATATCCAGAAAAAGAAAACATTAGTGAAATCCATGCAAATTATTGTAGAGTAGATATCCCTTGTACATTTGAGGAGGCGATTTGTTGTGAAGATAGTGAAGATTGGAAACAAGCTACGGATAAGGAAATAGAATGTCTTTATAAGAATAAAACTTGGAAATTGGTAGAAAGGGTAAAAGGCAAAGACGTATTAGATGTAAAATGGGTTTACACGAGAAAATCGGATGATAGGTATAAGGCTAGATTAGTGGTAAGAGGATTCCAACAAAGAAACGTAGCCGATGACATATACTCCCCAGTAGCGAGTAATCAGACCTTTAAGATATTGCTATCATATTGTTGTCAAAATGGGTTAATCATTGAGCAAATGGTGAAGTAACCTCGGAGGTATATGTAAATCAACCAAAGGGATATGCGGATGGAACGAATAGAGTTTGTAAACTATCGAAAGCGCTATATGGGTTAAAAGAAAGTCCAAGGGACTGGTATGAGTGTTTTGATAAGTATGTGATGAGGTTAGGTTTTAAAAAGAATAACATAGAGTTGTGCCTATATACACATGGAGAGGGAGAAAATGTTGCTTATTTGCTAATATATGTAGACGATTTGCTAATTTGTAGTAAAAACAAAAGGAAGATACAAAGTGTAAAGAAATTATTAACTAATAGATTTGAAATGAAAGATTTAGGTGAAGTCAAAGAATATCTTGGAATAAATATAGAGTATGATTATTTCAAAAATGAAATGAGATTAAGCCAAAAGAAATACATTGAATCATTAGCAAACAAATATAAGTTACAAAATAGCAAATTGTACTGTACACCTATGGAGACCAACTTAAAAATTGAAAAAGCTGAGATAAATAGAGAGGATATTGGATACAAAAATTTAATGGATGTCTGTAGTGAAGGCAACAACAGTGACCATGACGATATGAGCACTTCGATCTCGGAAGATCAGAAGCACTATGCCATTAACACCCGGCAGAGCGAGTTCGCACGTGTTTCGGGGCGACAGTGTGATGAGGCTCAGTGAGAACATGCGATGTGACTCGCATGCATCTCGGGGCGACAGTGTAATGAGGCTCAGTGAGAACATGCGATGTGACTCGCATTCATCTCGGGGCGACAGTATGATAAGGCTCAGTGAGAACATGCGATGTGATTCGCATGCATCTCGGGGTGACAGTATGACCAGGCTCAGTGAGAACATGCGGTGTGGTTCGCATGCATCTCGGGGCGACAGTATAATAAGGCTCAGTGAGAACATGCGGTGTGATTCGCATGCATCTCGGGGCAACAATATGGTAAAGCTCGGTGAAACCGTGGAACAAAGCTCTATGTGCTCACACGATCTAGAAGACCGAGATCCTTTGGAGTGCGAAACCGAAAATGGTCCATCATGCCGATACGATCCGACTAATAACCTGCAGGATGCAACTATCACCTTGAATACTAACTATAACGCTACTAATTTTCATTATCTTTTATTTCTTTGCTGCCAAACCCCCGACCAGGATTTGTTGCTACACTGGATCCTTGCCTTATTCGAACATCTAGTTAAATTGTGAATAATGTCAATTGTATCGAGTCTAATGTTAGGAAACTCAATATTTTAGTTACACACGAGGACGTGTGATAGTCAGAATGGCCGTGTCGGAGATGAAAGAATACTGGAACCTTCCCTTCGGAACTTTGGGAAGACCCCTAGTGTTGTAATTTAGATTTCACCATAGCCGAATTAAGAAACTGTTGTCATTCGATTCGACTGTACTTATTTGAGATTTATGATAGTGAGCTCGGGCTCGAGGCGACAACCAGTCGCCGAACGTATTCGCGGTCAAGGGATGAACGTTTTGTCTAACAAAGGCATGAAGTAACTCTATAGCTCTCCTTAAACGAAATACTTAAGACGGGGCACGACGGTAAGCATTTCAACGATTTCTGTCCCGTGGCTCGCCACACGCAGACTCTATTCTTTGAGTAAGATGATTACCAGATGTCGACGCGTCTCCACAGTACATGTTCAGCTAGCCCGAGGACCTGCTATAAATCTTAAGATCTGTTTAACTAAAGTCCTTCAAACCGACAAACAGTCCTCGTCCCAACTACGAGAAAATAGGAGAAATCTTTTTTTCTCACCAACGACGCTTCCTCTTCTCGAACTTTCTCTTAAGGGCGGCTAGCACCCTTCCGTAACCACCAACATGGAAATTGACCAATTAACAGTAACGCCAATTTCCCTCACTTTCCGAATGAAGGCTTTTCTCCACGAATCCGGTGATTTCGTGCCCTTGGGCACACCCATCATAGTTTTCCTCGACAGCGTTACCGTGATGGAGAACGACTCTCCGGTACGATCTCAAAGACGATTCAAGTAACTCTCAGATACGTAGTGATTGCCTCGTGCATTAACATTCAGTACAACTTAGACGCTGAAGAAAAGTAGAGTTCGTCATCCCCTTGACCGCGGATTCGTTAGTGAGCCTAGGATCATTGTCATTAGCTTCTCGAGTATCTAATTATCGTGATTACTTGTCCAATTCCATCATAGTCATATTTGCACTAGTAAATATCTCCTCTATTGCATAATGATCACGTCTAGCGCTAATAGGGATTCGTTTCACGCCCTTAACCCTAACTCAAATCTTAACGCCAACCCGACATATATAATGTACAAAAATTTATAATAATTTATAATACAGTTTATAATAACATGTAAATTATATTTATTATCTGACGAACGCAATGTGAGAAAGGTAAAGATGGCGACCAGCGTGGCCGATGCGGCACTAACTCTACATCCGGTTGACGTCAATTTACCTACCTACGTACCTACACAGTGACGCCTACGCTTTAAAACTTTTGTCGAAATATTAATGTTTTTAAGGAAAACTCTTCGTTCTTATAATATCTAACTGTTAGACATGCACCATTTATAATAGAATAAACATAAATTTCGTAGTTGAGGATTATTGAAAGTCTCCAATTTAATTCAGAAATGCAATAATATTTTTTGACGAAATAAGCCATTTATCGTCCAGGTTTCAACTATGACATCTATGTTATAATAGCAATATGAAAATAAGGCAATCTGAGTAAAGAAATACTATTTCAAATCACTTTCGCCCATACTTCTTAAGTGGTTTATAAATGATTCGTGTATACCCTTCTTTCTTTCTGTTCCTACTCAGGCGAAACCACAACTAGCATTTAAACAAAATCAACTATGTCTCACACCGTCCGCGGAGGGACGCGATCGCGAGATAGCGCGTCAATGAGAGTCGTAAATTCCCGATACCATCAGATAATCGACGCCACTGTAAGCACATAGAAGGGATTCGGAAATACAAATAATTCCCTTTATTTAGCACACAACAGTAATACATATATCTTATACTCTAAAGACCTCGAAATCCTACTCGCACGCACGCCTGTTGTCAACGGACCCTTCCAGATACTTGTAACGACTGACTCTTGTCTTTTGTCCCAACTAAGACCTGGACGTCCTCTGACGCTTACACACACATTCACATGTACAGTGTAAATGTATCATGTTCCTAACAGCCACGAACCGATCGATACCCTTATTTCTGTTAGGATAATCGGGGTGGTTCAATTGAGTATACACTGAATTAACATATATAAATTATAGTCTATTCAAACAACTTGACTAGAGATGTAAACTGCTGGAGCATAATTAGGATTCGATTTCGCACATAGAAAGTGACAATCAGGGAACTTTAGTCAGTCCGATGGTCGGCACACCTCCGCTGCTGTCCGCGAACACGACGGCATGGTTGGCCCTACTGGAGAGGCAATTCGAAGCAGCGCGGATTACGGACGACAACATAAGGAACGTGACGCTAGGCAAATGCCTCAGCGATCAACAGCTACAGGACGTCGAAGACCTTATGACGAATCCCCCAGGCACGGGACACTAGCGAAAACTAAAACACGCGCACACTCGCATATTAACCGCTACGGACGCGATAAGGGTAAGGAAGTTGTTGGAAAGCGAAGAGATGGACAATAGAAAGCCATCCCAATTTTACCAACATCTCAAAAACTATACGCTTTTAGCTCATTTTTACTTACCTCGCTTTTACCACAATTTTACCCTCACGCTATGGAGGAACCGACTACCTGCCCGCATCAGACGTATCCTTTCCGCAGTCGACTCTGACCCGGAAATGTTAATGCGGCAAGCTGACCTGATCGCTGAAGAATTCGGTGAGGATTATCAGCGCACCGCCCGAATAACAATGGTAATCGACCTGTAGCGGCACATGAGTCAACGGACATTTTGAATCAGGTTGTGGTTTTGCCTCGGTTTGTCAAACCGTTAAATTATATGTTTTATAAAAGCAAATAAACTCCGAGCGAAGACAATCTCACCGCTACGCGCAACCGTCGATCAACGGCGAATTCAAATGTTCCAGCTCTCCCCCAACTAATATAAATACATGGAAGCGATCGCACGCGACATTGACGGTTATCAGTGATCAAGACGATTAGTTGCGAATTATTGACGAGTATATCAAGGACTTTGTACGAAACGTATTATTTATTACTTTTAAATATATGTGACGATCAGTTGCAAGTAATCTGCTTCGTTACTATCTAATACTCCATTCCAACCTATCCTCCACACGTTTATCGAGTGGTCGATGCAATTCGAAGCTAGATTCCGCGAGTTGAAACGCGTCCTCGCTAACGCCACGATATTAGCGCATCCGATACCTGACACGACCGTTAGCCTCGCGGTAGACGCATCCGAATATGCATTAGGAGCGGTCCTGCTGCAACGCGTCAACGACTTCTGGCAGCCGTTATGGTTTCTTACCAAACCGTTGCATTCCGTCCAACGAAAGTACTGCGCTTACGATCGCGAGCTACTGGCGATGTACACTGGGGTCAAGCGACTTCGACACGTCATAGATGGGAAAAATTTCATAATTTTCACAGATGAGAAATCCCTTACGTACGCGTTTAACCAAAATCCCGATAAATGTACGCCGCGACAATGCCGACAGTTGGATTACATTGAACAATTCACCACAGACATACGATACATTAAGGGGCTAGACAATAACGTAGCCGACGCTCTATCACGCATTGAAGCGATAGGAAAGCCAGTGGACCATCGAACTCTTGCTGCCGCGCAAGAAACCGACAACTAACTAAGAGACATCGTCAGCTCCGGTATTTCCTAGTTACGGTTAAAGGAAATACGATTCGCTGATCACGACGTAGAAATATATTGTGACGTATCGGGCGACATCGTCCGACCATACGTACCGAAATTCTAGCGACGCGACGTATTTTAATAGCTCCACGAACTTTCCCATCCAGGGATACGCGGCACTCAATACCTGGTGACGATGCGTTTCGTCTGGCCCTCCATAAACAAGGATACCCGAAATTTGACAAGACAATCTATCCCGAGCAAGCAATGTAAAGTTACTAGGCACGTATCCTCATCCGTCGTAACATTCGGGGAGTTAGCAGGCCGTTTCGAAAACATTCACATAGACATTATCGCGACGCAATATTCGCAAGGTTACCAACATTGCCCGGCGAAAATCGATCGTTTTTCGCGTTAGCTCGAAGCCGTTCCCATCGCCAACATGGAGGCGGCAACTGTTGCTTCAGCCCCCCTTTCCACGTGGATATCCCGTTTCGACGTACCTTTAAGAAGAAGGACCGATCAAGGACGCCAGTTCGAATCAAACCTATTTAACGAATCATGCCGGTTGCTCTGCATTAGGCATTTACGCACGACAGCCTATCACCCCGCGACCAACGGGACGGTAGAGCGCCTGCCCCGAAAACTAAAAGCAGCAATTAAATGCCACGATATGAGCAACTGTGTAGAAATCTTGCCAATAGTTTTATTAGGCATACGAACAGCTATTAAGGACGTAAAAGCGACGGCAGCCGAAATGGTTTATGACACCGGCATACGATTGCTGTCCTTAAAGGAAATAGTCGTAGCGGCACGTGACAGTAAACATTCCAACGGTTTATGTCCCGTGGTACGCCACACGCAGACTCTATCCGTCGGATAAGATGACTTCCAGATGTCAACGTATCTCCATAGTATATGTTTAGCTAGCCTGAGGACCCATTATAAACCTTAAGATTTAGTTAACTAAAGTCCTTCAAACAGGCAAATAGTCTTTGATCCAACTACGGGAGGATAGGTGAAATCTATTTTTCCACGGACGACGCTTCCCGCTAACAACTTTCCCTCAAGAGCTACTAGCATCCTTCTCTAACCATCAACATGGAAATTGTCCAATTAACAGTAACGTCAATTTCCCCCACTTTCCCTACGAAGGCCTTTCTCCACGAATCCGAATCCTGGTTAGACACATCCATCATAGTTTTCCTCTGCAGCATCATCGTGCCGGAAAGTCATTCTCCCGTGAGGTCACATTAGCAAGTTACAAAGAGCCTTTACACTCGGTAGATATTCTATGTTATGACAAAGAGTTAGTGCAGTCCTACCTGTACCGTAGACAAGAAAGTAGGGTACAACTTTTACTCTGGAAGAAAACGAATTCAGTTATCCCGTTGACCGCGGCTTTGTTATTGAATCCAGGATCAATGCCGTTGTCTTCTAGAGTACCTAATCACCACGACTACTTGTCAAATTATATAACAATCTGTAGCGGCACTCGTCGGTAAAATTCATAACGGTTTCCGTCCAGTTAACCCGCTACACAAAAAATCGTGTTTACTGAAAGATGAGTTTATTATAGATCCGACAACCTTAGGTTGCCGAAGGTTAATCAAAATCTGTCGTTTTTGTCGTGATCATATGCCCTCAAGTCAACTACCCGAAAAATTAACATTTGTAAACAAGGTCGAGAGTTCAGCGTCCGTTGGGATTTTTCAAGAACATCTTCAAAATTCAAATCCCAGCGCCTTTTGTCAACTCCGACGCATATAAACATAGCGAGCAGGGTAGCGAGGCATTCTTTGTTATCGAGTGACACGAGCAGTAGCAGGTAAACCAATACTTCTTTGCGCCGATCTATTCGTAATCACGAATCAAGACAAGTGCATTATACGATTAGTATACACGTAGGGTATATTTTAATAAACTACATAGTTAAATATACTCTTGTATTTTTAAACTTAAATCGCTACCATACATCTCAAATAAAATTCACACTAGTGATTATCTGCTTTATTGCATAACAACAACGTCTAATCCAAATGAAGATTCGTTTCACGCTTCTAACCCTAATCATAATGTGAATCCGACCTATATGAAGATACATGCACATGCCATCGATTTTGACTGACCAAGACTCTCACGCGGAACCGGAACTCGCAGTGCACCGTGACGAACAGCACATACATAAGCCTCCACTCTCAGCCAGACCGTCAGTCGTGCTCGCGCAACAGTAGAAGCAACATGGAGTTTTTGAGATCTCTACTACGCGTCGTTGGTTTGTTCGTGCCAAGTAAGGTCGATATCATTTCCGAACTACCACTGGAAGTTTCGCACTTGATACTTCGAAAATTGGATCCCTCGTCCCTGCAGAGCGCCGCGCTTGTCTCGCGCAGATGGTTCAACGTATGTAGATCCGACAGGTGTCTACGGTGGAAAGCGAGACGTCACATGTGACATACGAAAAAGCGGGTGAGGATGCAATTTCTCGAACCTGCAGCCGCTAAAGCTACCAACCAAGAATCAAGAAGTAGAGGACGTGGTGAGGGGAACCTAAGGCACGAAATAAGCTTATCCGCTGCTCGTACGGCGGTCGTCGTTGGAAGGTTACGCGGTCCTCCGAAAATTTCGATGCGAGATCGCCCCATCGATGTTGGACCACTAAAATGTATTAGACTCTAACTCATGTATGTACCTTAATTTGACTGCTTGCTTCTGCGAGAACTTGAAACTGTCTTGTCCGGATTCAGAACTGTAGCGTGAAGCTTGAAATAAAATGGTTTTACTGAGACAGCAATGTGTTTCAGTCACGCTAATGCTATCGGTATCGTAACAGGCCCATTATTGAATATTAACTACAACGTATCACCGCTGCGATTGGAGATTTTTCGTCAATTAGGAGCGAGATATGCTCCTCATTGGCTGCCAAATACAGCGCACATCAGCTGGCTCGAGCTACTATATCATCTCTGGTCCTTGACATATCAAGCGTAATTGCAGTTTTGCATATTCAGGTTAGAATATTCAAATCAACGTATCTCCGTTTCTATAGCGCAAATGGCTACAATGCGATGCCCGTTATATTTCATATCTGATGTCATAACCAGCGCACATCAGCTGGTTTGGAGTCAACTCTGGGGTCTGTCAAACCCAGCGTAATTGCTGGTTTGCATATTCAGGCTTACATATTCACAAAAACGTATGTCCGCTTCTATTGCATATATTTAGACTATTAATAGCGCGTTACACTTCATATTTGCACCCAGATTCACCGCACATTAGCTGGTTCCAGCTGTATCAGATTTGGTCCTTGAAATATCCATCGCAATTACAGTATTGCGTTTGCAGTCTTAAATATTGAAATCATATTATGTCCGTTTCAGCGGCACATTTTCGGAAAATTCGATGCGCGTTATAATCCTCATTTGCTGCCAAGCGCAGCGCACATGAGCTGATTTGAGCTATGTTAAATCCGGACCCAGCCAAATCCGGTATAATTGTAGTTTTGCATATTCATGCTTAAATGTTCAAATCAACCTATCCAGCGCATATCTGCTGGTTTCCGCTATGTCAACTCTGGACCGTGTCAAACACAGCGTAATTGCAGTTTTGCATAATCAGGATTAAATATTCATGCCCACGTATCACCGTTTCTGTTGCATATATGTCTACAATTCGATGCGCCTTATACTTCACATTTGCTGCCAAATATAGTGCATATCAGCCGTTTTTTCACTATACCAACTATTACGTTGCGTGATAGGAAACGTGCGACGACCCTCGGTATTTAGCCGATAAGGGCCCGCTGACCGTTATTTAGACCCTCAACAAACCGAAGCACCCACCATAATCTTAGACTTTTTAAGTAATTCTAGATGATCCTTTCCATCTTGCACGTGCAATTTCTAAAATGTTTTCGATTGATGTGTGTTCCTTAGAAAAGTCCTTAGGTTTATTCTGCGCTCTTAGAAATGAGGGAAAAGCTGGTAGTTATATAATAGGAAAAACGCTAATTACATAACATTAAACCGAACATTTACCTAATGTAAATGTGTGGATTTTCCCATGAACAAGGTCACCCATGTGCCACGTTGGTAGCATGCTTACTTCTCCTATCTTCATTCAGCAACACTGGTCATATCCAATGGGTATCGCGGATCCTTGTTGTTGAGGTTATTCGGTGTTTAAAGAGAGAAAAACGCGTGGATAAAGTGTAAGGTACAAGATATATGTTTAATTTAATAGAGAAGTGTAATAATAAGTAGGAATACAATTGGAGCTGGTCCAGATCCGCACGCTAGCAATGTTACCTTATAACTGAAAACCCCGAAGCCAACGTCGCCTGTCTACTGTTTATGGTCTGCCTTCCTGCTATTCTTTTGTCTACATGCTGTCGATGACTTCAGCGCTTGAGAAAAGTAAAAAGACCCGATGTGGAGTTTTCCTAGAAGTGGTGACCACTTCAATACTTGTCCTCCCTTCTCATAACGAATGGAGTGAACAACGAATCAGCTTCATTCGTTCAAAAATTACCTACATACCGAGTTTTCCTCCGTAAGTAAATAAGAGGGGAAGGCCAGTTATATCTCGATTCGAATACTCTCAACACCAAAGACTTCTTCGAAGACCACCTATATATCCGTACTCAATCTAGGTCTTCAGATCAGTCAACATATCTACCCGGTTTCTCTCATATCAGATGAATCCATTTCTTCGACACCTATATCTTAAACAGCGGAGTAACTAACTTGTGTTGCTGTACAAACTTGTTGGAAATACATATTTTATAACTATTGAGATATGTATAATTTTTGTGCTGCAATAGGTCGAGTGCGTAGTGGAGATGTTTGTATGAGGATATCAGTGTGTGGAGATATGTGTGTGCGCGGCGACTGAGAAACAGACGAATGTAAACAGTTCGGTCGGTTAACAGTCTACAAAAGGTCGGGTATGGAAGAAAGTCCTGAGACGTGTGCAAGTGTGTAACGATAAATATTCTAGAAATCGTTTATAAAATAAATATGTGTCTACATTAATAGTAATGCCCAGCGTAAATTTAATGTTTCCAAAACAATATTTCGGCCATCAAGATCCACAATTCTCATCAATAACACTGTTGGTCGCAGAGTTATACCACCGCAACCACCTCTATTATCTTAACGGAAATCAGGGGATCGATCAATACGCGGTGTAGATTTTTAGAATCGTAACGGGAATTTGCGACTCCCGTTGACGCGCTTCCTCGCGATCAAATCTCCCCACGGTTGGACAAATTGAAATCAACTCTGGCCCATGTCAAATTCAGGCGTAAATCCTCCATTTTTACATTTTCAGACTCAAATATTCAAACCAACCTATCTCCGTTTCTAATGCAGATATGCAGACAACACGATGTTCCTTGTTCTCCACATTTCCTGCCAAATACAGTTCACATCTGCTAGTTAGAGCTACCTCAAGTCTGAACCCTGTCAAATCCAGTGCAATTACAGTCTTCATATTCATGCCTGAACATTCAGATCAACGTATCGCTGTTTCTATTGCAGATATGTCGACAACTGGATGCGCGATATACTCCATATTTGCTGATAAATACAGTGCAGATCATACGAATTACGCTATATCATATCAGTATCGAATCAAATCCACCTAATTGCAGTTTTTAATGTACATTATTAAATATTCAAATCCACGTATCACCGTTACTGTTGGAAATGTGTCGACAATACGATGTACCTTGTACTCCATATTTCTTGAAAATTAAACCAACATCATCCAATTAGCGCTATGTCCACTCTGGTCCGGTCAAACCCAACGTAACTGCAGTTTTGCATTTTCACACCTAAATATTCAAATCAACGAATCTCCATTTCTATGGCACATATGGCTATAATTAAATGCTCGTTATACTCCCCATTTGCAGCCAAATACAGAACATATCAGCAGCTTTGCGCTATGTCGACTCTGGACTCTGTGATGTGCAGCGTAATTGAAGTTTTGCATATTCAGGAATAAACATTCAGATCAATGTGTCTCCGCCTCTATAGCATATATGCCGACAACCGCTTCATATTTGCAGCCAAATACAGCGCATATCAGCTGGTCAGCGTTATGTCGACTCTGGTTCCTGTCAAATTCAGCATGATTGCAGTTTTGCCTATTCAAGCTCAAATATTCAAATCAACGTATCTACGATTCTGTTACAGATACGCCGACAATTCAATGCGCTGCCATTTGCTGCCAAATACAGTGCACATCTGTGGGCTGGCGCTATGTCAACTCTGGACCGTGCCAAATACAGCGTAATTGCAGTTTTGCTTATTCAGGCTTAAATATTCAAATCTACGTATCTCTGTTTCTAATGCAGATATGACGATGTATTTATGCGTGTATTAAGACTCCACATTGGCTCCCAAATTTAGCACACATCAGACGGTTTGTGCTATGTCAACTGTGGGCTCTGTAAAACCCAGCATCATTGCTGTTTTGCATATTAATGTTTATCTATTCAGATCAACGTGACTTCGCTTCTATCGCAGATATGTCGACAATTCGATGCGCGTTATACTCCAGATTTCCTGCAGTAACATTACTCATCTGTTCGTTTGAGATATGACAACTCCGGGCTCTGTCAAATCTAGCGAAATTGCTGTTTTGCATATTCATGCTTAGATATTCAAATCACCGTATCGCCGTTTGCATTGCAGATATGCCGACAGCACGAAGCGGGTTATACTCCACATTCGCTGCCAAATACAGTGCACATTATCTGGTTTGAGTTATGTAACTTGTGGACGCAGCCAAACTCATGGCATCTGCAGTTTTGCATATTCAGGTTTAAATATTCAAGTCAACATATTGTAGTATCGTGAGGAAAAGGCCTCATTCGAAATCGATCAAAACAATGTCGTCTGTCGTCCGGTTGTTAGTTTACATCAGGAAGAAAGCCTATATGACTAAAGTCACCTTGTACTTGCGGAGCGTTAACAGAATGGGGTTAGAGAGAGGGAAAACTAACGCTAATGGAGGGGGTCGATTTAACTTTAAAGAGTTGCTGATCGATAAGCGTTGAGCGGTTGATCGAGAAATGAGAGTGTGTCGAGAGGTCAGAGTTAATCGAGAAGTCGAAGAGTAGAGTTGTTAGCGCTGTCGAGTTGCGAGAGGTGTTAGCGTTGCTGAGAGTGGAGTTGTTAGCGTTGTCGAGTTGCGAGAGGTGTTAGCGTTGCTGCGAGTGGAGTTGTTAGTGCTTTCCATTTTCAGGATTAAATATTCAAATCAAGCTTCTTCCGTTTCCGTTGCAGATATGTCGACAATTCGAGTTAACGTCGTACTGCCAAGTGTATTATTCATCAGCCGGTTTGCGCTATGTCGCTTCTGACCATTGTTAAATCCAGCGCAATTGCAATTTTGGATACTCATGCACGAATAATCGAATCAACGTATCTCCGTTAGTGTGGCAAATCTGTCGAGATTTCGATGAGACTTGTACCCCACTTTTCTTGCCAAATGCAGCGCACACCAGCCAGTTTCCGTTATGTCCTCTCTGGTTTCAGTCAAATCCGGCATAATTGTAGTTTTGCATATTCATGCATAATGTTCAAATCAACCTATACAGCGCATATCTGCCGGTTTGCGCGATGTCAATTCTGGACCGTGTCAAATCCAGTGTAATTGCAGTTTTGCATATTAAGGCTGAATTATTCGTTAGAACGTATCTGCACTGGTATTAGATATATGTCGAAAATGCTATGCGCGGTAGCTCCACATTTGCTGCCAAATAGAGCGCACATCAGTGGGCTGGCGCTAAATAAACTCTGGATCGTGTCAAATCCAGCGTAATTGCAGTTTTGCTTATTCAGGCTTAAATATTCAAATCTACGTATCTCTGTTTCTAATGCAGATATGACGATGAAATGATGCGTGTTATACTCCACATTGGCTCCCAAATTTAGCACACATCAGACGGTTTGTGCTATGTCAACTCTGTAGCCTGTGAAATCCAATGTAATTGCAGTTTTGCTTACATAGGCTGAATCTTTCATTAGAACACATTGCGCTGTTATTAGCTATATGTCGGAAATGCGATGCGCGCTATACTCCACATTTGCTGCCAGATACAGTGAACGCAATCCGGTTTTAGCTATGTAAAATCTAGCGTATTTGCAGTTTTGTATATTCAGTATTAAGCATTCTCAAATCGAGCGTATCTGGTCTGTAAATATGAAACCAGAATTTGCCTATAGATGGCCATATCTGATAATGTAGTTATGACTAAACTGCGTCATTGATGCCAATAGTCGTTGTTGACACCTCACAAACATTTTCAACTGCGAACACTACAAGTTTCATACAATAGCATAGTTTGTACTAGCGTTGAACATGTCGAATTTTGTGCCTGGAAACTACGATTAACGGACAGCATTGATTTTCTGTTACTATTTGAAGAAAACTGCTGCAGGATCGCATCAAATACTTGTCGAAGCCTACGGTGAGCATGCTCTTGGTAAATCACAGTGCTTTGAGTGGTTTAAAAATTTCAGAAGTGGCAATTTTGACGCGAGAAACGAAGAACGTGGAAGACCACCGAAAAAGTTTCAAGACAGCGAATTGCAAGCATCCTCAGATGACCCTCAAACGCAACAACAATTCGTTGATCAATTAAACGTGACACGAGAAGCCGTCTCCATACGTTTGAAAGCCATTTGAAAGATCCAGAAGGTGGGAAAATGGGTTCCACATGAACTGAATGAAAGACAGCAGAAAAACCGAAAATCCACTTGTGAAATGCTGCTCGCCAGATACAAAAGAAAGTCATTTGTCCACCGAATTGAGACTGGCGATGAAAAGTGTATATATTTTGAGAATCCTAAGCGTAAAGGATCATGGGTAGCTCCAGGCGAACCACCGACATCGACTACAAGACCAAATCGCTATGGACGAAGGACAATGCTCTGTGTTTGGTGGGATCAGAATTGTGAGATCTATCATGAGCTGTTAAAACCTGGCGAAATCGTTAATACTAAGCGCTACCGACAACGAATGATCGATTTGAATCAAGTTTTGCCTGAAAAACGACTGGAATGTCAAAAAAGGCAACACAAAGTATTATTGCTTCATGATAATGCACCATCGCATACAGCAAAACCGGTCAAGGAAACGATTAATGCGTTCAGTTGGGAAATACTTTCGCACGCGACTTACTCACCAGACTTGGCTCTGTCCGATTACTATTTATTTGCATCGATGGGACACGCACTTTCAGACCAGCACTTCACTTCTTACGAAAATGTACGAAAATGGCTCCATGACTGGTTTGCTTCAAAAGAGCGACAGTTTTTCTGGCGTGGCATCCACTAATTGCCAGACAGGTGGGAAGAATGTATAGCTAGCGATGGACAATACTTCGAATAAAATATTTTTAATCATATTCATACAATAAACGTGTATTTTCTATACAAAAATTTCGGTTTCATATTTACATAGCGGGCAATTGCAGTTCAACTTATTCAGGCTTAAATATTCAACCCAACGTATCTCGGCTTCTATAGCACATATGTCGACAATACGATGCGCGTTATATTCCACATTGATTGCCATATACAGAGCGCTTCATCTGGTTTAAGCAGTGTTAAATACGGACCGAGTCAAATCCAGCGTATTTGTATTTTTACATATTCAAGCCTAAATATTCAAGTGAAAGTATCTCCGTATCCATTGTAGGTATGTCGACAATAGGATGCACGTAATATTGCACATTTGCTGTCAAATACAGCGCACATCATCCCGTTTGCACATTGTCAAGACTGGACTGGGTGAAATCCAGCGTGACTGCAGTTTTGGATATTAATGCTTACATATTCGAATCAAGGTATCTCCGCTTGTTTTGCAAAAACATTGGCCATACGATGCGCGTTATATTCCACATCTGATGCCAAGTACAGTGCACATCATCCGGTTTACACTATGTAAAATCTGGGCCCAGCCAGATCCAGCGTAGTTGCAGTTTCGTATATTCAAACCGACGTATCTCCGATTTTATGCCACATATGGCTACAATTAGAGGCTCGTTATATTCCAAATTTGCTGCCAAATACAGTGCACGTTATCCGGTTTGATGCATGTAAAATCGGGACCCAGCCGAACCCTGCGTATTTCCAGTTTTGCATATTCAGTATTAAATATTCGAACCAACGAATCTCCGTTTCTATGGCACACTTACAGACAATTCGATGCTCGTTATATTTGACATCTGATGTCATAAATGTTGAAGTGCTCACCACTTCTAGGAAAACTCCACATCTGGTATTTTCAGTTTTCTCAAGTACTGAAGCCATCGACAGCATATAATCAAAAGAATAGCAGGGAGGCAGACCATAAACAGTAGACAGGCGACGTTGGCTTCGGGGTTTTCAATTATAAGGTAACACTGCTAGCTTGCGGATCTGGACCAGCTCAAGTTGTATTCCTACACTTCACTATCAAATCAAATATATTTTGTACCTTACACTTTATCCACGCGTTTTTCTCTCTTTATATACCGATTAACCTCAACAGGTTATGGGCCCAGGGCTGTAAAGTATAAGATAGCAACGCGAAGTGAATAAATTGTCAAAGTATTGTGCGTAGTAAAGTAAGTGATAGTGATAAAATGGAATCAGCAAATGCGAAGATCGAGATGTTACGTGGCGAAGAAAACTGGCTCCAGTGGCGTTTTGTCATGCGTACACTTTTGGAGGAAGATGACGACCTGATCAACGTGTGTGAAGGGAATTTGTGTCATCCAGGTAACAGTGCGGAGAAAGAAATCGCCCGTAAAAGATTTTTGAAGGCAGATCGGCTAGCGAGAAAATTAATTGTGACCTCAATAGGAAGGAAACCGTTGGATCTTCTTTTATGTTGCACAACAGCACATGATATGTGGAAAAAGTTGAATACAGTATATGACATGAAGTCGGATCAGAATCTAAGTATGGTCCAGAAGCAGTTCTTCAATTTTAAATGGGAAGAATCTGAAAATGTACCTTACAACTTATCAAAGTTGGAATTGATAGCGGCGAAGATGAAAGCTCTTGGGAGTGAAATTGGCGAGAAAATGCTGATAACACGCATTTTATCGGTGTTACCGAACAAATTTGACCATTTTCACAGTGCGTGGGATTTAGTGGAAGAAGAAAAGAAGACCTTAGACAGGCTTAGTACCAGGCTGATGACGGAAGAAATCAGATGGAAGAAAGACGACCAGGAAACATCGGTGGCGCTGGTAACAAAAGGTAACAATTATAAAAGAGAACAGCAGAAGCAGTCAAGCAAACGCGAATACGAGAAACAAGGACCAAGCTATTTCAACTGTGGAAAACTTGGTCATCTAAGGAAGGATTGCTTTAGATGCTTTACATGCAAAAGGAAAGGCCACACCGGCAAAAATTGCTTCAAAAATAAGAAAGGAAACAACAGCAGAGACAACCAGGAACCCAGAAATGAAAATCGAAATCACAGCGGAATTGGTCTATTAGGAAGCACCTCAACGATACAAGTGGCGAACCATGATGCTTGGATAATCGACTCAGGAGCTACGAATCACATGACAGGACGACAAGAATGGTTCAGCGTCTTCGAAAAATTCGATAACACGGTAATGATAGAAATCGGCAATGGTACGTTCATGGATGCGTACGGCAAAGGAAAAGTCAAGGTAGAGACTTTTGTGGACGGCAAATGGGTAGCATGTACAATGAACGATGTCTTGTATGTACCAGGTATGAAAAGAAATCTATTTTCCGTTAGATCCGTTGCAAGAAGGGGTATAGATTTCTCTATTCTAAGGGAAGGGAAAAACTACATGTTTTTACAAAATCAGAAAATAATAGCAAGGGGTTCTGTTATTGGAAATTTATATAAGGTCGACATGAGAGTTATCATACCATCAGTTTGTAATCTTAGCAATAGAGCGGAGTCAAACGCGGACACACTGCATTTATGGCACGAACGGCTATGTCATCAAAACATCAGACACGTTAAGGAATTTTTAAAGAATTCAAATATAAAAGTTGTAGAGGATAGTAACTTTTTCTGTGAAGGTTGCGCGTACGGAAAACACCATAGATCGAGTTTTCACGAGAAAACCAAGCGTGCGACTAAACCACGCGAAATTATTTATACGGATGTATGTGGACCTATGGAAGTCGAGTCATTAGGCAAGAAATTGTATTTTCTTGCGTTTAAAGTTGATTTTTCTAAATTCACAAAGATTTACTTCTTACGACATAAGTCAGAAGTAATCGAGAAGTTAAAAACTTTTTGCCTAGAAGTCGAAAATCAATTCAATGATAAGATCAAAGAAATTCATAGTAATGGAGGGAAGGAATTCAAAAATAAGGAGGTTAAAGAATTTTTAAGAAGTCAGGGAATTAAGCATACGATTAACGTCCCACACACTCCTGAACAGAATGGCGTCGCAGAAAGAGAAAATAGAATAATAGTAGAAGCAGGACGGTAGATGTTATATTCGAAATCTAATCTACCGCTGTTTTTGTAGGTCCAAGCCATTGTAGCGGCACTCGACAACAAATACCGCTATACGACACTAACTAAGTAACGGACACGGTAGCGAAGTGGTTAGCGCTCTAGGTTACGAACGTTCGGGACCCGGATTCGATTCCCGGCGCCCGTGATCCTATTTTTCTGCAACGCATCAAAATAAAAGAATAATCAGCAGTGCCCCAGCAGCGGCATCTACAGCCGGCAACTACTACTATCGCCGACAACAACATAAAGCCACACACACACCTCTACACCATGAACACTGCAGTGCATGTCATAAATAAGACCGAGCCGACAAGACAAGACAAGAAAACACCATATGAACTGTGGTACGGGAAACCGCCAAATGTAGAAAAGTTTAGAGTTTTCGGTACTGAATGCTTCGCACACATACCTGCGGAAAAGAGAAGGAAATTGGACAAAAAGGCTAGCAAAGGATATTTGGTAGGCTATCTAGATGACGGACGAGGGTATCGCGTGTACGTGCCGACCGTAAGAAATGTAATATTGAGCCGTGACGTAATATTTAAGCCCGAACTAGAAACTGAAAAATTCGTTAATTTAAGTTTACCGAAAATTGTCGAGCGCGAAAATGTGCGTGGACAGAGCGATAGAGTATGTACGAATGAAAGTGCAGAGAGTGAACCTGAAAAACAACCTTTTATAACTAGCGAGAATATGAGAAAATTCAGAGATAGGGGTAAGATCAAGCGAACCGATTTTTATGGTAACCCAGTAACATACGTAGCGGAAAAATTACCAGTAGATTTTAACGAAGCGATGAGATCCGAGAAGAAGGAGTTATGGGAAAGGCTATGAATGATGAAATGAAATCGCACTATGAAAATAAGACGTGGATTCTTGTGGAAAAACCAAGAGATCAAAAGATACTCGGTAATAGGTAGGTTTTAACGGTAAAGCTAAATCCGGACAATTCGGAACGATACAAAGCGCGACTTGTAATAAAAGGGTGTTCGCAGAAAGGAGGCATAGATTATAAAGAAACCTACAGTCCCGTTACTCGGTTTGATACAATTAGATTAATGCTCAGTATTGCTGCTAAAATAATTTACACCTTCGACAGTTTGACATTAAAACCACATTTTCATATGGAAGTCTGAAAGAAGACATCTATATGAAATAACCTCAAGGTTACGATGATGGTACGAATCGCGTTTGTAAATTGTTAAAAAGCCTATATGCCTTAAAGCAGCTTCCAAGATGTTGGACGGAACGTTTCACAAAATTTATTTCAAATCTAAAATTCAATCAGAGTAACGCAGATCCTTGTTTTTATTTTTATACAGAAGATGACAAATTAATATTGATGACCAAATACGTAGACGATGGACTGGTAGTAGCTTCGGACGAATGTATAATCGATAAATTTAAGAGTGATTTAAATAAAGAATTCAAAATTACGAGTACGAAAGAGGTAAAGAGTTTTCTTCGACTTGAAATTAATAGATTACAAGATGGTTCAATATTCATTCATCAGAGCAGGTATATAGAAAGAATATTAGAAAAAATTAAAATGAACGCGTAAAAGTGTGTCACAAACCAACGGTTAGGCACATAGGGACATAGAAATATTCGCACCAGCCCGAGGAGCCGGAAGTCTTTATCCTATTGCCTACTGATAAAAGTTTACAGTTTATCAATAGTTTTACATAAGTAGTAATATTTCCACATAGTAGAGTGCAACGTGAATGCTAAAATCGCAGACAAAACTAGGCAATAACAGCAAATATGTGTGAGGCAATATAAGGTACGTGTATAGCTTAGAAAATGTAATCGTTGCTCGCTCGTAAAAGTCTAGTCCAACCTCACAACCGATCCGACATGTTCGCAAATATGAAATAAGTCGCGTCCTTATCGAATATCGAACGCAAGTGGGATTGGTTTTTGGTTAGGCTATAGTTTTCGAGCGAGCGCAGCGAGCGCGGGACGCGTAAAGGTGTGTCACAAACCAGCGGTTGGGCACATAGGGTCATTGAAATATTCGCAGCAGCCCGAGGAGCCGGAAGTCTTCATAGAATTACCTCATGAACAAAGTTTACAGTTTATCAATAGTTTTCCGTAAATAGTAATATTTCCACATAGTACAGTGCAGCGTGAAGTCCGAAATCGCTGACAAACTTTGGTATTAACAGGAAATATATGCAAGGAAATATAAGGTATATGTACAGCTTGGAAATTGTAAAGATGCTCGCTCGCACCGCTCGCTCGTAAAAACCTTGTCCAACATCATATCCGATCGGACACGTTTGCAAACTTGAAATAAGTCGCCTCTTTATCGAATAACGAACGCAAGGGGGATTAGTTTTAGCTTAGGCTATAGTTTTCGAGCGAGCGCAGCGAGCGAGGGATGCGTATAGGTGTGTCACAAACCAGCAGTTGGTCACATAGGGACATCGAAATATTCGCAGCAGCCCGAGGACCCGGAAGTCTTCCTAGAATTACCTCATGACAAAAGTTTACAGTTTATCAATATTTTTCCGTAAATAGTAATATTTCCACACAATACAGTGCAGCGTGAAGTCCGAAATCGCTGACAAACTTTGGTATTAACAGGAAATATATGCAAGGAAGTATAAGGTATATGTACACCTTGGAAATTGTAAAGATGCTCGCTCGCTCCGCTCGCTCGTAGAAACCTTGCCCAACATCACATCCGATCGGACACGTTCGCAAATTTGAAATAAGTCGCCTCTGTATCGAATAACGAACGCAAGGGGAATTGGTTTTAGGTTAGGCTATAGTTTTCGAGCGAGCGCAGCGAACTAGGGACGCGTAAAGTTGTGTCACAAGCCAGCGGTATGGCAAATAGGGACATTGAAATATTCGCACCAGCCCGAGGAGCCGGAAGTCTTTTTCGCATTGACTACTGACAAAAGCTTTTAGTTTATCAATAGTTTTACATAAGTAGTAATATTTCCACAGAGTACAATGCAACGTGAGATCCGAAATCTCTGACGAAATTGGGCAATAACAGGAAATATGTGCAAGGCAATATAAGGTACAAGTATAGCATGGAAAATTTAATCGTAGCTCGCTCGTTCCACTCGCTCCTAAAAATCTTGTACAACCTCACAACCCATCGGACACGTTCGCAAATTTTAAATAAGTCGCCTCCTTATCGAATAAGGTACGCAAGAGGGATTGGTTTTAGGTTAGGCTATATTTTTCGAGCGAGCGCAGTAAGGGAGGGACGCATAAAGGTGTGTCACAAACCAACGGTTTGCCACATAGGGACTTTGAAATATTCCCACCAGCCCGAGGAGCCGGAAGTCTTCATAGAATTACCTCATGAACAAAGTTTACAGTTTATCAATAGTTTTCCGTAAATAGTAATATTTCCACATAGTACAGTGCAGCGTGAAGTCCGAAATCGCTGACAAACTTTGGTATTAACAGGAAATATATGCAAGGAAATATAAGGTATATGTACAGCTTGGAAATTGTAAAGATGCTCGCTCGCACCGCTCGCTCGTAAAAACCTTGTCCAACATCATATCCGATCGGACACGTTTGCAAACTTGAAATAAGTCGCCTCTTTATCGAATAACGAACGCAAGGGGGATTAGTTTTAGCTTAGGCTATAGTTTTCGAGCGAGCGCAGCGAGCGAGGGATGCGTATAGGTGTGTCACAAACCAGCAGTTGGTCACATAGGGACATCGAAATATTCGCAGCAGCCCGAGGACCCGGAAGTCTTCCTAGAATTACCTCATGACAAAAGTTTACAGTTTATCAATATTTTTCCGTAAATAGTAATATTTCCACACAATACAGTGCAGCGTGAAGTCCGAAATCGCTGACAAACTTTGGTATTAACAGGAAATATATGCAAGGAAGTATAAGGTATATGTACACCTTGGAAATTGTAAAGATGCTCGCTCGCTCCGCTCGCTCGTAGAAACCTTGCCCAACATCACATCCGATCGGACACGTTCGCAAATTTGAAATAAGTCGCCACTATATCGAATAACGAACGCAAGGGGAATTGGTTTTAGGTTAGGCTATAGTTTTCGAGCGAGCGCAGCGAACTAGGGACGCGTAAAGTTGTGTCACAAGCCAGCGGTATGGCAAATAGGGACATTGAAATATTCGCACCAGCCCGAGGAGCCGGAAGTCTTTTTCGCATTGACTACTGACAAAAGCTTTTAGTTTATCAATAGTTTTACATAAGTAGTAATATTTCCACAGAGTACAATGCAACGTGAGATCCGAAATCTCTGACGAAATTGGGCAATAACAGGAAATATGTGCAAGGCAATATAAGGTACAAGTATAGCATGGAAAATTTAATCGTAGCTCGCTCGTTCCGCTCGCTCCTAAAAATCTTGTACAACCTCACAACCCATCGGACACGTTCGCAAATTTTAAATAAGTCGCCTCCTTATCGAATAAGGTACGCAAGAGGGATTGGTTTTAGGTTAGGCTATATTTTTCGAGCGAGCGCAGTAAGGGAGGGACGCATAAAGGTGTGTCACAAACCAACGGTTTGCCACATAGGGACTTTGAAATATTCCCACCAGCCCGAGGAGCCGGAAGTCTTCATAGAATTACCTCATGAACAAAGTTTACAGTTTATCAATAGTTTTCCGTAAATAGTAATATTTCCACATAGTACAGTGCAGCGTGAAGTCCGAAATCGCTGACAAACTTTGGTATTAACAGGAAATATATGCAAGGAAATATAAGGTATATGTACAGCTTGGAAATTGTAAAGATGCTCGCTCGCACCGCTCGCTCGTAAAAACCTTGTCCAACATCATATCCGATCGGACACGTTTGCAAACTTGAAATAAGTCGCCTCTTTATCGAATAACGAACGCAAGGGGGATTAGTTTTAGGTTAGGCTATAGTTTTCGAGCGAGCGCAGCGAGCGAGGGATGCGTATAGGTGTGTCACAAACCAGCAGTTGGTCACATAGGGACATCGAAATATTCGCAGCAGCCCGAGGACCCGGAAGTCTTCCTAGAATTACCTCATGACAAAAGTTTACAGTTTATCAATATTTTTCCGTAAATAGTAATATTTCCACACAATACAGTGCAGCGTGAAGTCCGAAATCGCTGACAAACTTTGGTATTAACAGGAAATATATGCAAGGAAGTATAAGGTATATGTACACCTTGGAAATTGTAAAGATGCTCGCTCGCTCCGCTCGCTCGTAGAAACCTTGCCCAACATCACATCCGATCGGACACGTTCGCAAATTTGAAATAAGTCGCCACTATATCGAATAACGAACGCAAGGGGAATTGGTTTTAGGTTAGGCTATAGTTTTCGAGCGAGCGCAGCGAACTAGGGACGCGTAAAGTTGTGTCACAAGCCAGCGGTATGGCAAATAGGGACATTGAAATATTCGCACCAGCCCGAGGAGCCGGAAGTCTTTTTCGCATTGACTACTGACAAAAGCTTTTAGTTTATCAATAGTTTTACATAAGTAGTAATATTTCCACAGAGTACAATGCAACGTGAGATCCGAAATCTCTGACGAAATTGGGCAATAACAGGAAATATGTGCAAGGCAATATAAGGTACAGGTATAGCATGGAAAATTTAATCGTAGCTCGCTCGTTCCGCTCGCTCCTAAAAATCTTGTACAACCTCACAACCCATCGGACACGTTCGCAAATTTTAAATAAGTCGCCTCCTTATCGAATAAGGTACGCAAGAGGGATTGGTTTTAGGTTAGGCTATATTTTTCGAGCAAGCGCAGTAAGGGAGGGACGCATAAAGGTGTGTCACAAACCAACGGTTTGCCACATAGGGACTTTGAAATATTCCCACCAGCCCGAGGAGCCGGAAGTCTTTATCCTATTGCCTACTGATAAAAGTTTACAGTTTCTCAATAGTTTTACATAAGTAGTAATATTTCCACATAGTACAGTGGAACGTGAGGTCCGAAATCGCTGTCAAAACCTGGTAATAACTGGAAATATATGCAAGGCAATATACGGAATATGTATAGCATGGATATTGTAATCGTTGCTCGCTCGGTCCGCTCGCTCGTAAAAATCTAGTCCAACCGCACAACCGATCCGACACGTTCGCAAATTTGAAATAAGTCGCGTCCTTATAGCATAACGAACGCAAGAATGATGGTTTTTTGATTATTCTATAGTTTTGCAGCGAGCCGAGCGAGAGAGGGACGCGTAAAGGTGTGTCACAAACCAACGGTTTGGCACATACGGACATTGAAATATTCACACCAGCCAGATTAGCCGGAGCATTTATCGAATTGCCTACTGACAAAAGCTTGTAGTTTACCAATACTTTTACATAAATAGTAATATTTCCACATAGTACAGTGCAACGTGTGGTCCGACATCGTTAACAAAATTAAGTAATAACAGGAAATATATGCAATGCAAAATAACGTATATGCATAACTTAGAAAATGTAAACGTTGCTCGCTCTCTCCGCTCCCTCGTAAAAATCTAGTCCAACCTCACAACCGATCCGACACGTTCGCAAATTTGAAATAAGTCGCGTCATTATCGAATAACGAACGCAAGAGTGATTGGTTTCTGATTAGGCTATAGTTTTGCAGCGAGCCCAGCGAACGAATGACGCGTAACGGTGTGTCACAAACCAACGGTTTGGCACATACGGACATTGAAATATTCCAACCAGCCTGAATAGCCGGAGCACTTATCGAATTGCCTACTGACAAAAGCATATAGTTTATCAATAGTTTTCATAAATAGTTATATTTCCTCATAGTGCAGTGCAACGTGTGGACCGACATCGCTAACAAAATTAGGTAATAACAGAAGATATATGCAAGGAAATATAAGGTTTATGTACAGCGTGGAAACTGTAAAGATGCTCGCTCGCTCCGCTCGCTCGTAAAAACCTTGTCCAACATCACATCCTATCGGACGCGTTCGCAAATTTGAAATAAGTCGCCTCCTTATCGAATAAGGAACGCAAGAGGGATTGGTTTTAGGTTAGGCTATATTTTTCGAGCGAGCGCAACGAGCGAGTAACACGTAAAGGTGTGTCACAAACCAACGGTATGGCACATAGGGACATTGAAATATTCCTACCAGCCCGAGGAGACGAAAGTCGTTATCGCATTGCCTACTGACAAAAGGTTATAGCTTATCAATAGCTTTACAAAAATAGTAATATTTCCACATAGTACAGTGCAACGTGAAGTCCGAAATCGCTGACAAACTTTGGTATTAACTAGAAATATATGCAAGGCATTGTAAGGTACATGTATAGCATGGATATTGTAATCGTTTCTCGCTCGCTGCGCTCGCTCGCAAAAATCTTGTCCAACCTCACAATCGATCCAACACGTTCGCAAATTTGAAATATGTCGCGTCCTTATCGATTAACGAACGCAAGTGGGATTGGTTTTTGATTAGGCTATAGTTTTGCAGCGAGCCCAGCGAGCGAGGGACGCGTAAAGGTGTATCACAAACCAATGGTTTGGCACATAGGGACATTGTATTATTCGCCCCAGACCGAGGAGCCGGAAGTCTTTATCGAATTGCCTACTGACAAAAGTTTCCAGTTTATGAATAGTTTCACATAAATAGTAATATTTCCACAGAGTACAGTGCAACATGAGGTCCGAAATCGCTGACAAAATTAGGTAATAACTGGAAATGTACGCAAGGCAATATAAGGCACATGTATAGCTTGGAAATGGTGATCGTTGATCGCTCGCTCCGCTCGCTCGTAAAAGTCTAGTCCAACCTCACAACCGATCCGACACATTCCCAAATTTGAAGTAAGTCGCCGCCATATCGAATAACATACAGAAGAGGGATTGGTTTTAGGTTAGGTTATAGTTTTCGAGCGAGCGCAGCGAGCGGAGGATGCGTAAAGGTGTGTCACAGACCAACGGTTTGGCACATAGGGACATTGAAATAATCCCCCCAGCCCGAGGAGCCGGAAGTCGTTATCGAATTGCCAACTGACAAAAGCTTATAGCTTATCAATAGTTTTACAGAAATAGTAATATTTCCACACAGTACAGTGCAACGTGAGGTCCGATGTCGCTGTCTAAATTAGGTAATAACTGGAAATATATGCAAGGCAATATAAGGTACATGTATAACTTGGAAATTGTAATGGTTGCTCGCTCGCTCCGCTCGCTCGTAAAAATCTAGTCCAACCTCACAACCGATACGACACGTTCCCAAATTTGAAATAAGTCACCTCCATAACGTATAACGAACGCAAGAGGGAATGGTTTTAGGTTAGGCTATAGTTTTCGAGCGAGCGCAGCGAGCGAAGGACGCGTAAATGTGTGTCACAAACCAACGGTTTCGCACATAGGGACATTGAAATATTCGGCCCAGCCCGAGGAGCCGGAAGTCTTTATCGAATTGCATACTGACAAAAGTTTACAGTTTATGAATAGTTTCACATAAATACTAATATTTCCACATAGTAAAGTGCAACATGAGGTCCGAAATCGCTGACAAAATTAGGTAATAACTGGAAATATATGCAAGGCAATATAAGGTATATGTATAGCTTGGAAATTGTGATCGTTGCTCGCTCGCTCCGCTCGCTCGTAAAAATTTAGTCCAACCTCACATCCGATCCAACACGTTCGCAAATTCAAAATATGTCACCACCATATCGAATAATGAACGCAAGATTGATTTGTTTTAGGTTAGGCTATAGTTTTCGAGCGACCGCAGCGAGCGAGGGACGCGGAGAGGTGTGTCACAATCCAACGGTTTGGCACATACGGACATTGAAATATTCGCACCAGCCTGAATAGCCGGAGCACTTATCGAATTGCCTACTGACAAAAGCTTATAGTTTATCAATAGTTTTCATAAATAGTTATATTTCCTCATAGTGCAGTGCAACGTGTGGACCGACATCGCTAACAAAATTAGGTAATAACAGAAAATATATGCAAGAAAATATAAGGTTTATGTACAGCGTGGAAACTGTAAAGATGCTCGCTCGCTCCGCTCGCTCGTAAAAACCTTGTCCAACAACACATCCTATCGGACACGTTCGCAAATTTGAAATAAGTCGCCTCCTTATCGAATAAGGAACGCAAGAGGGATTGGTTTTAGGTTAGGCTATATTTTTCGAGCGAGCGCAGCGAGCGAGTAACGCGTAAAGGTGTGTCACAAACCAACGGTATGGCACATAGGGTCATTGAAATATTCGCAGCAGCCCGAGGAGCCGGTAGTCTTCATCGAATTGCATACTGACAAACGTTTACAGTTTATGAATAGTTTCACATAAATACTAATATTTCCACATAGTAAAGTGCAACATGAGGTCCGAAATCGCTGACAAAATTAGGTAATAACTGGAAATATATGCAAGGCAATATAAGGTATATGTATAGCTTGGAAATTGTGATCGTTGCTCGCTCGCCCCCGCTCGCTCGTAAAAATCTAGTCCAACCTCACAACCGATCAGACACGTTCGAAAATTTGAAATAAGTCGCGTCGTTATCGAATAACGAACGCAAGAGGAATTGGTTTTTGGTTAGGCTATAGTTTGCGAGCGAGCGCAGCGAACGAATGACGCGTAACGGTGTGTCACAAACCAACGGTTTGGCACATACGGACATTGAAATATTCACACCAGCCTGAATAGCCGGAGCACTTATCGAATTGCCTACTGACAAAAGCATATAGTTTATCAATAGTTTTCATAAATAGTTATATTTCCTCATAGTGCAGTGCAACGTGTGGACCGACATCGCTAACAAAATTAGGTAATAGCAGAAGATATATGCAAGGAAATATAAGGTTTATGTACAGCGTGGAAACTGTAAAGATGCTCGCTCGCTCCGCTCGCTCGTAAAAACCTTGTCCAACATCACATCCTATCGGACGCGTTCGCAAATTTGAAATAAGTCGCCTCCTTATCGAATAAGGAACGCAAGAGGGATTGGTTTTAGGTTAGGCTATATTTTTCGAGCGAGCGCAACGAGCGAGTAACACGTAAAGGTGTGTCACAAACCAACGGTATGGCACATAGGGACATTGAAATATTCCTACCAGCCCGAGGAGACGAAAGTCGTTATCGCATTGCCTACTGACAAAAGGTTATAGCTTATCAATAGCTTTACAAAAATAGTAATATTTCCACATAGTACAGTGCAACGTGAAGTCCGAAATCGCTGACAAACTTTGGTATTAACTAGAAATATATGCAAGGCATTGTAAGGTACATGTATAGCATGGATATTGTAATCGTTTCTCGCTCGCTGCGCTCGCTCGCAAAAATCTTGTCCAACCTCACAATCGATCCAACACGTTCGCAAACTTGAAATATGTCGCGTCCTTATCGATTAACGAACGCAAGCGGGATTGGTTTTTGATTAGGCTATAGTTTTGCACGAGCCCAGCGAGCGAGGGACGCGTAAAGGTGTATCACAAACCAATGGTTTGGCACATAGGGACATTGAATTATTCGCCCCAGCCCGAGGAGCCGGAAGTCTTTATCGAATTGCCTACTGACAAAAGTTTCCAGTTTATGAATAGTTTCACATAAATAGTAATATTTCCACATAGTACAGTGCAACATGAGGTCCGAATTCGCTGACAAAATTAGGTAATAACTGGAAATGTACGCAAGGCAATATAAGGCACATGTATAGCTTGGAAATGGTGATCGTTGATCGCTCGCTCCGCTCGCTCGTAAAAGTCTAGTCCAACCTCACAACCGATCCGACACATTCCCAAATTTGAAGTAAGTCGCCGCCATATCGAATAACATACAGAAGAGGGATTGGTTTTAGGTTAGGTTATAGTTTTCGAGCGAGCGCAGCGAGCGGAGGATGCGTAAAGGTGTGTCACAGACCAACGGTTTGGCACATAGGGACATTGAAATAATCCCCCCAGCCCGAGGAGCCGGAAGTCGTTATCGAATTGCCAACTGACAAAAGCTTATAGCTTATCAATAGTTTTACAGAAATAGTAATATTTCCACACAGTACAGTGCAACGTGAGGTCCGAAATCGCTGACAAAATTAGGTAATAACTGGAAATATATGCAAGGCAATATAAGGTATATGTATAGCTTGGAAATTGTGATCGTTGCTTGCTCGCTCCGCTTGCTCGTAAAAATTTAGTCCAACCTCACATCCGATCCAACACGTTCGCAAATTCGAAATATGTCACCACCATATCGAATAATGAACGCAAGATGGATTTGTTTTAGGTTAGGCTATAGTTTTCGAGCGACCGCAGCGAGCGAGGGACGCGGAGAGGTGTGTCACAATCCAACGGTTTGGCACATACGGACATTGAAATATTCGCACCAGCCTGAATAGCCGGAGCACTTATCGAATTGCCTACTGACAAAAGCTTATAGTTTATCAATAGTTTTCATAAGTAGTTATATATCCTCATAGTGCAGTGCAACGTGTGGACCGACATCGCTAACAAAATTAGGTAATAACAGAAAATATATGCAAGAAAATATAAGGTTTATGTACAGCGTGGAAACTGTAAAGATGCTCGCTCGCTCCGCTCGCTCGTAAAAACCTTGTCCAACAACACATCCTATCGGACACGTTCGCAAATTTGAAATAAGTCGCCTCCTTATCGAATGAGGAACGCAAGAGGGATTGGTTTTAGGTTAGGCTATATTTTTCGAGCGAGCGCAGCGAGCGAGTAACGCGTAAAGGTGTATCACAAACCAACGGTATGGCACATAGGGTCATTGAAATATTCGCAGCAGCCCGAGGAGCCGGTAGTCTTCATCGAATTGCCTACTGACAAAAGTTTATAGCTTATCAATAGTTTTACATAAATAGTAATATTTCCACAGAGTACAATGCAACGTGAGGTCCGAAATCTCTGACGAAATTGGGCAATAACAGGAAATATGTGCAAGGCAATATAAGGTACATGTATAGCTTGGAAATTGTAATCGTTACTACGTATTAGTACGTAACGTCATATGTCATACAGTGATACAATGTAACGTTTTACGTTATAACGTAATAGTACATATCGACACACGCCATATAGTAATGCAATATAACGTCATACGTTATAACGTAGACGTACATAACGTTATACGTTATAACGTAGTATTACATAATGTTATTCGTTATAACGTAGTAGTACATAACGTTATACGTTACTACGAAATAGTACATAACTTCATACGTCATATAGTGATACAATGTAACGTTATACGTAATAACGTAGTAGTACATAATGTTATACGTTATAATGTAATAGTGTATAACGTTAATAGTGTATAACGTTACACGTTACTACGTAATAGTACATGACGTCATACGTCATATAGTGATACAATGTAACGTTATACGTTATAACGTAAAAGTACAAAACGTTACATTTTATAACGTAGTAGTACATAATGTAATACGTCATAACATAGTAGTACATAACGTTATACGTTATAACGTAGTATTACATAATGTTATACGTTATAACGAAGTATTCCATAACGTTATACGTTACTACGTAATAGTACATAACTTCATACGTCATATAGTGATACAATGTAACGTTATACGTAATAACGTAGTAGTACATAATGTTATACGTTATAATGTAATAGTGAATAACGTTAATAGTGTATAGCGTTACACGTTACTACGTAATAGTACATGACGTCATACGTCATATAGTGATACAATGTAACGTTATACGTTATAACGTAAAAGTACAAAACGTTACATTTTATAACGTAGTAGTACATAACGTTATACGTTATAACATAGTAGTACATAACGTTATACGTTATAACGTAGTATTACATAATGTTATACGTTATAACGAAGTAGTACATAACGTTATACGTTACAATGTAATAGTTTATAACGTTATGCGTTACTACGTAATAGTACATAACGTCATACGTCATATAGTGATACAATGTAACGTTATAGGTTATACCGTAGTAGTACATAACGTTATACGTTATAATGTAATAGCTTATGACATTATGCGTTACTACGTAGTAGTACGTATCGTCATAAGTCATATAATGATGCAATGTTACGTTTTACGTTATAACGTAATAGTGCATATCGATATACGTCATATTGTGATGCAACATAACGTTATACGTTATAGCGGAGAAGTACATAACGTTATTCGTTATAGCGAACAAGTACATAACTTTATATGTCATATAGTCATACAATATAACGTTATACGTTATAACGTAGTATTACATAATGTTATACGTTATGCCGTACTAGTACATAACGCTATACGTTATAGGGTAGTAGTACATAACGTTATACATTATAAGGTAGTAGTACATAACGTTATACGTTATAACGTAGTATTACATAATGTTAAACGTTATAACGAAGTAGTACATAACGTTATACGTTATAGTGTAATAGTTTATAACGTTATTCGTTACTACGTAATAGTACATAACGTCATACGTCACATAGTGATACAATATAACGTTATACGTTATAACGTAAAAGTACAAAACCGTATATTATATAACGTAGTAGTACATAATGTTATACGTTATGCCGTAGTAGTACATCACGCTATACGTTATAGGGTAGTAGTACATAACGTTATACATTATAACGTAGTAGTACATAACCTTATACGTTATAAGGTAGTAGTACATAATGTAATACGTTATAACGTAGTAGTACAATACGTTATGCGTTACAGCGTAGTAGTACATAACGTTATACGTTATAATGTAATAGTTCATAACGTTATGCGTTACTACGTAATAGTACATATCGTCATACATCACATAGTGATACAATATAGCGTTATACGTTATAACGTAGAAGTACAAAACGTTATGCGTTGTAAAGTAGTAGTACATAACGTTATACGTTGCAACGTTGGAGTACATAACGTTATACGTTACTACGTAATAGTACATAACGTCATACGTCATATAGTGATACAATGTAACGTTATACGTTATAACGTAATAGTATATAACATTATGCTGCATATCTTGATACAATATAACGATATACGTTGTAGCGCAATAGTACATAACGTTATACGTTGTAACGTAGTAGTACATAACGTTATACGTTATAATGTAATAGTTTATAACGTTATGCGTTACTACGTAATAGTACATAACGTCATACGTCATATAGTGATACAATATAACGTTATACGTTATAACGTGTTAGTACATTACGTTATACGATATAACGTAGAAGTACATCACGTTATACTTTATAACGTAGTATTACATAATGTTATACGTTATAACGTAGTAGTACATAACGTTATACGTTATCATGTAATAGTGTATAACGTCATTCGTTGTAACGTAATAGTGTGTAGCGTTATGCGTTACTACGTAATAGTACACAATCGTTGTACATCATATATTGATACAATACAACGTTATACGATATAACGTAGAAGTACATCACGTTATACTTTATAACGCAGAAGTACATCACGTTATACTTTATAACGTAGTATTACATAATGTTATACGTTATAACGAAGTAGTACATAACGTTATACGTTATAATGTAGTAGTTTATAACGTTATGCGTTACTACGTAATAGTACATAACGTCATACGTCACATAGTGATACAACATAACGTTATACGTTATTGCGGAGTAGTACATGACGTTATTCGTTACAGCATAGTAGTACATAACGTTATACGTTATCATGTAATAGTGTATAACGTTATTCGTTGTAACGTAATAGTGTGTAGCGTTATGCGTTACTACGTAATAGCACATAACGTCATACGTCACATAGTGATACAATGTAACGTTATACGTTATAACGTAAAAGTACTAGACGTTATATATTGTAACGTAGTAGTACATAATGTAATACGTTATAACGTTGTAGTACATAACGTTATACGTTATAACGTAGTATTACATAATGTTATACGTTATAACGAAGCAGTACATATCGTTATACGTTACTACGAAATAGTACATAACTTCATACGTCATATAGTGATACAATGTAACGTTATACGTTATAATGTAGAAGTACAAAACGTTATATTTTATAACATAGTAGTACATAATGTAATACGTCATAACATAGTAGTACATAACGTTATACGTTATAACGTGGTTTTACATAATGTTATACGCTATAACGACGTAGTATATAACGTTATACGTTAGAATGTAATAGTGTATAACGTTATACGTTACTACGTAGTAGTACGTATCGTCATAAGTCATATAATGATGCAATGTTACGTTTTACGTTATAACGTAATAGTGCATATCGATATACGTCATATTGTGATGCAACATAACGTTATACGTTATAACGTATCAGTACATAACGTTATACGTTATTGCGTAGTAGTACATATCGATATACGTCATATAGTGATGCAATATAACGTAATACGTTATAACGTAGAAGTGCATAACGTAATACGTTATAGCGGAGAAGTACATAACGTTATTCGTTATAGCGAAGAAGTACATAACTTTATATGTCATATAGTCATACAATATAACGTTATACGTTATAACGTAGTATTACATAATGTTATACGTTATAACGTACCAGTACATAACGTAATACGTTATAACGTAGAAGTACATAACGTTATACGTTATAACGTAGTATTACATAATGTTAAACATTATAACGAAGTAGTACATAACGTTATACGTTATAGTGTAATAGTTTATAACGTTATTCGTTACTACGTAATAGTACATAACGTCATACGTCACATAGTGATACAATATAACGTTATACGTTATAACGTAAAAGTACAAAACCGTATATTATATAACGTAGTAGTACATAATGTTATACGTTATGCCGTAGTAGTACATAACGCTATACGTTATAGGGTAGTAGTACATAACGTTATACATTATAAGGTAGTAGTACATAACCTTATACGTTATAAGGTAGTAGTACATAATGTAATACGTTATAACGTAGTAGTACAATACGTTATACGTTACAGCGTAGTAGTACATAACGTTATACGTTATAATGTAATCGTTCATAACGTTATGCGTTACTACGTAAGAGTACATATCGTCATACGTCACATAGTGATACAATATGGCGTTATACGTTATAACATAGAGGTACAAAACGTTATGCGTTATAAAATAGTAGTACGCAACGTTATACGTTATAATGTAATAGTTCATAACGTTATGCGTTACTACGTAATAGTACATATCGTCATACATCACATCGTGATACAATATAGCGTTATACGTTATAACGTAGAAGTACAAAACGTTATGCGTTATAAAGTAGTAGTACATAACGTTATACGTTACAACGTTGGAGTACATAACGTTATACGTTACTACGTAATAGTACACAACGTCATACGTCATACAGTGATACCATGTAACGTTGCACGTTATAACGTAGTAGTACATAACGTTATACGTTATAGCGTAGTAGGTCATAACGTTATGCGTTATCATGTACTAGTGTATAACGTTATTCGTTGTAACGTAATAGTGTGTAACGTTATGCGTTACTACGTAATAGTACACAACGTTGTACATCATATATTGATAAAATAGAACGTTATACGATATAACGTAGTAGTACATAACGTTATACGTTATAGCGTAGTAGTACATAACGTTTCACGTTATCATGTAAGAATGTATAACGTTATTTGTTGTAACGTAATAGTGTGTAGCGTTATGCGTTACTACGTAATAGTACATAACGTCATACGTTACATAGTGATACTGTCACGTCCCGCGTTCCGCACGTGACGCCACGAACCAATAACTTATGAATAATTAAACACGACCAATAATAATAAATTAACTAATAACTAACCAATCATAATAAAAAGAATTATACGACAGACAATCAAAATGAAATAAATGAATCAATAAGAAGAAACACTACAACCAATCAGCAATGGCATATAAAATACAAATAAAATGAAATAATTAAATGAACCAATAAATAAAACAAGCCGCGATTCAAATGTATGAGATTTCTCTGCGAAAGCACATGTATATACACACACGTGTATGCATATCTGTGTGTGTGACCTACTTCGTGAATCTGAATAATTGGTAATCTAATAAAATATAAAAGAAATAAAATATACTACACTACATCAGCATTCTAATAAAAGTGAAAATTGTATACAAGATTGCTCTGCGACACACACATACATAGATATACACATGCGTACTCGTATCATTGGGAAAAATTCATAATATATATATATATATATATATATGTATGTATACGTTATTAAACCATTAAAACGCAAAGAAATAAATATATAGAATTACATTTCTACGAACCCAGAGAATTATATACGAAATCCACATTATGGAATATTCAACCAATTAACGATCCGAGAAACAATGAGTATAACAATACACGCACATATACATATGCATATATATATATATATATATATATATATATATATATATATATATATTTTACATAATGGAAAATTACATTGTGAAATGTATATATATACATACACATATTATTATATCGAACAACTACTCATCTAATATACAAAACCACCTTGTGAAAATTACATTACTGAACATTCAACTAAACCAACTGAAGATTTAATATAATAATATATAATAATATAATAATAATATATATATATATATATATATATATATATATATATATATATTATTATTATTATTATATTATTATATATATATTATTATTATATTATATATATATATATATATATATATACATAGATATGTGAAATAGCGTTGTATATAACCAGAAACAATACAAATGTCACACGACTTCTTCAACAACTTCGACTCTTCGTTCCTGCCGACAACACCTCACACGATGACTGCGTCTTCTAGGGCCACTTACGGATTCTTTACAATTCTTCTTCTTCTTGCACTGAAATATCATATGCAGTGAATAAAACACGAAAGAAGCAGGATGAACTAAATAAAAGAAATCATAACAAGATACACACCGAGACAGTCCGCATGGGAACCTCTGACAAAGATACCTCCGTATCTATCATTAAACGCATAATAATCAAGATGCACAAACCTCATTTGGAAGTCGACACCACTCACAGCGTGCCAATGCAAGGGAGGAAAACGAATGAAATTGTATTTCGTGAAGACGTTTCACCACTTTCCATAGATCAGAAACTGGAGTTACACAACTAATAACCTAATAACAAGAAAGTAATATAAAATATACACGATTTAATATATGGCAAATATGGACATATAAATCTACAAGGGGCAAAATATATCTCATATTGTCAAATAAAACCAAATTGTCAAAAGATCATCAGGACACGACGCCAACGAAGGTGCCACTGTGCCTATTTGGATGGAAAACCGCCCCTTCAGCATCATCCTTTGCACATATTCACACACGCACGTCGATCACGTCATCTCGTACCATTCACATATCTTCCTCCTCTTGCGCTAAAACAAATTCACAAGTTTAAGGAAACAAACAACATGCGAAACGAGATAGAATACTAAAAACACATACTCACACAGTTCGCACTTGCGCGGACGCCTTTGTGTCCATGACTCAACATAACCTGTAATCATCAAAATCCACGTTCTCTCATGGAAACTCTAAAAACCTGCAGCATTGCGATTCCCACCGGAATGAACTGTCACGTGACTGTCATCCCATTGGGGATGTCATTATAAAAAGCGTAGCGACACAATTCAAAAGAGAGTAATCGTTACCAGTTAGAATAAAAGAGAGTAATCGTTACCAGTTCGAATATAGTCAGAGAGTGTTAGCGGGTCAGTTGAATAAAGGAATAGAGAGAGTAATTGTTAGCGGGTCAGCTGAATAAAAGAATAGAGTAAGATTAATTGTTAGCGTTCGGGAGAATTTAGTGAAAATAAAGAGAGTAATTGTTAGCGGGTCAGTTGAATGAAGGAATAGCAAAGAGTAATTGTTAGCGTTCAGTAGAATTTAGCGAAAATAGAATAGATTAATTGTTAGCGTTAGCGTTAGCGATTAATTGTTAGTGGTTCAGTTAAAATAAGAGAATAATCGGAATAATCGATATTAGTTGAATCGCTTCGTTTCGGTAGAATAAGCAGATAATTGATATTAGTCGTTCAATTGAATTTGAGTGAGTCTGATATCAGTTCGTTCAGTTGATTTAATTAGAATTTAAGTTAGGATTAGAGAATAATTGTTCGTTCCAGTTCGAGTTTAAGAGTTACGAGATATAAATGTTATTAGTCAGTTCGAATTATAAAATAATTGTTATTAGTCAGTTAGAATTAAAACAATAGTTGGCTCAAGTTTTTGTGTTAGAATTTCGAATTGTTAAACACGTCCGGACACACTGTTGTTTACACTGTTCAAGTCAAATAAAGATTAAAACAAAAATTATAGAAGTGTCAATCTTTGTAAAACCGGAATCACCCCAGCGGAGGCCAACGTGAGGTGAGTAAACTTTTAATTATTATTAATAATTAATAATTATAATAATAAATAATATCAATAATTAGTATAATTCGTCATTAATTCCGCCAGTAATAATTATTTATAATATAATTGTTTATTCCAAACAATCCTCTCCCGTGCTAGTATCCCTGCGCAAAGCAGGTTAGCCGAAACGTGGAGATCGTTGCAAAATGGCCTAAACTCCAATCCACGCTACCTAATCAAACAAGAAGTATCTAATTGAAACAGTCCTTAGACTGTTTCTGGTGGCAGCGACTACTACATTGTTTAAAATTTCAAAATTTGGATAGCCAAACGTAACAATACAATATAACGTTATACGTTATAACGTAAAAGTACTAGACGTTATAATTTATAACGTAGCAGTACATAATGTAATACGTTATAACGTTGTAGTACATAACGTTATACGTTATAACGTAGTTTTACATAATGTTATACGCTATAACGACGTAGTGTATAACGTTATACGTTAGAATGTAATAGTGTATAACGTTATACGTTACTACGTAATAGTACATAACGTCATTCGTCATATAGTGATACAATGTAACGTTATAGGTTACAACGTAGTAGTACATAACGTTATACGTTATAATGTAATAGCTTACAACGTTATGCGTTACTACGTAGTAGTACGTAACGTCATCAGTCATATAATGATGCAATGTAACGTTTTACGTTATAACGTAATAGTGCATATCGATATACGTCATATTGTGATGCAATATAACGTTATACGTTATAACTTATCAGTACATAACGTTATACGTTATAGCGTAGTAGTACATATCGATATTCGTCATAAGGTGATGCAATATAACGTAATACGTTATAACGTAGAAGTACATAACGTAATACGTTATAACGTTGAAGTACATAACGTTATTCGTTATAGTGTAGAAGTACATAACTTTATATGTCATATAGTCATACAATATAACGTTATACGTTATAACGTAGTATCACATAATGTTATACGTAATAATGAAGTAGTACATAACGTAATACGTTATAATGTAATAGTTTATAACGTTATGCGTTACTACGTAATAGTACATAACGTCATACGTCATATAGTGATACAATATAACGTTATACGTTATAACGTAAAAGTACAAAACGTTACATTTTATAACGTAGTAGTACATAATGTAATACGTCATAACAAAGTAGTACATATCGATATACGTCATATAGTGATGCAATATAACGTAATACGTTATAACGTAGAACTGCATAACGTAATACGGTATAACGTAGAAGTACTTAACGTTATACGTTATAACGTAGTATTACATAATGTTAAACGTTATAACGAAGTAGTACATAACGTCATACGTTATAATGTAATAGTTTATAACGTTATGCGTTACTACGTAATAGTACATAACGTTATACGTCATATAGTAGTGCAATATAACGTTATACGTTATAACGTAGTAGTACTTAACGTTATACGTTATAATGTAATAGTTTATAACGTTATGCGTTACTACATAATAGTACATAACGTCATACGTCACATAGTGATACAATATAACGTTATACGTTGTTGCGGAGCAGTACATAACGTTATTCGTTACAGCGTAGTAGTACATAACGTTATACGTTATAACGAAGTAGTACATATCGATATACGTCATATAGTGATGTTATATAACGTTGTACGTTATAACGTAGTAGTATATAACGTTATACGTTATAATGTAATTGTGAATAACGTTATTCGTCGTAACGTAATAGTGTATAACGTTATTGGTTCTAACGTAATAGCGTATAACGCTATGCATTATTACGTAGTAGTACATAATGTTATACGTCATATAGTGGTACAATATAACGTTATATGTTATATCGTAGATGTATATATCGTTATATGTCATATAGTGGTACAATATAACGTTATAAATTATAACGTAGTAGTACGTAACATTATATGTCATATAGTCATGCAATATAACGTTATACGTTATAACGTAGTAGTACTTAACGTTATACGTTATAATGTAATAGTTTATAACGTTATGAGTTACTACGTAGTAGTTCATAACGTCATACGTCACATAGTGATACAATATAACGTTATACGTTATAGCGGAGTAGTACATGACGTTATTCGTTACAGCGTAGTAGTACATAACGTTATACGTTATAACGAAGTAGTACATAACGTTATACGTTACTATGTAATAGTACATAACGTCATACGCCATATAGTGATACAGTGTAACGTTATACGTTACAAAGTAGTAGTACATAACGTTATACGATATAGTGTAATAGCTTATAACGTTATACGTTACTACGTAGTAGTACGTAACGTCATTAGTCATACAGTGATACAATGTAACGTTTTACGTTATAACGTAATAGTACATATCGATATACGTCATATAGTGATGCAATATAACGTCATACGTTATAACGTAGAAGTGCACAACGTTATACGTTATAACGTAGTATTATATAATGTTATACGTTATAACGAAGTAGTACACAGCGTTATACGTTATAACGTAATAGTTTATAACGTTATGCGTTACTACTTAATAGTACATAACGTCATACGTCATATAGAGATACAATGAACTGTTCTACGTTATACCGTAGTAGTTCATATCGTTATATGTCATATAGTGGTACAACCAAACGTTATACGTTATAACGCAGTAGTACATAACGTTATACGTCATATAGTGGTACAATATAACGTTATACGTTGTAGCGTAATAGTACATAACGGTATACGTTGTAACGTTGTAGTACATATCGTTATGCGTTATAATGTAATAGTATATAACGTTATGCGTTACTACGTAATAGTACATAACGTCATACGTCATATAGAGATACAATGAAGCGTTATACGTTATACCGCAGTAGTTCATATCGTTATACGTCATGTAGTGGTACAACATAACGTTATACGTTATAACGTAGAAGTACACATCGTTATATGTCATATAGTGGTACAATATAACGTTATAAATTGTAGCGTAGTAGTACATATCGTTATACGTTATAATGTAATAGTTTATAACGTTATGCGTTACTACGTAATAGGACATAACGTCATAAGTCACATAGTGACACAATATAAAGTTGTACGTTACACCGTAGAAGTACAAAACGTTATATTTTATAACGTACAAGTACATAATGTAATACGTTATAACGTAGTAGTACATAAAGGTATACCTTTTAACGTGATAGTATATAACGTTGTACTTTATAATGTAATAGTTTATAACGTTATGCGTTACTACGTTATAGTACGTGACGTTATACGTCATATAGTTATACAATGTATCGTTATACGTAATAACGTGATAGTATATAACATTATGTGTCATATCGTGATACAATATATCGTTATACGATATAATGTAATAGTGTATAACGTTATTCGTCGTAACGTAATAGAGTATAACGTTATTCGTTGTAACGTAATAGTGTATAACGTTATGCGTTACTACGTAATAGTACATAACGTTATACGTCATATAGTTATACAATATAACGTTATAAATTATAACGTAGTAGTACATAACGTTGTACGTTATAATGTAATAGTGTATAACTTTATTCGTCGTAACGTAATAGTGTATAACGTTATGCGTTACTACGTAATAGTACATAACGTTATACGTCATATAGTTATACAATATAACGTTATAAATCATAACGTAGTAGTACATAACGTTATACATACTCCGCAATAGTACATAACGTCATATGTCATATAGAGATACAATAGAACGTTATACCTTATACCGTAGTAGTGCATATCGTTATACGTCATATAGTGGAACAACATAACATTGTACGTTATAACGTAGTAGTACATAACGTAATACTTTATAATATAATAGTGTATAACGTTATTCGTCGTAACGTAATAGTGTATAACGTTATTCGTTGTAACGTAATAGTGTATAACGTTATGCGTTACTACGTAATATTACGTAACGTCATACGTCATATAGTGATACAGTGTAACGCTATACGTTATACCGTAGTAGTACATAACTTTATACGTTATAATGTAATAGTTTATAACGTTATGCGTTACAGCGTAGTAGTACGTAACGTCATACGTCATGTAGTGATACAATATAACGTTATACGTTATAATGTAATAGTGTATAACGTTATTCGTCGTAACGTAATAGTGTATAGCGTTATCTTTTACTACGTAATAGTACATAAGGTTATTCTTCATATAGTATTACAATATAATGTTATACGTTATAACGTAGTAGTACATAACGAAATACGTTACTACGTAATAGTACACAACGTCATACGTCACATAGTGATACAATATAACGTTATACGTCATAACGTAGTAGTACATAACGTTATACGTTATAACGTAATAGTTTATAACGTTATGCGTTACTACGTAATAGTACATAACGTCATACGTCACATAGTGATACAATATAACGTTATACGTCATAACGTAGTAGTACATAAAGTTATACATACTACGTAATAGTACATAACGTCATACGTCATGTTGAGATACAATGAAACGTTATACGTTATATCGCACTAGTACATACCGTTATCCGTCATATGCTGGTACAATGTAACGTCTTACGTTATAACGCAGTAGTACATAACGTTATATTTCATATAGGTGTACAGTACAATGTTATACGTTATAACGTAGTAGTACATAACGTTATATGTAATATAGTTGTACAATACAATGTTATACGTTACAGCGTAGTAGTACATAACGTCGTATGTCATATAGACACACAATGGAACGTTATACGTTATACCGTAGTTGTGCATATCGTTATACGTCATATAGTGGTACAATATAACGTTATACGTTAGAACGTAGAAGTACATAACGTTATACCTCATATAGATGTACAATATAACGTTATACGTTATAACGTACTAGTACATAACGATATACGTTATAATGTAATAGTTTACAACGTTATGCGTTACTACGTAGTAGTACGTAACGTCATACGTCATATAGAGATACAATGAAACGTTTTACGTTATACCCTAGCAGTTCATATCGTTATATGCCATTTAGTGGTACAATATAACATTATACGTTTTAACGTACTAGTACATAACGTTATACGTTATAATGTAATAGTGTATAACGTTAGTCGTCGTAACGTAATAGTGTATAACGTTATTCGTTGTAACGTAATAGTGTATAACGTTATGCGTAACTACGTAATAGTTCGTAATGGTATACGTCACATAGTTTTACAATATAACGATATACTTTAGAACGTAGATGTACATAACGTTGTACGTCATATAGCTGTACAATATAACGTTATACGTTATAACGTACTAGTACATAACGATATACGTTATAATGAAATTGTGTATCACGTTAATCGTCGTAACGTAGTAGTGTATAACGTTACTCGTTGTATCGAAATAGTGTATAACGTTATGCGTTACTACGTAATAGTACGTAATGTTATACGTCACATAGTGGTAAAATATAACGTTATACGTTATAACGTAGAAGCACAAAACGGTATCTGTTATAACGTAGTAGTACATAATGTAATACGTTCTAACGTAGTAGTAGATAATGTTATACGCTATAATGTAATATTTTATAACGTTATGCGTTACTACGTAGTAGTAGGTAACGTCATACGTCATATAGTGATACAATATAACGTTATACGTTATAATGTAATAGTGTATAACGTTATTCGTCGTAACGTAATAGTGTATAACGTTATTCGTTGTAACGTAATAGTGTATAACGTTATGCGTTACTACGAAATATTACGTAACATCATACGTCATATAGTGATACAATGTAACGTTATACGTTATAACGTAGTAGAACATAACGTTATACGTTACTACGTAATATTACACAACGTCATACGTCACATGGTGATACAATATAACGTTATGCGTTACTACGTAATAGTACATAACGTTATACGTCATATAGTTATACAATATAACGTTATAAATCATAACGTAGTAGTACATAACGTTATACATACTCCGCAATAGTACATAACGTCATATGTCACATAGTGATACAATATAACGTTATACGTCATAACGTAGTAGTACATAAAGTTATACATACTACGTAATAGTACATAACGTCATACGTCATGTTGAGATACAATGAAACGTTATACGTTATATCGCACTAGTACATACCGTTATCCGTCATATGCTGGTACAATGTAACGTCTTACGTTATAACGCAGTAGTACATAACGTTATATTTCATATAGGTGTACAGTACAATGTTATACGTTATAACGTAGTAGTACATAACGTTATATGTAATATAGTTGTACAATACAATGTTATACGTTACAGCGTAGTAGTACATAACGTCGTATGTCATATAGACACACAATGGAACGTTATACGTTATACCGTAGTTGTGCATATCGTTATACGTCATATAGTGGTACAATATAACGTTATACGTTAGAACGTAGAAGTACATAACGTTATACCTCATATAGATGTACAATATAACGTTATACGTTATAACGTACTAGTACATAACGATATACGTTATAATGTAATAGTTTACAACGTTATGCGTTACTACGTAGTAGTACGTAACGTCATGCGTCATATAGAGATACAATGAAACGTTTTACGTTATACCCTAGCAGTTCATATCGTTATATGCCATTTAGTGGTACAATATAACATTATACGTTTTAACGTACTAGTACATAACGTTATACGTTATAATGTAATAGTGTATAACGTTAGTCGTCGTAACGTAATAGTGTATAACGTTATTCGTTGTAACGTAATAGTGTATAACGTTATGCGTAACTACGTAATAGTTCGTAATGGTATACGTCACATAGTGGTACAATATAACGATATACTTTAGAACGTAGATGTACATAACGTTGTACGTCATATAGCTGTACAATATAACGTTATACGTTATAACGTACTAGTACATAACGATATACGTTATAATGTAATTGTGTATCACGTTAATCGTCGTAACGTAGTAGTGTATAACGTTACTCGTTGTATCGAAATAGTGTATAACGTTATGCGTTACTACGTAATAGTACGTAATGTTATACGTCACATAGTGGTAAAATATAACGTTATACGTTATAACGTAGAAGCACAAAACGGTATCTGTTATAACGTAGTAGTACATAATGTAATACGTTCTAACGTAGTAGTAGATAATGTTATACGCTATAATGTAATATTTTATAACGTTATGCGTTACTACGTAGTAGTAGGTAACGTCATACGTCATATAGTGATACAATATAACGTTATACGTTATAATGTAATAGTGTATAACGTTATTCGTCGTAACGTAATAGTGTATAACGTTATTCGTTGTAACGTAATAGTGTATAACGTTATGCGTTACTACGAAATATTACGTAACATCATACGTCATATAGTGATACAATGTAACGTTATACGTTATAACGTAGTAGAACATAACGTTATACGTTACTACGTAATATTACACAACGTCATACGTCACATGGTGATACAATATAACGTTATACGTTATAACGTAGTAGTACATAACGTAATACGTTATAACGTAATAATTTATAACGTTATACGTTATAACGTAGTAGAACATAACATTATGCGTTACTACGTAATAGTACATAACGTCATACGTCATATAGTGATACAATGTAGCGTTATACGTTATAACGTAGTAGTACATAACGTTATACGTTATAATGTAATAGTTTATAACGTTATGCGTTACTACGTAGTAGTACGTAACGTCATACGTCATATAGTGATACAATGTAACGTTATACGTTATAACGTACTAGTACATAACGATATACGTTGCAATGTAATAGTGTATAACGTTAATCGTCGTAACGTAATAGTTTATAATGTTATTCGTTGTAACGAAATAGTGTATAACGTTATGCGTCACTACGTAATAGTACATAACGTCATACGTCGCATAGTGATTCAATAATACGTTATACGTTATAACGTAGTAGTACATAACGTTATACGTTACAACGTAGTAGTACATAACGTTATACGTTACTACGTAATAGTACATAACGTCATACGTCATATAGCTGTACAATATAACGTTATACGTTGTAACGTAGTAGTACATATCGTTATACGTTGTAATGTAATAGTTCATAACGTTATGCGTTACTACGAAATAGTAAATAACGTCATACGTCATATAGCTGTACAATATAACGTTATACGTTGTAACGTAGTAGTACATATCGTTATACGTTATAATGTAATAGTTTATAATGTTATGCCTTACTACGTAATAGTACATAACGTCATACGTCATATAGAGATACAATGAAACGTTATACGTTATACCGTAGTAGTACAAAACGTTATATGTCATATAGTGATACAATATAACGTTATAAATTATAACGTAGTGGTACATAACTTTATATGTCATATAGTCACGCAATATAACGTTATACGTTATAACGCAGTAGTACATAACGTTATACGTCATATAGTGGTACAATATAACGTTATACGTTGTAGCGTAATAGTACATAACGGTATACGTTGTAACGTTGTAGTACATATCGTTATGCGTTATAATGTAATAGTATATAACGTTATGCGTTACTACGTAATAGTACATAACGTCATACGTCATATAGAGATACAATGAAGCGTTATACGTTATACCGCAGTAGTTCATATCGTTATACGTCATGTAGTGGTACAACATAACGTTATACGTTATATCGTAGAAGCACATATCGTTATATGTCATATAGTGGTACAATATAACGTTATAAATTGTAGCGTAGTAGTACATATCGTTATACGTTATAATGTAATAGTTTATAACGTTATGCGTTACTACGTAATAGTACATAACGTCATAAGTCACATAGTGACACAATATAAAGTTGTACGTTACACCGTAGAAGTACAAAACGTTATATTTTATAACGTACAAGTACATAATGTAATACGTTATAACGTAGTAGTACATAAAGGTATACCTTTTACCGTGATAGTATATAACGTTGTACTTTATAATGTAATAGTTTATAACGTTATGCGTTACTACGTTATAGTACGTGACGTTATACGTCATATAGTTATACAATGTATCGTTATACGTAATAACGTGATAGTATATAACATTATGTGTCATATCGTGATACAATATATCGTTATACGATATAATGTAATAGTGTATAACGTTATTCGTCGTAACGTAATAGAGTATAACGTTATTCGTTGTAACGTAATAGTGTATAACGTTATGCGTTACTACGTAATAGTACATAACGTTATACGTCATATAGTTATACAATATAACGTTATAAATTATAACGTAGTAGTACATAACGTTGTACGTTATAATGTAATAGTGTATAACTTTATTCGTCGTAACGTAATATTGTATAACGTTATGCGTTACTACGTAATAGTACATAACGTTATACGTCATATAGTTATACAATATAACGTTATAAATCATAACGTAGTAGTACATAACGTTATACATACTCCGCAATAGTACATAACGTCATATGTCATATAGAGATACAATAGAACGTTATACCTTATACCGTAGTAGTGCATATCGTTATACGTCATATATTGGAACAACATAACATTGTACGTTATAACGTAGTAGTACATAACGTAATACTTTATAATATAATAGTGTATAACGTTATTCGTCGTAACGTAATAGTGTATAACGTTATTCGTTGTAACGTAATAGTGTATAACGTTATGCGTTACTACGTAATATTACGTAACGTCATACGTCATATAGTGATACAGTGTAACGCTATACGTTATACCGTAGTAGTACATAACTTTATACGTTATAATGTAATAGTTTATAACGTTATGCGTTACAGCGTAGTAGTACGTAACGTCATACGTCATGTAGTGATACAATATAACGTTATACGTTATAATGTAATAGTGTATAACGTTATTCGTCGTAACGTAATAGTGTATAGCGTTATCTTTTACTACGTAATAGTACATAAGGTTATTCTTCATATAGTATTACAATATAATGTTATACGTTATAACGTAGTAGTACATAACGAAATACGTTACTACGTAATAGTACACAACGTCATACGTCACATAGTGATACAATATAACGTTATACGTCATAACGTAGTAGTACATAAAGTTATACATACTACGTAATAGTACATAACGTCATACGTCATGTTGAGATACAATGAAACGTTATACGTTATATCGCACTAGTACATACCGTTATCCGTCATATGCTGGTACAATGTAACGTCTTACGTTATAACGCAGTAGTACATAACGTTATATTTCATATAGGTGTACAGTACAATGTTATACGTTATAACGTAGTAGTACATAACGTTATATGTAATATAGTTGTACAATACAATGTTATACGTTACAGCGTAGTAGTACATAACGTCGTATGTCATATAGACACACAATGGAACGTTATACGTTATACCGTAGTTGTGCATATCGTTATACGTCATATAGTGGTACAATATAACGTTATACGTTAGAACGTAGAAGTACATAACGTTATACCTCATATAGATGTACAATATAACGTTATACGTTATAACGTACTAGTACATAACGATATACGTTATAATGTAATAGTTTACAACGTTATGCGTTACTACGTAGTAGTACGTAACGTCATACGTCATATAGAGATACAATGAAACGTTTTACGTTATACCCTAGCAGTTCATATCGTTATATGCCATTTAGTGGTACAATATAACATTATACGTTTTAACGTACTAGTACATAACGTTATACGTTATAATGTAATAGTGTATAACGTTAGTCGTCGTAACGTAATAGTGTTTAACGTTATTCGTTGTAACGTAATAGTGTATAACGTTATGCGTAACTACGTAATAGTTCGTAATGGTATACGTCACATAGTGGTACAATATAACGATATACTTTAGAACGTAGATGTACATAACGTTGTACGTCATATAGCTGTACAATATAACGTTATACGTTATAACGTACTAGTACATAACGATATACGTTATAATGAAATTGTGTATCACGTTAATCGTCGTAACGTAGTAGTGTATAACGTTACTCGTTGTATCGAAATAGTGTATAACGTTATGCGTTACTACGTAATAGTACGTAATGTTATACGTCACATAGTGGTAAAATATAACGTTATACGTTATAACGTAGAAGCACAAAACGGTATCTGTTATAACGTAGTAGTACATAATGTAATACGTTCTAACGTAGTAGTAGATAATGTTATACGCTATAATGTAATATCTTATAACGTTATGCGTTACTACGTAGTAGTAGGTAACGTCATACGTCATATAGTGATACAATATAACGTTATACGTTATAATGTAATAGTGTATAACGTTATTCGTCGTAACGTAATAGTGTATAACGTTATTCGTTGTAACGTAATAGTGTATAACGTTATGCGTTACTACGAAATATTACGTAACATCATACGTCATATAGTGATACAATGTAACGTTATACGTTATAACGTAGTAGAACATAACGTTATACGTTACTACGTAATATTACACAACGTCATACGTCACATGGTGATACAATATAACGTTATGCGTTACTACGTAATAGTACATAACGTTATACGTCATATAGTTATACAATATAACGTTATAAATCATAACGTAGTAGTACATAACGTTATACATACTCCGCAATAGTACATAACGTCATATGTCATATAGAGATACAATAGAACGTTATACCTTATACCGTAGTAGTGCATATCGTTATACGTCATATAGTGGAACAACATAACATTGTACGTTATAACGTAGTAGTACATAACGTAATACTTTATAATATAATAGTGTATAACGTTATTCGTCGTAACGTAATAGTGTATAACGTTATTCGTTGTAACGTAATAGTGTATAACGTTATGCGTTACTACGTAATATTACGTAACGTCATACGTCATATAGTGATACAGTGTAACGCTATACGTTATACCGTAGTAGTACATAACTTTATACGTTATAATGTAATAGTTTATAACGTTATGCGTTACAGCGTAGTAGTACGTAACGTCATACGTCATGTAGTGATACAATATAACGTTATACGTTATAATGTAATAGTGTATAACGTTATTCGTCGTAACGTAATAGTGTATAGCGTTATCTTTTACTACGTAATAGTACATAAGGTTATTCTTCATATAGTATTACAATATAATGTTATACGTTATAACGTAGTAGTACATAACGAAATACGTTACTACGTAATAGTACACAACGTCATACGTCACATAGTGATACAATATAACGTTATACGTCATAACGTAGTAGTACATAACGTTATACGTTATAATGTAATAGTTTATAACGTTATACGTTACTACGTAATAGTACATAACGTCATACGTCACATAGTGATACAATATAACGTTATACGTCATAACGTAGTAGTACATAAAGTTATACATACTACGTAATAGTACATAACGTCATACGTCATGTTGAGATACAATGAAACGTTATACGTTATATCGCACTAGTACATACCGTTATCCGTCATATGCTGGTACAATGTAACGTCTTACGTTATAACGCAGTAGTACATAACGTTATATTTCATATAGGTGTACAGTACAATGTTATACGTTATAACGTAGTAGTACATAACGTTATATGTAATATAGTTGTACAATACAATGTTATACGTTACAGCGTAGTAGTACATAACGTCGTATGTCATATAGACACACAATGGAACGTTATACGTTATACCGTAGTTGTGCATATCGTTATACGTCATATAGTGGTACAATATAACGTTATACGTTAGAACGTAGAAGTACATAACGTTATACCTCATATAGATGTACAATATAACGTTATACGTTATAACGTACTAGTACATAACGATATACGTTATAATGTAATAGTTTACAACGTTATGCGTTACTACGTAGTAGTACGTAACGTCATACGTCATATAGAGATACAATGAAACGTTTTACGTTATACCCTAGCAGTTCATATCGTTATATGCCATTTAGTGGTACAATATAACATTATACGTTTTAACGTACTAGTACATAACGTTATACGTTATAATGTAATAGTGTATAACGTTAGTCGTCGTAACGTAATAGTGTATAACGTTATTCGTTGTAACGTAATAGTGTATAACGTTATGCGTAACTACGTAATAGTTCGTAATGGTATACGTCACATAGTGGTACAATATAACGATATACTTTAGAACGTAGATGTACATAACGTTGTACGTCATATAGCTGTACAATATAACGTTATACGTTATAACGTACTAGTACATAACGATATACGTTATAATGTAATTGTGTATCACGTTAATCGTCGTAACGTAGTAGTGTATAACGTTACTCGTTGTATCGAAATAGTGTATAACGTTATGCGTTACTACGTAATAGTACGTAATGTTATACGTCACATAGTGGTAAAATATAACGTTATACGTTATAACGTAGAAGCACAAAACGGTATCTGTTATAACGTAGTAGTACATAATGTAATACGTTATAACGTAGTAGTACATAACGTTATACGTTATAATGTAATAGTGTATAACGTTATGCGTTACTACGTAGTAGTAGGTAACGTCATACGTCATATAGTGATACAATATAACGTTATACGTTATAATGTAATAGTGTATAACGTTATTCGTCGTAACGTAATAGTGTATAACGTTATTCGTTGTAACGTAATAGTGTATAACGTTATGCGTTACTACGAAATATTACGTAACGTCATACGTCATATAGTGATACAATGTAACGTTATACGTTATAACGTAGTAGAACATAACGTTATACGTTACTACGTAATATTACACAACGTCATACGTCACATGGTGATACAATATAACGTTATACGTCATAACGTAGTAGTACATAACGTTATACGTTATAATGTAATAATTTATAACGTTATACGTTATAACGTAGTAGAACATAACATTATGCGTTACTACGTAATAGTACATAACGTCATACGTCATATAGTGATACAATATAATGTTATACGTTATAACGTAGTAGTACATAACGTTATACGTTATAATGTAATAGTTTATAACGTTATGCGTTACTACGTAATAGTACGTAACGTCATACGTCATATAGTGATACAATGTAACGTTATACGTTATAACGTAGTAGTACATAACGTTATACGTTGCAATGTAATAGTGTATAACGTTAATCGTCGTAACGTAATAGTTTATAATGTTATTCGTTGTAACGAAATAGTGTATAACGTTATGCGTCACTACGTAATAGTACATAACGTCATACGTCGCATAGTGATTCAATAATACGTTATACGTTATAACGTAGGATTACAAAACGTTATACGTTACAACGTAGTAGTACATAACGTTATACGTTACTACGTAATAGTACATAACATCATACGTCATATAGCTGTACAATATAACGTTATACGTTGTAACGTTGTAGTACATATCGTTATGCGTTATAATGTAATAGTATATAACGTTATGCGTTACTACGTAATAGTACATAACGTCATACGTCATATAGAGATACAGTGAAGCGTTATACGTTATACCGCAGTAGTACATAACGTTATACGACATATAGTTGTACAATATAACGTTATATGTTATATCGTAGAAGCACATATCGTTATATGTCATATAGTGGTACAATATAACGTTATAATTTATATCGTAGTAGTACATATCGTTATACGTTATAATGTAATAGTTTATAACGTTATGCGTTACTCCGTAGTAGTACATAACGTCGTACGTCACATAGTGATACAATATAACGTTATACGCTATAACGTAGAAGTACAAAACGTTATATTTTATAACGTAGTAGTACATAATGTAATACGTTATAACGTAGTAGTACATAAAGGTATACCTTTTAACGTGATAGTATATAACGTTGTACTTTATAATGTAATAGTTTATAACGTTGTGCGTCACTACGTAATAGTACGTAACGTTATACGTCATATAGTTATACAATGTATCGTTATACTTTATAACGTAATAGTATATAACATTATGCGTCATATCGTGATACAATATAACGTTATACGTTGTACTGTAATATTGTATAACGTTATTCGTCGTAACGTAATAATGTATAACGTTATGCATTACTACGTAATACTTTCTAACGTAGTAGTACATAACGTTATACTTTATAATGTAATAGTTTGTGACGTTATGCGTTACTACGTAATAGTACATAACGTCATACGCCACATAGTGGTACAATATAACGTTAAACGTTATAACGTAGAAGTACATAACGCTATATGTTACTACGTAATAGTACATATCGTTATACGTCATATAGTGGTACAATATAACGTCATACGTTATAACGCAGTAGTACATGACGTTCTACGTTATAATGTAATAGCGTATAATGTTATTCGTCGTAACGTAATACTGTATAACGTTATGCGTTACTACGTAATAGTACATAACGTCATACGTCATATAGACACACAATGGAACGTTATACGTTATACCGTAGTAGTGCATATCGTTATACGTCATATAGTGGCACAATGTGACGTTATACGTTATAACGTAGTAGTACATAACGTTATACTTTATAATGTAATAGTGTATAACGTTATTCGTCGTAACGTAATAGAGTATAACGTTATTCGTTGTAACGTAATAGTGTATAACGTTATGCGTTACTACGTAATAGTACATAACGTTATACGTCATATAGTAGTACAATATAACGTTATACGTTATAACGTAGTAGTACATAACGTTGTACGTTATAATGTAATAGTGTATAACTTTATTCGTCGTAACGTAATAGTGTATAACGTTATGCGTTACTACGTAATAGTATATAACGTTATACGTCATATAGTTATACAATATAACGTTATAAATCATAACGTAGTAGTACATAACGTTATACATACTCCGTAATAGTACATAACGTCATATGTCATATAGAGATACAATAGAACGTTATACCTTATACCGTAGTAGTGCATATCGTTATACGTCATATAGTGGAACAACATAACATTGTACGTTATAACGTAGTAGTACATAACGTAATACTTTATAATATAATAGTGTATAACGTTATTCGTCGTAACGTAATAGTGTATAACGTTATTCGTTGTAACGTAATAGTGTATAACGTTATGCGTTACTACGTAATAGTACATAACGTCATACGTCATATAGTGATACAGTGTAACGTTATTCGTTATAGCGTAGTAGTACATAACTTTATACGTTATAATGTAATAGTTTATAACGTTATGCGTTACAGCGTAGTAGTACGTAACGTCATACGTCATGTAGTGATACAATATAACGTTATACGTTATAATGTAATAGTGTATAACGTTATTCGTCGTAACGTAATAGTGTATAGCGTTATCTTTTACTACGTAATAGTACATAAGGTTATTCTTCATATAGTATTACAATATAATGTTATACGTTATAACGTAGTAGTACATAACGAAATACGTTACTACGTAATAGTACATAACGTCATACGTCATATAGTCATACAATATAACGTTATACGTCATAACGTAGTAGTACATAACGTTATACGTTATAATGTAACAGTTTATAAGATTATGCGTTATTACGTAATAGTACATAGCGTCATACGTCACATAGTGATATAATGTAACGTTATACGTTATACCGTAGTAGTACATAAAATTATACATACTACGTAATAGTACATAACGTCATACGTCATGTTGAGATACAATGAAACGTTATACGTTATATCGCACTAGTACATACCGTTATCCGTCATATGCTGGTACAATGTAACGTCTTACGTTATAATGGAGTAGTACATAACGTTATATTTCATATAGGTGTACAGTACAATGTTATACGTTATAACGTAGTAGTACATAACGTTATATGAAATATAGTTGTACAATACAATGTTATACGTTACAGCGTAGTAGTACATAACGTCGTATGTCATATAGACACACAATGGAACGTTATACGTTATACCGTAGTAGTGCATATCGTTATACGTCATATAGTGGTACAATATAACGTTATACGTTATAACGTAGAAGTACATAACGTTATACCTCATATAGATGTACAATATAACGTTATACGTTATAACGTACTAGTACATAACGATATACGTTATAATGTAATAGTTTACAACGTTATGCGTTACTACGTAGTGGTACGTAACGTCATACGTCATATAGAGATACAATGAAACGTTTTACGTTATACCCTAGCAGTTCATATCGTTATATGCCATTTAGTGGTACAATATAACATTATACGTTTTAACGTACTAGTACATAACGTTATACGTTATAATGTAATAGTGTATAACGTTAGTCGTCGTAACGTAATAGTGTATAACGTTATTCGTTGTAACGTAATAGTGTATAACGTTATGCGTAACTACGTAATAGTTCGTAATGGTATACGTCACATAGTGGTACAATATAACGATATACTTTAGAACGTAGATGTACATAACGTTGTACGTCATATAGCTGTACAATATAACGTTATACGTTATAACGTACTAGTACATAACGATATACGTTATAATGTAATTGTGTATCACGTTAATCGTCGTAACGTAGTAGTGTATAACGTTACTCGTTGTATCGAAATAGTGTATAACGTTATGCGTTACTACGTAATAGTACGTAATGTTATACGTCACATAGTGGTACAATATAACGTTATACGTTATAACGTAGAAGCACAAAACGGTATCTGTTATAACGTAGTAGTACATAATGTAATACGTTCTAACGTAGTAGTAGATAATGTTATACGCTATAATGTAATATTTTATAACGTTATGCGTTACTACGTAGTAGTAGGTAACGTCATACGTCATATAGTGATACAATGTAACGTTATACGTTATAACGTAGTAGAACATAACGATATACGTTACTACGTAATATTACACAACGTCATACGTCACACAGTGATACAATATAACGTTATACGTTATAATGTAATAATTTATAACGTTATACGTTATAACGTAGTAGAACATAACGTTATACGTTACAACGTAATATTACGTAACGTCATGCGTCATATAGTGATACAATGTAACGTTATACGTTATAACGTAGTAGAACATAACGTTATACGTTATAATGTAATAATTTATAACGTTATACGTTATAACGTAGTAGATCATAACATTATGCGTTACTACGTAGTAGTACGTCACGTCATACGTCATATAGTGATACAATGTAGCGTTATAAGTTATAACGTAGTAGTACATAACGTTATAAGTTATAATGTAATAGTTTATAACGTTATGCGTTGCTACGTAGTAGTACGTAACGTCATACGTCATATAGTGATACAATGTAACGTTATACGTTATAACGTACTAGTACATAACGATATACGTTACAATGTAATAGTGTATAACGTTAATCGTCGTAACGTAATAGTGTATAATGTTATTCGTTGTAACGAAATACTGTATAACGTTATGCGTCACTACGTAATAGTACATAACGTCATACGTCGCATAGTGATTCAATATAACGTTATACGTTATAACGTAGTAGTACATAACGTTATACGTTACAACGTAGAAGTACATAACCTTATACGTTACTACGTAATAGTACATATCGTCATACGTCATATAGAGATACAATGAAACGTTTTACGTTATACCGTAGTAGTGCATATCATTATATGTTATATAGTGGTACAATGTAACGTTATACGTTATAACGTAGTAGTACATAACGTTATACGTTATAATGTAATAGTGTATAACTTTATTCGTCGTAACGTAATAGTGTATAACTTTATGCGTTACTACGTCATAGTACATAACGTTATACGTCATATAGTTATACAATATAACGTTATAAATTATAACGTAGTAGTACATAACGTTCTACGTCACTACGTAATCGTACATAATGTCATACGTCACATAGAGATACAATATAACGTTATACGTTATAACGTAGTAGAACATAACGTTATACGTTATAACGTAGTAGAACATAACGTTATACGTTACAACGTAGTAGTACATAACGTTATACGTTATAACGTAATAGTTTATAACGTTATACGTTACTACGTAATAGTACACAACGTCATACGTCACATAGTGATACAATATAACGTTATACGTCATAACGTAGTAGTACATAAAGTTATACATACTACGTAATAGTACATAACGTCATACGTCATGTTGAGATACAATGAAACGTTATACGTTATATCGCACTAGTACATACCGTTATCCGTCATATGCTGGTACAATGTAACGTCTTACGTTATAACGCAGTAGTACATAACGTTATATTTCATATAGGTGTACAGTACAATGTTATACGTTATAACGTAGTAGTACATAACGTTATATGTAATATAGTTGTACAATACAATGTTATACGTTACAGCGTAGTAGTACATAACGTCGTATGTCATATAGACACACAATGGAACGTTATACGTTATACCGTAGTTGTGCATATCGTTATACGTCATATAGTGGTACAATATAACGTTATACGTTATAACGTAGTAGTACATAACGTTATACCTCATATAGATGTACAATATAACGTTATACGTTATAACGTACTAGTACATAACGATATACGTTATAATGTAATAGTTTACAACGTTATGCGTTACTACGTAGTAGTACGTAACGTCATACGTCATATAGAGATACAATGAAACGTTTTACGTTATACCCTAGCAGTTCATATCGTTATATGCCATTTAGTGGTACAATATAACATTATACGTTTTAACGTACTAGTACATAACGTTATACGTTATAATGTAATAGTGTATAACGTTAGTCGTCGTAACGTAATAGTGTATAACGTTATTCGTTGTAACGTAATAGTGTATAACGTTATGCGTAACTACGTAATAGTTCGTAATGGTATACGTCACATAGTGGTACAATATAACGATATACTTTAGAACGTAGATGTACATAACGTTGTACGTCATATAGCTGTACAATATAACGTTATACGTTATAACGTACTAGTACATAACGATATACGTTATAATGTAATTGTGTATCACGTTAATCGTCGTAACGTAGTAGTGTATAACGTTACTCGTTGTATCGAAATAGTGTATAACGTTATGCGTTACTACGTAATAGTACGTAATGTTATACGTCACATAGTGGTAAAATATAACGTTATACGTTATAACGTAGAAGCACAAAACGGTATCTGTTATAACGTAGTAGTACATAATGTAATACGTTCTAACGTAGTAGTAGATAATGTTATACGCTATAATGTAATATTTTATAACGTTATGCGTTACTACGTAGTAGTAGGTAACGTCATACGTCATATAGTGATACAATATAACGTTATACGTTATAATGTAATAGTGTATAACGTTATTCGTCGTAACGTAATAGTGTATAACGTTATTCGTTGTAACGTAATAGTGTATAACGTTATGCGTTACTACGAAATATTACGTAACATCATACGTCATATAGTGATACAATGTAACGTTATACGTTATAACGTAGTAGAACATAACGTTATACGTTACTACGTAATATTACACAACGTCATACGTCACATGGTGATACAATATAACGTTATACGTCATAACGTAGTAGTACATAACGTTATACGTTATAATGTAATAATTTATAACGTTATACGTTATAACGTAGTAGAACATAACATTATGCGTTACTACGTAATAGTACATAACGTCATACGTCATATAGTGATACAATATAACGTCATATGTTATAACGTAGTAGTACATAACGTTATACGTTATAATGTAATAGTTTATAACGTTATGCGTTACTACGTAGTAGTACGTAACGTCATACGTCATATAGTGATACAATGTAACGTTATACGTTACACCGTACTAGTACATAACGTTATACGTTGCAATGTAATAGTGTATAACGTTAATCGTCGTAACGTAATAGTTTATAATGTTATTCGTTGTAACGAAATAGTGTATAACGTTATGCGTCACTACGTAATAGTACATAACGTCATACGTCGCATAGTGATTCAATAATACGTTATACGTTATAACGTAGGATTACAAAACGTTATACGTTATAACGTAGTAGTACATAACGTTATACGTTACTACGTAATAGTACATAACATCATACGTCATATAGCTGTACAATATAACGTTATACGTTGTAACGTTGTAGTACATATCGTTATGCGTTATAATGTAATAGTATATAACGTTATGCGTTACTACGTAATAGTACATAACGTCATACGTCATATAGAGATACAGTGAAGCGTTATACGTTATACCGCAGTAGTTCATATCGTTATACGTCATGTAGTGGTACAACATAACGTTATACGTTATAACGTAGAAGCACATATCGTTATATGTCATATAGTGGTACAATATAACGTTATAAATTGTAGCGTAGTAGTACATATCGTTATACGTTATAATGTAATAGTTTCTAACGTTATGCGTTACTACGTAATAGTACATAACGTCATACGTCACATAGTGATACAATATAACGTTATACGTTATAACGTAGAAGTACAAAACGTTATATTTTATAACGTAATAGTACATAATGTAATACGTTATAACGTAGTAGTACATAAAGGTATACCTTTTACCGTGATAGTATATAACGTTGTACTTTATAATGTAATAGTTTATAACGTTATGCGTTACTACGTAATAGTACGTAACGTTATACGTCATATAGTTATACAATGTATCGTTATACTTTATAACGTAATAGTATATAACATTATGCGTCATATCGTGATACAATATAACGTTATACGTTGTACTGTAATATTGTATAACGTTATTCGTCGTAACGTAATAATGTATAACGTTATGCATTACTACGTAATACTTTCTAACGTAGTAGTACATAACGTTATACTTTATAATGTAATAGTTTGTGACGTTATGCGTTACTACGTAATAGTACATAACGTCATACGCCACATAGTGGTACAATATAACGTTAAACGTTATAACGTAGAAGTACATAACGCTATATGTTACTACGTAATAGTACATATCGTTATACGTCATATAGTGGTACAATATAACGTCATACGTTATAACGCAGTAGTACATGACGTTCTACGTTATAATGTAATAGCGTATAATGTTATTCGTCGTAACGTAATACTGTATAACGTTATGCGTTACTACGTAATAGTACATAACGTCATACGTCATATAGACACACAATGGAACGTTATACGTTATACCGTAGTAGTGCATATCGTTATACGTCATATAGTGGCACAATGTGACGTTATACGTTATAACGTAGTAGTACATAACGTTATACTTTATAATGTAATAGTGTATAACGTTATTCGTCGTAACGTAATAGAGTATAACGTTATTCGTTGTAACGTAATAGTGTATAACGTTATACGATAATACGTAATAGTACATAACGTTATACGTCATATAGTTATACAATATAACGTTATAAATTATAACGTAGTAGTACATAACGTTGTACGTTATAATGTAATAGTGTATAACTTTATTCGTCGTAACGTAATAGTGTATAACGTTATGCGTTACTACGTAATAGTATATAACGTTATACGTCTTATAGTTATACAATATAACGTTATAAATCATAACGTAGTAGTACATAACGTTATACATACTCCGTAATAGTACATAACGTCATATGTCATATAGAGATACAATAGAACGTTATACCTTATACCGTAGTAGTGCATATCGTTATACGTCATATAGTGGAACAACATAACATTGTACGTTATAACGTAGTAGTACATAACGTAATACTTTATAATATAATAGTGTATAACGTTATTCGTCGTAACGTAATAGTGTATAACGTTATTCGTTGTAACGTAATAGTGTATAACGTTATGCGTTACTACGTAATATTGCGTAACGTCATACGTCATATAGTGATACAGTGTAACGTTATACGTTATACCGTAGTAGTACATAACTTTATACGTTATAATGTAATAGTTTATAACGTTATGCGTTACAGCGTAGTAGTACGTAACGTCATACGTCATGTAGTGATACAATATAACGTTATACGTTATAATGTAATGGTGTATAACGTTATTCGTCGTAACGTAATAGTGTATAGCGTTATCTTTTACTACGTAATAGTACATAAGGTTATTCTTCATATAGTATTACAATATAATGTTATACGTTATAACGTAGTAGTACATAACGAAATACGTTACTACGTAATAGTACACAACGTCATACGTCACATAGTGATACAATATAACGTTATACGTCATAACGTAGTAGTACATAACGTTATACGTTATAACGTAATAGTTTATAACGTTATACGTTACTACGTAATAGTACACAACGTCATACGTCACATAGTGATACAATATAACGTTATACGTCATAACGTAGTAGTACATAAAGTTATACATACTACGTAATAGTACATAACGTCATACGTCATGTTGAGATACAATGAAACGTTATACGTTATATCGCACTAGTACATACCGTTATCCGTCATATGCTGGTACAATGTAACGTCTTACGTTATAATGGAGTAGTACATAACGTTATATTTCATATAGGTGTACAGTACAATGTTATACGTTATAACGTAGTAGTACATAACGTTATATGAAATATAGTTGTACAATACAATGTTATACGTTACAGCGTAGTAGTACATAACGTCGTATGTCATATAGACACACAATGGAACGTTATACGTTATACCGTAGTAGTGCATATCGTTATACGTCATATAGTGGTACAATATAACGTTATACGTTAGAACGTAGAAGTACATAACGTTATACCTCATATAGATGTACAATATAACGTTATACGTTATAACGTACTAGTACATAACGATATACGTTATAATGTAATAGTTTACAACGTTATGCGTTACTACGTAGTGGTACGTAACGTCATACGTCATATAGAGATACAATGAAACGTTTTACGTTATACCCTAGCAGTTCATATCGTTATATGCCATTTAGTGGTACAATATAACATTATACGTTTTAACGTACTAGTACATAACGTTATACGTTATAATGTAATAGTGTATAACGTTAGTCGTCGTAACGTAATAGTGTATAACGTTATTCGTTGTAACGTAATAGTGTATAACGTTATGCGTAACTACGTAATAGTTCGTAATGGTATACGTCACATAGTGGTACAATATAACGATATACTTTAGAACGTAGATGTACATAACGTTGTACGTCATATAGCTGTACAATATAACGTTATACGTTATAACGTACTAGTACATAACGATATACGTTATAATGTAATTGTGTATCACGTTAATCGTCGTAACGTAGTAGTGTATAACGTTACTCGTTGTATCGAAATAGTGTATAACGTTATGCGTTACTACGTAATAGTACGTAATGTTATACGTCACATAGTGGTACAATATAACGTTATACGTTATAACGTAGAAGCACAAAACGGTATCTGTTATAACGTAGTAGTACATAATGTAATACGTTCTAACGTAGTAGTAGATAATGTTATACGCTATAATGTAATATTTTATAACGTTATGCGTTACTACGTAGTAGTAGGTAACGTCATACGTCATATAGTGATACAATGTAACGTTATACGTTATAACGTAGTAGAACATAACGATATACGTTACTACGTAATATTACACAACGTCATACGTCACACAGTGATACAATATAACGTTATACGTTATAATGTAATAATTTATAACGTTATACGTTATAACGTAGTAGAACATAACGTTATACGTTACAACGTAATATTACGTAACGTCATACGTCATATAGTGATACAATGTAACGTTATACGTTATAACGTAGTAGAACATAACGTTATACGTTATAATGTAATAATTTATAACGTTATACGTTATAACGTAGTAGATCATAACATTATGCGTTACTACGTAGTAGTACGTCACGTCATACGTCATATAGTGATACAATGTAGCGTTATAAGTTATAACGTAGTAGTACATAACGTTATAAGTTATAATGTAATAGTTTATAACGTTATGCGTTGCTACGTAGTAGTACGTAACGTCATACGTCATATAGTGATACAATGTAACGTTATACGTTATAACGTACTAGTACATAACGATATACGTTACAATGTAATAGTGTATAACGTTAATCGTCGTAACGTAATAGTGTATAATGTTAGTCGTTGTAACGAAATACTGTATAACGTTATGCGTCACTACGTAATAGTACATAACGTCATACGTCGCATAGTGATTCAATATAACGTTATACGTTATAACGTAGTAGTACATAACGTTATACGTTACAACGTAGAAGTACATAACCTTATACGTTACTACGTAATAGTACATATCGTCATACGTCATATAGAGATACAATGAAACGTTTTACGTTATACCGTAGTAGTGCATATCATTATATGTTATATAGTGGTACAATGTAACGTTATACGTTATAACGTAGTAGTACATAACGTTATACGTTATAATGTAATAGTGTATAACTTTATTCGTCGTAACGTAATAGTGTATAACTTTATGCGTTACTACGTCATAGTACATAACGTTATACGTCATATAGTTATACAATATAACGTTATAAATTATAACGTAGTAGTACATAACGTTCTACGTCACTACGTAATCGTACATAATGTCATACGTCACATAGAGATACAATATAACGTTATACGTTATAACGTAGTAGAACATAACGTTATACGTTATAACGTAGTAGAACATAACGTTATACGTTACAACGTAGTAGTACATAACGTTATGCGTTACTACGTAGTAGTACGTAACGTCATACGTCATATAGAGATACCATGAAACGTTTTACGCTTTACCCTAGCAGTTCATATCGTTATATGTCATTTAGTGGTACAATATAACGTTATTCGTTGTAACGTAATAGTGTATAACGTTATGCGTAACTACGTAATAGTACGTAATGGTATACGTCACATAGTGGTACAATATAACGATATACTTTAGAACGTAGAAGTACATAACGTTGTACGTCATATAGCTGTACAATATAACGTTATACGTTATAACGTACTAGTACATAACGATATACGTTATAATGTATTTGTGTATCACGTTAATCGTCGTAAAGTAATAGTGTATAACGTTACTCGCTGTATCGAAATAGTGTATAACGTTATGCGTTACTACGTAATAGTACGTAATGTTATACGTCACATTGTGGTACAGTATAACGTTATACGTTATAACGTAGAAGCACAAAACGGTATATGTTATAACGTAGTAGTACATAATGTAATACGTTCTAACGTAGTAGTAGATAATGTTATACGCTATAATGTAATATTTTATAACGTTATGCGTTACTACGTAGTAGTAGGTAACGTCATACGTCATATAGTGATACAATATAATGTTATACGTTATAATGTAATAGTGTATAACGTTATTCGTCGTAACGTAATAGTGTATAACGTTATTCGTTGTAACGTAATAGTGTATAACGTTATGCGTTACTACGAAATATTACGTAACATCATACGTCATATAGTGATACAATCTAACGTTATACGTTATAACGTAGTAGAACATAACGTTATACGTTACTACGTAATATTACACAACGTCATACGTCACATAGTGATACAATATAACGTTATACGTCATAACGTAGTAGTACATAACGTTATACGTTATAATGTAATAATTTATAACGTTATACGTTATAACGTAGTAGATCATAACATTATGCGTTACTACGTAGTAGTACGTCACGTCATACGTCATATAGTGATACAATGTAGCGTTATAAGTTATAACGTAGTAGTACATAACGTTATACGTTATAATGTAATAGTTTATAACGTTATGCGTTACTACGTAGTAGTACGTAACGTCATACGTCATATAGTGATACAATGTAACGTTATACGTTATAACGTACTAGTACATAACGATATACGTTGCAATGTAATAGTGTATAACGTTAATCGTCGTAACGTAATAGTTTATAATGTTATTCGTTGTAACGAAATAGTGTATAACGTTATGCGTCACTACGTAATAGTACATAACGTCATACGTCGCATAGTGATTCAATAATACGTTATACGTTATAACGTAGTAGTACATAACGTTATACGTTACAACGTAGTAGTACATAACGTTATACGTTACTACGTAATAGTACATAACGTCATACGTCATATAGACACACAATGGAACATTATACGTTATACCGTATTAGTGCATATCATTATACGTTATATAGTGGTACAATGTAACGTTATACGTTATAACGTAGTAGTACATAACGTTATACGTTATAATGTAATAGTGTATAACTTTATTCCTCGTAACGTAATAGTGTATAACGTTATGCGTTACTACGTAATAGTACATAACGTCATACGTCATATAGACACACAATGGAACATTATACGTTATACCGTATTAGTGCATATCATTATACGTTATATAGTGGTACAATGTAACGTTATACGTTATAACGTAGTAGTACATAACGTTATACGTTATAATGTAATATTGTATACCTTTATTCGTCGTAACGTAATAGTGTGTTACGTTATGCGTTACTACGTAATAGTACATAACGTTATACGTCATATAGTTATACAATATAACGTTATAAATTATAACGAAGTAGTACATAGTGTATAACGTTATGCGTTACTACGTAATATTACACAACGTCATACGTCACATAGTGATACAATATAACGTTATACGTCATAACGTAGTACTACATAACGTTATACGTTATAATGTAATAATTTATAACGTTATAAATTATAACGAAGTTATACATACAACGTAATAGTAAATAACGTCATACGTCATGTAGAGATACAATGAAACGTTATACGTTATACCGCACTAGTACATACCGTCATCCGTCATATGGTGGTACAGTGTAACGTCTTACGTTATAACGCAGTAGTACATAACGCTTTATGTCATATAGTTGTACAATACAATGTTATACGTTATAACGTAGTAGTACATAACGTTATATGTAATATAGTTGTACAATACAATGTAATACGTTATAACGTACTAGTACATAACGTTATACGTTACAACGTAATAGTACATAACGTCGTATGTCATATAGACACACAATGGAACGTTATACGTTAAACCGTAGTAGTGCATACCGTCATACGTCATATAGTGGTACAAGGTAACGTTATACGTCATAACGTACTAGTACATAACGATATACGTTATAATGTAATAGTTTACAACGTTATGCGTTACTACGTAGTAGTACGTAACGTCATACGTCATATAGAGATACAATGAAACGTTTTACGTTATACCCTAGCAGTTCATATCGTTATATGCCATTTAGTGGTACAATATAACATTATACGTTTTAACGTACTAGTACATAACGTTATACGTTATAATGTAATAGTGTATAACGTTAGTCGTCGTAACGTAATAGTGTATAACGTTATTCGTTGTAACGTAATAGTGTATAACGTTATGCGTAACTACGTAATAGTTCGTAATGGTATACGTCACATAGTGGTACAATATAACGATATACTTTAGAACGTAGATGTACATAACGTTGTACGTCATATAGCTGTACAATATAACGTTATACGTTATAACGTACTAGTACATAACGATATACGTTATAATGTAATTGTGTATCACGTTAATCGTCGTAACGTAGTAGTGTATAACGTTACTCGTTGTATCGAAATAGTGTATAACGTTATGCGTTACTACGTAATAGTACGTAATGTTATACGTCACATAGTGGTAAAATATAACGTTATACGTTATAACGTAGAAGCACAAAACGTTATATTTTATAACGTAGTAGTACATAATGTAATACGTTCTAACGTAGTAGTACATAACGTTATACGTTATAATGTAATAGTGTATAACGTTATGCGTTACTACGTAGTAGTAGGTAACGTCATACGTCATATAGTGATACAATATAACGTTATACGTTATAATGTAATAGTGTATAACGTTATTCGTCGTAACGTAATAGTGTATAACGTTATTCGTTGTAACGTAATAGTGTATAACGTTATGCGTTACTACGAAATATTACGTAACATCATACGTCATATAGTGATACAATGTAACGTTATACGTTATAACGTAGTAGAACATAACGTTATACGTTACTACGTAATATTACACAACGTCATACGTCACATGGTGATACAATATAACGTTATACGTCATAACGTAGTAGTACATAACGTTATACGTTATAATGTAATAATTTATAACGTTATACGTTATAACGTAGTAGAACATAACATTATGCGTTACTACGTAGTAGTACGTCACGTCATACGTCATATAGTGATACAATGTAGCGTTATACGTTATAACGTAGTAGTACATAACGTTATACGTTATAATGTAATAGTTTATAACGTTATGCGTTACTACGTAGTAGTACGTAACGTCATACGTCATATAGTGATACAATGTAACGTTATACGTTATAACGTACTAGTACATAACGATATACGTTGCAATGTAATAGTGTATAACGTTAATCGTCGTAACGTAATAGTTTATAATGTTATTCGTTGTAACGAAATAGTGTATAACGTTATGCGTCACTACGTAATAGTACATAACGTCATACGTCGCATAGTGATTCAATAATACGTTATACGTTATAACGTAGTAGTACATAACGTTATACGTTACAACGTAGTAGTACATAACGTTATACGTTACTACGTAATAGTACATAACATCATACGTCATATAGCTGTACAATATAACGTTATACGTTGTAACGTAGTAGTACATATCGTTATACGTTGTAATGTAATAGTTCATAACGTTATGCGTTACTACGTAATAGTACATAACGTCATACGTCATATAGCTGTACAATATAACGTTATACGTTGTAACGTAGTAGTACATATCGTTATACGTTATAATGTAATAGTTTATAATGTTATGCCTTACTACGTAATAGTACATAACGTCATACGTCATATAGAGATACAATGAAACGTTATACGTTATACCGTAGTAGTACAAAACGTTATATGTCATATAGTGATACAATATAACGTTATAAATTATAACGTAGTGGTACATAACTTTATATGTCATATAGTCACGCAATATAACGTTATACGTTATAACGCAGTAGTACATAACGTTATACGTCATATAGTGGTACAATATAACGTTATACGTTGTAGCGTAATAGTACATAACGGTATACGTTGTAACGTTGTAGTACATATCGTTATGCGTTATAATGTAATAGTATATAACGTTATGCGTTACTACGTAATAGTACATAACGTCATACGTCATATAGAGATACAGTGAAGCGTTATACGTTATACCGCAGTAGTTCATATCGTTATACGTCATGTAGTGGTACAACATAACGTTATACGTTATAACGTAGAAGTACACATCGTTATATGTCATATAGTGGTACAATATAACGTTATAAATTGTAGCGTAGTAGTACATATCGTTATACGTTATAATGTAATAGTTTATAACGTTATGCGTTACTACGTAATAGTACATAACGTCATAAGTCACATAGTGACACAATATAAAGTTGTACGTTACACCGTAGAAGTACAAAACGTTATATTTTATAACGTACAAGTACATAATGTAATACGTTATAACGTAGTAGTACATAAAGGTATACCTTTTACCGTGATAGTATATAACGTTGTACTTTATAATGTAATAGTTTATAACGTTGTGCGTCACTACGTAATAGTACGTAACGTTATACGTCATATAGTTATACAATGTATCGTTATACTTTATAACGTAATAGTATATAACATTATGCGTCATATCGTGATACAATATAACGTTATACGTTGTACTGTAATATTGTATAACGTTATTCGTCGTAACGTAATAATGTATAACGTTATGCATTACTACGTAATACTTTCTAACGTAGTAGTACATAACGTTATACTTTATAATGTAATAGTTTGTGACGTTATGCGTTACTACGTAATAGTACATAACGTCATACGCCACATAGTGGTACAATATAACGTTAAACGTTATAACGTAGAAGTACATAACGCTATATGTTACTACGTAATAGTACATATCGTTATACGTCATATAGTGGTACAATATAACGTCATACGTTATAACGCAGTAGTACATGACGTTCTACGTTATAATGTAATAGCGTATAATGTTATTCGTCGTAACGTAATACTGTATAACGTTATGCGTTACTACGTAATAGTACATAACGTCATACGTCATATAGACACACAATGGAACGTTATACGTTATACCGTAGTAGTGCATATCGTTATACGTCATATAGTGGTACAATGTGACGTTATACGTTATAACGTAGTAGTACATAACGTTATACTTTATAATGTAATAGTGTATAACGTTATTCGTCGTAACGTAATAGAGTATAACGTTATTCGTTGTAACGTAATAGTGTATAACGTTATGCGTTACTACGTAATAGTACATAACGTTATACGTCATATAGTAGTACAATATAACGTTATACGTTATAACGTAGTAGTACATAACGTTGTACGTTATAATGTAATAGTGTATAACTTTATTCGTCGTAACGTAATAGTGTATAACGTTATGCGTTACTACGTAATAGTATATAACGTTATACGTCATATAGTTATACAATATAACGTTATAAATCATAACGTAGTAGTACATAACGTTATACATACTCCGTAATAGTACATAACGTCATATGTCATATAGAGATACAATAGAACGTTATACCTTATACCGTAGTAGTGCATATCGTTATACGTCATATAGTGGAACAACATAACATTGTACGTTATAACGTAGTAGTACATAACGTAATACTTTATAATATAATAGTGTATAACGTTATTCGTCGTAACGTAATAGTGTATAACGTTATTCGTTGTAACGTAATAGTGTATAACGTTATGCGTTACTACGTAATATTGCGTAACGTCATACGTCATATAGTGATACAGTGTAACGTTATACGTTATACCGTAGTAGTACATAACTTTATACGTTATAATGTAATAGTTTATAACGTTATGCGTTACAGCGTAGTAGTACGTAACGTCATACGTCATGTAGTGATACAATATAACGTTATACGTTATAATGTAATAGTGTATAACGTTATTCGTCGTAACGTAATAGTGTATAGCGTTATCTTTTACTACGTAATAGTACATAAGGTTATTCGTCATATAGTATTACAATATAACGTTATACGTTATAACGTAGTAGTACATAACGAAATACGTTACTACGTAATAGTACACAACGTCATACGTCACATAGTGATACAATATAACGTTATACGTCATAACGTAGTAGTACATAACGTTATACGTTATAATGTAATAGTTTATAACGTTATACGTTACTACGTAATAGTACACAACGTCATACGTCACATAGTGATACAATATAACGTTATACGTTATACCGTAGTAGTACATAAAGTTATACATACTACGTAATAGTACATAACGTCATACGTCATGTTGAGATACAATGAAACGTTATACGTTATATCGCACTAGTACATACCGTTATCCGTCATATGCTGGTACAATGTAACGTCTTACGTTATAATGGAGTAGTACATAACGTTATATTTCATATAGGTGTACAGTACAATGTTATACGTTATAACGTAGTAGTACATAACGTTATATGAAATATAGTTGTACAATACAATGTTATACGTTACAGCGTAGTAGTACATAACGTCGTATGTCATATAGACACACAATGGAACGTTATACGTTATACCGTAGTAGTGCATATCGTTATACGTCATATAGTGGTACAATATAACGTTATACGTTAGAACGTAGAAGTACATAACGTTATACCTCATATAGATGTACAATATAACGTTATACGTTATAACGTACTAGTACATAACGATATACGTTATAATGTAATAGTTTACAACGTTATGCGTTACTACGTAGTGGTACGTAACGTCATACGTCATATAGAGATACAATGAAACGTTTTACGTTATACCCTAGCAGTTCATATCGTTATATGCCATTTAGTGGTACAATATAACATTATACGTTTTAACATACTAGTACATAACGTTATACGTTATAATGTAATAGTGTATAACGTTAGTCGTCGTAACGTAATAGTGTATAACGTTATTCGTTGTAACGTAATAGTGTATAACGTTATGCGTAACTACGTAATAGTTCGTAATGGTATACGTCACATAGTGGTACAATATAACGATATACTTTAGAACGTAGATGTACATAACGTTGTACGTCATATAGCTGTACAATATAACGTTATACGTTATAACGTACTAGTACATAACGATATACGTTATAATGTAATTGTGTATCACGTTAATCGTCGTAACGTAGTAGTGTATAACGTTACTCGTTGTATCGAAATAGTGTATAACGTTATGCGTTACTACGTAATAGTACGTAATGTTATACGTCACATAGTGGTACAATATAACGTTATACGTTATAACGTAGAAGCACAAAACGGTATCTGTTATAACGTAGTAGTACATAATGTAATACGTTCTAACGTAGTAGTAGATAATGTTATACGCTATAATGTAATATTTTATAACGTTATGCGTTACTACGTAGTAGTTAGTAACGTCATACGTCATATAGTGATACAATGTAACGTTATACGTTATAACGTAGTAGAACATAACGATATACGTTACTACGTAATATTACACAACGTCATACGTCACACAGTGATACAATATAACGTTATACGTTATAATGTAATAATTTATAACGTTATACGTTATAACGTAGTAGAACATAACGTTATACGTTACAACGTAATATTACGTAACGTCATACGTCATATAGTGATACAATGTAACGTTATACGTTATAACGTAGTAGAACATAACGTTATACGTTATAATGTAATAATTTATAACGTTATACGTTATAACGTAGTAGATCATAACATTATGCGTTACTACGTAGTAGTACGTCACGTCATACGTCATATAGTGATACAATGTAGCGTTATAAGTTATAACGTAGTAGTACATAACGTTATAAGTTATAATGTAATAGTTTATAACGTTATGCGTTGCTACGTAGTAGTACGTAACGTCATACGTCATATAGTGATACAATGTAACGTTATACGTTATAACGTACTAGTACATAACGATATACGTTACAATGTAATAGTGTATAACGTTAATCGTCGTAACGTAATAGTGTATAATGTTATTCGTTGTAACGAAATACTGTATAACGTTATGCGTCACTACGTAATAGTACATAACGTCATACGTCGCATAGTGATTCAATATAACGTTATACGTTATAACGTAGTAGTACATAACGTTATACGTTACAACGTAGTAGTACATAACCTTATACGTTACTACGTAATAGTACATATCGTCATACGTCATATAGAGATACAATGAAACGTTTTACGTTATACCGTAGTAGTGCATATCATTATATGTTATATAGTGGTACAATGTAACGTTATACGTTATAACGTAGTAGTACATAACGTTATACGTTATAATGTAATAGTGTATAACTTTATTCGTCGTAACGTAATAGTGTATAACTTTATGCGTTACTACGTCATAGTACATAACGTTATACGTCATATAGTTATACAATATAACGTTATAAATTATAACGTAGTAGTACATAACGTTCTACGTCACTACGTAATCGTACATAATGTCATACGTCACATAGAGATACAATATAACGTTATACGTTATAACGTAGTAGAACATAACGTTATACGTTATAACGTAGTAGAACATAACGTTATACGTTACAACGTAGTAGTACATAACGTTATGCGTTACTACGTAGTAGTACGTAACGTCATACGTCATATAGAGATGCCATGAAACGTTTTACGCTTTACCCTAGCAGTTCATATCGTTATATGTCATTTAGTGGTACAATATAACGTTATTCGTTGTAACGGAATAGTGTATAACGTTATGCGTAACTACGTAATAGTACGTAATGGTATACGTCACATAGTGGTACAATATAACGATATACTTTAGAACGTAGAAGTACATAACGTTGTACGTCATATAGCTGTACAATATAACGTTATACGTTATAACGTACTAGTACATAACGATATACGTTATAATGTATTTGTGTATCACGTTAATCGTCGTAAAGTAATAGTGTATAACGTTACTCGCTGTATCGAAATAGTGTATAACGTTATGCGTTACTACGTAATAGTACGTAATGTTATACGTCACATTGTGGTACAGTATAACGTTATACGTTATAACGTAGAAGCACAAAACGGTATATGTTATAACGTAGTAGTACATAATGTAATACGTTCTAACGTAGTAGTAGATAATGTTATACGCTATAATGTAATATTTTATAACGTTATGCGTTACTACGTAGTAGTAGGTAACGTCATACGTCATATAGTGATACAATATAATGTTATACGTTATAATGTAATAGTGTATAACGTTATTCGTCGTAACGTAATAGTGTATAACGTTATTCGTTGTAACGTAATAGTGTATAACGTTATGCGTTACTACGAAATATTACGTAACATCATACGTCATATAGTGATACAATCTAACGTTATACGTTATAACGTAGTAGAACATAACGTTATACGTTACTACGTAATATTACACAACGTCATACGTCACATAGTGATACAATATAACGTTATACGTCATAACGTAGTAGTACATAACGTTATACGTTATAATGTAATAATTTATAACGTTATACGTTATAACGTAGTAGATCATAACATTATGCGTTACTACGTAGTAGTACGTCACGTCATACGTCATATAGTGATACAATGTAGCGTTATAAGTTATAACGTAGTAGTACATAACGTTATACGTTATAATGTAATAGTTTATAACGTTATGCGTTACTACGTAGTAGTACGTAACGTCATACGTCATATAGTGATACAATGTAACGTTATACGTTATAACGTACTAGTACATAACGATATACGTTGCAATGTAATAGTGTATAACGTTAATCGTCGTAACGTAATAGTTTATAATGTTATTCGTTGTAACGAAATAGTGTATAACGTTATGCGTCACTACGTAATAGTACATAACGTCATACGTCGCATAGTGATTCAATAATACGTTATACGTTATAACGTAGTAGTACATAACGTTATACGTTACAACGTAGTAGTACATAACGTTATACGTTACTACGTAATAGTACATAACGTCATACGTCATATAGACACACAATGGAACATTATACGTTATACCGTATTAGTGCATATCATTATACGTTATATAGTGGTACAATGTAACGTTATACGTTATAACGTAGTAGTACATAACGTTATACGTTATAATGTAATAGTGTATAACGTTATTCCTCGTAACGTAATAGTGTATAACGTTATGCGTTACTACGTAATAATACATAACGTTATACGTCATATAGTTATACAATATAACGTTATAAATTCTAACGTAGTAGTACCTAACGTTATACATACTACGTAATAGTACATAACGTCATACGTCATGTAGAGATACAATGAAACGTTATACGTTAAACCGCACTAGTACATACCATCATCCGTCATATGGTGGTACAATGTAACGTCTTACGTTATAACGCAGTAGTACATAACGTTATATGTCATATAGTCATGCAATATAGCGTTATACGATATAACGTTCGTAGTACAAAACGTTACATGTTACAACGTAGTAGTACATAACGTTATACGTTACAACGTAATAGTACATAACGTCGTATGTCATACAGACACACAATGGAACGTTATACGTTATACCGTAGTAGTGCATATCGTTATACGTCATATAGTGGTACAATGTAACGTTATACGTTATAACGTACTGGTACATAACGATATACGTCATAATGTAATAGTTTACAACGTTATGCGTTACTACGTAGTAGTACGTAACGTCATACGTCATATAGAGATAACATGAAACGTTTTACGCTTTAGCCTAGCAGTTCATATCGTTATATGCCATTTAGTGGTACAATATAACGTTATTCGTTGTAACGTAATAGTGTATAACGTTATGCGTAACTACGTAATAGTACGTAATGGTATACGTCACATAGTGGTACAATATAACGATATACTTTAGAACGTAGAAGTACATAACGTTGTACGTCATATAGCTGTACAATATAACGTTATACGTTATAACGCACTAGTACATAACGATATACGTTATAATGTAATTGTGTATCACGTTAATCGTCGTAACGTAATAGTGTATAACGTTATTCGTTGTAACGAAATAGTGTATAACGTTATGCGTTACTACGTAATAGTACGTAACGTTATACGTCACATAGTGGTACAATATAACGTTATACGTTAGAACGTAGAAGTACATAACGTTATACGTCATATAGCTGTACAATATAACGTTATACGTTGTAACGTAGTAGTACATATCGTTATACGTTATAATGTAATAGTTTATAACGTTATGCGTTACTACGTAATAGTACATAACGTCATACGTCATATAGACACACAATGGAACATTATACGTTATACCGTATTAGTGCATATCATTATACGTTATATAGTGGTACAATGTAACGTTATACGTTATAACGTAGTAGTACATAACGTTATACGTTATAATGTAATATTGTATACCTTTATTCGTCGTAACGTAATAGTGTGTTACGTTATGCGTTACTACGTAATAGTACATAACGTTATACGTCATATAGTTATACAATATAACGTTATAAATTATAACGAAGTAGTACATAGTGTATAACGTTATGCGTTACTACGTAATATTACACAACGTCATACGTCACATAGTGATACAATATAACGTTATACGTCATAACGTAGTACTACATAACGTTATACGTTATAATGTAATAATTTATAACGTTATAAATTATAACGAAGTTATACATACAACGTAATAGTAAATAACGTCATACGTCATGTAGAGATACAATGAAACGTTATACGTTATACCGCACTAGTACATACCGTCATCCGTCATATGGTGGTACAGTGTAACGTCTTACGTTATAACGCAGTAGTACATAACGCTTTATGTCATATAGTTGTACAATACAATGTTATACGTTATAACGTAGTAGTACATAACGTTATATGTAATATAGTTGTACAATACAATGTAATACGTTATAACGTACTAGTACATAACGTTATACGTTACAACGTAATAGTACATAACGTCGTATGTCATATAGACACACAATGGAACGTTATACGTTAAACCGTAGTAGTGCATACCGTCATACGTCATATAGTGGTACAAGGTAACGTTATACGTCATAACGTACTAGTACATAACGTTATTCGTTGTAACGTAATAGTGTATCACGTTATGCGTTACTACGTAATATTACGTAACGTCATACGTCATATAGTGATACAATGTAACGTTATACGTTATAACGTACTAGTACATAACGATATACGTTACAATGTAATAGTGTATAACGTTAATCGTCGTAACGTAATAGTGTATAACGTTATTCGTTGTAACGAAATAGTGTATAACGTTATGCGTTACTACGTAATAGTACGTAATGTTATACGTCACATAGTGGTACAATATAACGTTATACGTTAGAACGTAGAAGTACATAACGTTATACGTCATATAGCTGTACAATATAACGTTATACGTTGTAACTTAGTAGTACATAACGATATACGTTATAATGTAATTGTGTATCACGTTAATCGTCGTAACGTAATAGTGTATAACGTCACTCGTTGTATCGAAATAGTGTATAACGTTATGCGTTACTACGTAATAGTAGGTAACGTCATACGTCATATAGTGATACAATATAACGTTATACGTTATAATGTAATAGTGTATAACGTTATTCGTCGTAACGTAATAGTGTATGACGTTATTCGTTGTAACGTAATAGTGTATAACGTTATGCGTTACTACGTAATATTACACAACGTCATACGTCACATAGTGATACAATATAACGTTATACGTCATAACGTAGTACTACATAACGTTATACGTTATAATGTAATAATTTATAACGTTATACGTTATAACGTAGTAGAACATAACGTTATGCGTTACTACGTAGTAGTACGTAACGTCATACGTCATATAGAGATACCATGAAACGTTTTACGCTTTACCCTAGCAGTTCATATCGTTATATGTCATTTAGTGGTACAATATAACGTTATTCGTTGTAACGTAATAGTGTATAACGTTATGCGTAACTACGTAATAGTACGTAATGGTGTACGTCACATAGTGGTACAGTATAACGATATACTTTAGAACGTAGAAGTACATAACGTTATACGTCATATAGCTGTACAATATAACGTTATACGTTGTAACGTAGTAGTACGTAACGATATACGTTATAATGTAATTGTGTATCACGTTAATCGTCGTAACGTAATAGTGTATAACGTTACTCGTTGTATCGAAATAGTGTATAACGTTATGCGTTACTACGTAGTAGTAGGTAACGTCATACGTCACATAGTGATACAATATAACGTTATACGTTATAATGTAATAGTGTATAACGTTATTCGTCGTAACGTAATAGTGTATAACGTTATTCGTTGTAACGTAATAGTGTATAACGTTATGCGTTACTACGAAATATTACGTAACATCATACGTCATATAGTGATACAATGTAACGTTATACGTTATAACGTAGTAGAACATAACGTTATACGTTACTACGTAATATTACACAACGTCATACGTCACATGGTGATACAATATAACGTTATACGTCATAACGTAGTAGTACATAACGTTATACGTTATAATGTAATAATTTATAACGTTATACGTTATAACGTAGTAGAACATAACATTATGCGTTACTACGTAGTAGTACGTCACGTCATACGTCATATAGTGATACAATGTAGCGTTATACGTTATAACGTAGTAGTACATAACGTTATACGTTATAATGTAATAGTTTATAACGTTATGCGTTACTACGTAGTAGTACGTAACGTCATACGTCATATAGTGATACAATGTAACGTTATACGTTATAACGTACTAGTACATAACGATATACGTTGCAATGTAATAGTGTATAACGTTAATCGTCGTAACGTAATAGTTTATAATGTTATTCGTTGTAACGAAATAGTGTATAACGTTATGCGTCACTACGTAATAGTACATAACGTCATACGTCGCATAGTGATTCAATAATACGTTATACGTTATAACGTAGTAGTACATAACGTTATACGTTACAACGTAGTAGTACATAACGTTATACGTTACTACGTAATAGTACATAACGTCATACGTCATATAGCTGTACAATATAACGTTATACGTTGTAACGTAGTAGTACATATCGTTATACGTTGAAATGTAATAGTTCATAACGTTATGCGTTACTACGTAATAGTACATAACGTCATACGTCATATAGCTGTACAATATAACGTTATACGTTGTAACGTAGTAGTAAATATCGTTATACGTTATAATGTAATAGTTTATAATGTTATGCCTTACTACGTAATAGTACATAACGTCATACGTCATATAGAGATACAATGAAACGTTATAAGTTATACCGTAGTAGTACAAAACGTTATATGTCATATAGTGATACAATATATCGTTATAAATTATAACGTAGTGGTACATAACTTTATATGTCATATAGTCACGCAATATAACGTTATACGTTATAACGCAGTAGTACATAACGTTATACGTCATATAGTGGTACAATATAACGTTATACGTTGTAGCGTAATAGTACATAACGGTATACGTTGTAACGTTGTAGTACATATCGTTATGCGTTATAATGTAATAGTATATAACGTTATGCGTTACTACGTAATACTACATAACGTCATACGTCATATAGAGATACAATGAAGCGTTATACGTTATACCGCAGTAGTTCATATCGTTATACGTCATGTAGTGGTACAACATAACGTTATACGTTATAACGTAGAAGTACACATCGTTATATGTCATATAGTGGTACAATATAACGTTATAAATTGTAGCGTAGTAGTACATATCGTTATACGTTATAATGTAATAGTTTATAACGTTATGCGTTACTACGTAATAGTACATAACGTCATAAGTCACATAGTGACACAATATAAAGTTGTACGTTACACCGTAGAAGTACAAAACGTTATATTTTATAACGTACAAGTACATAATGTAATACGTTATAACGTAGTAGTACATAAAGGTATACCTTTTACCGTGATAGTATATAACGTTGTACTTTATAATGTAATAGTTTATAACGTTATGCGTTACTACGTTATAGTACGTGACGTTATACGTCATATAGTTATACAATGTATCGTTATACGTAATAACGTGATAGTATATAACATTATGTGTCATATCGTGATACAATATATCGTTATACGATATAATGTAATAGTGTATAACGTTATTCGTCGTAACGTAATAGTGTATAGCGTTATGCATTGCTACGTAATACTTTCTAACGTAGTAGTACATAACGTTATACTTTATAATGTAATAGTTTGTGACGTTATGCGTTACTACGTAATAGTACATAACGTCATACGCCACATAGTGGTACAATATAACGTTAAACGTTATAACGTAGAAGTACATAACGCTATATGTTACTACGTAATAGTACATATCGTTATACGTCATATAGTGGTACAATATAACGTCATACGTTATAACGCAGTAGTACATGACGTTCTACGTTATAATGTAATAGCGTATAATGTTATTCGTCGTAACGTAATACTGTATAACGTTATGCGTTACTACGTAATAGTACATAACGTCATACGTCATATAGACACACAATGGAACGTTATACGTTATACCGTAGTAGTGCATATCGTTATACGTCATATAGTGGAACAATGTGACGTTATACGTTATAACGTAGTAGTACATAACGTTATACTTTATAATGTAATAGTGTATAACGTTATTCGTCGTAACGTAATAGAGTATGACGTTATTCGTTGTAACGTAATAGTGTATAACGTTATGCGTTACTACGTAATAGTACATAACGTTATACGTCATATAGTTATACAATATAACGTTATAAATTATAACGTAGTAGTACATAACGTTGTACGTTATAATGTAATAGTGTATAACTTTATTCGTCGTAACGTAATAGTGTATAACGTTATGCGTTACTACGTAATAGTATATAACGTTATACGTCATATAGTTATACAATATAACGTTATAAATCATAACGTAGTAGTACATAACGTTATACATACTCCGTAATAGTACATAACGTCATATGTCATATAGAGATACAATAGAACGTTATACCTTATACCGTAGTAGTGCATATCGTTATACGTCATATAGTGGAACAACATAACATTGTACGTTATAACGTAGTAGTACATAACGTAATACTTTATAATATAATAGTGTATAACGTTATTCGTCGTAACGTAATAGTGTATAACGTTATTCGTTGTAACGTAATAGTGTATAACGTTATGCGTTACTACGTAATATTGCGTAACGTCATACGTCATATAGTGATACAGTGTAACGTTATACGTTATACCGTAGTAGTACATAACTTTATACGTTATAATGTAATAGTTTATAACGTTATGCGTTACAGCGTAGTAGTACGTAACGTCATACGTCATGTAGTGATACAATATAACGTTATACGTTATAATGTAATAGTGTATAACGTTATTCGTCGTAACGTAATAGTGTATAGCGTTATCTTTTACTACGTAATAGTACATAAGGTTATTCTTCATATAGTATTACAATATAATGTTATACGTTATAACGTAGTAGTACATAACGAAATACGTTACTACGTAATAGTACACAACGTCATACGTCACATAGTGATACAATATAACGTTATACGTCATAACGTAGTAGTACATAACGTTATACGTTATAACGTAATAGTTTATAACGTTATACGTTACTACGTAATAGTACACAACGTCATACGTCACATAGTGATACAATATAACGTTATACGTCATAACGTAGTAGTACATAAAGTTATACATACTACGTAATAGTACATAACGTCATACGTCATGTTGAGATACAATGAAACGTTATACGTTATATCGCACTAGTACATACCGTTATCCGTCATATGCTGGTACAATGTAACGTCTTACGTTATAATGGAGTAGTACATAACGTTATATTTCATATAGGTGTACAGTACAATGTTATACGTTATAACGTAGTAGTACATAACGTTATATGTAATATAGTTGTACAATACAATGTTATACGTTACAGCGTAGTAGTACATAACGTCGTATGTCATATAGACACACAATGGAACGTTATACGTTATACCGTAGTAGTGCATATCGTTATACGTCATATAGTGGTACAATATAACGTTATACGTTAGAACGTAGAAGTACATAACGTTATACCTCATATAGATGTACAATATAACGTTATACGTTATAACGTACTAGTACATAACGATATACGTTATAATGTAATAGTTTACAACGTTATGCGTTACTACGTAGTGGTACGTAACGTCATACGTCATATAGAGATACAATGAAACGTTTTACGTTATACCCTAGCAGTTCATATCGTTATATGCCATTTAGTGGTACAATATAACATTATACGTTTTAACGTACTAGTACATAACGATATACGTCATAATGTAATAGTTTACAACGTTATGCGTTACTACGTAGTAGTACGTAACGTCATACGTCATATAGAGATAACATGAAACGTTTTACGCTTTAGCCTAGCAGTTCATATCGTTATATGCCATTTAGTGGTACAATATAACGTTATTCGTTGTAACGTAATAGTGTATAACGTTATGCGTAACTACGTAATAGTACGTAATGGTATACGTCACATAGTGGTACAATATAACGATATACTTTAGAACGTAGAAGTACATAACGTTGTACGTCATATAGCTGTACAATATAACGTTATACGTTATAACGCACTAGTACATAACGATATACGTTATAATGTAATTGTGTATCACGTTAATCGTCGTAACGTAATAGTGTATAACGTTACTCGTTGTATCGAAATAGTGTATAACGTTATGCGTTACAACGTAATAGTACGTAATGTTATACGTCACATAGTGGTACAATATAACATTATACGTTATAACGTAGAAGCACAAAACGGTAAATGTTATAACGTAGTAGTACATAATGTAATACGTTCTAACGTAGTAGTAGATAATGTTATACGCTATAATGTAATAGTTTATAACGTTCTGCGTTACTACGTAGTAGTAGGTAACGTCATACGTCATATAGTGATACAATATAACGTTATACGTTATAATGTAATAGTGTATAGCGTTATTCGTCGTAACGTAATAGTGTATAACGTTATTCGTTGTAACGTAATAGTGTATAACGTTATGCGTTACTACGTAATATTACGTAACGCCATGCGTCATATAGTGATACAATGTAACGTTATACGTTATATCGAACTAGTACATAACGATATACGATACAATGTAATAGTGTATAACGTTAATCGTCGTAACGTAATAGTGTATAACGTTATTCGTTGTAACGAAATAGTGTATAACGTTATGCGTTACTACGTAATAGTACGTAACGTTATACGTCACATAGTGGTACAATATAACGTTATACGTTAGAACGTAGAAGTACATAACGTTATACGTCATATAGCTGTACAATATAACGTTATACGTTGTAACGTAGTAGTACATATCGTTATACGTTATAATGTAATAGTTTATAACGTTATGCGTTACTACGTAATAGTACATAACGTCATACGTCATATAGACACACAATGGAACATTATACGTTATACCGTATTAGTGCATATCATTATACGTTATATAGTGGTACAATGTAACGTTATACGTTATAACGTAGTAGTACATAACGTTATACGTTATAATGTAATATTGTATACCTTTTTTCGTCGTAACGTAATAGTGTGTTACGTTATGCGTTACTACGTAATAGTACATAACGTTATACGTCATATAGTTATACAATATAACGTTATAAATTATAACGAAGTAGTACATAACGTTATACATACAACGTAATAGTACATAACGTCATACGTCATGTAGAGATACAATGAAACGTTATACGTTATACCGCACTAGTACATACCGTCATCCGTCATATGGTGGTACAGTGTAACGTCTTACGTTATAACGCAGTAGTACATAACGTTATATGTCATATAGTTGTACAATACAATGTTATACGTTATAACGTAGTAGTACATAACGTTATATGTAATATAGTTGTACAATACAATGTTATACGTTATAACGTACTAGTACATAACGTTATACGTTACAACGTAATAGTACATAACGTCGTATGTCATATAGACACACAATGGAACGTTATACGTTAAACCGTAGTAGTGCATACCGTCATACGTCATATAGTGGTACAATGTAACGTTATACGTCATAACGTACTAGTACATAACGTTATTCGTTGTAACGTAATAGTGTATCACGTTATTCGTTGTAACGTAATAGTGTATAACGTTATGCGTTACTACGAAATATTACGTCACATCATACGTCATATAGTGATACAATGTAACGTTATACGTTATAACGTAGTAGAACATAACGTTATACGTTACTACGTAATATTACACAACGTCATACGGCACATAGTGATACAATATAACGTTATACGTCATAACGTAGTACTACATAACGTTATACGTTATAATGTAATAATTTATAACGTTATACGTTATAACGTAGTAGAACATAACGTTATGCGTTACTACGTAGTAGTACGTAACGTCATACGTCATATAGAGATACCATGAAACGTTTTACGCTTTACCCTAGCAGTTCATATCGTTATATGTCATTTAGTGGTACAATATAACGTTATTCGTTGTAACGTAATAGTGTATAACGTTATGCGTAACTACGTAATAGTACGTAATGGTGTACGTCACATAGTGGTACAGTATAACGATATACTTTAGAACGTAGAAGTACATAACGTTGTACGTCATATAGCTGTACAATATAACGTTATACGTTATAACGTACTAGTACATAACGATATACGTTATAATGTATTTGTGTATCTCGTTAATCGTCGTAACGTAATAGTGTATAACGTTACTCGTTGTATCGAAATAGTGTATAACGTTATGCGTTACTACGTAATAGTACGTAATGTTATACGTCACATTGTGGTACAGTATAACGTTATACGTTATAACGTAGGAGCACAAAACGGTATATGTTATAACGTAGTAGTACATAATGTAATACGTTCTAACGTAGTAGTAGATAATGTTATACGCTATAATGTAATATTTTATAACGTTATGCGTTACTACGTAGTAGTAGGTAACGTCATACGTCATATAGTGATACAATATAACGTTATACGTTATAATGTAATAGTGTATAACGTTATTCGTCGTAACGTAATAGTGTATAACGTTATTCGTTGTAACGTAATAGTGTATAACGTTATGCGTTACTACGAAATATTACGTCACATCATACGTCATATAGTGATACAATGTAACGTTATACGTTATAACGTAGTAGAACATAACGTTATACGTTACTACGTAATATTACACAACGTCATACGTCACATAGTGATACAATATAACGTTATACGTTAGAACGTAGAAGTACATAACGTTATACGTCATATAGCTGTACAATATAATGTTATACGTTGTAACGTAGTAGTACATATCGTTATACGTTATAATGTAATAGTTTATAACGTTATGCGTTACTACGTAATAGTACATAACGTCATACGTCATATAGACACACAATGGAACGTTATACGTTATACCGTAGTAGTGCATACCGTTATACGTATTAATGTAATAGTGTATAACGTTATTAGTTGTAACGAAATAGTGTATAACGTTATGCGTTACTACGTAATAGTACGTAATGTTATACATCACATAGTGGTACAATATAACGTTATACGTTAGAACGTAGAAGTACATAACGTTATACGTCATATAGCTGTACAATGTAACGTTATACGTTGTAACGTAGTAGTACATATCGTTATACGTTATAATGTAATAGTTTATAACGTTATGCGTTACTACGTAATAGTACATAACGTCATACGTCCTATAGACGCACAATGGAACATAATACGTTATACCGTATTAGTGCATATCATTATACGTTATGTAGTGGTACAATGTAGCGTTATACGTTATAACGTAGTAGTACATAACGTTATACGTTATAATGTAATATTGTGTAACTTTATTCGTCGTAACGTAATAGTGTATAATGTTATTCGTTGTAACGAAATAGTGTATAACGTTATGCGTCACTACGTAATAGTACATAACGTCATACGTCGCATAGTGATTCAATATAACGTTATACGTTATAACGTAGTAGTTCATAACGTTATACGTTACAACGTAGTAGTACATAACGCTTTACGTTACTACTTAATAGTACATAACGTCATACGTCATATAGAGATACAATGAAACGTTTTACGTTATACCGTAGTAGTGCATATCGTTATATGTCATTTAGTGGTACAATATAACGTTATACGTTTTAGCGTAATAGTACATAACGATATACGTTATAATGTAATAGTGTATAACGTTAATCGTCGTAACGTAATAGTGTATAACGTTATTCGTTGTAACGAAATAGTGTATAACGTTATGCGTTACTACGTAATAGTACGTAATGTTATACGTCACATAGTGGTACAATATAACGTTATACGTTAGAACGTAGAAGTACATAACGTTATACGTCATATAGCTGTACAATATAACGTTATACGTTGTAACGTAGTAGTACGTAACGATATACGTTATAATGTAATTGTGTATCACGTTAATCGTCGTAACGTAATAGTGTATAACGTTACTCGTTGTATCGAAATAGTGTATAACGTTATGCGTTACTACGTAGTAGTAGGTAACGTCATACGTCACATAGTGATACAATATAACGTTATACGTTATAATGTAATAGTGTATAACGTTATTCGTCGTAACGTAATAGTGTATAACGTTATTCGTTGTAACGTAATAGTGTATAACGTTATGCGTTACTACGAAATATTACGTAACATCATACGTCATATAGTGATACAATGTAACGTTATACGTTATAACGTAGTAGAACATAACGTTATACGTTACTACGTAATATTACACAACGTCATACGTCACATGGTGATACAATATAACGTTATACGTCATAACGTAGTAGTACATAACGTTATACGTTATAATGTAATAATTTATAACGTTATACGTTATAACGTAGTAGAACATAACATTATGCGTTACTACGTAGTAGTACGTCACGTCATACGTCATATAGTGATACAATGTAGCGTTATACGTTATAACGTAGTAGTACATAACGTTATACGTTATAATGTAATAGTTTATAACGTTATTGGTTACTACGTAGTAGTACGTAACGTCATACGTCATATAGTGATACAATGTAACGTTATACGTTATAACGTAGTAGTACATAACGTTATACGTTATAATGTAATAGTTTATAACGTTAATCGTCGTAACGTAATAGTTTATAATGTTATTCGTTGTAACGAAATAGTGTATAACGTTATGCGTCACTACGTAATAGTACATAACGTCATACGTCGCATAGTGATTCAATAATACGTTATACGTTATAACGTAGTAGTACATAACGTTATACGTTACAACGTAGTAGTACATAACGTTATACGTTACTACGTAATAGTACATAACGTCATACGTCATATAGCTGTACAATATAACGTTATACGTTGTAACGTAGTAGTACATATCGTTATACGTTGTAATGTAATAGTTCATAACGTTATGCGTTACTACGTAATAGTACATAACGTCATACGTCATATAGCTGTACAATATAACGTTATACGTTGTAACGTAGTAGTAAATATCGTTATACGTTATAATGTAATAGTTTATAATGTTATGCCTTACTACGTAATAGTACATAACGTCATACGTCATATAGAGATACAATGAAACGTTATAAGTTATACCGTAGTAGTACAAAACGTTATATGTCATATAGTGATACAATATATCGTTATAAATTATAACGTAGTGGTACATAACTTTATATGTCATATAGTCACGCAATATAACGTTATACGTTATAACGCAGTAGTACATAACGTTATACGTCATATAGTGGTACAATATAACGTTATACGTTGTAGCGTAATAGTACATAACGGTATACGTTGTAACGTTGTAGTGCATATCGTTATGCGTTATAATGTAATAGTATATAACGTTATGCGTTACTACGTAATACTACATAACGTCATACGTCATATAGAGATACAATGAAGCGTTATACGTTATACCGCAGTAGTTCATATCGTTATACGTCATGTAGTGGTACAACATAACGTTATACGTTATAACGTAGAAGTACACATCGTTATATGTCATATAGTGGTACAATATAACGTTATAAATTGTAGCGTAGTAGTACATATCGTTATACGTTATAATGTAATAGTTTATAACGTTATGCGTTACTACTTAATAGTACATAACGTCATAAGTCACATAGTGACACAATATAAAGTTGTACGTTACACCGTAGAAGTACAAAACGTTATATTTTATAACGTACAAGTACATAATGTAATACGTTATAACGTAGTAGTACATAAAGGTATACCTTTTACCGTGATAGTATATAACGTTGTACTTTATAATGTAATAGTTTATAACGTTATGCGTTACTACGTTATAGTACGTGACGTTATACGTCATATAGTTATACAATGTATCGTTATACGTAATAACGTGATAGTATATAACATTATGTGTCATATCGTGATACAATATATCGTTATACGATATAATGTAATAGTGTATAACGTTATTCGTCGTAACGTAATAGTGTATAGCGTTATGCATTGCTACGTAATACTTTCTAACGTAGTAGTACATAACGTTATACTTTATAATGTAATAGTTTGTGACGTTATGCGTTACTACGTAATAGTACATAACGTCATACGCCACATAGTGGTACAATATAACGTTAAACGTTATAACGTAGAAGTACATAACGCTATATGTTACTACGTAATAGTACATATCGTTATACGTCATATAGTGGTACAATATAACGTCATACGTTATAACGCAGTAGTACATGACGTTCTACGTTATAATGTAATAGCGTATAATGTTATTCGTCGTAACGTAATACTGTATAACGTTATGCGTTACTACGTAATAGTACATAACGTCATACGTCATATAGACACACAATGGAACGTTATACGTTATACCGTAGTAGTGCATATCGTTATACGTCATATAGTGGTACAATGTGACGTTATACGTTATAACGTAGTAGTACATAACGTTATACTTTATAATGTAATAGTGTATAACGTTATTCGTCGTAACGTAATAGAGTATGACGTTATTCGTTGTAACGTAATAGTGTATAACGTTATGCGTTACTACGTAATAGTACATAACGTTATACGTCATATAGTTATACAATATAACGTTATAAATTATAACGTAGTAGTACATAACGTTGTACGTTATAATGTAATAGTGTATAACTTTATTCGTCGTAACGTAATAGTGTATAACGTTATGCGTTACTACGTAATAGTATATAACGTTATACGTCATATAGTTATACAATATAACGTTATAAATCATAACGTAGTAGTACATAACGTTATACATACTCCGTAATAGTACATAACGTCATATGTCATATAGAGATACAATAGAACGTTATACCTTATACCGTAGTAGTGCATATCGTTATACGTCATATAGTGGAACAACATAACATTGTACGTTATAACGTAGTAGTACATAACGTAATACTTTATAATATAATAGTGTATAACGTTATTCGTCGTAACGTAATAGTGTATAACGTTATTCGTTGTAACGTAATAGTGTATAATGTTATGCGTTACTACGTAATATTGCGTAACGTCATACGTCATATAGTGATACAGTGTAACGTTATACGTTATACCGTAGTAGTACATAACTTTATACGTTATAATGTAATAGTTTATAACGTTATGCGTTACAGCGTAGTAGTACGTAACGTCATACGTCATGTAGTGATACAATATAACGTTATACGTTATAATGTAATAGTGTATAACGTTATTCGTCGTAACGTAATAGTGTATAGCGTTATCTTTTACTACGTAATAGTACATAAGGTTATTCTTCATATAGTATTACAATATAATGTTATACGTTATAACGTAGTAGTACATAACGAAATACGTTACTACGTAATAGTACACAACGTCATACGTCACATAGTGATACAATATAACGTTATACGTCATAACGTAGTAGTACATAACGTTATACGTTACTACGTAATAGTACACAACGTCATACGTCACATAGTGATACAATATAACGTTATACGTCATAACGTAGTAGTACATAAAGTTATACATACTACGTAATAGTACATAACGTCATACGTCATGTTGAGATACAATGAAACGTTATACGTTATATCGCACTAGTACATACCGTTATCCGTCATATGCTGGTACAATGTAACGTCTTACGTTATAATGGAGTAGTACATAACGTTATATTTCATATAGGTGTACAGTACAATGTTATACGTTATAACGTAGTAGTACATAACGTTATATGTAATATAGTTGTACAATACAATGTTATACGTTACAGCGTAGTAGTACATAACGTCGTATGTCATATAGACACACAATGGAACGTTATACGTTATACCGTAGTAGTGCATATCGTTATACGTCATATAGTGGTACAATATAACGTTATACGTTAGAACGTAGAAGTACATAACGTTATACCTCATATAGATGTACAATATAACGTTATACGTTATAACGTACTAGTACATAACGATATACGTTATAATGTAATAGTTTACAACGTTATGCGTTACTACGTAGTGGTACGTAACGTCATACGTCATATAGAGATACAATGAAACGTTTTACGTTATACCCTAGCAGTTCATATCGTTATATGCCATTTAGTGGTACAATATAACATTATACGTTTTAACGTACTAGTACATAACGATATACGTCATAATGTAATAGTTTACAACGTTATGCGTTACTACGTAGTAGTACGTAACGTCATACGTCATATAGAGATAACATGAAACGTTTTACGCTTTAGCCTAGCAGTTCATATCGTTATATGCCATTTAGTGGTACAATATAACGTTATTCGTTGTAACGTAATAGTGTATAACGTTATGCGTAACTACGTAAGAGTACGTAATGGTATACGTCACATAGTGGTACAATATAACGATATACTTTAGAACGTAGAAGTACATAACGTTGTACGTCATATAGCTGTACAATATAACGTTATACGTTATAACGCACTAGTACATAACGATATACGTTATAATGTAATTGTGTATCACGTTAATCGTCGTAACGTAATAGTGTATAACGTTACTCGTTGTATCGAAATAGTGTGTAACGTTATGCGTTACAACGTAATAGTACGTAATGTTATACGTCACATAGTGGTACAATATAACATTATACGTTATAACGTAGAAGCACAAAACGGTAAATGTTATAACGTAGTAGTACATAATGTAATACGTTCTAACGTAGTAGTAGATAATGTTATACGCTATAATGTAATAGTTTATAACGTTCTGCGTTACTACGTAGTAGTAGGTAACGTCATACGTCATATAGTGATACAATATAACGTTATACGTTATAATGTAATAGTGTATAGCGTTATTCGTCGTAACGTAATAGTGTATAACGTTATTCGTTGTAACGTAATAGTGTATAACGTTATGCGTTACTACGTAATATTACGTAACGCCATGCGTCATATAGTGATACAATGTAACGTTATACGTTATATCGAACTAGTACATAACGATATACGATACAATGTAATAGTGTATAACGTTAATCGTCGTAACGTAATAGTGTATAACGTTATTCGTTGTAACGAAATAGTGTATAACGTTATGCGTTACTACGTAATAGTACGTAACGTTATACGTCACATAGTGGTACAATATAACGTTATACGTTAGAACGTAGAAGTACATAACGTTATACGTCATATAGCTGTACAATATAACGTTATACGTTGTAACGTAGTAGTACATATCGTTATACGTTATAATGTAATAGTTTATAACGTTATGCGTTACTACGTAATAGTACATAACGTCATACGTCATATAGACACACAATGGAACATTATACGTTATACCGTATTAGTGCATATCATTATACGTTATATAGTGGTACAATGTAACGTTATACGTTATAACGTAGTAGTACATAACGTTATACGTTATAATGTAATATTGTATACCTTTTTTCGTCGTAACGTAATAGTGTGTTACGTTATGCGTTACTACGTAATAGTACATAACGTTATACGTCATATAGTTATACAATATAACGTTATAAATTATAACGAAGTAGTACATAACGTTATACATACAACGTAATAGTACATAACGTCATACGTCATGTAGAGATACAATGAAACGTTATACGTTATACCGCACTAGTACATACCGTCATCCGTCATATGGTGGTACAGTGTAACGTCTTACGTTATAACGCAGTAGTACATAACGTTATATGTCATATAGTTGTACAATACAATGTTATACGTTATAACGTAGTAGTACATAACGTTATATGTAATATAGTTGTACAATACAATGTTATACGTTATAACGTACTAGTACATAACGTTATACGTTACAACGTAATAGTACATAACGTCGTATGTCATATAGACACACAATGGAACGTTATACGTTAAACCGTAGTAGTGCATACCGTCATACGTCATATAGTGGTACAATGTAACGTTATACGTCATAACGTACTAGTACATAACGTTATTCGTTGTAACGTAATAGTGTATCACGTTATGCGTTACTACGTAATATTACGTAACGTCATACGTCATATAGTGATACAATGTAACGTTATACGTTATAACGTACTAGTACATAACGATATACGTTACAATGTAATAGTGTATAACGTTAATCGTCGTAACGTAATAGTGTATAACGTTATTCGTTGTAACGAAATAGTGTATAACGTTATGCGTTACTACGTAATAGTACGTAATGTTATACGTCACATAGTGGTACAATATAACGTTATACGTTAGAACGTAGAAGTACATAAAGTTATACGTCATATAGCTGTACAATATAACGTTATACGTTGTAACGTAGTAGTACATAACGATATACGTTATAATGTAATTGTGTATCACGTTAATCGTCGTAACGTAATAGTGTATAACGTCACTCGTTGTATCGAAATAGTGTATAACGTTATGCGTTACTACGTAATAGTAGGTAACGTCATACGTCATATAGTGATACAATATAACGTTATACGTTATAATGTAATAGTGTATAACGTTATTCGTCGTAACGTAATAGTGTATGACGTTATTCGTTGTAACGTAATAGTGTATAACGTTATGCGTTACTACGTAATATTACACAACGTCATACGTCACATAGTGATACAATATAACGTTATACGTCATAACGTAGTACTACATAACGTTATACGTTATAATGTAATAATTTATAACGTTATACGTTATAACGTAGTAGAACATAACTTTATGCGTTACTACGTAGTAGTACGTAACGTCATACGTCATATAGAGATACCATGAAACGTTTTACGCTTTACCCTAGCAGTTCATATCGTTATATGTCATTTAGTGGTACAATATAACGTTATTCGTTGTAACGTAATAGTGTATAACGTTATGCGTAACTACGTAATAGTACGTAATGGTGTACGTCACATAGTGGTACAGTATAACGATATACTTTAGAACGTAGAAGTACATAACGTTGTACGTCATATAGCTGTACAATATAACGTTATACGTTATAACGTACTAGTACATAACGATATACGTTATAATGTATTTGTGTATCTCGTTAATCGTCGTAACGTAATAGTGTATAACGTTACTCGTTGTATCGAAATAGTGTATAACGTTATGCGTTACTACGTAATAGTACGTAATGTTATACGTCACATTGTGGTACAGTATAACGTTATACGTTATAACGTAGGAGCACAAAACGGTATATGTTATAACGTAGTAGTACATAATGTAATACGTTCTAACGTAGTAGTAGATAATGTTATACGCTATAATGTAATATTTTATAACGTTATGCGTTACTACGTAGTAGTAGGTAACGTCATACGTCATATAGTGATACAATATAACGTTATACGTTATAATGTAATAGTGTATAACGTTATTCGTCGTAACGTAATAGTGTATAACGTTATTCGTTGTAACGTAATAGTGTATAACGTTATGCGTTACTACGAAATATTACGTCACATCATACGTCATATAGTGATACAATGTAACGTTATACGTTATAACGTAGTAGAACATAACGTTATACGTTACTACGTAATATTACACAACGTCATACGTCACATAGTGATACAATATAACGTTATACGTTAGAACGTAGAAGTACATAACGTTATACGTCATATAGCTGTACAATATAACGTTATACGTTGTAACGTAGTAGTACATATCGTTATACGTTATAATGTAATAGTTTATAACGTTATGCGTTACTACGTAATAGTACATAACGTCATACGTCATATAGACACACAATGGAACGTTATACGTTATATCGTAGTAGTGCATACCGTTATACGTATTAATGTAATAGTGTATAACGTTATTAGTTGTAACGAAATAGTGTATAACGTTATGTGTTACTACGTAATAGTACGTAATGTTATACATCACATAGTGGTACAATATAACGTTATACGTTAGAACGTAGAAGTACATAACGTTATACGTCATATAGCTGTACAATGTAACGTTATACGTTGTAACGTAGTAGTACATATCGTTATACGTTATAATGTAATAGTTTATAACGTTATGCGTTACTACGTAATAGTACATAACGTCATACGTCCTATAGACGCACAATGGAACATAATACGTTATACCGTATTAGTGCATATCATTATACGTTATATAGTGGTACAATGTAACGTTATACGTTATAACGTAGTAGTACATAACGTTATACGTTATAATGTAATATTGTGTAACTTTATTCGTCGTAACGTAATAGTGTATAATGTTATTCGTTGTAACGAAATAGTGTATAACGTTATGCGTCACTACGTAATAGTACATAACGTCATACGTCGCATAGTGATTCAATATAACGTTATACGTTATAACGTAGTAGTTCATAACGTTATACGTTACAACGTAGTAGTACATAACGTTTTACGTTACTACTTAATAGTACATAACGTCATACGTCATATAGAGATACAATGAAACGTTTTACGTTATACCGTAGTAGTGCATATCGTTATATGTCATTTAGTGGTACAATATAACGTTATACGTTTTAGCGTAATAGTACATAACGATATACGTTATAATGTAATAGTGTATAACGTTAATCGTCGTAACGTAATAGTGTATAACGTTATTCGTTGTAACGAAATAGTGTATAACGTTATGCGTTACTACGTAATAGTACGTAATGTTATACGTCACATAGTGGTACAATATAACGTTATACGTTAGAACGTAGAAGTACATAACGTTATACGTCATATAGCTGTACAATATAACGTTATACGTTGTAACGTAGTAGTACGTAACGATATACGTTATAATGTAATTGTGTATCACGATAATCGTCGTAACGTAATAGTGTATAACGTTACTCGTTGTATCGAAATAGTGTATAACGTTATGCGTTACTACGTAGTAGTAGGTAACGTCATACGTCACATAGTGATACAATATAACGTTATACGTTATAATGTAATAGTGTATAACGTTATTCGTCGTAACGTAATAGTGTATAACGTTATTCGTTGTAACGTAATAGTGTATAACGTTATGCGTTACTACGAAATATTACGTCACATCATACGTCATATAGTGATACAATGTAACGTTATACGTTATAACGTAGTAGAACATAACGTTATACGTTACTACGTAATATTACACAACGTCATACGTCACATAGTGATACAATATAACGTTATACGTCATAACGTAGTAGTACATAACGTTATACGTTATAATGTAATAATTTATAACGTTATACGTTATAACGTAGTAGAACATAACATTATGCGTTACTACGTAGTAGTACGTAACGTCATACGTCATATAGTGATACAATGTAACGTTATACGTTATAACGTAGTAGTACATAACGTTACACGTTATAATGTAATAGTTTATAACGTTATGCGTTACTACGTAGTAGTACGTAACGCCATACGTCGTATAGTGATACAATGTAACGTTATACGTTATAATGTAATAGTGTATAACGTTATTCGTCGTAACGTAATAGTGTATGACGTTATTCGTTGTAACGTAATAGTGTATAACGTTATGCGTTACTACGTAATATTACGTTACATCATACGTCATATAGTGATACAATGTAACGTTATACGTTATAAGGTACTAGTAAATAACGATATACGTTGCAATGTAATAGTGTATAACGTTAATCGTCGTAACGTAATAGTTTATAATGTTATTCGTTGTAACGAAATAGTGTATAACGTTATGCGTCACTACGTAATAGTACATAACGTCATACGTCTCATAGTGATTCAATATAACGTTATACGTTATAACGTAGTAGTACATAACGTTATACGTTACAACGTAGTAGTACATAACGTTATACGTTACTACGTAATAGTACATAACGTCATACGTCATATAGAGATACAATGAAACGTTTTACGTTATACCGTAGTAGTTCCTATCGTTATATGTCATTTAGTGGTACAATATAACGTTATTCGTTGTAACGTAATAGTGTATAACGTTATGCGTAACTACGTAATATTACGTAATGGTGTACGTCACATAGTGGTACAATATAACGATATACTTTAGAACGTAGAAGTACATAACGTTATACGTCATATAGGTGTACAATATAACGTTATACGTTGTAACGTACTAGTACATCACGATATACGTTATAATGTATTTGTGTATCTCGTTAATCGTCGTAACGTAATAGTGTATAACGTTACTCGTTGTATCGAAATAGTGTATAACGTTATGCGTTACTACGTAATAGTACGTAATGTTATACGTCACATTGTGGTACAGTATAACGTTATACGTTATAACGTAGGAGCACAAAACGGTATATGTTATAACGTAGTAGTACATAATGTAATACGTTCTAACGTAGTAGTAGATAATGTTATACGCTATAATGTAATATTTTATAACGTTATGCGTTACTACGTAGTAGTAGGTAACGTCATACGTCATATAGTGATACAATGTATCGTTATACGTTATAACGTAGTAGAACATAACGTTATACGTTTCTATGTAATATTACACAACGTCATACGTCACATAGTGATACAATATAACGTTATACGTCATAGCGTAGTACTACATAACGTTATACGTTATAATGTAATAATTTATAACGTTATACGTTATAACGTAGTAGAACATAACGTTATGCGTTACTACGTAGTAGTACGTAACGTCATACGTCATATAGTGATACAAAGTAACGTTATACGTTATAACGTAATAGTACATAACGTCATACGTCGCATAGTGATTCAATAATACGTTATACGTTATAACGTAGTAGTACATAACGTTATACGTTACAACGTAATAGTACATAACATTATACGTTACTACGTAATAGTACATAACGTCATACGTCATATAGAGATACAATGAAACGTTTTACGTTATACCGTAGTATTTCCTATCGTTAAATGTCATTTAGTGGTACAATATAACGTTATACGTTTTAACGTAATAGTACATAACGATATACGTTATAATGTAATAGTGTATAACGTTAATCGTCGTAACGTAATAGTGTATAACGTTATTCGTTGTAACGAAATAGTGTATAACGTTATGCGTTACTACGTAATAGTACGTAATGTTATACGTCACATAGTGGTACAATATAACGTTATACGTTAGAACGTAGAAGTACATAACGTTATACGTTATAATGTAATATTCTATAACTTTATTCGTCGTAACGTAATAGTGTATAATGTTATTCGTTGTAACGAAATAGTGTATAACGTTATGCGTCACTACGTAATAGTACATAACGTCATACGTCGCATAGTGATTCAATATAACGTTATACGTTATAACGTAGTAGTTCATAACGTTATACGTCATATAGCTGTACAATATAACGTTATACGTTGTAACGTAGTAGTACATAACGATATACGTTATAATGTAATTGTGTATCACGTTAATCGTCGTAACGTAATAGTGTATAACGTTACTCGTTGTATCGAAATAGTGTATAAAGTTATGCGTTACTACGTAATAGTACGTAATGTTATACGTCACATAGTGGTGCAATATAATGTTATACGTTATAACGTAGAAGCACAAAACGGTATATGATATAACGTAGTAGTACATAATGTAATACGTTCTAACGTAGTAGTAGATAATGTTATACGCTATTTTGTAATATTTTATAACGTTATGCGTTACTACGTAGTAGTAGGTAACGTCATACGTCATATAGTGATACAATATAACGTTATACGTTATAATGTAATAGTGTATAACGTTATTCGTCGTAACGTAATAGTGTATGACGTTATTCGTTGTAACGTAATAGTGTATAACGTTATGCGTTACTACGTAGTATTACGTAACATCATACGTTATATAGTGATACAATGTAACGTTATGCGTTATAACGTAGTAGAACATAACGTTATACGTTACTACGTAATATTACACAACGTCATACGTCACATAGTGATACAATATAACGTTATACGTCATAACGTAGTAGTACATAACGTTATACGTTATAATGTAATAATTTATAACGTTGTACGTTATAACGGAGTAGAACATAACGTTATGCGTTACTACGTAGTAGTACGTAACGTCATACGTCATATAGTGATACAATGTAACGTTATACGTTATAACGTAGTAGTACACAACTTTATACGTTATAATGTAATCGTTTATAACGTTATGCGTTACTACGTAGTAGTACGTAACGTCATTCGTCATACAGTGATACAATATAACGATATACGTTATAATGTAATGGTGTATAACGTTATTCGTCGTAACGTAATAGTGTTTAACGTTATGCGTTACTACGTAATAGTACGTAATGTTATACGACGCATAGTGGTACAATATAACGTTATACGTTAGAACGTAGAAGTACATAACGTTATACCTCATATAGATGTACAATATAACGTTATACGTTATAACGTACTAGTACATAACGATATACGTTATAATGTAATAGTTTACAACGTTATGCGTTACTACGTAGTAGTACGTAACGTCATACGTCATATAGAGGTAAAATGAAACGTTTTACGTTATAACCTAGCAGTTCATATCGTTATATGTCATTTAGTGGTACAATATAACGTTATAAATTATAACGTAGTAGTACATAACTTTATATGTCATATGGTCATGCAATATAACGTTATACGTTATAACGCAGTAGTACATAACGTTATACGTTGTAACGCAGTAGTACATATCGTTATGCGTTATAAAGTAATAGCTTATAACGTTATGCGTTATTACGTAATAATACATAACGTCATACGTCATATAGAGATACAATGAAACGTTATACGTTATACCGTAGTAGTGCATATCGTTATACGTCATATAGTGGTACAATCTAACGTAATTCGTTAGAACGTAGAAGTACATATCGTTATATGTCATATAGTGGTACAATATAACTATATAAATTGTAACGTAGTAGTACATATAGTTATACGTTATAATGTAATAGTTTATAACGTTATGCGTTACTACGTTATAGCACTTGACGTTACACGTCATATAATTATACAATGTATCGTTATACGTAATAACGTAATAGTATATAACATTATGTGTCATATCGTGATACAATATAACGTTATACGATATAATGTAATAGTGTATAACGTTATTCGTCGTAACGTAATAGTGTAAAGCGTTATGTATTGCTACGTAATACTTTCTAACGTAGTAGTACATAACGTTATACGCTATAATGTAATAGTTTGTGACGTTATGCGTTACTACGTAATAGCACATAACGTCATACGTCACATAGTGGTACAATATAACGTTAAACGTTATAACGTAGAAGTATGTAACGTTATACGTTACTACGTAATAGTACACATCGTTATACGTCATATAGTGGTACAATAGAACGTCATACGTTATAACGCAGTAGTACAGAACGTTATACGTTATAATATAATAGCGTATAATGTTATTCGTCGTAACGTAATACTGTATAACGTTATTCGTTGTAACGTAATAATGTATAACGTTATGCGTTACTACGTAATAGTACATAACGTTATACGTCATATAGTTATACAATGTATCGTTATACATTATACCGTAGTAGTGCATATCGTTATATGTCATATAGTGAGACAATGTAACGTTATAAGTTATAAGGTAGTAGTACATATCGTTAAATGTCATATAGTGGTACAATGTAACGTTATACGTTATAACATAGTTGTACATAAAGTTATACGTAATATAGTTGTACAATATAACGTTATACGTTATAACGCAGTAGTACGTAACGTTATACGTCATATAGTGGTACAATATAACGTTATACGTTATAACGTAATAGTATATAACATTATGCGTCATATCTTGATACAATATAACGTTATACGTTGTAGCGTAATAGTACATAACGTTATACGCTGTAACGTAGTAGTACATATCGTTATACGTTATAATGCAAAAGTTTATGACGTCATGCGTTACTACGTAATAGTACATAACGTCATACGTCATATAGACACACTATGGAACGTTATACGTTATACCGTAGTAGTGCATATCGTTATACGTCATATAGTGGTACAATGTGACGTTATGCGTTATAACGTAGTAGTACATAACGTTATACGTTACAACGTAGTAGTACATAACGTTATACGTTACTACGTAATAGTACATAACGTCATACGTCATGTAGAGATACAATGAAACGTTTTACGTTATACCGTAGTAGTTCCTATCGTTATATGTCATTTAGCGGTACAATATGACGTTATACGTTTTAACGTACTAATACATAACGATATACGTTATAATGTAATAGTGTATAACGTTAATCGTCGTAACGTAATAGTGTATAACGTTATTCGTTGTAACGAAATAGTGTATAACGTTATGCGTTACTACGTAATAGTACGTAATGTTATACGTCACATAGTGGTACAATATAACGTTATACGTTAGAACGTAGAGGTACATAACGTTATACGTCATATAGCTGTACAATATAACGTTATCCGTTGTAACGTAGTAGTACATATCGTTATACGTTATAATGTAATAGTTTATAACGTTATGCGTTACTACGTAATAGTACATAACGTCATACGTCATATAGACGCACAATGGAACATTATACGTTATACCGTATTAGTGCATATCATTATTCGTTATATAGTGGTACAATGTAACGTTATACGTTATAACGTAGTAGTACATAACGTTATACGTTATAATGTAATATTGTATAACTTTATTCGTCGTAACGTAATAGTGTATAATGTTATTCGTTGTAACGAAATAGTGTATAACGTTATGCGTCACTACGTAATAGTACATAACGTCATACGTCGCATAGTGATTCAATATAACGTTATACGTTATAACGTAGTAGTTCATAACGTTATACGTCATATAGCTGTACAATATAACGTTATACGTTGTAACGTAGTAGTACATAACGATATACGTTATAATGTAATTGTGTATCACGTTAATCGTCGTAACGTAATAGTGTATAACGTTACTCGTTGTATCGAAATAGTGTATAACGTTATGCGTTACTACGTAATAGTACGTAATGTTATACGTCACATAGTGGTGCAATATAATGTTATACGTTATAACGTAGAAGCACAAAACGGTATATGTTATAACGTAGTAGTACATAATGTAATACGTTCTAACGTAGTAGTAGATAATGTTATACGCTATAATGTAATATTTTATAACATTATGCATTACTACGTAGTAGTAGGTAACGTCATACGTCATATAGTGATACAATGTAACGTTATACGTTATAACGTAGTAGAACATAACGTTATGCGTTACTACGTAGTAGTACGTAACGTCATACGTCATATAGTGATACAAAGTAACGTTATACGTTATAACGTAATAGTACATAACGTCATACGTCGCATAGTGATTCAATAATACGTTATACGTTATAACGTAGTAGTACATAACGTTATACGTTACAACGTAATAGTACATAACGTTATACGTTACTACGTAATAGTACATAACGTCATACGTCATATAGAGATACAATGAAACGTTTTACGTTATACCGTAGTATTTCCTATCGTTAAATGTCATTTAGTGGTACAATATGACGTTATACCTTTTAACGTACTAGTACATAACGATATACGTTATAATGTAATAGTGTATAACGTTAATCGTCGTAACGTAATAGTGTATAACGTTATTAGTTGTAACGAAATAGTGTATAACGTTATGCGTTACTACGTAATAGTACATAACGTCATACGTCATATAGACACACAATGGAACATTATACGTTATACCGTATTAGTGCATATCATTATACGTTATATAGTGGTACAATGTAACGTTATACGTTATAACGTAGTAGTACATAACGTTATACGTTATAAAGTAATAGTGTATAACTTTATTCGTCGTAACGTAATAGTGTGTAACGTTATGCGTTACTACGTAATAGTACATAACGTTATTCGTCATATAGTCATACAATATAACGTTATCAATTATAACGAAGTAGTACATAACGTTATACATACAACGTAATAGTACATAACGTCATACGTCATGTAGAGATACAATGAAACGTTATACGTTATACCGCACTAGTACATACCGTCATCCGTCATATGGTGGTACAGTGTAACGTCTTACGTTATAACGCAGTAGTACATAACGTTATATGTCATATAGTTGTACAATACAATGTTATACATTATAACGTAGTAGTACATAACGTTATACGTCATATAGCTGTACAATATAACGTTATACGTTGTAACGTAGTAGTACATATCGTTATACGTTATAATGTAATAGTTTATAACGTTATGCGTTACTACGTAATAGTACATAACGTCATACGTCATATAGACGCACAATGGAACATTATACGTTATACCGTATTAGTGCATATCATTATACGTTATATAGTGGTACAATGTAACGTTATACGTTATAACGTAGTAGTACATAACGTTATACGTTATAATGTAATACTGTATAACTTTATTCGTCGTAACGTAATAGTGTATAATGTTATTCGTTGTAACGAAATAGTGTATAACGTTATGCGTCACTACGTAATAGTACATAACGTCATACGTCGCATAGTGATTCAATATAACGTTATACGTTATAACGTAGTAGTTCATAACGTTATACGTCATATAGCTGTACAATATAACGTTATACGTTGTAACGTAGTAGTACATAACGATATACGTTATAATGTAATTGTGTATCACGTTAATCGTCGTAACGTAATAGTGTATAACGTTACTCGTTGTATCGAAATAGTGTATAACGTTATGCGTTACTACGTAATAGTACGTAATGTTATACGTCACATAGTGGTGCAATATAACGTTATACGTTATAACGTAGAAGCACAAAACGGTATATGTTATAACGTAGTAGTACATAATGTAATACGTTCTAACGTAGTAGTAGATAATGTTATACGCTATAATGTAATATTTTATAACGTTATGCGTTTCTACGTAGTAGTAGGTAACGTCATGCGTTATATAGTGATACAATATAACGTTATACGTTATAATGTAATAGTGTATAACGTTAATCGTCGTAACGTAATAGTGTATAACGTTATTCGTTGTAACGAAATAGTGTATAACGTTATGCGTCACTACGTAATAGTACATAACGTCATACGTCGCATAGTGAATCAATATAACGTTATACGTTATAACGTAGTAGTTCATAACGTTATACGTCATATAGCTGTACAATATAACGTTATACGTTGTAACGTAGTAGTACATAACGATATACGTTATAATGTAATTGTGTATCACGTTAACCGTCGTAACGTAATAGTGTATAACGTTACTCGTTGTATCCAAATAGTGTATAACGTTATGCGTTACTACGTAATAGTACGTAATGTTATACGTCACATAGTGGTACAATATAACGTTATACGTTAGAACGTAGAGGTACATAACGTTATACGTCATATAGCTGTACAATATAACGTTATACGTTGTAACGTAGTAGTACATATCGTTATACGTTATAATGTAATAGTTTATAACGTTATGCGTTACTACGTAATAGTAAATAACGTCATACGTCGCATAGTGATTCAATATAACGTTATACGTTATAACGTAGTAGTTCATAACGTTATACGTCATATAGCTGTACAATATAACGTTATACGTTGTAACGTAGTAGTACATAACGATATACGTTATAATGTAATTGTGTATCACGTTAATCGTCGTAACGTAATAGTGTATAACGTTACTCGTTGTATCGAAATAGTGTATAACGTTATGCGTTACTACGTAATAGTACGTAATGTTATACGTCACATAGTGGTGCAATATAATGTTATACGTTATAACGTAGAAGCACAAAACGGTATATGTTATAACGTAGTAGTACATAATGTAATACGTTCTAACGTAGTAGTAGATAATGTTATACGCTATTTTGTAATATTTTATAACGTTATGCGTTACTACGTAGTAGTAGGTAACGTCATACGTCATATAGTGATACAATATAACGTTATACGTTATAATGTAATAGTGTATAACGTTATTCGTCGTAACGTAATAGTGTATGACGTTATTCGTTGTAACGTAATAGTGTATAACGTTATGCGTTACTACGTAGTATTACGTAACATCATACGTTATATAGTGATACAATGTAACGTTATGCGTTATAACGTAGTAGAACATAACGTTATACGTTACTACGTAATATTACACAACGTCATACGTCACATAGTGATACAATATAACGTTATACGTCATAACGTAGTAGTACATAACGTTATACGTTATAATGTAATAATTTATAACGTTGTACGTTATAACGGAGTAGAACATAACGTTATGCGTTACTACGTAGTAGTACGTAACGTCATACGTCATATAGTGATACAATGTAACGTTATACGTTATAACGTAGTAGTACACAACTTTATACGTTATAATGTAATCGTTTATAACGTTATGCGTTACTACGTAGTAGTACGTAACGTCATTCGTCATACAGTGATACAATATAACGATATACGTTATAATGTAATGGTGTATAACGTTATTCGTCGTAACGTAATAGTGTTTAACGTTATGCGTTACTACGTAATAGTACGTAATGTTATACGACGCATAGTGGTACAATATAACGTTATACGTTAGAACGTAGAAGTACATAACGTTATACCTCATATAGATGTACAATATAACGTTATACGTTATAACGTACTAGTACATAACGATATACGTTATAATGTAATAGTTTACAACGTTATGCGTTACTACGTAGTAGTACGTAACGTCATACGTCATATAGAGGTAAGATGAAACGTTTTACGTTATAACCTAGCAGTTCATATCGTTATATGTCATTTAGTGGTACAATATAACGTTATAAATTATAACGTAGTAGTACATAACTTTATATGTCATATGGTCATGCAATATAACGTTATACGTTATAACGCAGTAGTACATAACGTTATACGTTGTAACGCAGTAGTACATATCGTTATGCGTTATAAAGTAATAGCTTATAACGTTATGCGTTATTACGTAATAATACATAACGTCATACGTCATATAGAGATACAATGAAACGTTATACGTTATACCGTAGTAGTGCATATCGTTATACGTCATATAGTGGTACAATCTAACGTAATTCGTTAGAACGTAGAAGTACATATCGTTATATGTCATATAGTGGTACAATATATCTATATAAATTGTAACGTAGTAGTACATATACTTATACGTTATAATGTAATAGTTTATAACGTTATGCGTTACTACGTTATAGCACGTGACGTTACACGTCATATAGTTATACAATGTATCGTTATACGTAATAACGTAATAGTATATAACATTATGTGTCATATCGTGATACAATATAACGTTATACGATATAATGTAATAGTGTATAACGTTATTCGTCGTAACGTAATAGTGTAAAGCGTTATGTATTGCTACGTAATACTTTCTAACGTAGTAGTACATAACGTTATACGCTATAATGTAATATTTTGTGACGTTATGCGTTACTACGTAATAGCACATAACGTCATACGTCACATAGTGGTACAATATAACGTCAAACGTTATAACGTAGAAGTATGTAACGTTATACGTTACTACGTAATAGTACACATCGTTATACGTCATATAGTGGTACAACAGAACGTCATACGTTATAACGCAGTAGTACAGAACGTTATACGTTATAATATAATAGCGTATAATGTTATTCGTCGTAACGTAATACTGTATAACGTTATTCGTTGTAACGTAATAATGTATAACGTTATGCGTTACTACGTAATAGTACATAACGTTATACGTCATATAGTTATACAATGTATCGTTATACATTATACCGTAGTAGTGCATATCGTTATATGTCATATAGTGAGACAATGTAACGTTATAAGTTATAAGGTAGTAGTACATATCGTTAAATGTCATATAGTGGTACAATGTAACGTTATACGTTATAACATAGTTGTACATAAAGTTATACGTAATATAGTTGTACAATATAACGTTATACGTTATAACGCAGTAGTACGTAACGTTATACGTCATATAGTGGTACAATATAACGTTATACGTTATAACGTAATAGTATATAACATTATGCGTCATATCTTGATACAATATAACGTTATACGTTGTAGCGTAATAGTACATAACGTTATACGCTGTAACGTAGTAGTACATATCGTTATACGTTATAATGCAAAAGTTTATGACGTCATGCGTTACTACGTTATAGTACATAACGTCATACGTCATATAGACACACTATGGAACGTTATACGTTATACCGTAGTAGTGCATATCGTTATACGTCATATAGTGGTACAATGTGACGTTATGCGTTATAACGTAGTAGTACATAACGTTATACGTTACAACGTAGTAGTACATAACGTTATACGTTACTACGTAATAGTACATAACGTCATACGTCATGTAGAGATACAATGAAACGTTTTACGTTATACCGTAGTAGTTCCTATCGTTATATGTCATTTAGCGGTACAATATGACGTTATACGTTTTAACGTACTAATACATAACGATATACGTTATAATGTAATAGTGTATAACGTTAATCGTCGTAACGTAATAGTGTATAACGTTATTCGTTGTAACGAAATAGTGTATAACGTTATGCCTTACTACGTAATAGTACGTAATGTTATACGTCACATAGTGGTACAATATAACGTTATACGTTAGAACGTAGAGGTACATAACGTTATACGTCATATAGCTGTACAATATAACGTTATACGTTGTAACGTAGTAGTACATATCGTTATACGTTATAATGTAATAGTTTATCACGTTATGCGTTACTACGTAATAGTACATAACGTCATACGTCATATAGACGCACAATGGAACATTATACGTTATACCGTATTAGTGCATATCATTATACGTTATATAGTGGTACAATATGACGTTATACGTTTTAACGTACTAATACATAACGATATACGTTATAATGTAATAGTGTATAACGTTAATCGTCGTAACGTAATAGTGTATAACGTTATTCGTTGTAACGAAATAGTGTATAACGTTATGCGTTACTACGTAATAGTACGTAATGTTATACGTCACATAGTGATTCAATATAACGTTATACGTTATAACGTAGTAGTTCATAACGTTATACGTCATATAGCTGTACAATATAACGTTATACGTTGTAACGTAGTAGTACATAACGATATACGTTATAATGTAATTGTGTATCACGTTAATCGTCGTAACGTAATAGTGTATAACGTTACTCGTTGTATCGAAATAGTGTATAACGTTATGCGTTACTACGTAATAGTACGTAATGTTATACGTCACATAGTGGTGCAATATAATGTTATACGTTATAACGTAGAAGCACAAAACGGTATATGTTATAACGTAGTAGTACATAATGTAATACGTTCTAACGTAGTAGTAGATAATGTTATACGCTATAATGTAATATTTTATAACGTTATGCATTACTACGTAGTAGTACGTAACGTCATACGTCATATAGTGATACAAAGTAACGTTATACGTTATAACGTAATAGTACATAACGTCATACGTCGCATAGTGATTCAATAATACGTTATACGTTATAACGTAGTAGTACATAACGTTATACGTTACAACGTAATAGTACATAACGTTATACGTTACTACGTAATAGTCCATAACGTCATACGTCATATAGAGATACAATGAAACGTTTTACGTTATACCGTAGTATTTCCTATCGTTAAATGTCACTTAGTGGTACAATATGACGTTATACGTTTTAACGTACTAGTACATAACGATATACGTTATAATGTAATAGTGTATAACGTTAATCTTCGTAACGTAATAGTGTATAACGTTATTAGTTGTAACGAAATAGTGTATAACGTTATGCGTTACTACGTAATAGTACATAACGTCATACGTCATATAGACACACAATGGAACATTATACGTTATACCGTATTAGTGCATATCATTATACGTTATATAGTGGTACAATGTAACGTTATACGTTATAACGTAGTAGTACATAACGTTATACGTTATAAAGTAATAGTGTATAACTTTATTCGTCGTAACGTAATAGTGTGTAACGTTATGCGTTACTACGTAATAGTACATAACGTTATACGTCATATAGTCATACAATATAACGTTATCAATTATAACGGAGTAGTACATAACGTTATACATACAACGTAATAGTACATAACGTCATACGTCATGTAGAGATACAATGAAACGCTATACGTTATACCGCACTAGTACATACCGTCATCCGTCATATGGTGGTACAGTGTAACGTCTTACGTTATAACGCAGTAGTACATAACGTTATATGTCATATAGTTGTACAATACAATGTTATACATTATAACGTAGTAGTACATAACGTTATACGTCATATAGCTGTACAATATAACGTTATACGTTGTAACGTAGTAGTACATATCGTTATACGTTATAATGTAATAGTTTATAACGTTATGCGTTACTACGTAATAGTACATAACGTCATACGTCATATAGACGCACAATGGAACATTATACGTTATACCGTATTAGTGCATATCATTATACGTTATATAGTGGTACAATGTAACGTTATACGTTATAACGTAGTAGTACATAACGTTATACGTTATAATGTAATACTGTATAACTTTATTCGTCGTAACGTAATAGTGTATAATGTTATTCGTTGTAACGAAATAGTGTATAACGTTATGCGTCACTACGTAATAGTACATAACGTCATACGTCGCATAGTGATTCCATATAACGTTATACGTTATAACGTAGTAGTTCATAACGTTATACGTCATATAGCTGTACAATATAACGTTATACGTTGTAACGTAGTAGTACATAACGATATACGTTATAATGTAATTGTGTATCACGTTAATCGTCGTAACGTAATAGTGTATAACGTTACTCGTTGTATCGAAATAGTGTATAACGTTATGCGTTACTACGTAATAGTACGTAATGTTATACGTCACATAGTGGTGCAATATAACGTTATACGTTATAACGTAGAAGCACAAAACGGTATATGTTATAACGTAGTAGTACATAATGTAATACGTTCTAACGTAGTAGTAGATAATGTTATACGCTATAATGTAATATTTTATAACGTTATGCGTTTCTACGTAGTAGTAGGTAACGTCATACGTCATATAGGGATACAATATAACGTTATACGTTATAATGTAATAGTGTATAACGTTAATCGTCGTAACGTAATAGTTTATAATGTTATTCGTTGTAACGAAATAGTGTATAACGTTATGCGTCACTACGTAATAGTAGATAACGTCATACGTCGCATAGTGATTCAATATAACGTTATACGTTATAACGTAGTAGTACATAACGTTATACGTTACAACGTAGTAGTACATAACGTTATACGTTACTACGTAATAGTACATAACGTCATACGTCATGTAGAGATACAATGAAACGTTTTACGTTATACCGTAGTAGTTCCTATCGTTATATGTCATTTAGCGGTACAATATGACGTTATACGTTTTAACGTACTAATACATAACGATATACGTTATAATGTAATAGTGTATAACGTTAATCGTCGTAACGTAATAGTGTATAACTTTATTCGTTGTAACGAAATAGTGTATAACGTTATGCGTTACTACGTAATAGTACGTAATGTTATACGTCACATAGTGGTACAATATAACGTTATACGTTAGAACGTAGAGGTACATAACGTTATACGTCATATAGCTGTACAATATAACGTTATACGTTGTAACGTAGTAGTACATACCGTTATACGTTATAATGTAATAGTTTATAACGTTATGCGTTACTACGTAATAGTACATAACGTCATACGTCATATAGACGCACAATGGAACATTATACGTTATACCGTATTAGTGCATATCATTATACGTTATATAGTGGTACAATGTAACGTTATACGTTATAACGTAGTAGTACATAACGTTATACGTTATAATGTAATATTGTATAACTTTATTCGTCGTAACGTAATAGTGTATAATGTTATTCGTTGTAACGAAATAGTGTATAACGTTATGCGTCACTACGTAATAGTACATAACGTCATACGTCGCATAGTGATTCAATATAACGTTATACGTTATAACGTAGTAGTTCATAACGTTATACGTCATATATCTGTACAATATAACGTTATACGTTGTAACGTAGTAGTACATAACGATATACGTTATAATGTAATTGTGTATCACGTTAATCGTCGTAACGTAATAGTGTATAACGTTACTCGTTGTATCGAAATAGTGTATAACGTTATGCGTTACTACGTAATAGTACGTAATGTTATACGTCACATAGTGCTGCAATATAATGTTATACGTTATAACGTAGAAGCACAAAACGGTATATGTTATAACGTAGTAGTACATAATGTAATACGTTCTAACGTAGTAGTAGATAATGTTATACGCTATTTTGTAATATTTTATAACGTTATGCGTTACAACGTAGTAGTAGGTAACGTCATACGTCATATAGTGATACAATATAACGTTATACGTTATAATGTAATAGTGTATAACGTTATTCGTCGTAACGTAATAGTGTGTGACGTTATTCGTTGTAACGTAATAGTGTATAACGTTATGCGTTACTACGTAGTATTACGTAACATCATACGTTATATAGTGATACAATGTAACGTTATACGTTATAACGTAGTAGTACATAACGTTATACGTTATAATGTAATAATTTATAACGTTGTACGTTATAACGGAGTAGAACATAACGTTATGCGTTACTACGTAGTAGTACGTAACGTCATACGTATTATAGTGATACAATGTAACGTTATACGTTATAACGTAGTAGTACACAACTTTATACGTTATAATGTAATCGTTTATAACGTTATGCGTTACTACGTAGTAGTACGTAACGTCATTCGTCATACAGTGATACAATATAACGATATACGTTATAATGTAATGGTGTATAACGTTATTCGTCGTAACGTAATAGTGTTTAACGTTATGCGTTACTACGTAATAGTACGTAATGTTATACGACGCATAGTGGTACAATATAACGTTATACGTTAGAATGTAGAAGTACATAACGTTATACCTCATATAGATGTACAATATAACGTTATACGTTATAACGTACTAGTACATAACGATATACGTTATAATGTAATAGTATACAACGTTATGCGTTACTACGTAGTAGTACGTAACGTCATACGTCATATAGAGGTAAAATGAAACGTTTTACGTTATAACCTAGCAGTTCATATCGTTATATGTCATTTAGTGGTACAATATAACGTTATAAATTATAACGTAGTAGTACATAACTTTATATGTCATATGGTCATGCAATATAACGTTATACGTTATAACGCAGTAGTACATAACGTTATACGTTGTAACGCAGTAGTACATATCGTTATGCGTTATAAAGTAATAGCTTATAACGTTATGCGTTATTACGTAATAATACATAACGTCATACGTCATATAGAGATACAATGAAACGTTATACGTTATACCGTAGTATTACATATCGTTATACGTCATATAGTGGTACAATCTAACGTAATTCGTTAGAACGTAGAAGTACATATCGTTATATGTCATATAGTGGTACAATATAACGATATAAATTGTAACGTAGTAGTACATATAGTTATACGTTATAATGTAATAGTTTATAACGTTATGCGTTACTACGTTATAGCACGTGACGTTACACGTCATATAGTTATACAATGTATCGTTATACGTAATAACGTAATAGTATATAACATTATGTGTCATATCGTGATACAATATAACGTTATACGATATAATGTAATAGTGTATAACGTTATTCGTCGTAACGTAATAGTGTAAAGCGTTATGTATTGCTACGTAATACTTTCTAACGTAGTAGTACATAACGTTATACGCTATAATGTAATAGTTTGTGACGTTATGCGTTACTACGTAATAGCACATAACGTCATACGTCACATAGTGGTACAATATAACGTTAAACGTTATAACGTAGAAGTATGTAACGTTATACGTTACTACGTTATAGTACACATCGTTATACGTCATATAGTGGTACAATAGAACGTCATACGTTATAACGCAGTAGTACAGAACGTTATACGTTATAATATAATAGCGTATAATGTTATTCGTCGTAACGTAATACTGTATAACGTTATTCGTTGTAACGTAATAGTGTATAACGTTATGCGTTACTACGTAATAGTACATAACGTTATACGTCATATAGTTATACAATGTATCGTTATACATTATACCGTAGTAGTGCATATCGTTATATGTCATATAGTGAGACAATGTAACGTTATAAGTTATAAGGTAGTAGTACATATCGTTAAATGTCATATAGTGGTACAATGTAACGTTATACGTTATAACATAGTTGTACATAAAGTTATACGTAATATAGTTGTACAATATAACGTTATACGTTATAACGCAGTAGTACGTAACGTTATACGTCATATAGTGGTACAATATAACGTTATACGTTATAACGTAATAGTATATAACATTATGCGTCATATCTTGATACAATATAACGTTATACGTTGTAGCGTAATAGTACATAACGTTATACGCTGTAACGTAGTAGTACATATCGTTATACGTTATAATGCAAAAGTTTATGACGTCATGCGTTACTACGTAATAGTACATAACGTCATACGTCATATAGACACACTATGGAACGTTATACGTTATACCGTAGTAGTGCATATCGTTATACGTCATATAGTGGTACAATGTGACGTTATGCGTTATAACGTAGTAGTACATAACGTTATACTTTATAATGTAATAGTGTATAACGTTATTCGTCGTAACGTAAGAGAGTATAACGTTATTCGTTGTAACGTAATAGTGTATAACGTTATGCGTTACTACGTAATATTACGTAACGTCATACGTCACATGGTGATACAATGTAACGTTATACGTTATAACGTAGTAGTACATAACTTTATACGTTATAATGTAATAGTTTATAACGTTATGCATTAACTACGTAGTAGTACGTAACGTCATTCGTCATATAGTGTTTCAATATAACGTTATACGTTATAATGTAATAGTGTATAACGTTATTCGTCGTAACGTAATAGTGTTTAGCGTTATGCGTTACTACGTAGTAGTACGTAACGTCATACGTCATATAGTGATACAATGTAACGTTATACGTTATAACGCAGTAGTACATAACGTTATACGTTATAATGTAATAGCGTATAACGTTATTCGTCGTAACGTAATACTGTATATCGTTATTCGTTGTAACGTAATAGTGTATAACGTTATGCGTTACTACGTAATAGTACATAACGTTATACGTCATATAGTTATACAATGTATCGTTAAACATTATACCGTAGTAGTGCATATCGTTATACGTCATATAGTGAGACAATGTAACGGTATAAGTTATAAGGTAGCAGTACATATCGTTATATGTCATATAGTGGTACAATGTAACGTTATACGTTATAACATAGTTGTACATAAAGTTATGCGTAATATTGTTGTACAATATAACGTTATACGTTATAACGCAGTAGTACATAACGTTATACGTCACATAGTGGTACAATATAACGTTATACGGTATAACGTAATAGTATATAACATTATGCGTCATATCTTGATACAATATAACGTTATACGTTGTAGCGTAATAGTACATAACGTTATACGCTGTAACGTAGTAGTACATATCGTTGTACGTTATAATGTAATAGTGTATTCGTCGTAACGTAATAGTGTTTAACGTTATGCGTTACTACGTAGTAGTACGTAACGTCATACGTCATATAGTGGTACAATGTGACGTTATACGTTATAACGTTGTAGGACATAACGTTATACTTTATAGTGTAATAGTGTATAACGTTATTCGTCGTAACGTAATAGTGTATAACGTTATGCGTTACTACGTAATCGTACATAACGTTATACGTTATAATGTAATAGTGTATAACTTTATTCGTCGTAACGTAATAGTGTATAACGTTATGCGTTACTACGTTATAGTACATAACGTTATACGTCATATAGTTATACAATATAACGTTATAAATTAGAACGTAGTAGTACATAACGTTATACATACTACGTAATAGTACATAACGTCATATGTCATATAGAGATACAATAGAACGTTATACGTTGTAGCGTAACAGTACATAACGTTATACGCTGTAACGTAGTAGTACATATCGTTATACGTTATAATGCAAAAGTTTATGACGTCATGCGTTACCACGTAATAGTACATAACGTCATACGTCATATAGACACACTATGGAACGCTATACGTTATACCGTAGTAGTGCATATCGTTATACGTCATATAGTGGTACAATGTGACGTTATACGTTATATCGTAGTAGTACATAACGCTATACTTTGTAATGTAATAGTGTATAACGTTATTCGTCGTAACGTACTAGAGTATAACAATATTCGTTGTAACGTAATAGTGTATAACGTTATGCGTTACTACGTAGTAGTACATAACGTTATACGTTATAATGTAATAGTGTATAACTTTATTCGTCGTAACGTAATAGTGTATAACGTTATGCGTTACTACGTAATAGTACATAACGTTATACGTCATATAGTTATACAATATAACGTTATAAATTATAACGTAGTAGTACATAACGTTATACATACTACGTAATAGTACATAACGTCATATGTCATATGGAGATACAATAGAACGTTATACGTTATACCGTAGTAGTGCATATCGTTATACGTCATATAGTGGTACAACATAACGTTATACGTTATAACGTAGTAGTACATAATGTTATACTTTATAATATAATAGTGTATAACGTTATTCGTCGTAACGTAATAGTGTATAACGTTATTCGTTGTAACGTAATAGTGTATAACGTTATGCGTTACTACGTAATATTACGTAACGTCATACGTCATATAGTGATACAATGTAACGTTATACGTTATAACGTAGAAGTACATAACGTTATACGTTACTACGTAATAGTACGTATCGTTATACGTCATATAGTGGTACAATATAACGTTATACGTTATAACGTAATAGTATATAACATTATGTGTCATATCTTGATACAATATAACGTTATACGTTGTAGCGTAATAGTACATAACGTTATACGCTGTAACGTAGTAGTACATATAGTTATACGTTATAATGCAAAAGTTTATGACGTCATGCGTTACTACGTAATAATACATAACGTCATACGTCATATAGACACACTATGGAACGTTATACGTTATACCGTAGTAGTGCATATCGTTATACGTCATATAGTGGTACAATGTGACGTTATGCGTTATAACGTAGTAGTACATAACGTTATACTTTATAATGTAATAGTGTATAACGTTATTCGTCGTAACGTAAGAGAGAATAACGTTATTCGTTGTAACGTAATAGTGTATAACGTTATGCGTTACTACGTAATAGTACATAACGTTATACGTCATATAGTGGTACAATGTGACGTTATACGTTACAACGTAGTAGTACATAACGTTATACTTTATAATATAATAGTGTATAACGTTATTCGACGTAACGTAATAGTGTATAACGTTATTCGTTGTAACGTAATAGTGTATAACGTTATGCGTTGTAACGTAATAGTGTATAACGTTATGCGTTACTACGTAATATTACGTAACGACATACGTCACATAGTGATACAATGTAACGTTATACGTTATAACGTAGTAGTACATAACTTTATACGTTATAATGTAATAGTTTATAACGTTATGCGTTACTATGTAGTAGTACGTAACGTCATTCGTCATATAGTGTTACAATATAACGTTATACGTTATAATGTAATAGTGTATAACGTTATTCGTCGTAACGTAATAGTGTTTAACGTTATGCGTTACTACGTAGTAGTACGTAACGTCATACGTCATATAGTGATACAATGTAACGTTATACGTTATAACGCAGTAGTACATAACGTTATACGTTATAATGTAATAGCGTATAATGTTATTCGTCGTAACGTAATACTGTATAACGTTATTCGTTGTAACGTAATAGTGTATAACGTTATGCGTTACTACGTAATAGTACATAACGTTATACGTCATATAGTTATACAATGTATCGTTATACATTATACCGTAGTAGTGCATATCGTTATATGTCATATAGTGAGACAATGTAACGTTATAAGTTATAAGGTAGTAGTACATATCGTTAAATGTCATATAGTGGTACAATGTAACGTTATACGTTATAACATAGTTGTACATAAAGTTATACGTAATATAGTTGTACAATATAACGTTATACGTTATAACGCAGTAGTACGTAACGTTATACGTCATATAGTGGTACAATATAGCGTTATACGTTATAACGTAATAGTATATAACATTATGCGTCATATCTTGATACAATATAACGTTATACGTTGTAGCGTAATAGTACATAACGTTATACGCTGTAACGTAGTAGTACATATAGTTATACGTTATAATGCAAAAGTTTATGACGTCATGCGTTACTACGTAATAATACATAACGTCATACGTCATATAGACACACTATGGAACGTTATACGTTATACCGTAGTAGTGCATATCGTTATACGTCATATAGTGGTACAATGTGACGTTATGCGTTATAACGTAGTAGTACATAACGTTATACTTTATAATGTAATAGTGTATAACGTTATTCGTCGTAACGTAAGAGAGAATAACGTTATTCGTTGTAACGTAATAGTGTATAACGTTATGCGTTACTACGTAATAGTACATAACGTTATACGTCATATAGTGGTACAATGTGACGTTATACGTTACAACGTAGTAGTACATAACGTTATACTTTATAATATAATAGTGTATAACGTTATTCGACGTAACGTAATAGTGTATAACGTTATTCGTTGTAACGTAATAGTGTATAACGTTATGCGTTACTACGTAATATTACGTAACGTCATACGTCACATAGTGATACAATGTAACGTTATACGTTATAACGTAGTAGTACATAACTTTATACGTTATAATGTAATAGTTTATAACGTTATGCGTTACTATGTAGTAGTACGTAACGTCATTCGTCATATAGTGTTACAATATAACGTTATACGTTATAATGTAATAGTGTATAACGTTATTCGTCGTAACGTAATAGTGTTTAACGTTATGCGTTACTACGTAGTAGTACGTAACGTCATACGTCATATAGTGATACAATGTAACGTTATACGTTATAACGCAGTAGTACATAACGTTATACGTTATAATGTAATAGCGTATAATGTTATTCGTCGTAACGTAATACTGTATAACGTTATTCGTGGTAACGTAATAGTGTATAACGTTATGCGTTACTACGTAATAGTACATAACGTTATACGTCATATAGTTATACAATGTATCGTTATACATTATACCGTAGTAGTGCATATCGTTATACGTCATATAGTGAGATAATGTAACGGTATAAGTTATAAGGTAGTAGTACATATCGTTATATGTCATATAGTGGTACAATGTAACGTTATACGTTATAACATAGTTGTACATAAAGTTATACGTAATATAGTTGTACAATATAACGTTATACGTTATAACGCAGTAGTACATAACGTTATACGTCATATAGTGGTACAATATGACGTTATACGTTATAACATAATAGTATATAACATTATGCGTCATATCTTGATACAATCTAACGTTATACGTTGTAGCGTAATAGTACATAAAGTTATACGCTGTAACGTAGTAGTACATATCGTTGTCCGTTATAATGTAATATTGTATAACGTTATTCGTCGTAACGTAATAGTGTTTAACGTTATGCGTTACTACGTAGTAGTACGTAACGTCATACGTCATATAGTGGTACAATGTGACGTTATACTTTATAACGTAGTAGTACATAACGTTATACGCTGTAACGTAGTAGTACATATAGTTATACGTTATAATGCAAAAGTTTATGACGTCATGCGTTACTACGTAATAATACATAACGTCATACGTCATATAGACACACTATGGAACGTTATACGTTATACCGTAGTAGTGCACATCGTTATACGTCATATAGTGAGACAATGTAACGTTATAAGTTATAAGGTAGTAGTACATATCGTTAAATGTCATATAGTGGTACAATGTAACGTTATACGTTATAACGCAGTAGTACGTAACGTTATACGTCATATAGTGGTACAATATAACGTTATACGTTATAACGTAATAGTATATAACATTATGCGTCATATCTTGATACAATATAACGTTATACGTTGTAGCGTAATAGTACATAACGTTATACGCTGTAACGTAGTAGTACATATCGTTATACGTTATAATGCAAAAGTTTATGACGTCATGCGTTACTACGTAATAGTACATAACGTCATACGTCATATAGACACACTATGGAACGTTATACGTTATACCGTAGTAGTGCATATCGTTATACGTCATATAGTGGTACAATGTGACGTTATGCGTTATAACGTAGTAGTACATAACGTTATACTTTATAATGTAATAGTGTATAACGTTATTCGTCGTAACGTAAGAGAGTATAACGTTATTCGTTGTAACGTAATAGTGTATAACGTTATGCGTTACTACGTAATATTACGTAACGTCATACGTCACATGGTGATACAATGTAACGTTATACGTTATAACGTAGTAGTACATAACTTTATACGTTATAATGTAATAGTTTATAACGTTATGCATTAACTACGTAGTAGTACGTAACGTCATTCGTCATATAGTGTTTCAATATAACGTTATACGTTATAATGTAATAGTGTATAACGTTATTCGTCGTAACGTAATAGTGTTTAGCGTTATGCGTTACTACGTAGTAGTACGTAACGTCATACGTCATATAGTGATACAATGTAACGTTATACGTTATAACGCAGTAGTACATAACGTTATACGTTATAATGTAATAGCGTATAATGTTATTCGTCGTAACGTAATACTGTATATCGTTATTCGTTGTAACGTAATAGTGTATAACGTTATGCGTTACTACGTAATAGTACATAACGTTATACGTCATATAGTTATACAATGTATCGTTAAACATTATACCGTAGTAGTGCATATCGTTATACGTCATATAGTGAGACAATGTAACGGTATAAGTTATAAGGTAGCAGTACATATCGTTATATGTCATATAGTGGTACAATGTAACGTTATACGTTATAACATAGTTGTACATAAAGTTATGCGTAATATTGTTGTACAATATAACGTTATACGTTATAACGCAGTAGTACATAACGTTATACGTCACATAGTGGTACAATATAACGTTATACGGTATAACGTAATAGTATATAACATTATGCGTCATATCTTGATACAATATAACGTTATACGTTGTAGCGTAATAGTACATAACGTTATACGCTGTAACGTAGTAGTACATATCGTTGTACGTTATAATGTAATAGTGTATTCGTCGTAACGTAATAGTGTTTAACGTTATGCGTTACTACGTAGTAGTACGTAACGTCATACGTCATATAGTGGTACAATGTGACGTTATACGTTATAACGTTGTAGGACATAACGTTATACTTTATAGTGTAATAGTGTATAACGTTATTCGTCGTAACGTAATAGTGTATAACGTTATGCGTTACTACGTAATCGTACATAACGTTATACGTTATAATGTAATAGTGTATAACTTTATTCGTCGTAACGTAATAGTGTATAACGTTATGCGTTACTACGTTATAGTACATAACGTTATACGTCATATAGTTATACAATATAACGTTATAAATTAGAACGTAGTAGTACATAACGTTATACATACTACGTAATAGTACATAACGTCATATGTCATATAGAGATACAATAGAACGTTATACGTTGTAGCGTAACAGTACATAACGTTATACGCTGTAACGTAGTAGTACATATCGTTATACGTTATAATGCAAAAGTTTATGACGTCATGCGTTACCACGTAATAGTACATAACGTCATACGTCATATAGACACACTATGGAACGCTATACGTTATACCGTAGTAGTGCATATCGTTATACGTCATATAGTGGTACAATGTGACGTTATACGTTATATCGTAGTAGTACATAACGCTATACTTTGTAATGTAATAGTGTATAACGTTATTCGTCGTAACGTACTAGAGTATAACAATATTCGTTGTAACGTAATAGTGTATAACGTTATGCGTTACTACGTAGTAGTACATAACGTTATACGTTATAATGTAATAGTGTATAACTTTATTCGTCGTAACGTAATAGTGTATAACGTTATGCATTACTACGTAATAGTACATAACGTTATACGTCATATAGTAGTACAATATAACGTTATAAATTATAACGTAGTAGTACATAACGTTATACATACTACGTAATAGTACATAACGTCATATGTCATATGGAGATACAATAGAACGTTATACGTTATACCGTAGTAGTGCATATCGTTATACGTCATATAGTGGTACAACATAACGTTATACGTTATAACGTAGTAGTACATAATGTTATACTTTATAATATAATAGTGTATAACGTTATTCGTCGTAACGTAATAGTGTATAACGTTATTCGTTGTAACGTAATAGTGTATAACGTTATGCTTTACGACGTAATATTACATAACGTTATACGTCATATAGTGATACAATGTAACGGTATACGTTATAACGTAGAAGTACATAACGTTATACGTTACTACGTAATAGTACGTATCGTTATACGTCATATAGTGGTACAATATAACGTTATACGTTATAACGTAATAGTATATAACATTATGTGTCATATCTTGATACAATATAACGTTATACGTTGTAGCGTAATAGTACATAACGTTATACGCTGTAACGTAGTAGTACATATAGTTATACGTTATAATGCAAAAGTTTATGACGTCATGCGTTACTACGTAATAATACATAACGTCATACGTCATATAGACACACTATGGAACGTTATACGTTATACCGTAGTAGTGCATATCGTTATACGTCATATAGTGGTACAATGTGACGTTATGCGTTATAACGTAGTAGTACATAACGTTATACTTTATAATGTAATAGTGTATAACGTTATTCGTCGTAACGTAAGAGAGAATAACGTTATTCGTTGTAACGTAATAGTGTATAACGTTATGCGTTACTACGTAATAGTACATAACGTTATACGTCATATAGTGGTACAATGTGACGTTATACGTTACAACGTAGTAGTACATAACGTTATACTTTATAATATAATAGTGTATAACGTTATTCGACGTAACGTAATAGTGTATAACGTTATTCGTTGCAACGTAATAGTGTATAACGTTATGCGTTGTAACGTAATAGTGTATAACGTTATGCGTTACTACGTAATATTACGTAACGACATACGTCACATAGTGATACAATGTAACGTTATACGTTATAACGTAGTAGTACATAACTTTATACGTTATAATGTAATAGTTTATAACGTTATGCGTTACTATGTAGTAGTACGTAACGTCATTCGTCATATAGTGTTACAATATAACGTTATACGTTATAATGTAATAGTGTATAACGTTATTCGTCGTAACGTAATAGTGTTTAACGTTATGCGTTACTACGTAGTAGTACGTAACGTCATACGTCATATAGTGATACAATGTAACGTTATACGTTATAACGCAGTAGTACATAACGTTATACGTTATAATGTAATAGCGTATAATGTTATTCGTCGTAACGTAATACTGTATAACGTTATTCGTTGTAACGTAATAGTGTATAACGTTATGCGTTACTACGTAATAGTACATAACGTTATACGTCATATAGTTATACAATGTATCGTTATACATTATACCGTAGTAGTGCATATCGTTATATGTCATATAGTGAGACAATGTAACGTTATAAGTTATAAGGTAGTAGTACATATCGTTAAATGTCATATAGTGGTACAATGTAACGTTATACGTTATAACATAGTTGTACATAAAGTTATACGTAATATAGTTGTACAATATAACGTTATACGTTATAACGCAGTAGTACGTAACGTTATACGTCATATAGTGGTACAATATAGCGTTATACGTTATAACGTAATAGTATATAACATTATGCGTCATATCTTGATACAATATAACGTTATACGTTGTAGCGTAATAGTACATAACGTTATACGCTGTAACGTAGTAGTACATATAGTTATACGTTATAATGCAAAAGTTTATGACGTCATGCGTTACTACGTAATAATACATAACGTCATACGTCATATAGACACACTATGGAACGTTATACGTTATACCGTAGTAGTGCATATCGTTATACGTCATATAGTGGTACAATGTGACGTTATGCGTTATAACGTAGTAGTACATAACGTTATACTTTATAATGTAATAGTGTATAACGTTATTCGTCGTAACGTAAGAGAGAATAACGTTATTCGTTGTAACGTAATAGTGTATAACGTTATGCGTTACTACGTAATAGTACATAACGTTATACGTCATATAGTGGTACAATGTGACGTTATACGTTACAACGTAGTAGTACATAACGTTATACTTTATAATATAATAGTGTATAACGTTATTCGACGTAACGTAATAGTGTATAACGTTATTCGTTGTAACGTAATAGTGTATAACGTTATGCGTTACTACGTAATATTACGTAACGTCATACGTCACATAGTGATACAATGTAACGTTATACGTTATAACGTAGTAGTACATAACTTTATACGTTATAATGTAATAGTTTATAACGTTATGCGTTACTATGTAGTAGTACGTAACGTCATTCGTCATATAGTGTTACAATATAACGTTATACGTTATAATGTAATAGTGTATAACGTTATTCGTCGTAACGTAATAGTGTTTAACGTTATGCGTTACTACGTAGTAGTACGTAACGTCATACGTCATATAGTGATACAATGTAACGTTATACGTTATAACGCAGTAGTACATAACGTTATACGTTATAATGTAATAGCGTATAATGTTATTCGTCGTAACGTAATACTGTATAACGTTATTCGTGGTAACGTAATAGTGTATAACGTTATGCGTTACTACGTAATAGTACATAACGTTATACGTCATATAGTTATACAATGTATCGTTATACATTATACCGTAGTAGTGCATATCGTTATACGTCATATAGTGAGATAATGTAACGGTATAAGTTATAAGGTAGTAGTACATATCGTTATATGTCATATAGTGGTACAATGTAACGTTATACGTTATAACATAGTTGTACATAAAGTTATACGTAATATAGTTGTACAATATAACGTTATACGTTATAACGCAGTAGTACATAACGTTATACGTCATATAGTGGTACAATATGACGTTATACGTTATAACATAATAGTATATAACATTATGCGTCATATCTTGATACAATCTAACGTTATACGTTGTAGCGTAATAGTACATAAAGTTATACGCTGTAACGTAGTAGTACATATCGTTGTCCGTTATAATGTAATATTGTATAACGTTATTCGTCGTAACGTAATAGTGTTTAACGTTATGCGTTACTACGTAGTAGTACGTAACGTCATACGTCATATAGTGGTACAATGTGACGTTATACTTTATAACGTAGTAGTACATAACGTTATACGCTGTAACGTAGTAGTACATATAGTTATACGTTATAATGCAAAAGTTTATGACGTCATGCGTTACTACGTAATAATACATAACGTCATACGTCATATAGACACACTATGGAACGTTATACGTTATACCGTAGTAGTGCACATCGTTATACGTCATATAGTGAGACAATGTAACGTTATAAGTTATAAGGTAGTAGTACATATCGTTAAATGTCATATAGTGGTACAATGTAACGTTATACGTTATAACATAGTTGTACATAAAGTTATACGTAATATAGTTGTACAATATAACGTTATACGTTATAACGCAGTAGTACGTAACGTTATACGTCATATAGTGGTACAATATAGCGTTATACGTTATAACGTAATAGTATATAACATTATGCGTCATATCTTGATACAATATAACGTTATACGTTGTAGCGTAATAGTACATAACGTTATACGCTGTAACGTAGTAGTACATATAGTTATACGTTATAATGCAAAAGTTTATGACGTCATGCGTTACTACGTAATAATACATAACGTCATACGTCATATAGACACACTATGGAACGTTATACGTTATACCGTAGTAGTGCATATCGTTATACGTCATATAGTGGTACAATGTGACGTTATGCGTTATAACGTAGTAGTACATAACGTTATACTTTATAATGTAATAGTGTATAACGTTATTCGTCGTAACGTAAGAGAGAATAACGTTATTCGTTGTAACGTAATTGTGTATAACGTTATGCGTTACTACGTAATAGTACATAACGTTATACGTCATATAGTGGTACAATGTGACGTTATACGTTACAACGTAGTAGTACATAACGTTATACTTTATAATATAATAGTGTATAACGTTATTCGACGTAACGTAATAGTGTATAACGTTATTCGTTGTAACGTAATAGTGTATAACGTTATGCGTTACTACGTAATATTACGTAACGTCATACGTCACATAGTGATACAATGTAACGTTATACGTTATAACGTAGTAGTACATAACTTTATACGTTATAATGTAATAGTTTATAACGTTATGCGTTACTATGTAGTAGTACGTAACGTCATTCGTCATATAGTGTTACAATATAACGTTATACGTTATAATGTAATAGTGTATAACGTTATTCGTCGTAACGTAATAGTGTATAACGTTATGCGTTACTACGTAGTAGTACGTAACGTCATACGTCATATAGTGATACAATGTAACGTTATACGTTATAACGCAGTAGTACATAACGTTATACGTTATAATGTAATAGCGTATAATGTTATTCGTCGTAACGTAATACTGTATAACGTTATTCGTTGTAACGTAATAGTGTATAACGTTATGCGTTACTACGTAATAGTACATAACGTTATACGTCATATAGTTATACAATGTATCGTTATACATTATACCGTAGTAGTGCATATCGTTATACGTCATATAGTGAGATAATGTAACGGTATAAGTTATAAGGTAGTAGTACATATCGTTATATGTCATATAGTGGTACAATGTAACGTTATACGTTATAACATAGTTGTACATAAAGTTATACGTAATATAGTTGTACAATATAACGTTATACGTTATAACGCAGTAGTACATAACGTTATACGTCATATAGTGGTACAATATAACGTTATACGTTATAACGTAATAGTATATAACATTATGCGTCATATCTTGATACAATCTAACGTTATACGTTGTAGCGTAATAGTACATAAAGTTATACGCTGTAACGTAGTAGTACATATCGTTGTACGTTATAATGTAATAGTGTATAACGTTATTCGTCGTAACGTAATAGTGTTTAACGTTATGCGTTACTACGTAGTAGTACGTAACGTCATACGTCATATAGTGGTACAATGTGACGTTATACTTTATAACGTAGTAGTACATAACGTTATACGCTGTAACGTAGTAGTACATATAGTTATACGTTATAATGCAAAAGTTTATGACGTCATGCGTTACTACGTAATAATACATAACGTCATACGTCATATAGACACACTATGGAACGTTATACGTTATACCGTAGTAGTGCATATCGTTATACGTCATATAGTGGTACAATGTGACGTTATGCGTTATAACGTAGTAGTACATAACGTTATACTTTATAATGTAATAGTGTATAACGTTATGCGTTACTACGTAATAGTACATAACGTTATACGTCATATAGTGGTACAATGTGACGTTATACGTTACAACGTAGTAGTACATAACGTTATACTTTATAATATAATAGTGTGTAACGTTATTCGTCGTAACGTAATAGTGTTTAACGTTATGCGTTACTACGTAGTAGTACGTAACGTCATACGTCATATAGTGGTACAATGTGACGTTATACTTTATAACGTAGTAGTACATAACGTTATACTTTATAGTGTAATAGTGTATAACGTTATTCGTCGTAACGTAATAGAGTATAACGTTATTCGTTGTAACCTAATAGTGTATAACGTTATTCGTCGTAACGTAATAGTGTATAACGTTATGCGTTACTACGTAATAGTACATAACGTTATGCGTTACTACGTAATAGTACATAACGTTATACGTTATAATGTAATAGTGTATAATGTTATGCGTTACTACGTAATAGTGCATAACGTTATACGTCATATAGTTATACAATATAACGTTATAAATTATAACGTAGTAGTACATAACGTTATACATACTACGTAATAGTACATAACGTCATATGTCATATAGAGATACAATAGAACGTTATACGTTATACCGTAGTAGTGCATATCGTTATACGTCATATAGTGGTACAACATAACGTTATACGTTATAACGTAGTAGTACATAACGTTATACTTTATAATATAATAGTGTATAACGTTATTCGTCGTAACGTAATAGTGTATAACGTTATTCGTTGTAACGTAATAGTGTATAACGTTATGCGTTACTACGTAATATTACGTAACGTCATACGTCATATAGTGATACAATGTAACGTTATACGTTATAACGTAGTAGTACATAACGTTATACGTTATAATGTAATAGTTTATAACGTTATGCGTTACTACGTAGTAGTACGTAACGTCATTCGTCATATAGTGATACAATATAACGTTATACGTTATAATGTAATAGTGTGTGACGTTATTCGCGGTAACGTAATAGTGTTTAACGTTATGCGCTACTACGTAGTAGTACGTAACGTCATACGTCATATAGTGATACAATGTAACGTTATACGATATAACGTAGTAGTACATAACGTTATACGTTATAATGTAATAGTTTATAACGTTATGCGTTACTACTTAGTAGTACGTAACGTCATTCGTCATATAGTGATACAATATAACGTTATACGTTATAATGTAATATTGTATAACGTTATTCGTCGTAATGTAATAGTGTTTAACGTTATGCGTTACTACGTAGTAGTACGTAATGTCATACGTCATATAGTTATGCAATATAACTTTATAAATTATAACGTAGTAGTACACAACGTTATACGTTATAATGTAATAGTGTATAACTTTATTCGTCGTAACGTAATAGTGTATAACGTTATTTGCTGTAACGTAATAGTGTATAACGTTATGCGTAACTACGTAATAGTACGTGATGGTATACGTCACATAGTGGTACAATATAACGATATACGTTAGAACGTAGAAGTACATAACGTTGTACGTCATATAGTGAGGCAACGTAACGTTATAAGTTATAAGGTAGTAGTACATATCGTTATATGTCATATAGTGGTACAATGTAACGTTATACGTTGTAGCGAAATGGTACATAACGTTATACGTTGTAACGTAGTAGTACATATCGTTATACGTTATAATGTAATAGTTTATAACGTTATGCGTTACTACGTAATAGTACATAACGTCATACGTCATATAGACACACAATGGAACGTTATACGTTATACCGTATTAGTGCATATCATTATACGTTATATAGTGGTACAATGTAACGTTATACGTTATAACGTAGTAGTACATAACGTTATACGTTATAATGTAATAGTGTATAACTTTATTCGTCGTAACGTAATAGTGAATAACGTTATACGTTACTACGTAATAGTACACATCGTCATACGTCACATAGTGATACAATATAACGTTATACGTCATAACGTAGTAGTACATAACGTTATACGTTATAATGTAATAATGTATAACGTTAATCGTCGTAACGTAATAGTGTATAACGTTATTCGTTGTATCGTAATAGTGTATAACGTTATGCGTAACTACGTAATAGTACGTGATGGTATACGTCACATAGTGGTACAATATAACGATATACGTTAGAACGTAGAAGTACATAACGTTGTACGTCATATAGCTGTACAATATAACGTTATACGTTATAACGCAGTAGTACGTAACGTTATACGTAATATAGTGGTACAATATAACGTTGTACGTTATAACGTAATAGTGTACAACATTATGCGTCATATCTTGATACAATATAACGTTATACGTTGTAGCGTAATAGTACATCACGTTATACGCTGTAACGTAGTAGTACATATCGTTATACGTTACAATGCAATAGTTTATAACGTCATGCGTTACTACGTAATAGTACGTAACGTTATACGTTATAATTTAATAGTTTATAACGTTATGCGTTACTACGTAATAGTACATAACGTTATACGTTATAATGTAATAGTTTATAACGTTATGCGTTACAACGTAATAGTACATAACGTTATACGTCATATAGTGGTACAATATAACGTTATACGTTATAACGAAATAATATATAACATTATGCGTCATACCTTGATACAATATAACGTTATACGTTATAACGTTAGTAGTACAAAACGTTATACGTTACAACGTAGTAGTACATAACGTTATACGTTACTACGTAATAGTCCATAACGTCATACGTCATATAGAGATACAATGAAACGTTTTACGTTATACCGTAGTAGTTCCTATCGTTATAAGTCATTTAGTGGTACAATATAACGTTATACGTTTTAACGTACTAGTACATAACGATATACGTTATAATGTAACAGTGTATAACGTTAATCGTCGTAACGTAATACTGTATAACGTTATTCGTTGTAACGTAATAGTGTATAACGTTATGCGTTACTACGTAATAGTACATAACGTTATACGTCATATAGTTATACAATGTATCGTTATACATTATACCGTAGTAGTGCATATCGTTATACGTCATATAGTGAGACAATGTAACGTTATAAGTTATAAGGTAGTAGTACATATCGTTAAATGTCATATAGTGGTACAATGTAACGTTATACGTTATAACATAGTTGTACATAAGGTTATACGTAATATAGTTGTACAATATAACGTTATACGTTATAACGCAGTAGTACGTAACGTTATACGTCATATAGTGGTACCATATAACGTTATGCGTTATAACGTAATAGTATATAACATTATGCGTCATATCTTGATACAATATAACGTTATACGTTGTAGCGTATTAGTACATAACGTTATACGCTGTAACGTAGTTGTACATATCGTTATACGTTATAATGCAAAAGTTTATAACGTCATGCGTTACTACGTAATAGTACATAACGTCATACGTCATATAGACACACTATGGAACGTTATACGTTATACCGTAATAGTGCATATCGTTATACGTCATATAGTGGTACAATGTGACGTTGTACGTTATAAGGTAGTAGTACATATCGTTATATGTCATATAGTGGTACAATATAACGTTATACGTTATAACGTAATAGTATATAACATTATGCGTCATATCATGATACAATATAACGTTATACGTTGTAGCGTAATAGTACATAACGTTATACGCTGTAACGTAGTAGTACATATCGTTATACATTATAATGCAATAGTGTATAACGTTATGCGTTACTACGTAATAGTACATAACGTTATACGTTATAATGTAATAGTTTATAACGTTATGCGTCACTACGTAATAGTATATAACGTCATACGTCGCATAGTGATTCAATATAACGTTATACGTTATAACGTAGTAGTAAATAACGTTATACGTTACAACGTAATAGTACATAAAGTTATACGTCATATGGTGGTACAATATAACGTTATACGTTATAACGAAATAATATATAACATTATGCGTCATACCTTGATACAATATAACATTATACGTTATAACGTTAGTAGTACAAAACGTTGTACGTTATAATGTAATAGTTTATAACGTTATGCGTTACTACGTAATAGTACATAACGTTATTCGTTGTAACGTAATAGTGTATAACGTTATGCGTTACTGCGTAATATTACGTAACGTCATACGTCATATAGTGATACAATGTAACGTTATACGTTATAACGTAGTAGTACATAACGTTATACGTTATAATGTAATAGTGTATCACTTTATTCGTCGTAACGTAATAGTGTATAACGTTATGCGTTACTACGTAATAGTACATAACGTTATACGTCATATAGTTATACAATATAACGTTATCAATTATAACGTAGTAGTACATAACGTTATACTTTAGAATGTAATAGTGTTTAACGTTATTCGTCGTAACGTAATAGAGTATAACGTTATTCGTTGTAACGTAATAGTGTATAACGTTATGCGTTACTACGTAATATTACGTAACGTCATACGTCATATAGTGATACAATGTAACGTTATACGTTATAATGTAATAGTGTATAACGTTATTCGTCGTAACGTGATAGTGTTTAACGTTATGCGTTACTACGTAGTAGTACGTAACGTCATACGTCATATAGTGATACAATGTAACGTTATACGTTATAACGTAGAAGTACATAACGTTATACGTTACTACGTAACAGTACATATCGTTATACGTCATATAGTGGTACAATATAACGTCATACGTTATAACGCAGTAGTACAGAACGTTATACGTTATAATGTAATAGCGTATAATGTTATTCGTCGTAACGTAATACTGTATAACGTTATTCCTTGTAACGTAATAGTGTATAACGTTATGCGTTACTACGTAATAGTACATAACGTTATACGTCATATAGTTATACAATGTATCGTTATACATTATACCGTAGTAGTGCATATCGTTATACGTCATATAGTGAGACAATGTAACGTTATAAGTTATAAGGTAGTAGTACATATCGTTAAATGTCATATAGTGGTACAATGTAACGTTATACGTTATAACATAGTTGTACATAAAGTTATACGTGATATAGTTGTACAATATAACGTTATACGTTATAACGCAGTAGTACGTAACGTTATACGTCATATAGTGGTACAATATAACGTTATACGTTATAACGTAATAGTATATAACATTATGCGTCATATCTTGATACAATATAACGTTATACGTTGTAGCGTATTAGTACATAACGTTATACGCTGTAACGTAGTAGTACATATCGTTATACGTTATAATGCAAAAGTTTATGACGTCATGCGTTACTACGTAATAGTACATAACGTCATACGTCATATAGACACACTATGGAACGTTATACGTTATACCGTACTAGTGCATATCGTTATACGTCATATAGTGGTACAATGTGACGTTATGCGTTATAACGTAGTAGTACATAACGTTATACTTTATAATGTAATAGTGTATAACGTTATTCGTCGTAACGTAAGAGAGTATAACGTTATTCGTTGTAACGTAATAGTGTATAACGTTATGCGTTACTACGTAATAGTACATAACGTTATACGTCATATAGTGGTACAATGTGACGTTATACGTTATAACGTAGAAGTACATACCGATATATGTCATAAAGCAGTAGTACATAACGTTAAACGTTACAACGTAGTAGTACATAACGTCATACGTCCTATAGTGATACAATATAACGTTATACGTTATAACGTAGAAGTACAAAACGTTATACGTTATAGCGTAGTAGTACTTAACGTTATGCGTTACTACGTAATAGTACATAACTTTATATGTCATATAGTCATGCAATATAACGTTATGCGTTATAAAGTAGTAGTACATAACGCTATACGTTACAACGTAATAGTTCATAACGTTATACGTTACTACGTAATAGTACATAACGTCATGCGTCCTATAGTGATACAATATAACGTTATACGTTATAACGTAGAAGTACAAAACGTTATACGTTATAGCGTAGTAGTACTTAACGTTATGCGTTACTACGTAGTAGTACATAACGTCATGCGTCCTATAGTGATACAATATAACGTTATACGTTATAACGTAGAAGTACAAAACGTTATACGTTATAGCGTAGTAGTACTTAACGTTATGCGTTACTACGTAATAGTACATAACTTTATATGTCATATAGTCATGCAATATAACGTTATGCGTTATAAAGTAGTAGTACATAACGCTATACGTTACAACGTAATAGTTCATAACGTTATACGTTACTACGTAATAGTACATAACGTCATGCGTCCTATAGTGATACAATATAACGTTATACGTTATAACGTAGAAGTACAAAACGTTATACGTTATAGCGTAGTAGTACTTAACGTTATGCGTTACTACGTAGTAGTACATAACGTCATACGTCCTATAGTGATACAATTTAACGTTATACGTTATAACGTATTAGTACTTAACGTTATACGTTACTACGTAGTAGTACATAACGTCATACGTCCTATAGTGATACAATTTAACGTTATACGTTATAACGTAGTAGTATATAACGTTATACGTTATAACGTAGTAGTACATAACGTCATACGTCCTATGGTGATACAATGTAACGTTATACGTTATAACGTAGTAGTACTTGACGTTATACGTTACTGCGTAGTAGTACATAACGTTATACGTCATATAGTTGTACAATATAACGTTATACGTTGTAACGCAGTAGTACATAACGTTATACGTTATAATGTAACTGTGTAAAAGTTATTCGTCGTAGCGTAATAGTGTATAACGTTATTCGTTGTAACGTAATAGTGTATAACGTTATGCGTTACTACGTAATAGCATATAACGTTATACGTCACATAGTGGTACAATATAACGTTATACGTTATAAGGTAGTAGTACATAACGTCAAACGTCACATAGTGAAACAATATAACGTTATACGTTGTAACGTAGAAGTACATAACGTTATACGTTATAAAGTAGTAGTACATAACGTTATACGTTACAACGTAGTAGTACATAACGTCATACGTCCTATAGTGATACAATGTAACTTTATACGTTATAACGTAGCGGTATATAACGTTATACGTTATAACGTAGTAGTACATAACGTTATACGTCATATAGTAGTACAATATAACGTTATACGTTATAAGGTAGTAGTACATAACGTCAAACGTCACATAGTGAAACAATATAACGCTATACGTTGTAACGTAGAAGTACATAACGTTATACGTTATAAAGTAGTAGTACATAACGTTATACGTTATAACGTAGTAGTACATAACGTCATACTTCCTATGGTGATACAATGTAACGTTATACGTTATAACGTAGTAGTATATAACGTTATACGTTATAACGTAGTAGTACATAACGTCAAACGTCACATAGTGATACAATATAACGTTATACGTTATAACGTAGTAGTATATAACGTTATACGTTATAACGTAGTAGTATATAACGTTATACGTTATAACGTAGTAGTATATAACGTTATACGTTATAACGTAGTAGTACATAACGTTATACGTCATATAGTAGTACAATATAACGTTATACGTTATAACGTAGTAGTACATAACGTCAAACGTCACATAGTGAAACAATATAACGTTATACGTTATAACGTAGAAGTACATAACGTTATACGTTATAAAGTAGTAGTACATAACGTTAAACTTTACAATGTAGTAGTACATAACGTCATACGTCCTATAGTGATACAATGTAACTTTATACGTTATAACGTAGTAGTATATAACGTTATACGTTAAAACGTAGTAGTACATAACGTCATACGTCACATAGTGATACAATACAACGTTATACGTTATAACGTAGAAGTACAAAACGTTATACGTTATAACGTAGTAGTACTTAACGTTATACGTTATAGGTAGTAGTACATAACGTCATACGTCCTATAGTCATACAATGTAACGTTATACGTTATAATGTAGAAGTACAAAACGTTATACGTTATAACGTAGTAGTACATAACGTTATCCGGTATAACGTAATAGTACATATCTATATTCGTCATACAGTGATGCAATATAACGTCATACGTTATAACGTAGAAGTACATAACGTTATACATTATAAAGTAGTAGTACATAACGTTATACGTTACTACGTAGTAGTACATAACGTCATACGTCCTATAGTGATACAATGTAACGTTATACATTATAAAGTAGTAGTACATAACGCTATACGTTACAACGTAGTAGTACATAACGTCATACGTCCTATAGTGATACAATATAACGTTATACGTTATAACGTAGTAGTATATAACGTTATACGTTATAACGTAGTAGTACATAACGTCATACGTCCTATGGTGATACAATGTAACGTTATACGTTATAACGTAGTAGTATATAACGTTATACGTTATAACGTAGTAGTACATAACGTCAAACTTCACATAGTGATACAATATGACGTTATACGTTCAAACGTAGAAGTACATACCGTTATATGTCATAAAGTAGTAGTACATAACGTTAAACGTTACAACGTAGTAGTACATAACGTCATACGTCCTATAGTGATACAATGTAACTTTATACGTTATAACGTAGTAGTATATAACGTTATACGTTATAACGTAGTAGTACATAACGTCATACGTCCTATGGTGATACAATGTAACGTTATACGTTATAACGTAGTAGTATATAACGTTATACGTTATAACGTAGTAGTACATAACGTCAAACGTCACATAGTGATACAATACAACGTTATACGTTATAACGTAGAAGTACATAACGTATTACGTTATAAAGTAGTAGTACATAACGTCATACGTTATAACGTAGTAGTACATAACGTCATACGTCCTATGGTGATACAATGTAACGTTATACGTTATAATCTAGAAGTACAAAACGTTATACGTTATAACGTAGTAGTACATATGGTCAAACGTCACATAGTGATACAGTATAACGTTATACGTTACAAAGAAGAAGTACAAAACGTTATACGTTATAACGTAGTAGTACATAACGTCAAACTTCACATAGTGATACAATATAGCGTTATACGTTATATCGTAGAAGTACAAAACGTTATACGTTATAACGTAGTAGTACTTAACGTTAAACGTTACAACGTAGTAGTACATAACGTCAAACGTCACATAGTGATACAATACAACGTTATACGTTATATCGTAGAAGTACATAACGTATTACGTTATAAAGTAGTAGTACATAACGTTATACGTTACAACGTAGTAGTACATAACGTCATACGTCCTATGGTGATACAATGTAACGTTATACGTTATAATGTAGAAGTACAAAACGTTATACGTTATAACGTAGTAGTACATAACGTCAAACTTCACATAGTGATACAATATAGCGTTATACGTTATATCGTAGAAGTACAAAACGTTATACGCTATAACGTAGTAGTACTTAACGTTATACGTTATAGGTAGTAGTAGATAACGTCATACGTCCTATAGTGATACAATGAAACGTTATACGTTATAATGTAGAAGTGCAAAACGTTATACGTTATAACGTAGTAGTACATAACGTTATCCGGTATAACGTAATAGTACACATCTATATACGTCATACAGTGATGCAATATAACGTCATACGTTATAACGTAGAAGTACATAACGTTATACATTATAAAGTAGTAGTACATAACGTTATACGTTACTACGTAGTAGTACATAACGTCATACGTCCTATAGTGATACAATGTAACGTTATACATTATAAAGTAGTAGTACATAACGTTATACGTTACAACGTAGTAGTACATAACGTCATACGACCTATAGTGATACAATATAACGTTATACGTTATAACGTAGTAGTATATAACGTTATACGTTATAACGTAGTAGTACATAACGTTATACGTTACAACGTAGTAGTACATAACGTCATACGTCCTATAGTGATACAATGTAACGTTATACGTTATAACGTATTAGTACTTAACGTTATACGTTATAACGTAGTAGTACATAACGTCATACGTCCTATGGTGATACAATGTAACGTTATACGTTATAACGTAGTAGTACTTGACGTTATACGTTACTGCGTAGTAGTACATAACGTTATACGTCATATAGTTGTACAATATAACGTTATACGTTGTAACGCAGTAGTACATAACGTTATACGTTATAATGTAACTGTGTAAAAGTTATTCGTCGTAGCGTAATAGTGTATAACGTTATTCGTTGTAACGTAATAGTGTATAACGTTATGCGTTACTACGTAATAGCATATAACGTTATACGTCACATAGTGGTACAATATAACGTTATACGTTCAAACGTAGAAGTACATACCGTTATATGTCATAAAGTAGTAGTACATAACGTTGAACGTTACAACGTAGTAGTACATAACGTCATACGTCCTATAGTGATACAATGTAACTTTATACGTTATAACGTAGCGGTATATAACGTTATACGTTATAACGTAGTAGTACATAACGTTATACGTCATATAGTAGTACAATATAACGTTATACGTTATAAGGTAGTAGTACATAACGTCAAACGTCACATAGTGAAACAATATAACGTTATACGTTGTAACGTAGAAGTACATAACGTTATACGTTATAAAGTAGTAGTACATAACGTTATACGTTATAACGTAGTAGTACATGACGTCATACTTCCTATGGTGATACAATGTAACGTTATACGTTATAACGTAGTAGTATATAACGTTATACGTTATAACGTAGCAGTACATAACGTCAAACGTCACATAGTGATACAATATAACGTTATACGTTATAACGTAGTAGTATATAACGTTATACGTTATAACGTAGTAGTATATAACGTTATACGTTATAACGTAGTAGTACATAACGTTATACGTTACAACGTAGTAGTACATAACATCATACGTCCTATAGTGATACAATGTAACGTTATACGTTATAACGTAGTAGTACATAACGTCAAACTTCACATAGTGATACAATATAACGTTATACGTTATAACGTAGAAGTACAAAACGTTATACGTTATAGCGTAGTAGTACTTAACGTTATACGTTACTACGTAGTAGTACATAACGTCATACGTCCTATAGTGATACAATTTAACGTTATACGTTATAACGTAATAGTACTTAACGTTATACGTTATAACGTAGTAGTACATAACGTCATACGTCCTATGGTGATACAATGTAACGTTATACGTTATAACGTAGTAGTACTTGACGTTATACGTTACTGCGTAGTAGTACATAACGTTATACGTCATATAGTTGTACAATATAACGTTATACGTTGTAACGCAGTAGTACATAACGTTATACGTTATAATGTAACTGTGTAAAAGTTATTCGTCGTAGCGTAATAGTGTATAACGTTATTCGTTGTAACGTAATAGTGTATAACGTTATGCGTTACTACGTAATAGCATATAACGTTATACGTCACATAGTGGTACAATATAACGTTATACGTTCAAACGTAGAAGTACATACCGTTATATGTCATAAAGTAGTAGTACATAACGTTGAACGTTACAACGTAGTAGTACATAACGTCATACGTCCTATAGTGATACAATGTAACTTTATACGTTATAACGTAGCGGTATATAACGTTATACGTTATAACGTAGTAGTACATAACGTTATACGTCATATAGTAGTACAATATAACGTTATACGTTATAAGGTAGTAGTACATAACGTCAAACGTCACATAGTGAAACAATATAACGTTATACGTTGTAACGTAGAAGTACATAACGTTATACGTTATAAAGTAGTAGTACATAACGTTATACGTTATAACGTAGTAGTACATAACGTCATACTTCCTATGGTGATACAATGTAACGTTATACGTTATAACGTAGTAGTATATAACGTTATACGTTATAACGTAGTAGTACATAACGTCAAACGTCACATAGTGATACAATATAACGTTATACGTTATAACGTAGTAGTATATAACGTTATACGTTATAACGTAGTAGTATATAACGTTATACGTTATAACGTAGTAGTATATAACGTTATACGTTATAACGTAGTAGTACATAACGTTATACGTCATATAGTAGCACAATATAACGTTATACGTTATAACGTAGTAGTACATAACGTCAAACGTCACATAGTGAAACAATATAACGTTATACGTTATAACGTAGAAGTACATAACGTTATACGTTACAACGTAGTAGTACATAACGTCATACGTCCTATGGTGATACAATGTAACGTTATACGTTATAATGTAGAAGTACAAAACGTTATACGTTATAACGTAGTAGTACATAACGTCAAACTTCACATAGTGATACAATATAGCGTTATACGTTATATCGTAGAAGTACAAAACGTTATACGCTATAACGTAGTAGTACTTAACGTTATACGTTATAGGTAGTAGTACATAACGTCATACGTCCTATAGTGATACAATGAAACGTTATACGTTATAATGTAGAAGTGCAAAACGTTATACGTTATAACGTAGTAGTACATAACGTTATCCGGTATAACGTAATAGTACACATCTATATACGTCATACAGTGATGCAATATAACGTCATACGTTATAACGTAGAAGTACATAACGTTATACATTATAAAGTAGTAGTACATAACGTTATACGTTACTACGTAGTAGTACATAACGTCATACGTCCTATAGTGATACAATGTAACGTTATACATTATAAAGTAGTAGTACATAACGTTATACGTTACAACGTAGTAGTACATAACGTCATACGACCTATAGTGATACAATATAACGTTATACGTTATAACGTAGTAGTATATAACGTTATACGTTATAACGTAGTAGTACATAACGTTATACGTTACAACGTAGTAGTACATAACGTCATACGTCCTATAGTGATACAATGTAACGTTATACGTTATAACGTATTAGTACTTAACGTTATACGTTACTACGTAGTAGTACATAACGTCATACGTCCTATAGTGATACAATTTAACGTTACACGTTATAACGTAGTAGTATATAACGTTATACGTTATAACGTAGTAGTACATAACGTCATACGTCCTATGGTGATACAATGTAACGTTATACGTTATAACGTAGTAGTATATAACGTTATACGTTATAAGGTAGTAGTATATAACGTTATACGTTATAATGTAGTAGTATATAATGTTATACGTTATAACGTAGTAGTACATGACGTCAAACGTCACATAGTGATACAATGTAACGTTATACGTTATGATGTAGAAGTGCAAAACGTTATACGTTATAACGTAGTAGTATATAACGTCAAACGTCACATAGTGATACAGTATAACGTTATACGTTATAACGTAGTAGTATATAACGTTATACGTTATAACGTAGTTGTACATAACGTCATACGTCCTATGGTGATACAATGTAACGTTATACGTTATAACGTATTAGTACTTAACGTTATACGTTACTACGTAGTAGTACATAACGTGATACGTCCTATAGTGATACAATTTAACGTTATACGTTATAACGTAGTAGTATATAACGTTATACGTTATAACGTAGTAGTACATATGGTCAAACGTCACATAGTGATACAGTATAACGTTATACGTTATAACGTAGAAGTGCAAAACGTTATACGTTATAACGTAGTAGTACATAGCGTCAAACTTCACATAGTGATACAATGTAACGTTATACGTTATAATCTAGAAGTACAAAACGTTATACGTTATAACGTAGTAGTACATATGGTCAAACGTCACATAGTGATACAGTATAACGTTATACGTTATAACGTAGAAGTACAAAACGTTATACGTTATAACGTAGTAGTACATAACGTCAAACTTCACATAGTGATACAATATAGCGTTATACGTTATATCGTAGAAGTAGAAAACGTTGTACGTTATAACGTAGTAGTACTTAACGTTATACGTTATAGGTAGTAGTACATAACGTCATACGTCCTATAGTGATACAATGTAACGTTATACGTTATAATGTAGAAGTACAAAACGTTATACGTTATAACGTAGTAGTACATAACGTTATCCGGTATAACGTAATAGTACACATCTATATACGTCATACAGTGATGCAATATAACGTCATACGTTATAACGTAGAAGTACATAACGTTATACATTATAAAGTAGTAGTACATAACGTTATACGTTACTACGTAGTAGTACATAACGTCATACGTCCTATAGTGATACAATGTAACGTTATACATTATAAAGTAGTAGTACATAACGTTATACGTTACAACGTAGTAGTACATAACGTCATACGACCTATAGTGATACAATATAACGTTATACGTTATAACGCAGTAGTATATAACGTTATACGTTATAACGTAGTAGTACATAACGTTATACGTTACAACGTAGTAGTACATAACATCATACGTCCTATAGTGATACAATGTAACGTTATACGTTATAACGTAGTAGTACATAACGTCAAACTTCACATAGTGATACAATATAACGTTATACGTTATAACGTAGAAGTACAAAACGTTATACGTTATAGCGTAGTAGTACTTAACGTTATACGTTACTACGTAGTAGTACATAACGTCATACGTCCTATAGTGATACAATTTAACGTTATACGTTATAACGTAATAGTACTTAACGTTATACGTTACTACGTAGTAGTACATAACGTCATACGTCCTATGGTGATACAATGTAACGTTATACGTTATAACGTATTAGTACTTAACGTTATACGTTACTACGTAGTAGTACATAACGTCATACGTCCTATAGTGATACAATTTAACGTTATACGTTATAACGTAGTAGTATATAACGTTATACGTTATAACGTAGTAGTACATAACGTCATACGTCCTATGGTGATACAATGTAACGTTATACGTTATAACGTAGTAGTACATAACGTCATACGTCCTATGGTGATACAATATAACGTTATACGTTATAACGTAGTAGTATATAACGTTATACGTTATAACGTAGTAGTACATGACGTCAAACGTCACATAGTGATACAATGTAACGTTATACGTTATAATGTAGAAGTGCAAAACGTTATACGCTATAACGTAGTAGTATATAACGTCAAACGTCACATAGTGATACAGTATAACGTTATACGTTATAACGTAGAAGTACAAAACGTTATACGTTATAACGTAGTAGTACTTGACGTTATACGTTACTGCGTAGTAGTACATAACGTTATACGTCATATAGTGGTACAATATAACGTTATACGTTGTAACGCAGTAGTACATAACGTTATACGTTATAAAGTAGTAGTATATAACGTTATACGTCATAACGTAGTAGTACATAACGTCATACGTCCTATGGTGATACAATGTAACGTTATACGTTATAACGTAGTAGTATATAACGTTATATGTTATAACGTAGTAGTACATAACGTCAAACGTCACATAGTGATACAATATAACGTTATACGTTATAACGTAGGAGTACATAACGTTATACGTTACAAAGTAGTAGTACATAACGTTATCCGGTATAACGTAATAGTACACATCTATATACGTCATACAGTGATGCAATATAACGTCATACGTTATAACGTAGAAGTACATAACGTTATACATTATAAAGTAGTAGTACATAACGTTATACGTTACTACGTAGTAGTACATAACGTCATACGTCCTATAGTGATACAATGTAACGTTATACATTATAAAGTAGTAGTACATAACGTTATACGTTACAACGTAGTAGTACATAACGTCATACGACCTATAGTGATACAATATAACGTTATACGTTATAACGCAGTAGTATATAACGTTATACGTTATAACGTAGTTATATATAACGTTATACGTTATAACGTAGTTATATATAACGTTATACGTTATAACGTAGAAGTACAAAACGTTATACGTTATAGCGTACTAGTACTTAACGTTATACGTTACTACGTAGTAGTACATAACGTCATACGTCCTATAGTGATACAATGTAACGTTATACGTTATAACGTAGTAGTATATAACGTTATACGTTATAACGTAGTAGTACATAACGTCAAACGTCACATAGTGATACAATATAACGTTATACGTTATAAACTAGTAGTACATAACGTTATACGTTACAACGTAGTAGTACATAACGTCATACGTCCTATAGTGATACAATGTAACGTTATAAGTTATAACGTAGTAGTATATAACGTTATACGTTATAACGTAGTAGTACATAACGTTATACGTTACAACGTAGTAGTACATAACGTCATACGTCCTATAGTGATACAATATAACGTTATACGTTTTAACGTAGTAGTACTTATCGTTATACGTTACTACGTAGTAGTATATAACGTCATACGTCCTATAGTGATACAATTTAACGTTATACGTTATAACGTAGTAGTATATAACGTTATACGTTATAACGTAGTAGTACATAACGTCATACGTCCTATGGTGATACAATCTAACGTTATACGTTATAACGTAGTAGTACATGACGTCAAACGTCACATAGTGATACAATGTAACGTTATACGTTATAATGTAGAAGTGCAAAACGTTATACGTTATAACGTAGTAGTATATAACGTTATACGTTATAACGTAGTAGTACATAACGTCAAACGTCACATAGTGATACAATATAACGTTATACGTTATAAACTAGTAGTACATAACGTTATACGTTACAACGTAGTAGTACATAACGTCATACGTCCTATAGTGATACAATGTAACGTTATAGGTTATAACGTAGTAGTATATAACGTTATACGTTATAACGTAGTAGTACATAACGTTATACGTTACAACGTAGTAGTACATAACGTCATACGTCCTATAGTGATACAATATAACGTTATACGTTTTAACGTAGAATTACAAAACGTTATACGTTATAACGTAGTAGTACTTATCGTTATACGTTACTACGTAGTAGTACATAACGTCATACGTCCTATAGTGATACAATTTAACGTTATACGTCATAACGTAGTAGTATATAACGTTATACGTTATAACGTAGTAGTACATAACGTCATACGTCCTATGGTGATACAATGTAACGTTATACGTTATAACGTAGTAGTACATGACGTCAAACGTCACATAGTGATACAATGTAACGTTATACGTTATAATGTAGAAGTGCAAAACGTTATACGTTATAACGTAGTAGTATATAACGTCAAACGTCACATAGTGATACAATGTAACGTTATACGTTATAACGTAGAAGTACAAAACGTTATACGTTATAACGTAGTAGTACTTGACGTTATACGTTACTGCGTAGTAGTACATAACGTTATACGTCATATAGTGGTACAATATAACGTTATACGTTGTAACGCAGTAGTACATAACGTTATACGTTATAAGGTAACTGTGTAAAAGTTATTCGTCGTAGCGTAATAGTGTATAACGTTATTCGTTGTAACGTAATAGTGTATAACGTTATGCGTTACTACGTAATAACACACAACGTTATACGTCACATAGTGGTACAATATAACGTTATAAGTTCAAACGTAGAAGTACATACAGTTATATGTCATAAAGTAGTAGTACATAACGTTGAACGTTACAACGTAGTAGTACATAACGTCATACGTCCTATAGTGATACAATGTAACTTTATACGTTATAACGTAGTAGTATATAACGTTCTACGTTATAACGTAGTAGTACATAACGTTATACGTCATATAGTAGTACAATATAGCGTTATACGTTATAACGTAGTAGTACATAACGTCAAACGTCACATAGTGAAACGATATAACGTTATACGTTATAACGTAGAAGTACATAACGTTATACGTTATAAAGTAGTAGTACATAACGTTAAACGTTACAACGTAGTAGTACATAACGTCATACGTCCTATAGTGATACAATGTAACGTTATACATTATAAAGTAGTAGTACATAACGTTATACGTTACAACGTAGTAGTACATAACGTCATACGGCCTATAGTGATACAATATAACGTTATACGTTATAACGTAGTAGTATATAACGTTATACGTTATAACGTAGTAGTACATAACGTTATACGTTACAACGTAGTAGTACATAACATCATACGTCCTATAGTGATACAATGTAACGTTATACGTTATAACGTAGTAGTACATAACGTTATACGTTATAACGTAGCAGTACTTAACGTTATACGTTACTACGTAATAGTACATAACGTCATACGTCCTATAGTGATACAATTTAACGTTATACGTTATAACGTATTAGTACTTAACGTTATACGTTACTACGTAGTAGTACATAACGTCATACGTCCTATGGTGATACAATGTAACGTTATACGTTATAACGTATTAGTACTTAACGTTATACGTTACTACGTAGTAGTACATAACGTCGTACGTCCTATAGTGATACAATTTAACGTTATACGTTATAACGTAGTAGTATATAACGTTATACGTTATAACGTAGTAGTACATAACGTCATACGTCCTATGGTGATACAATGTAACGTTATACGTTATAACGTAGTAGTACATAACGTCATACGTCCTATGGTGATACAATGTAACGTTATACATTATAAAGTAGTAGTACATAACGTTATACGTTACAACGTAGTAGTACATAACGTCATACGGCCTATAGTGATACAATATAACGTTATACGTTATAACGTAGTAGTATATAACGTTATACGTTATAACGTAGTAGTACATAACGTTATACGTTACAACGTAGTAGTACATAACGTCAAACTTCACATAGTGATACAATATAACGTTATACGTTATAACGTAGAAGTACAAAACGTTATACGTTATAACGTAGTAGTACATAACGTCATACGTCCTATGGTGATACAATGTAACGTTATACATTATAAAGTAGTAGTACATAACGTTATACGTTACAACGTAGTAGTACATAACGTCATACGTCCTATAGTGATACAATGTAACGTTATACGTTATAACGTAGTAGTACATAACGTTATACGTTATAACGTAGCAGTACTTAACGTTATACGTTACTACGTAATAGTACATAACGTCAAACTTCACATAGTGATACAATATAACGTTATACGTTATAACGTAGAAGTACATAACGTTATACGTTATAACGTAGTAGTACATAACGTTATACGTTACAACGTAGTAGTACATAACATCATACGTCCTATAGTGATACAATGTAACGTTATACGTTATAACGTAGTAGTACATAACGTTATACGTTATAACGTAGTAGTACTTAACGTTATACGTTACTACGTAGTAGTACATAACGTCATACGTCCTATAGTGATACAATTTAACGTTATACGTTATAACGTATTAGTACTTAACGTTATACGTTACTACGTAGTAGTACATAACGTCATACGTCCTATGGTGATACAATGTAACGTTATACGTTATAACGTATTAGTACTTAACGTTATACGTTACTACGTAGTAGTACATAACGTCATACGTCCTATAGTGATACAATTTAACGTTATACGTTATAACGTAGTAGTATATAACGTTATACGTTATAACGTAGTAGTACATAACGTCATACGTCCTATGGTGATACAATGTAACGTTATACGTTATAACGTAGTAGTACATAACGTCATACGTCCTATGGTGATACAATGTAACGTTATACGTTATAACGTAGTAGTATATGACGTTATATGTTATAACGTAGTAGTACATAACGTCAAACGTCACATAGTGATACAATATAACGTTATACGTTATAACGTAGAAGTACATAACGTTATACGTTACAAAGTAGTAGTACATAACGTTATACGTTACAACGTAGTAGTACATAACGTCATACGTCCTATAGTGATACAATGTAACGTTATACGTTATAACGTAGTAGTATATAACGTTATACGTTATAAGGTAGTAGTACATAACGTCAAACGTCACATAGTGATACAATATAACGTTATACGTTATAAACTAGTAGTACATAACGTTATACGTTACAACGTAGTAGTACATAACGTCATACGTCCTATAGTGATACAATGTAACGTTATAAGTTATAACGTAGTAGTATATAACGTTATACGTTATAACGTAGTAGTACATAACGTTATACGTTACAACGTAGTAGTACATAACGTCATACGTCCTATAGTGATACAATATAACGTTATACGTTTTAACGTAGAATTACAAAACGTTATACGTTATAACGTAGTAGTACTTATCGTTATACGTTACTACGTAATAGTACATAACGTCATACGTCCTATAGTGATACAATTTAACGTTATACGTTATAACGTAGTAGTATATAACGTTATACGTTATAACGTAGTAGTACATAACGTCATACGTCCTATGGTGATACAATGTAACGTTATACGTTATAACGTAGTAGTACATGACGTCAAACGTCACATAGTGATACAATGTAACGTTATACGTTATAATGTAGAAGTGCAAAACGTTATACGTTATAACGTAGTAGTATATAACGTCAAACGTCACATAGTGATACAATGTAACGTTATACGTTATAACGTAGAAGTACAAAACGTTATACGTTATAACGTAGTAGTACTTGACGTTATACGTTACTGCGTAGTAGTACATAACGTTATACGTCATATAGTGGTACAATATAACGTTATACGTTGTAACGCAGTAGTACATAACGTTATACGTTATAAGGTAACTGTGTAAAAGTTATTCGTCGTAGCGTAATAGTGTATAACGTTATTCGTTGTAACGTAATAGTGTATAACGTTATGCGTTACTACGTAATAACACACAACGTTATACGTCACATAGTGGTACAATATAACGTTATAAGTTCAAACGTAGAAGTACATACCGTTATATGTCATAAAGTAGTAGTACATAACGTTGAACGTTACAACGTAGTAGTACATAACGTCATACGTCCTATGGTGATACAATGTAACGTTATACGTTATAAACTAGTAGTACATAACGTTATACATTACAACGTAGTAGTACATAACGTCATACGTCCTATAGTGATACAATGTAACGTTATAAGTTATAACGTAGTAGTATATAACGTTATACGTTATAACGTAGTAGTACATAACGTTATACGTTACAACGTAGTAGTACATAACGTCATACGTCCTATAGTGATACAATCTAACGTTATACGTTTTAACGTAGAAGTACAAAACGTTATACGTTATAACGTAGTAGTACTTATCGTTATACGTTACTACGTAGTAGTACATAACGTCATACGTCCTATAGTGATACAATTTAACGTTATACGTTATAACGTAGTAGTATATAACGTTATACGTTATAACGTAGTAGTACATAACGTCATACGTCCTATGGTGATACAATGTAACGTTATACGTTATAACGTAGTGGTATATAACGTTATACGTTATAACGTAGTAGTACATGACGTCAAACGTCACATAGTGATACAATGTAACGTTATACGTTATAATGTAGAAGTGCAAAACGTTATACGTTATAACGTAGTAGTATATAACGTCAAACGTCACATAGTGATACAATGTAACGTTATACGTTATAACGTAGAAGTACAAAACGTTATACGTTATAACGTAGTAGTACTTGACGTTATACGTTACTGCGTAGTAGTACATAACGTTATACGTCATATAGTGGTACAATATAACGTTATACGTTGTAACGCAGTAGTACATAACGTTATACGTTATAAAGTAGTAGTACATAACGTTAAACGTTACAACGTAGTAGTACATAACGTCATACGTCCTATAGTGATACAATCTAACTTTATACGTTATAACGTAGTAGTATATAACGTTATACGTCATAACGTAGTAGTACATAACGTCATACGTCGTATGGTGATACAATGTAACGTTATACGTTATAACGTAGTAGTATATGACGTTATATGTTATAACGTAGTAGTACATAACGTCAAACGTCACATAGTGATACAATATAACGTTATACGTTATAACGTAGAAGTACATAACGTTATACGTTACAAAGTAGTAGTACATAACGTTATACGTTACAACGTAGTAGTACATAACGTCATACGTCCTATAGTGATACAATGTAACGTTATACGTTATAACGTAGTAGTATATAACGTTATACGTTATAACGTAGTAGTACATAACGTCAAACGTCACATAGTGATACAATATAACGTTATACGTTATAAACTAGTAGTACATAACGTTATACGTTACAACGTAGTAGTACATAACGTCATACGTCCCATAGTGATACAATGTAACGTTATAAGTTATAACGTAGTAGTATATAACGTTATACGTTATAACGTAGTAGTACATAACGTTATACGTTACAACGTAGTAGTACATAACGTCATACGTCCTATAGTGATACAATATAACGTTATACGTTTTAACGTAGAATTACAAAACGTTATACGTTATAACGTAGTAGTACTTATCGTTATACGTTACTACGTAGTAGTACATAACGTCATACGTCCTATAGTGATACAATTTAACGTTATACGTCATAACGTAGTAGTATATAACGTTATACGTTATAACGTAGTAGTACATAACGTCATACGTCCTATGGTGATACAATGTAACGTTATACGTTATAACGTAGTAGTACATGACGTCAAACGTCACATAGTGATACAATGTAACGTTATACGTTATAATGTAGAAGTGCAAAACGTTATACGTTATAACGTAGTAGTATATAACGTCAAACGTCACATAGTGATACAATGTAACGTTATACGTTATAACGTAGAAGTACAAAACGTTATACGTTATAACGTAGTAGTACTTGACGTTATACGTTACTGCGTAGTAGTACATAACGTTATACGTCATATAGTGGTACAATATAACGTTATACGTTATAATGTAACTGTGTAAAAGTTATTCGTCGTAGCGTAATAGTGTATAACGTTATTCGTTGTAACGTAATAGTGTATAACGTTATGCGTTACTACGTAATAACACACAACGTTATACGTCACATAGTGGTACAATATAACGTTATAAGTTCAAACGTAGAAGTACATACAGTTATATGTCATAAAGTAGTAGTACATAACGTTGAACGTTACAACGTAGTAGTACATAACGTCATACGTCCTATAGTGATACAATGTAACTTTATACGTTATAACGTAGTAGTATATAACGTTCTACGTTATAACGTAGTAGTACATAACGTTATACGTCATATAGTAGTACAATATAGCGTTATACGTTATAACGTAGTAGTACATAACGTCAAACGTCACATAGTGAAACGATATAACGTTATACGTTATAACGTAGAAGTACATAACGTTATACGTTATAAAGTAGTAGTACATAACGTTAAACGTTACAACGTAGTAGTACATAACGTCATACGTCCTATAGTGATACAATGTAACGTTATACATTATAAAGTAGTAGTACATAACGTTATACGTTACAACGTAGTAGTACATAACGTCATACGGCCTATAGTGATACAATATAACGTTATACGTTATAACGTAGTAGTATATAACGTTATACGTTATAACGTAGTAGTACATAACGTTATACGTTACAACGTAGTAGTACATAACATCATACGTCCTATAGTGATACAATGTAACGTTATACGTTATAACGTAGTAGTACATAACGTTATCCGTTATAACGTAGCAGTACTTAACGTTATACGTTACTACGTAATAGTACATAACGTCATACGTCCTATAGTGATACAATGTAACGTTATACGTTATAACGTAGTAGTATATAACGTTATACGTTATAACGTAGTTATATATAACGTTATACGTTATAACGTAGTTATATATAACGTTATACGTTATAACGTAGTAGTACATAACGTCAAACTTCACATAGTGATACAATATAACGTTATACGTTATAACGTAGAAGTACAAAACGTTATACGTTATAACGTAGTAGTACATAACGTTATACGTCACAACGTAGTAGTACATAACATCATACGTCCTATAGTGATACAATGTAACGTTATACGTTATAACGTAGTAGTACATAACGTTATACGTTATAACGTAGTAGTACTTAACGTTATACGTTACTACGTAGTAGTACATAACGTCATACGTCCTATAGTGATACAATTTAACGTTATACGTTATAACGTATTAGTACTTAACGTTATACGTTACTACGTAGTAGTACATAACGTCATACGTCCTATGGTGATACAATGTAACGTTATACGTTATAACGTATTAGTACTTAACGTTATACGTTACTACGTAGTAGTACATAACGTCGTACGTCCTATAGTGATACAATTTAACGTTATACGTTATAACGTAGTAGTATATAACGTTATACGTTATAACGTAGTAGTACATAACGTCATACGTCCTATGGTGATACAATGTAACGTTATACGTTATAACGTAGTAGTACATAACGTCATACGTCCTATGGTGATACAATGTAACGTTATACATTATAAAGTAGTAGTACATAACGTTATACGTTACAACGTAGTAGTACATAACGTCATACGGCCTATAGTGATACAATATAACGTTATACGTTATAACGTAGTAGTATATAACGTTATACGTTATAACGTAGTAGTACATAACGTTATACGTTACAACGTAGTAGTACATAACATCATACGTCCTATAGTGATACAATGTAACGTTATACGTTATAACGTAGTAGTACATAACGTTATACGTTATAACGTAGCAGTACTTAACGTTATACGTTACTACGTAATAGTACATAACGTCAAACTTCACATAGTGATACAATATAACGTTATACGTTATAACGTAGAAGTACAAAACGTTATACGTTATAACGTAGTAGTACATAACGTTATACGTTACAACGTAGCAGTACATAACATCATACGTCCTATAGTGATACAATGTAACGTTATACGTTATAACGTAGTAGTACATAACGTTATACGTTATAACGTAGTAGTACTTAACGTTATACGTTACTACGTAGTAGTACATAACGTCATACGTCCTATAGTGATACAATTTAACGTTATACGTTATAACGTATTAGTACTTAACGTTATACGTTACTACGTAGTAGTACATAACGTCATACGTCCTATGGTGATACAATGTAACGTTATACATTATAAAGTAGTAGTACATAACGTTATACGTTACAACGTAGTAGTACATAACGTCATACGGCCTATAGTGATACAATATAACGTTATACGTTATAACGTAGTAGTATATAACGTTATACGTTATAACGTAGTAGTACATAACGTCATACGTCCTATGGTGATACAATGTAACGTTATACGTTATAACGTAGTAGTACATAACGTCATACGTCCTATAGTGATACAATGTAACGTTATACATTATAAAGTAGTAGTACATAACGTTATACGTTACAACGTAGTAGTACATAACGTCATACGGCCTATAGTGATACAATATAACGTTATACGTTATAACGTAGTAGTATATAACGTTATACGTTATAACGTAGTAGTACATAACGTTATACGTTACAACGTAGTAGTACATAACATCATACGTCCTATAGTGATACAATGTAACGTTATACGTTATAACGTAGTAGTACATAACGTTATACGTTATAACGTAGCAGTACTTAACGTTATACGTTACTACGTAATAGTACATAACGTCATACGTCCTATAGTGATACAATGTAACGTTATACGTTATAACGTAGTAGTATATAACGTTATACGTTATAACGTAGTTATATATAACGTTATACGTTATAACGTAGTTATATATAACGTTATACGTTATAACGTAGTAGTACATAACGTCAAACTTCACATAGTGATACAATATAACGTTATACGTTATAACGTAGAAGTACAAAACGTTATACGTTATAACGTAGTAGTACATAACGTTATACGTCACAACGTAGTAGTACATAACATCATACGTCCTATAGTGATACAATGTAACGTTATACGTTATAACGTAGTAGTACATAACGTTATACGTTATAACGTAGTAGTACTTAACGTTATACGTTACTACGTAGTAGTACATAACGTCATACGTCCTATAGTGATACAATTTAACGTTATACGTTATAACGTATTAGTACTTAACGTTATACGTTACTACGTAGTAGTACATAACGTCATACGTCCTATGGTGATACAATGTAACGTTATACGTTATAACGTATTAGTACTTAACGTTATACGTTACTACGTAGTAGTACTTAACGTTATACGTTACTACGTAGTAGTACATAACGTCGTACGTCCTATAGTGATACAATTTAACGTTATACGTTATAACGTAGTAGTATATAACGTTATACGTTATAACGTAGTAGTACATAACGTCATACGTCCTATGGTGATACAATGTAACGTTATACGTTATAACGTAGTAGTACATAACGTCATACGTCCTATGGTGATACAATGTAACGTTATACATTATAAAGTAGTAGTACATAACGTTATACGTTACAACGTAGTAGTACATAACGTCATACGGCCTATAGTGATACAATATAACGTTATACGTTATAACGTAGTAGTATATAACGTTATACGTTATAACGTAGTAGTACATAACGTTATACGTTACAACGTAGTAGTACATAACATCATACGTCCTATAGTGATACAATGTAACGTTATACGTTATAACGTAGTAGTACATAACGTTATACGTTATAACGTAGCAGTACTTAACGTTATACGTTACTACGTAATAGTACATAACGTCAAACTTCACATAGTGATACAATATAACGTTATACGTTATAACGTAGAAGTACAAAACGTTATACGTTATAACGTAGTAGTACATAACGTTATACGTTACAACGTAGTAGTACATAACATCATACGTCCTATAGTGATACAATGTAACGTTATACGTTATAACGTAGTAGTACATAACGTTATACGTTATAACGTAGTAGTACTTAACGTTATACGTTACTACGTAGTAGTACATAACGTCATACGTCCTATAGTGATACAATTTAACGTTATACGTTATAACGTATTAGTACTTAACGTTATACGTTACTACGTAGTAGTACATAACGTCATACGTCCTATGGTGATACAATGTAACGTTATACGTTATAACGTATTAGTACTTAACGTTATACGTTACTACGTAGTAGTACATAACGTCATACGTCCTATAGTGATACAATTTAACGTTATACGTTATAACGTAGTAGTATATAACGTTATACGTTATAACGTAGTAGTACATAACGTCATACGTCCTATGGTGATACAATGTAACGTTATACGTTATAACGTAGTAGTACATAACGTCATACGTCCTATGGTGATACAATGTAACGTTATACGTTATAACGTAGTAGTACATGACGTCAAACGTCACATAGTGATACAATGTAACGTTATACGTTATAATGTAGAAGTGCAAAACGTTATACGTTATAACATAGTAGTATATAACGTCAAACGTCACATAGTGATACAGTATAACGTTATACGTTATAACGTAGAAGTACAAAACGTTATACGTTATAACGTAGTAGTACTTGACGTTATACGTTACTGCGTAGTAGTACATAACGTTATACCTCATATAGTGGTACAATATAACGTTATACGTTGTAACGCAGTAGTACATAACGTTATACGTTATAATGTAACTGTGTAAAAGTTATTCGTCGTAGCGTAATAGTGTATAACGTTATTCGTTGTAACGTAATAGTGTATAACGTTATGCGTTACTACGTAATAGCACATAACGTTATACGTCACATAGTGGTACAATATAACGTTATACGTTCAAACGTAGAAGTACATACCGTTATATGTCATAAAGTAGTAGTACATAACGTTGAACGTTACAACGTAGTAGTACATAACGTCATACGTCCTATAGTGATACAATGTAACTTTATACGTTATAACGTAGTAGTATATAACGTTATACGTTATAACGTAGTAGTACATAACGTCAAACGTCACATAGTGATACAATATAACGTTATACGTTATAACGTAGTAGTACATAACGTCATACGTCCTATAGTGATACAATATAACGTTATACGTTTTAACGTAGAAGTACAAAACGTTATACATTATAACGCAGTAGTACATAACGTTATACGTTATAACGCAGTAGTACATAACGTTATACGTTATAATGTAACTGTGTAAAAGTTATTCGTCGTAGCGTAATAGTGTATAACGTTATTCGTTGTAACGTAATTGTGTATAACGTTATGCGTTACTACGTAATAGCACATAACGTTATACGTCACATAGTGGTACAATATGACGTTATACGTTCAAACGTAGAAGTACATACCGTTATATGTCATAAAGTAGTAGTACATAACGTTAAACGTTACAACGTAGTAGTACATAACGTCATACGTCCTATAGTGATACAATGTAACTTTATACGTTATAACGTAGTAGTATATAACGTTATACGTTATAACGTAGTAGTACATAACGTTATACGTTATAACGTAGCAGTACTTAACGTAATACGTTACTACGTAATAGTACATAACGTCATACGTCGTATAGTGATACAATGTAACGTTATACGTTATAACGTAGTAGTATATAACGTTATACGTTATAACGTAGTTATATATAACGTTATACGTTATAACGTAGTAGTACATAACGTCAAACTTCACATAGTGATACAATATAACGTTATACGTTATAACGTAGAAGTACAAAACGTTATACGTTATAGCGTAGTAGTACTTAACGTTATACGTTATAACGTAGTAGTACATAACGTCAAACGTCACATAGTGATACAATATAACGTTATACGTTATAACGTAGTAGTCCATAACGTCAAACGTCACATAGTGATACAATATAACGTTATACGTTATAAACTAGTAGTACATAACGTTATACGTTACAACGTAGTAGTACATAACGTCATACGTCCTATAGTGATACAATATAACGTTATACGTTTTAACGTAGAAGTACAAAACGTTATACGTTATAACGCAGTAGTACATAACGTTATACGTTATAACGCAGTAGTACATAACGTTATACGTTATAATGTAACTGTGTAAAAGTTATTCGTCGTAGCGTAGTAGTGTATAACGCTATTCGTTGTAACGTAATTGTGTATAACATTATGCGTTACTACGTAATAGCACATAACGTTATACGTCACACAGTGGTACAATATGACGTTATACGTTCAAACGTAGAAGTACATACCGTTATATGTCATAAAGTAGTAGTACATAACGTTAAACGTTACAACGTAGTAGTACATAACGTCATACGTCCTATAGTGATACAATGTAACTTTATACGTTATAACGTAGTAGTACATAACGTTATACGTTACAACGTAGTAGTACATAACATCATACGTCCTATAGTGATACAATGTAACGTTATACGTTATAACGTAGTAGTACATAACGTTATACGTTATAACGTAGTAGTACTTAACGTTATACGTTACTACGTAGTAGTACATAACGTCATACGTCCTATAGTGATACAATTTAACGTTATACGTTATAACGTATTAGTACTTAACGTTATACGTTACTACGTAGTAGTACATAACGTCATACGTCCTATGGTGATACAATGTAACGTTATACGTTATAACGTATTAGTACTTAACGTTATACGTTACTACGTAGTAGTACATAACGTCATACGTCCTATAGTGATACAATTTAACGTTATACGTTATAACGTAGTAGTATATAACGTTATACGTTATAACGTAGTAGTACATAACGTCATACGTCCTATGGTGATACAATGTAACGTTATACGTTATAACGTAGTAGTACATAACGTCATACGTCCTATGGTGATACAATGTAACGTTATACGTTATAACGTAGTAGTACATGACGTCAAACGTCACATAGTGATACAATGTAACGTTATACGTTATAATGTAGAAGTGCAAAACGTTATACGTTATAACGTAGTAGTATAAAACGTCAAACGTCACATAGTGATACAGTATAACGTTATACGTTATAACGTAGAAGTACAAAACGTTATACGTTATAACGTAGTAGTACTTGACGTTATACGTTACTGCGTAGTAGTACATAACGTTATACGTCATATAGTGGTACAATATAACGTTATACGTTGTAACGCAGTAGTACATAACGTTATACGTTATAAAGTAGTAGTACATAACGTTAAACGTTACAACGTAGTAGTACATAACGTCATACGTCCTATAGTGATACAATGTAACTTTATACGTTATAACGTAGTAGTATATAACGTTATACGTCATAACGTAGTAGTACATAACGTCATACGTCCTATGGTGATACAATGTAACGTTATACGTTATAACGTAGTAGTATATAACGTTATATGTTATAACGTAGTAGTATATAACGTTATACGTTATAACGTAGTAGTACATGACGTCAAACGTCACATAGTGATACAATGTAACGTTATACGTTATAATGTAGAAGTGCAAAACGTTATACGTTATAACATAGTAGTATATAACGTCAAACGTCACATAGTGATACAGTATAACGTTATACGTTATAACGTAGAAGTACAAAACGTTATACGTTATAACGTAGTAGTACTTGACGTTATACGTTACTGCGTAGTAGTACATAACGTTATACCTCATATAGTGGTACAATATAACGTTATACGTTGTAACGCAGTAGTACATAACGTTATACGTTATAATGTAACTGTGTAAAAGTTATTCGTCGTAGCGTAATAGTGTATAACGTTATTCGTTGTAACGTAATAGTGTATAACGTTATGCGTTACTACGTAATAGCACATAACGTTATACGTCACATAGTGGTACAATATAACGTTATACGTTCAAACGTAGAAGTACATACCGTTATATGTCATAAAGTAGTAGTACATAACGTTGAACGTTACAACGTAGTAGTACATAACGTCATACGTCCTATAGTGATACAATGTAACTTTATACCTTATAACGTAGTAGTATATAACGTTATACGTTATAACGTAGTAGTACATAACGTCAAACGTCACATAGTGATACAATATAACGTTATACGTTATAACGTAGTAGTACATAACGTCATACGTCCTATAGTGATACAATATAACGTTATACGTTTTAACGTAGAAGTACAAAACGTTATACGTTATAACGCAGTAGTACATAACGTTATACGTTATAACGCAGTAGTACATAACGTTATACGTTATAATGTAACTGTGTAAAAGTTATTCGTCGTAGCGTAATAGTGTATAACGTTATTCGTTGTAACGTAATTGTGTATAACGTTATGCGTTACTACGTAATAGCACATAACGTTATACGTCACATAGTGGTACAATATGACGTTATACGTTCAAACGTAGAAGTACATACCGTTATATGTCATAAAGTAGTAGTACATAACGTTAAACGTTACAACGTAGTAGTACATAACGTCATACGTCCTATAGTGATACAATGTAACTTTATACGTTATAACGTAGTAGTATATAACGTTATACGTTATAACGTAGTAGTACATAACGTTATACGTTATAACGTAGCAGTACTTAACGTAATACGTTACTACGTAATAGTACATAACGTCATACGTCGTATAGTGATACAATGTAACGTTATACGTTATAACGTAGTAGTATATAACGTTATACGTTATAACGTAGTTATATATAACGTTATACGTTATAACGTAGTAGTACATAACGTCAAACTTCACATAGTGATACAATATAACGTTATACGTTATAACGTAGAAGTACAAAACGTTATACGTTATAGCGTAGTAGTACTTAACGTTATACGTTATAACGTAGTAGTACATAACGTCAAACGTCACATAGTGATACAATATAACGTTATACGTTATAACGTAGTAGTCCATAACGTCAAACGTCACATAGTGATACAATATAACGTTATACGTTATAAACTAGTAGTACATAACGTTATACGTTACAACGTAGTAGTACATAACGTCATACGTCCTATAGTGATACAATATAACGTTATACGTTTTAACGTAGAAGTACAAAACGTTATACGTTATAACGCAGTAGTACATAACGTTATACGTTATAACGCAGTAGTACATAACGTTATACGTTATAATGTAGCTGTGTAAAAGTTATTCGTCGTAGCGTAATAGTGTATAACGCTATTCGTTGTAACGTAATTGTGTATAACGTTATGCGTTACTACGTAATAGCACATAACGTTATACGTCACATAGTGGTACAATATGACGTTATACGTTCAAACGTAGAAGTACATACCGTTATATGTCATAAAGTAGTAGTACATAACGTTAAACGTTACAACGTAGTAGTACATAACGTCATACGTCCTATAGTGATACAATGTAACTTTATACGTTATAACGTAGTAGTATATAACGTTATACGTTATAACGTAGTAGTACATAACGTTATACGTTATAACGTAGCAGTACTTAACGTAATACGTTACTACGTAATAGTACATAACGTCATACGTCCTATAGTGATACAATGTAACGTTATACGTTATAACGTAGTAGTATATAACGTTATACGTTATAACGTAGTTATATATAACGTTATACGATATAACGTAGTAGTACATAACGTCAAACTTCACATAGTGATACAATATAACGTTATACGTTATAACGTAGAAGTACAAAACGTTATACGTTATAGTGTAGTAGTACTTAACGTTATACGTTACTACGTAGTAGTGCATAACGTCATACGTCTTATAGTGATACAATTTAACGTTATACGTTATAACGTATTAGTACTTAACGTTATACGTTACTACGTAGTAGTACATAACGTCATACGTCTTATAGTGATACAATTTAACGTTATACGTTATAACGTATTAGTACTTAACTTTATACGTTACTACGTAGTAGTACATAACGTCATGCGTCCTATAGTGATACAATTTAACGTTATACGTTATAACGTAGTAGTACATGACGTCAAACGTCACATAGTGATACAATGTAACGTTATACGTTATAATGTAGAAGTGCAAAACGTTATACGTTATAACGTAGTAGTATATAACGTCAAACGTCACATAGTGATACAGTATAACGTTATACGTTATAACGTAGAAGTACAAAACGTTATACGTTATAACGTAGTAGTACATAACGTTATACGTCATATAGTAGTACAATATAACGTTATACGTTATAACGTAGTAGTACATAACGTCAAACGTCACATAGTGAAACAATATAACGTTATACGTTATAACGTAGAAGTACATAACGTTATACGTTATAAAGTAGTAGTACATAACGTTAAACGTTACAACGTAGTAGTACATAACGTCATACGTCCTATAGTGATACAATGTAACTTTATACGTTCTACGTAGTAGTATATAACGTTATACGTTATAACGTAGTAGTACATAACGTCATACGTCCTATGGTGATACAATGTAACGTTTTACGTTATAACGTAGTAGTATATAACGTTATACGTTATAACGTAGTAGTACATAACGTCAAACGTCACATAGTGATACAATATAACGTTATACGTTATAACCTAGAAGTACATAACGTTATACGTTATAAAGTAGTAGTACATTACGTTATACGTTACAACGTTGTAGTACATAACGTCATACGTCCTATAGTGATACAATGTAACGTTATACGTTATAACGTAGTAGTATATAACGTTATACGTTATAACGTAGTAGTACATAACGTCAAACGTCACATAGTGATACAATATAACGTTATACGTTATAACGTAGTAGTACATAACGTCAAACGTCACATAGTGATACAATATAACGTTATACATTATAAACTAGTAGTACATAACGTTATACGTTACAACGTAGTAGTACATAACGTCATACGTCCTATAGTGATACAATATAACGTTATACGTTTTAACGTAGAAGTACAAAACGTTATACGTTATAACGCAGTAGTACATAACGTTATACGTTATAACGCAGTAGTACATAACGTTATACGTTATAATGTAACTGTGTAAAAGTTATTCGTCGTAGCGTAATAGTGTATAACGTTATTCGTTGTAACGTAATTGTGTATAACGTTATGCGTTACTACGTAATAGCACATAACGTTATACGTAACATAGTGGTACAATATGACGTTATACGTTCAAACGTAGAAGTACATACCGCTATATGTCATAAAGTAGTAGTACATAACGTTAAACGTTACAACGTAGTAGTACATAACGTCATACGTCCTATAGTGGTACAATGTAACTTTATACGTTATAACGTAGTAGTATATAACGTTATACGTTATAACGTAGTAGTACATAACGTTATACGTTATAACGTAGCAGTACTTAACGTAATACGTTACTACTATAATAGTACATAACGTCATACGTCCTATAGTGATACAATGTAACGTTATACGTTATAACGTAGTAGTATATAACGTTATACGTTATAACGTAGTTATATATAACGTTATACGTTATAACATAGTAGTACATAACGTCAAACTTCACATAGTGATACAATATAACGTTATACGTTATAACGTAGAAGTACAAAACGTTATACGTTATAGCGTAGTAGTACTTAACGTTATACGTTACTACGTAGTAGTACATAACGTCATACGTCCTATAGTGATACAATTTAACGTTATACGTTATAACGTAGTAGTACATAACGTTAAACGTTACAACGTAGTAGTACATAACGTCATACGTCCTATAGTGATACAATGTAACTTTATACGTTATAACGTAGTAGTATATAACGTTATACGTTATAACGTAGTAGTACATAACGTCAAACGTCACATAGTGATACAATATAACGTTATACGTTATAAACTAGTAGTACATAACGTTATACATTACAACGTAGTAGTACATAACGTCATACGTCCTATAGTGATACAATGTAACGTTATAAGTTATAACGTAGTAGTATATAACGTTATACGTTATAACGTAGTAGTACATAACGTTATACGTTACAACGTAGTAGTACATAACGTCATACGTCCTATAGTGATACAATCTAACGTTATACGTTTTAACGTAGAAGTACAAAACGTTATACGTTATAACGTAGTAGTACTTATCGTTATACGTTACTACGTAGTAGTACATAACGTCATACGTCCTATAGTGATACAATTTAACGTTATACGTTATAACGTAGTAGTATATAACGTTATACGTTATAACGTAGTAGTACATAACGTCATACGTCCTATGGTGATACAATGTAACGTTATACGTTATAACGTAGTAGTATATAACGTTATACGTTATAACGCAGTAGTACATGACGTCAAACGTCACATAGTGATACAATGTAACGTTATACGTTATAATGTAGAAGTGCAAAACGTTATACGTTATAACGTAGTAGTATATAACGTCAAACGTCACATAGTGATACAGTATAACGTTATACGTTATAACGTAGAAGTACAAAACGTTATACGTTATAACGTAGTAGTACTTGACGTTATACGTTACTGCGTAGTAGTACATAACGTTATACGTCATATAGTGGTACAATATAACGTTATACGTTGTAACGCAGTAGTGCATAACGTTATACGTTATAAAGTAGTAGTACATAACGTTAAATGTTACAACGTAGTAGTACATAACGTCATACGTCCTATAGTGATACAATCTAACTTTATACGTTATAACGTAGTAGTATATAACGTTATACGTCATAACGTAGTAGTACATAACGTCATACGTCCTATGGTGATACAATGTAACGTTATACGTTATAACGTAGTAGTATATGACGTTATATGTTATAACGTAGTAGTACATAACGTCAAACGTCACATAGTGATACAATATAACGTTATACGTTATAACGTAGAAGTACATAACGTTATACGTTACAAAGTAGTAGTACATAACGTTATACGTTACAACGTAGTAGTACATAACGTCATACGTCCTATAGTGATACAATGTAACGTTATACGTTATAACGTAGTAGTATATAACGTTATACGTTATAACGTAGTAGTACATAACGTCAAACGTCACATAGTGATACAATATAACGTTATACGTTATAAACTAGTAGTACATAACGTTATACGTTACAACGTAGTAGTACATAACGTCATACGTCCTATAGTGATACAATGTAACGTTATAAGTTATAACGTAGTAGTATATAACGTTATACGTTATAACGTAGTAGTACATAACGTTATACGTTACAACGTAGTAGTACATAACGTCATACGTCCTATAGTGATACAATATAACGTTATACGCTTTAACGTAGAATTACAAAACGTTATACGTTATAACGTAGTAGTACTTATCGTTATACGTTACTACGTAGTAGTACATAACGTCATACGTCCTATAGTGATACAATTTAACGTTATACGTTATAACGTAGTAGTATATAACGTTATACGGTATAACGTAGTAGTACATAACGTCATACGTCCTATGGTGATACAATGTAACGTTATACGTTATAACGTAGTAGTACATGACGTCAAACGTCACATAGTGATACAATGTAACGTTATACGTTATAATGTAGAAGTGCAAAACGTTATACGTTATAACGTAGTAGTATATAACGTCAAACGTCACATAGTGATACAGTATAACGTTATACGTTATAACGTAGAAGTACAAAACGTTATACGTTATAACGTAGTAGTACTTGACGTTATACGTTACTGCGTAGTAGTACATAACGTTATACGTCATATAGTGGTACAATATAACGTTATACGTTGTAACGCAGTAGTACATAACGTTATACGTTATAAGGTAACTGTGTAAAAGTTATTCGTCGTAGCGTAATAGTGTATAACGTTATTCGTTGTAACGTAATAGTGTATAACGTTATGCGTTACTACGTAATAATACATAACGTTATACGTCACATAGTGGTACAATATAACGTTATACGTTATAACGTAGTAGTATATAACGTTATACGTTATAACGTAGTAGTACATAACGTTATACGTTACATCGTAGTAGTACATAACATCATACGTCCTATAGTGATACAATGTAACGTTATACGTTATAACGTAGTAGTACATAACGTTATACGTTATAACGTAGCAGTACTTAACGTTATACGTTACTACGTAATAGTACATAACGTCATACGTCCTATAGTGATACAATGTTACGTTATACGTTATAACGTAGTAGTATATAACGTTATACGTTATAACGTAGTTATATATAACGTTATACGTTATAACGTAGTTATATATAACGTTATACGTTATAACGTAGTAGTACATAACGTCAAACTTCACATAGTGATACAATATAACGTTATACGTTATAACGTAGAAGTACAAAACGTTATACGTTACTACGTAGTAGTACATAACGTCATACGTCCTATAGTGATACAATTTAACGTTATACGTTATAACGTATTAGTACTTAACGTTATACGTTACTACGTAGTAGTACATAACGTCATACGTCCTATGGTGATACAATGTAACGTTATACGTTATAACGTATTAGTACTTAACGTTATACGTTACTACGTAGTAGTACATAACGTCGTACGTCCTATAGTGATACAATTTAACGTTATACGTTATAACGTAGTAGTATATAACGTTATACGTTATAACGTAGTAGTACATAACGTCATACGTCCTATGGTGATACAATGTAACGTTATACGTTATAACGTAGTAGTACATAACGTCATACGTCCTATGGTGATACAATGTAACGTTATACATTATAAAGTAGTAGTACATAACGTTATACGTTACAACGTAGTAGTACATAACGTCATACGGCCTATAGTGATACAATATAACGTTATACGTTATAACGTAGTAGTATATAACGTTATACGTTATAACGTAGTAGTACATAACATTATACGTTACAACGTAGTAGTACATAACATCATACGTCCTATAGTGATACAATGTAACGTTATACGTTATAACGTAGTAGTACATAACGTTATACGTTATAACGTAGCAGTACTTAACGTTATACGTTACTACGTAATAGTACATAACGTCAAACTTCACATAGTGATACAATATAACGTTATACGTTATAACGTAGAAGTACAAAACGTTATACGTTATAACGTAGTAGTACATAACGTTATACGTTACAACGTAGTAGTACATAACATCATACGTCCTATAGTGATACAATGTAACGTTATACGTTATAACGTAGTAGTACATAACGTTATACGTTATAACGTAGTAGCACTTAACGTTATACGTTACTACGTAGTAGTACATAACGTCATACGTCCTATAGTGATACAATTTAACGTTATACGTTATAACGTATTAGTACTTAACGTTATACGTTACTACGTAGTAGTACATAACGTCATACGTCCTATGGTGATACAATGTAACGTTATACGTTATAACGTATTAGTACTTAACGTTATACGTTACTACGTAGTAGTACATAACGTCATACGTCCTATAGTGATACAATTTAACGTTATACGTTATAACGTAGTAGTATATAACGTTATACGTTATAACGTAGTAGTACATAACGTCATTCGTCCTATGGTGATACAATGTAACGTTATACGTTATAACGTAGTAGTACATAACGTCATACGTCCTATGGTGATACAATGTAACGTTATACGTTATAACGTAGTAGTACATGACGTCAAACGTCACATAGTGATACAATGTAACGTTATACGTTATAATGTAGAAGTGCAAAACGTTATACGTTATAACGTAGTAGTATATAACGTCAAACGTCACATAGTGATACAGTATAACGTTATACGTTATAACGTAGAAGTACAAAACGTTATACGTTATAACGTAGTAGTACTTGACGTTATACGTTACTGCGTAGTAGTACATAACGTTATACGTCATATAGTGGTACAATATAACGTTATACGTTGTAGCGTAATGGTACATAACGTTATACTTTGTAACGTAGTAGTACAAATCTTTATACGTTACAACGTAGTAGTACATAACGTCATACGTCCTATAGTGATACAATGTAACTTTATACGTTATAACGTAGTAGTATATAACGTTATACGTCATAACGTAGTAGTACATAACGTCATACGTCCTATGGTGATACAATGTAACGTTATACGTTATAACGTAGTAGTATATAACGTTATATGTTATAACGTAGTAGTATATAACGTTATACGTTATAACGTAGTAGTACATGACGTCAAACGTCACATAGTGATACAATGTAACGTTATACGTTATAATGTAGAAGTGCAAAACGTTATACGTTATAACGTAGTAGTATATAACGTCAAACGTCACATAGTGATACAGTATAACGTTATACGTTATAACGTAGAAGTACAAAACGTTATACGTTATAACGTAGTAGTACTTGACGTTATACGTTACTGCGTAGTAGTACATAACGTTATACGTCATATAGTGGTACAATATAACGTTATACGTTGTAACGCAGTAGTACATAACGTTATACGTTATAAGGTAACTGTGTAAAAGTTATTCGTCGTAGCGTAATAGTGTATAACGTTATTCGTTGTAACGTAATAGTGTATAACGTTATGCGTTACTACGTAATAACACACAACGTTATACGTCACATAGTGGTACAATATAACGTTATACGTTATAACGTAGTAGTATATAACGTTATACGTTATAACGTAGTAGTACATAACGTTATACGTTACATCGTAGTAGTACATAACATCATACGTCCTATAGTGATACAATGTAACGTTATACGTTATAATGTATAAGTACATAACGTTATACGTTATAACGTAGCAGTACTTAACGTTATACGTTACTACGTAATAGTACATAACGTCATACGTCCTATAGTGATACAATGTTACGTTATACGTTATAACGTAGTAGTATATAACGTTATACGTTATAACGTAGTTATATATAACGTTATACGTTATAACGTAGTTATATATAACGTTATACGTTATAACGTAGTAGTACATAACGTCAAACTTCACATAGTGATACAATATAACGTTATACGTTATAACGTAGAAGTACAAAACGTTATACGTTACTACGTAGTAGTACATAACGTCATACGTCCTATAGTGATACAATTTAACGTTATACGTTATAACGTATTAGTACTTAACGTTATACGTTACTACGTAGTAGTACATAACGTCATACGTCCTATGGTGATACAATGTAACGTTATACGTTATAACGTATTAGTACTTAACGTTATACGTTACTACGTAGTAGTACATAACGTCGTACGTCCTATAGTGATACAATTTAACGTTATACGTTATAACGTAGTAGTATATAACGTTATACGTTATAACGTAGTAGTACATAACGTCATACGTCCTATGGTGATACAATGTAACGTTATACGTTATAACGTAGTAGTACATAACGTCATACGTCCTATGGTGATACAATGTAACGTTATACATTATAAAGTAGTAGTACATAACGTTATACGTTACAACGTAGTAGTACATAACGTCATACGGCCTATAGTGATACAATATAACGTTATACGTTATAACGTAGTAGTATATAACGTTATACGTTATAACGTAGTAGTACATAACATTATACGTTACAACGTAGTAGTACATAACATCATACGTCCTATAGTGATACAATGTAACGTTATACGTTATAACGTAGTAGTACATAACGTTATACGTTATAACGTAGCAGTACTTAACGTTATACGTTACTACGTAATAGTACATAACGTCAAACTTCACATAGTGATACAATATAACGTTATACGTTATAACGTAGAAGTACAAAACGTTATACGTTATAACGTAGTAGTACATAACGTTATACGTTACAACGTAGTAGTACATAACATCATACGTCCTATAGTGATACAATGTAACGTTATACGTTATAACGTAGTAGTACATAACGTTATACGTTATAACGTAGTAGCACTTAACGTTATACGTTACTACGTAGTAGTACATAACGTCATACGTCCTATAGTGATACAATTTAACGTTATACGTTATAACGTATTAGTACTTAACGTTATACGTTACTACGTAGTAGTACATAACGTCATACGTCCTATGGTGATACAATGTAACGTTATACGTTATAACGTATTAGTACTTAACGTTATACGTTACTACGTAGTAGTACATAACGTCATACGTCCTATAGTGATACAATTTAACGTTATACGTTATAACGTAGTAGTATATAACGTTATACGTTATAACGTAGTAGTACATAACGTCATTCGTCCTATGGTGATACAATGTAACGTTATACGTTATAACGTAGTAGTACATAACGTCATACGTCCTATGGTGATACAATGTAACGTTATACGTTATAACGTAGTAGTACATGACGTCAAACGTCACATAGTGATACAATGTAACGTTATACGTTATAATGTAGAAGTGCAAAACGTTATACGTTATAACGTAGTAGTATATAACGTCAAACGTCACATAGTGATACAGTATAACGTTATACGTTATAACGTAGAAGTACAAAACGTTATACGTTATAACGTAGTAGTACTTGACGTTATACGTTACTGCGTAGTAGTACATAACGTTATACGTCATATAGTGGTACAATATAACGTTATACGTTGTAGCGTAATGGTACATAACGTTATACTTTGTAACGTAGAAGTACAAAACGTTATACGTTATAACGTAGTAGTACTTAACGTCATACGTCCTATAGTGATACAATGTAACTTTATACGTTATAACGTAGTAGTATATAACGTTATACGTCATAACGTAGTAGTACATAACGTCATACGTCCTATGGTGATACAATGTAACGTTATACGTTATAACGTAGTAGTATATAACGTTATATGTTATAACGTAGTAGTATATAACGTTATACGTTATAACGTAGTAGTACATGACGTCAAACGTCACATAGTGATACAATGTAACGTTATACGTTATAATGTAGAAGTGCAAAACGTTATACGTTATAACATAGTAGTATATAACGTCAAACGTCACATAGTGATACAGTATAACGTTATACGTTATAACGTAGAAGTACAAAACGTTATACGTTATAACGTAGTAGTACTTGACGTTATACGTTACTGCGTAGTAGTACATAACGTTATACCTCATATAGTGGTACAATATAACGTTATACGTTATAACGTAGTAGTATATAACGTTATACGTCATAACGTAGTAGTACATAACGTCATACGTCCTATGGTGATACAATGTAACGTTATACGTTATAACGTAGTAGTATATGACGTTATATGTTATAACGTAGTAGTACATAACGTCAAACGTCACATAGTGATACAATATAACGTTATACGTTATAACGTAGAAGTACATAACGTTATACGTTACAAAGTAGTAGTACATAACGTCATACGTCCTATAGTGATACAATGTAACGTTATACGTTATAACGTAGTAGTATATAACGTTATACGTTATAACGTAGTAGTACATAACGTCAAACGTCACATAGTGATACAATATAACGTTATACGTTATAAACTAGTAGTACATAACGTTATACGTTACAACGTAGTAGTACATAACGTCATACGTCCTATAGTGATACAATGTAACGTTATAAGTTATAACGTAGTAGTATATAACGTTATACGTTATAACGTAGTAGTACATAACGTTATACGTTACAACGTAGTAGTACATAACGTCATACGTCCTATAGTGATACAATATAACGTTATACGCTTTAACGTAGAATTACAAAACGTTATACGTTATAACGTAGTAGTACTTATCGTTATACGTTACTACGTAGTAGTACATAACGTCATACGTCCTATAGTGATACAATTTAACGTTATACGTTATAACGTAGTAGTATATAACGTTATACGGTATAACGTAGTAGTACATAACGTCATACGTCCTATGGTGATACAATGTAACGTTATACGTTATAACGTAGTAGTACATGACGTCAAACGTCACATAGTGATACAATGTAACGTTATACGTTATAATGTAGAAGTGCAAAACGTTATACGTTATAACGTAGTAGTATATAACGTCAAACGTCACATAGTGATACAGTATAACGTTATACGTTATAACGTAGAAGTACAAAACGTTATACGTTATAACGTAGTAGTACTTGACGTTATACGTTACTGCGTAGTAGTACATAACGTTATACGTCATATAGTGGTACAATATAACGTTATACGTTGTAACGCAGTAGTACATAACGTTATACGTTATAAGGTAACTGTGTAAAAGTTATTCGTCGTAGCGTAATAGTGTATAACGTTATTCGTTGTAACGTAATAGTGTATAACGTCATGCATTACTACGTAATAATACATAACGTTATACGTCACATAGTGGTACAATATAACGTTATACGTTATAACGTAGTAGTATATAACGTTATACGTTATAACGTAGTAGTACATAACGTTATACGTTACATCGTAGTAGTACATAACATCATACGTCCTATAGTGATACAATGTAACGTTATACGTTATAACGTAGTAGTACATAACGTTATACGTTATAACGTAGCAGTACTTAACGTTATACGTTACTACGTAATAGTACATAACGTCATACGTCCTATAGTGATACAATGTAACGTTATACGTTATAACGTAGTAGTATATAACGTTATACGTTATAACGTAGTTATATATAACGTTATACGTTATAACGTAGTTATATATAACGTTATACGTTATAACGTAGTAGTACATAACGTCAAACTTCACATAGTGATACAATATAACGTTATACGTTATAACGTAGAAGTACAAAACGTTATACGTTACTACGTAGTAGTACATAACGTCATACGTCCTATAGTGATACAATTTAACGTTATACGTTATAACGTATTAGTACTTAACGTTATACGTTACTACGTAGTAGTACATAACGTCATACGTCCTATGGTGATACAATGTAACGTTATACGTTATAACGTATTAGTACTTAACGTTATACGTTACTACGTAGTAGTACATAACGTCGTACGTCCTATAGTGATACAATTTAACGTTATACGTTATAACGTAGTAGTATATAACGTTATACGTTATAACGTAGTAGTACATAACGTCATACGTCCTATGGTGATACAATGTAACGTTATACGTTATAACGTAGTAGTACATAACGTCATACGTCCTATGGTGATACAATGTAACGTTATACATTATAAAGTAGTAGTACATAACGTTATACGTTACAACGTAGTAGTACATAACGTCATACGGCCTATAGTGATACAATATAACGTTATACGTTATAACGTAGTAGTATATAACGTTATACGTTATAACGTAGTAGTACATAACGTTATACGTTACAACGTAGTAGTACATAACATCATACGTCCTATAGTGATACAATGTAACGTTATACGTTATAACGTAGTAGTACATAACGTTATACGTTATAACGTAGCAGTACTTAACGTTATACGTTACTACGTAATAGTACATAACCTCAAACTTCACATAGTGATACAATATAACGTTATACGTTATAACGTAGAAGTACAAAACGTTATACGTTATAACGTAGTAGTACATAACGTTATACGTTACAACGTAGTAGTACATAACATCATACGTCCTATAGTGATACAATGTAACGTTATACGTTATAACGTAGTAGTACATAACGTTATACGTTATAACGTAGTAGTACTTAACGTTATACGTTACTACGTAGTAGTACATAACGTCATACGTCCTATAGTGATACAATTTAACGTTATACGTTATAACGTATTAGTACTTAACGTTATACGTTACTACGTAGTAGTACATAACGTCATACGTCCTATGGTGATACAATGTAACGTTATACGTTATAACGTATTAGTACTTAACGTTATACGTTACTACGTAGTAGTACATAACGTCATACGTCCTATAGTGATACAATTTAACGTTATACGTTATAACGTAGTAGTATATAACGTTATACGTTATAACGTAGTAGTACATAACGTCATACGTCCTATGGTGATACAATGTAACGTTATACGTTATAACGTAGTAGTACATAACGTCATACGTCCTATGGTGATACAATGTAACGTTATACGTTATAACGTAGTAGTACATGACGTCAAACGTCACATAGTGATACAATGTAACGTTATACGTTATAATGTAGAAGTGCAAAACGTTATACGTTATAACGTAGTAGTATATAACGTCAAACGTCACATAGTGATACAGTATAACGTTATACGTTATAACGTAGAAGTACAAAACGTTATACGTTATAACGTAGTAGTACTTGACGTTATACGTTACTACGTAGTAGTACATAACGTTATACGTCATATAGTGGTACAATATAACGTTATACGTTGTAGCGTAATGGTACATAACGTTATACTTTGTAACGTAGAAGTACAAAACGTTATACGTTATAACGTAGTAGTACTTAACGTCATACGTCCTATAGTGATACAATGTAACTTTATACGTTATAACGTAGTAGTATATAACGTTATACGTCATAACGTAGTAGTACATAACGTCATACGTCCTATGGTGATACAATGTAACGTTATACGTTATAACGTAGTAGTATATAACGTTATATGTTATAACGTAGTAGTATATAACGTTATACGTTATAACGTAGTAGTACATGACGTCAAACGTCACATAGTGATACAATGTAACGTTATACGTTATAATGTAGAAGTGCAAAACGTTATACGTTATAACATAGTAGTATATAACGTCAAACGTCACATAGTGATACAGTATAACGTTATACGTTATAACGTAGAAGTACAAAACGTTATACGTTATAACGTAGTAGTACTTGACGTTATACGTTACTGCGTAGTAGTACATAACGTTATACCTCATATAGTGGTACAATATAACGTTATACGTTATAACGTAGTAGTATATAACGTTATACGTCATAACGTAGTAGTACATAACGTCATACGTCCTATGGTGATACAATGTAACGTTATACGTTATAACGTAGTAGTATATGACGTTATATGTTATAACGTAGTAGTACATAACGTCAAACGTCACATAGTGATACAATATAACGTTATACGTTATAACGTAGAAGTACATAACGTTATACGTTACAAAGTAGTAGTACATAACGTTATACGTTACAACGTAGTAGTACATAACGTCATACGTCCTATAGTGATACAATGTAACGTTATACGTTATAACGTAGTAGTATATAACGTTATACGTTATAACGTAGTAGTACATAACGTCAAACGTCACATAGTGATACAATATAACGTTATACGTTATAAACTAGTAGTACATAACGTTATACGTTACAACGTAGTAGTACATAACGTCATACGTCCTATAGTGATACAATGTAACGTTATAAGTTATAACGTAGTAGTATATAACGTTATACGTTATAACGTAGTAGTACATAACGTTATACGTTACAACGTAGTAGTACATAACGTCATACGTCCTATAGTGATACAATATAACGTTATACGTTTTAACGTAGAATTACAAAACGTTATACGTTATAACGTAGTAGTACATAACGTCAAACGTCACATAGTGATACAATATAACGTTATACGTTATAACGTAGAAGTACATAACGTTATACGTTACAAAGTAGTAGTACATAACGTTATACGTTACAACGTAGTAGTACATAGCGTCATACGTCCTATAGTGATACAATGTAACGTTATACGTTATAACGTAGTAGTATATAACGTTATACGTTACTACGTAGTAGTACATAACGTCATACGTCCTATAGTGATACAATTTAACGTTATACGTTATAACGTAGTAGTATATAACGTTATACGTTATAACGTAGTAGTACATAACGTCATACGTCCTATGGTGATACAATGTAACGTTATACGTTATAACGTAGTAGTACATGACGTCAAACGTCACATAGTGATACAATGTAACGTTATACGTTATAATGTAGAAGTGCAAAACGTTATACGTTATAACGTAGTAGTATATAACGTCAAACGTCACATAGTGATACAGTATAACGTTATACGTTATAACGTAGAAGTACAAAACGTTATACGTTATAACGTAGTAGTACTTGACGTTATACGTTACTGCGTAGTAGTACATAACGTTATACGTCATATAGTGGTACAATATAACGTTATACGTTGTAACGCAGTAGTACATAACGTTATACGTTATAAGGTAACTGTGTAAAAGTTATTCGTCGTAGCGTAATAGTGTATAGCGTTATTCGTTGTAACGTAATAGTGTATAACGTTATGCGTTACTACGTAATAACACACAACGTTATACGTCACATAGTGGTACAATATAACGTTATAAGTTCAAACGTAGAAGTACATACCGTTATATGTCATAAAGTAGTAGTACATAACGTTGAACGTTACAACGTAGTAGTACATAACGTCATACGTCCTATAGTGATACAATGTAACTTTATACGTTATAACGTAGTAGTATATAACGTTCTACGTTATAACGTAGTAGTACATAACGTTATACGTCATATAGTAGTACAATACAACGTTATACGTTATAACGTAGTAGTACATAACGTCAAACGTCACATAGTGATACAGTATAACGTTATACGTTATAACGTAGAAGTACAAAACGTTATACGTTATAACGTAGTAGTACTTGACGTTATACGTTACTGCGTAGTAGTACATAACGTTATACGTCATATAGTGGTACAATATAACGTTATACGTTGTAACGCAGTAGTACATAACGTTATACGTTATAAGGTAACTGTGTAAAAGTTATTCGTCGTAGCGTAATAGTGTATAGCGTTATTCGTTGTAACGTAATAGTGTATAACGTTATGCGTTACTACGTAATAACACACAACGTTATACGTCACATAGTGGTACAATATAACGTTATAAGTTCAAACGTAGAAGTACATACCGTTATATGTCATAAAGTAGTAGTACATAACGTTGAACGTTACAACGTAGTAGTACATAACGTCATACGTCCTATAGTGATACAATGTAACTTTATACGTTATAACGTAGTAGTATATAACGTTCTACGTTATAACGTAGTAGTACATAACGTTAAACGTTACAACGTAGTAGTACATAACGTCATACGTCCTATAGTGATACAATGTAACGTTATACATTATAAAGTAGTAGTACATAACGTTATACGTTACAACGTAGTAGGACATAACGTCATACGGCCTATAGTGATACAATATAACGTTATACGTTATAACGTAGTAGTATATAACGTTATACGTTATAACGTAGTAGTACATAACGTTATACGTTACAACGTAGTAGTACATAACATCATACGTCCTATAGTGATACAATGTAACGTTATACGTTATAACGTAGTAGTACATAACGTTATACGTCACAACGTAGTAGTACATAACATCATACGTCCTATAGTGATACAATGTAACGTTATACGTTATTACGTAGTAGTACATAACGTTATACGTTATAACGTAGTAGTACTTAACGTTATACGTTACTACGTAGTAGTACATAACGTCATACGTCCTATAGTGATACAATTTAACGTTATACGTTATAACGTAGTAGTACATAACGTCATACGTCCTATGGTGATACAATGTAACGTTATACGTTATAACGTAGTAGTACATAACGTCATACGTCCTATGGTGATACAATGTAACGTTATACATTATAAAGTAGTAGTACATAACGTTATACGTTACAACGTAGTAGTACATAACGTCATACGGCCTATAGTGATACAATATAACGTTATACGTTATAACGTAGTAGTATATAACGTTATACGTTATAACGTAGTAGTACATAACGTTATACGTTACAACGTAGTAGTACATAACATCATACGTCCTATAGTGATACAATGTAACGTTATACGTTATAACGTAGTAGTACATAACGTTATACGTTATAACGTAGCAGTACTTAACGTTATACGTTACTACATAATAGTACATAACGTCAAACTTCACATAGTGATACAATATAACGTTCTACGTTATAACGTAGAAGTACAAAACGTTATACGTTATAACGTAGTAGTACATAACGTTATACGTTACAACGTAGTAGTACATAACATCATACGTCCTATAGTGATACAATGTAACGTTATACGTTATAACGTAGTAGTACATAACGTTATACGTTATAACGTAGTAGTACTTAACGTTATACGTTACTACGTAGTAGTACATAACGTCATACGTCCTATAGTGATACAATTTAACGTTATACGTTATAACGTAGTAGTATATAACGTTATACGTTATAACGTAGTAGTATATAACGTTATACGTTATAACGTAGTAGTACATAACGTCATACGTCCTATGGTGATACAATGTAACGTTATACGTTATAACGTAGTAGTACATAACGTCATACGTCCTATGGTGATACAATGTAACGTTATAAGTTATAACGTAGTAGTACATGACGTCAAACGTCACATAGTGATACAATGTAACGTTATACGTTATAACGTAGAAGTACAAAACGTTATACGTTATAACGTAGTAGTACATGACGTTATACGTTACAACGTAGTAGTACATAACATCATACGTCCTATAGTGATACAATGTAACGTTATACGTTATAACGTAGTAGTACATAACGTTATACGTTATAACGTAGTAGTACTTAACGTTATACGTTACTACGTAGTAGTACATAACGTCATACGTCCTATAGTGATACAATTTAACGTTATACGTTATAACGTAGTAGTATATAACGTTATACGTTATAACGTAGTAGTATATAACGTTATACGTTATAACGTAGTAGTACATAACGTCATACGTCCTATGGTGATACAATGTAACGTTATACGTTATAACGTAGTAGTACATAACGTCATACGTCCTATGGTGATACAATGTAACGTTATACGTTATAACGTAGTAGTACATGACGTCAAACGTCACATAGTGATACAATGTAACGTTATACGTTATAATGTAGAAGTGCAAAACGTTATACGTTATAACGTAGTAGTATATAACGTCAAACGTCACATAGTGATACAGTATAACGTTATACGTTATAACGTAGAAGTACAAAACGTTATACGTTATAACGTAGTAGTACTTGACGTTATACGTTACTGCGTAGTAGTACATAACGTTATACGTCATATAGTGGTACAATATAACGTTATACGTTGTAACGCAGTAGTACATAACGTTATACGTTATAAAGTAGTAGTACATAACGTTAAACGTTACAACGTAGTAGTACATAACGTCATACGTCCTATATTGATACAATGTAACTTTATACGTTATAACGTAGTAGTATATAACGTTATACGTCATAACGTAGTAGTACATAACGTCATACGTCCTATGGTGATACAATGTAACGTTATACGTTATAACGTAGTAGTATATAACGTTATATGTTATAACGTAGTAGTATATAACGTTATACGTTATATGTTATAACGTAGTAGTATATAACGTTATACGTTATAACGTAGTAGTACATGACGTCAAACGTCACATAGTGATACAATGTAACGTTATACGTTATAATGTAGAAGTGCAAAACGTTATACGTTATAACATAGTAGTATATAACGTTAAACGTCACATAGTGATACAGTATAACGTTATGCGTTATAACGTAGAAGTACAAAACGTTATACGTTATAACGTAGTAGTACTTGACGTTATACGTTACTGCGTAGTAGTACATAACGTTATACCTCATATAGTGGTACAATATAACGTTATACGTTGTAACGCAGTAGTACATAACGTTATACGTTATAATGTAACTGTGTAAAAGTTATTCGTCGTAGCGTAATAGTGTATAACGTTATTCGTTGTAACGTAATAGTGTATAACGTTATGCGTTACTACGTAATAGCACATAACGTTATACGTCACATAGTGGTACAATATAACGTTATACGTTCAAACGTAGAAGTACATACCGTTATATGTCATAAAGTAGTAGTACATAACGTTGAACGTTACAACGTAGTAGTACATAACGTCATACGTCCTATAGTGATACAATGTAACTTTATACGTTATAACGTAGTAGTATATAACGTTATACGTTATAACGTAGTAGTACATAACGTTATACGTCATATAGTAGTACAATATAACGTTATACGTTATAACGTAGTAGTACATAACGTCAAACGTCACATAGTGAAACAATATAACGTTATACGTTATAACGTAGAAGTACATAACGTTATACGTTATAAAGTAGTAGTACATAACGTTAAACGTTACAACGTAGTAGTACATAACGTCATACGTCCTATAGTGATACAATGTAACTTTATACGTTATAACGTAGTAGTATATAACGTTATACGTTATAACGTAGTAGTACATAACGTCATACGTCCTATGGTGATACAATGTAACGTTTTACGTTATAACGTAGTAGTATATAACGTTATACGTTATAACGTAGTAGTACATAACGTCAAACGTCACATAGTGATACAATATAACGTTATACGTTATAACCTAGAAGTACATAACGTTATACGTTATAAAGTAGTAGTACATTACGTTATACGTTACAACGTAGTAGTACATAACGTCATACGTCCTATAGTGATACAATGTAACGTTATACGTTATAACGTAGTAGTATATAACGTTATACGTTATAACGTAGTAGTACATAACGTCAAACGTCACATAGTGATACAATATAACGTTATACGTTATAACGTAGTAGTACATAACGTCATACGTCCTATAGTGATACAATATAACGTTATACGTTTTAACGTAGAAGTACAAAACGTTATACGTTATAACGCAGTAGTACATAACGTTATACGTTATAACGCAGTAGTACATAACGTTATACGTTATAATGTAATTGTGTAAAAGTTATTCGTCGTAGCGTAATAGTGTATAACGTTATTCGTTGTAACGTAATTGTGTATAACGTTATGCGTTACTACGTAATAGCACATAACGTTATACGTCACATAGTGGTACAATATGACGTTATACGTTCAAACGTAGAAGTACATACCGTTATATGTCATAAAGTAGTAGTACATAACGTTAAACGTTACAACGTAGTAGTACATAACGTCATACGTCCTATAGTGATACAATGTAACTTTATACGTTATAACGTAGTAGTATATAACGTTATACGTTATAACGTAGTAGTACATAACGTTATACGTTATAACGTAGCAGTACTTAACGTAATACGTTACTACGTAATAGTACATAACGTCATACGTCGTATAGTGATACAATGTAACGTTATACGTTATAACGTAGTAGTATATAACGTTATACGTTATAACGTAGTTATATATAACGTTATACGTTATAACGTAGTAGTACATAACGTCAAACTTCACATAGTGATACAATATAACGTTATACGTTATAACGTAGAAGTACAAAACGTTATACGTTATAGCGTAGTAGTACTTAACGTTATACGTTACTACGTAGTAGTACATAACGTCATACGTCTTATAGTGATACAATTTAACGTTATACGTTATAACGTAGAAGTACAAAACGTTATACGTTATAACGTAGTAGTACTTGACGTTATACGTTACTGCGTAGTAGTACATAACGTTATACCTCATGTAGTGGTACAATATAACGTTATACGTTATAACGTAGTAGTATATAACGTTATACGTCATAACGTAGTAGTACATAACGTCATACGTCCTATGGTGATACAATGTAACGTTATACGTTATAACGTAGTAGTATATGACGTTATATGTTATAACGTAGTAGTACATAACGTCAAACGTCACATAGTGATACAATATAACGTTATACGTTATAACGTAGAAGTACATAACGTTATACGTTACAAAGTAGTAGTACATAACGTTATACGTTACAACGTAGTAGTACATAACGTCATACGTCCTATAGTGATACAATGTAACGTTATACGTTATAACGTAGTAGTATATAACGTTATACGTTATAACGTAGTAGTACATAACGTCAAACGTCACATAGTGATACAATATAACGTTATACGTTATAAACTAGTAGTACATAACGTTATACGTTACAACGTAGTAGTACATAACGTCATACGTCCTATAGTGATACAATGTAACGTTATAAGTTATAACGTAGTAGTATATAACGTTATACGTTATAACGTAGTAGTACATAACGTTATACGTTACAACGTAGTAGTACATAACGTCATACGTCCTATAGTGATACAATATAACGTTATACGTTTTAACGTAGAATTACAAAACGTTATACGTTATAACGTAGTAGTACATAACGTCAAACGTCACATAGTGATACAATATAACGTTATACGTTATAACGTAGAAGTACATAACGTTATACGTTACAAAGTAGTAGTACATAACGTTATACGTTACAACGTAGTAGTACATAACGTCATACGTCCTATAGTGATACAATGTAACGTTATACGTTATAACGTAGTAGTATATAACGTTATACGTTACTACGTAATAGTACATAACGTCATACGTCCTATAGTGATACAATTTAACGTTATACGTTATAACGTAGTAGTATATAACGTTATACGTTATAACGTAGTAGTACATAACGTCATACGTCCTATGGTGATACAATGTAACGTTATACGTTATAACGTAGTAGTACATGACGTCAAACGTCACATAGTGATACAATGTAACGTTATACGTTATAATGTAGAAGTGCAAAACATTATACGTTATAACGTAGTAGTATATAACGTCAAACGTCACATAGTGATACAGTATAACGTTATACGTTATAACGTAGAAGTACAAAACGTTATACGTTATAACGTAGTAGTACTTGACGTTATACGTTACTGCGTAGTAGTACATAACGTTATACGTCATATAGTGGTACAATATAACGTTATACGTTGTAACGCAGTAGTACATAACGTTATACGTTATAAGGTAACTGTGTAAAAGTTATTCGTCGTAGCGTAATAGTGTATAGCGTTATTCGTTGTAACGTAATAGTGTATAACGTTATGCGTTACTACGTAATAACACACAACGTTATACGTCACATAGTGGTACAATATAACGTTATAAGTTCAAACGTAGAAGTACATACCGTTATATGTCATAAAGTAGTAGTACATAACGTTGAACGTTACAACGTAGTAGTACATAACGTCATACGTCCTATAGTGATACAATGTAACTTTATACGTTATAACGTAGTAGTATATAACGTTCTACGTTATAACGTAGTAGTACATAACGTTATACGTCATATAGTAGTACAATATAACGTTATACGTTATAACGTAGTAGTACATAACGTCAAACGTCACATAGTGAAACGATATAACGTTATACGTTATAACGTAGAAGTACATAACGTTATACGTTATAAAGTAGTAGTACATAACGTTAAACGTTACAACGTAGTAGTACATAACGTCATACGTCCTATAGTGGTACAATGTAACGTTATACATTATAAAGTAGTAGTACATAACGTTATACGTTACAACGTAGTAGTACATAACGTCATACGGCCTATAGTGATACAATATAACGTTATACGTTATAACGTAGTAGTATATAACGTTATACGTTATAACGTAGTAGTACATAACGTTATACGTTACAACGTAGTAGTACATAACATCATACGTCCTATAGTGATACAATGTAACGTTATACGTTATAACGTAGTAGTACATAACGTTATACGTTATAACGTAGCAGTACTTAACGTTATACGTTACTACGTAATAGTACATAACGTCATACGTCCTATAGTGATACAATGTAACGTTATACGTTATAACGTAGTAGTACATACCGTTATATGTCATAAAGTAGTACTACATAACGTTATACGTTACAACGTAGTAGTACATAACGTCATACGTCCTATAGTGATACAATATAACGTTATACGTTTTAACGTAGAATTACAAAACGTTATACGTTATAACGTAGTAGTACATAACGTCAAACGTCACATAGTGATACAATATAACGTTATACGTTATAACGTAGAAGTACATAACGTTATACGTTACAAAGTAGTAGTACATAACGTTATACGTTACAACGTAGTAGTACATAACGTCATACGTCCTATAGTGATACAATGTAACGTTATACGTTATAACGTAGTAGTATATAACGTTATACGTTACTACGTAGTAGTACATAACGTCATACGTCCTATAGTGATACAATTTAACGTTATACGTTATAACGTAGTAGTATATAACGTTATACGTTATAACGTAGTAGTACATAACGTCATACGTCCTATGGTGATACAATGTAACGTTATACGTTATAACGTAGTAGTACATGACGTCAAACGTCACATAGTGATACAATGTAACGTTATACGTTATAATGTAGAAGTGCAAAACATTATACGTTATAACGTAGTAGTATATAACGTCAAACGTCACATAGTGATACAGTATAACGTTATACGTTATAACGTAGAAGTACAAAACGTTATACGTTATAACGTAGTAGTACTTGACGTTATACGTTACTGCGTAGTAGTACATAACGTTATACGTCATATAGTGGTACAATATAACGTTATACGTTGTAACGCAGTAGTACATAACGTTATACGTTATAAGGTAACTGTGTAAAAGTTATTCGTCGTAGCGTAATAGTGTATAGCGTTATTCGTTGTAACGTAATAGTGTATAACGTTATGCGTTACTACGTAATAACACACAACGTTATACGTCACATAGTGGTACAATATAACGTTATAAGTTCAAACGTAGAAGTACATACCGTTATATGTCATAAAGTAGTAGTACATAACGTTGAACGTTACAACGTAGTAGTACATAACGTCATACGTCCTATAGTGATACAATGTAACTTTATACGTTATAACGTAGTAGTATATAACGTTCTACGTTATAACGTAGTAGTACATAACGTTATACGTCATATAGTAGTACAATATAACGTTATACGTTATAACGTAGTAGTACATAACGTCAAACGTCACATAGTGAAACGATATAACGTTATACGTTATAACGTAGAAGTACATAACGTTATACGTTATAAAGTAGTAGTACATAACGTTAAACGTTACAACGTAGTAGTACATAACGTCATACGTCCTATAGTGGTACAATGTAACGTTATACATTATAAAGTAGTAGTACATAACGTTATACGTTACAACGTAGTAGTACATAACGTCATACGGCCTATAGTGATACAATATAACGTTATACGTTATAACGTAGTAGTATATAACGTTATACGTTATAACGTAGTAGTACATAACGTTATACGTTACAACGTAGTAGTACATAACATCATACGTCCTATAGTGATACAATGTAACGTTATACGTTATAACGTAGTAGTACATAACGTTATACGTTATAACGTAGCAGTACTTAACGTTATACGTTACTACGTAATAGTACATAACGTCATACGTCCTATAGTGATACAATGTAACGTTATACGTTATAACGTAGTAGTACATACCGTTATATGTCATAAAGTAGTACTACATAACGATGAACGTTACAACGTAGTAGTACATAACGTCATACGTCCTATAGTGATACAATGTAACTTTATACGTTATAACGTAGTAGTATATAACGTTATACGTTATAACGTAGTAGTACATAACGTTATACGTCATATAGTAGTACAATATAACGTTATACGTTATAACGTAGTAGTACATAACGTCAAACGTCACATAGTGAAACAATGTAACGTTATACGTTATAACGTAGTAGTACATAACGTTATACGTCATATAGTAGTACAATATAACGTTATACGTTATAACGTAGTAGTACATAACGTCAAACGTCACATAGTGAAACAATATAACGTTATACGTTATAACGTAGTAGTACATAACGTCATACGTCCTATGGTGATACAATGTAACGTTTTACGTTATAACGTAGTAGTATATAACGTTATACGTTATAACGTAGTAGTACATAACGTCAAACGTCACATAGTGATACAATATAACGTTATACGTTATAACCTAGAAGTACATAACGTTATACGTTATAAAGTAGTAGTACATTACGTTATACGTTACAACGTAGTAGTACATAACGTCATACGTCCTATAGTGATACAATGTAACGTTATACGTTATAACGTAGTAGTATATAACGTTATACGTTATAACGTAGTAGTACATAACGTCAAACGTCACATAGTGATACAATATAACGTTATACGTTATAACGTAGTAGTACATAACGTCATACGTCCTATAGTGATACAATATAACGTTATACGTTTTAACGTAGAAGTACAAAACGTTATACGTTATAACGCAGTAGTACATAACGTTATACGTTATAACGCAGTAGTACATAACGTTATACGTTATAATGTAACTGTGTAAAAGTTATTCGTCGTAGCGTAATAGTGTATAACGTTATTCGTTGTAACGTAATTGTGTATAACGTTATGCGTTACTACGTAATAGCACATAACGTTATACGTCACATAGTGGTACAATATGACGTTATACGTTCAAACGTAGAAGTACATACCGTTATATGTCATAAAGTAGTAGTACATAACGTTAAACGTTACAACGTAGTAGTACATAACGTCATACGTCCTATAGTGATACAATGTAACTTTATACGTTATAACGTAGTAGTATATAACGTTATACGTTATAACGTAGTAGTACATAACGTTATACGTTATAACGTAGCAGTACTTAACGTAATACGTTACTACGTAATAGTACATAACGTCATACGTCGTATAGTGATACAATGTAACGTTATACGTTATAACGTAGTAGTATATAACGTTATACGTTATAACGTAGTTATATATAACGTTATACGTTATAACGTAGTAGTACATAACGTCAAACTTCACATAGTGATACAATATAACGTTATACGTTATAACGTAGAAGTACAAAACGTTATACGTTATAGCGTAGTAGTACTTAACGTTATACGTTACTACGTAGTAGTACATAACGTCATACGTCTTATAGTGATACAATTTAACGTTATACGTTATAACGTATTAGTACTTAACGTTATACGTTGCTACGTAGTAGTACATAACGTCATACGTCTTATAGTGATACAATTTAACGTTATACGTTATAACGTATTAGTACTTAACGTTATACGTTACTACGTAGTAGTACATAACGTCATGCGTCCTATAGTGATACAATTTAACGTTATACGTTATAACGTAGTAGTACATGACGTCAAACGTCACATAGTGATACAATGTAACGTTATACGTTATAATGTAGAAGTGCAAAACGTTATACGTTATAACGTAGTAGTATATAACGTCAAACGTCACATAGTGATACAGTATAACGTTATGCGTTATAACGTAGAAGTACAAAACGTTATACGTTATAACGTAGTAGTACTTGGCGTTATACGTTACTCCGTAGGAGTACATAACATTATACGTCATATAGTGGTACAGTATAACGTTATACGTTATAACGTAGAAGTACAAAACGTTATACGTTATAACGTAGTAGTACTTAATGTTATACGTTACTGCGTAGTAGTACATAACGTTATACGTCATATAGTAGTACAATATAACGTTATACGTTATAACGTAGCAGTACATAACGTTATACTGTATAACGTAGTAGCACATAACGTTATATGTTACTACGTAGTAGCACATAACGTTATTCGTTACTACGTAGTAGTACATAACGTCAAACGTCACATAGTGATACAATGTAACGTTATACGTTATAATGTAGAAGTACAAAACGTTATACGTTATAACGTAGTAGTACATAACGTCAAACGTCACATAGTGATACAATATAACGTTATACGTTATAACGTAGAAGTACATAACGTTATACGTTATAAAGTAGTAGTACATAACGTCAAACGTCACATAGTGATACAATGTAACGTTATACGTTATAATGTAGAAGTACAAAACGTTATACGTTATAACGTAGTAGTACATAACGTCAAACGTCACATAGTGATACAGTATAACGTTATACGTTATAACGTAGAAGTACAAAACGTTATACGTTATAACGTAGAAGTAGAAAACGTTATACGTTATAACGTAGTAGTACCTAACGTTATCCGGTATAACGTAGTAGTACATAACGTCATACGTCCTATGGTGATACAATGTAACGTTATACGTTATAACGTAGTAGTATATAACGTTATACGTTATAACGTAGTAGTACATAACGTCAAACGTCACATAGTGATACAATAAAACGTTATACGTTATAACGTAGAAGTACATAACGTTATACGTTATAAAGTAGTAGTACATAACGTTAAACGTTACAACGTAGTAGTACATACCGTCATACGTCCTATAGTGATACAATGTAACTTTATACGTTATAACGTAGTAGTATATAACGTTATACGTTATAACGTAGTAGTACATAACGTTATACGTTATAACGTAGTAGTACATAACGGTATACGTCATATAGTAGTACAATATAACGTTATACGTTATAACGTAGTAGTACATAACGTCAAACGTCACATAGTGATACAATATAACGTTATACGTTATAACGTAGAAGTACATAACGTTATACGTTATAAAGTATTAGTACATAACGTTATACGTTACAACGTAGTAGTACATAACGTCATACGTCCTATAGTGATACAATGTAACGTTATAAGTTATAACGTAGTAGTATATAACGTTATACGTTATAACGTAGTAGTATATAATGTTATACGTTATAACGTAGTAGTACATAACGTCAAACGTCACATAGTGATACAATATAACGTTATACGTTATATCGTAGAAGTACATAACGTTATACGTTATAAACTAGTAGTACATAACGTTATACGTTACAAGGTAGTAGTACATAACGTCATAGGTCCTATAGTGATACAATGTAACGTTATATGTTATAACGTAGTAGTATATAACGTTATACGTTATAACGTAGTAGTACATAACGTTATACGTTACAACGTAGTAGTACATAATGTCATACGTCCTATAGTGATACAATATAACGTTATACGTTATAACGTAGAAGTACAAAACGTTATACGTTATAACGTAGTATTACTTAACGTTATACGTTACTACGTAGTAGTACATAACGTCATACGTCACATAGTGATACAGTATAACGTTATACGTTATAACGTAGAAGTACAAAACGTTATACGTTATAACGTAGTAGTACTTAATGTTATACGTTACTGCGTAGTAGTACATAACGTTATACGTCATATAGTAGTACAATATAACGTTATACGTTATAACGTAGCAGTACATAACGTTATACTGTATAACGTAGTAGCACATAACGTTATACGTTACTACGTAGTAGCACATAACGTTATTCGTTACTACGTAGTAGTACATAACGTCAAACGTCACATAGTGATACAATGTAACGTTATACGTTATAATGTAGAAGTACAAAACGTTATACGTTATAACGTAGTAGTACATAACGTCAAACGTCACATAGTGATACAATATAACGTTATACGTTATATCGTAGAAGTACATAACGTTATACGTTATAAACTAGTAGTACATAACGTTATACGTTACAACGTAGTACATAACGTCATACGTCCTATAGTGATACAATGTAACATTATACGTTATAATGTAGAAGTACAAAACGTTATACGTTATAACGTAGTAGTACATAACGTCAAACGTCACATAGTGATACAGTATAACGTTATACGTTATAACGTAGAAGTACAAAACGTTATACGTTATAACGTAGTAGTACTTAACGTTATACGTTACTGCGTAGTAGTACATAACGTTATACGTCATATAGTAGTACAATATAACGTTATACGTTATAACGCAGCAGTACATAACGTTATACGTTATAACGTAGTAGTACATAACGTCAAACGTCACATAGTGATACAATATAACGTTATACGTTATAACGTAGTTGTACATAACGTTATACGTTACTACGTTGTAGTACATAACGTCAAACGTCACATAGTGATACAATGTAACGTTATAAGTTATAACGTAGTAGTATATAACGTTATACGTTATAACGTAGTAGTACATAACGTCAAACGTCACATAGTGATACAGTATAACGTTATACGTTATAATGTAGAAGTACAAAACGTTATACTTTATAACGTAGTAGTACATAACGTCAAACGTCACATAGTGATACAGTATAACGTTATACGTTATAACGTAGAAGTACAAAGCGTTATACGTTATAACGTAGTAGTACTTAACGTTATACGTTACTACGTAATAGTACATAACGTCATACGTCCTATAGTGATACAATTTAACGTTATACGTTATAACGTAGTAGTATATAACGTTATACGTTATAACGTAGTAGTACATAACGTCAAACGTCACATAGTGATACAATATAACATTATACGTTATAACGTAGTTGTACATAACGTTATACGTTACTACGTAGTATTACATAACGTCAAACGTCACATAGTGATACAATGTAACGTTGTAAGTTATAACGTAGTAGTATATAACGTTATACGTTACTACGTAGTATTACATAACGTCATACGTCCTATAGTGATACAATATAACGTTATACGTTTTAACGTAGAAGTACAAAACGTTATACGTTATAACGTAGTAGTACTTCACGTTATACGTTACTTCGTAGTAGTACATAACGTCATACGTCCTATAGTGATACAATTTAACGTTATACGTTATAACGTAGTAGTACATAACGTCAAACGTCACATAGTGATACAGTATAACGTCATACGTTATAACGTAGCAGTACATAACGTTATGCGGTATAACGTAGTAGCACATAACGTTATACGTTACTACGTAGTATTACATAACGTCAAACGTCACATAGTGATACAATGTAACGTTATACGTTATAATGTAGAAGTACAAAACGTTATACGTTATAACGTAGTAGTACATAACGTCAAACGTCACATAGTGATACAGTATAGCGTTATACGTTATAATGTAGAAGTACAAAACGTTATACGTTATAACGTAGTAGTACATAACGTTATACGTCATATAGTAGTACAATATAACGTTATACGTTATAACGTAGCAGTACACAACGTTATACGCTATAACGTAGTAGCACATAGCGTTATACGTTACTACGTAGTAGTACATAACGTCAAACGTCACATAGTGATACAATGTAACGTTATACGTTATAATGTAGAAGTTCAAAACGTTATACGTTATAACGTAATAGTACATATCTATATACGTCATATAGTGATGCAACATAATGTCATACGTTATAATGTAGAAGTACATAAAGTTATCCGGTATAACGTAGTAGCACATAACGTTATACTTTACTACGTAGTATTACATAACGTCAAACGTCACATAGTGATACAATGTAACGTTATACGTTATAATGTAGAAGTACAAAACGTTATACGTTATAACGTAGTAGTACATAATGTCAAACGTCACATAGTGATACAGTATAACGTTATACGTTGTAACGTAGAAGTACAAAACTTTATACGTTATAACGTAGTAGTACTTAACGTTATACGTTACTGCGTAGTAGTACATAACGTTATACGTCATATAGTAGTACAATATAACGTTATACGTAATAACGTAGCAGTACATAACGTTATACGGTATAACGTAGTAGCACATAACGTTATACGTCATATAGTAGTACAATATAACGTTATACGTTATAACGTAGCAGTACACAACGTTATACGGTATAACGTAGTAGCACATAACGTTATACGTTACTACGTAGTAGTACATAACGTCAAACGTCACATAGTGATACAATGTAACGTTATACGTTATAATGTAGAAGTACAAAACGTTATACGTTATAAGGTAGTAGTACATAATGTCAAACGTCACATAGTGATACAGTATAACGTTATACGTTATAACGTAGAAGTACAAAACTTTATACGTTATAACGTAGTAGTACTTAACGTTATACGTTACTGCGTAGTAGTACATAACGTTATACGTCATATAGTAGTACAATATAACGTTATACGTTATAACGTAGCAGTACATAACGTTATACGGTATAACGTAGTAGCACATAACGTTATACGTCATATAGTAGTACAATATAACGTTATACGTTATAACGTAGCAGTACACAACGTTATACGGTATAACGTAGTAGCACATAACGTTATACGTTACTACGTAGTAGTACATAACGTCAAACGTCACATAGTGATACAATGTAACGTTATACGTTATAATGTAGAAGTACAAAACGTTATACTTTATAACGTAGTAGTACATAACGTCAAACGTCACATAGTGATACAATATAACGTTATACGTTATAACGTAGAAGTACATAACGTTATACGTTATAAAGTAGTAGTACATAACGTTATACGTTACAACGTAGTAGTACATAACGTCAAACGTCACATAGTGATACAATATAACGTTATGCGTTATAACGTAGTTGTACATAACGTTATACGTTACTACGTAGTATTACATAACGTCAAACGTCACATAGTGATACAATGTAACGTTATAAGTTATAACGTAGTAGTATATAACGTTATACGTTACTACGTAGTATGACATAATGTCATACGTCCTATAGTGATACAATATAACGTTATACGTTTTAACGTAGAAGTACAAAACGTTATACGTTATAACGTAGTGGTACTTAACGTTATACGTTACTACGTTGTAGTACATAACGTCATACGTCCTATAGTTATACAATTTAACGTTATACGTTATAACGTAGTAGTATATAACGTTATACGTTATAACGTAGTAGTACATAACGTCAAACGTCACATAGTGATACAATATAACGTTATACGTTATAACGTAGTTGTACATAACGTTATACGTTACTACGTAGTATTACATAACGTCAACCGTCACATAGTGATACAATGTAACGTTATACGTTATAATGTAGAAGTACAAAACGTTATACGTTATAACGTAGTAGTACATAACGTCAAACGTCACATAGTGATACAGTATAACGTTATACGTTATAACGTAGAAGTACAAAACGTTATACGTTATAACGTAGTAGTACTTAACGTTATACGTTACTGCGTAGTAGTACATAACGTTATACGCCATATAGTAGTACAATATAACGCTATACGTTATAACGCAGCAGTACACAACGTTATACGGTATAACGTAGTAGCACATAACGTTATACGTTACTACGTAGTAGTACATAACGTCAAATGTCACATAGTGATACAATGTAACGTTATACGTTATAATGTAGAAGTACAAAACGTTATACGTTATAACGTAGTAGTACATAACGTCAAACGTCACATAGTGATACAGTATATCGTTATACGTTATAACGTAGCAGTACATAACGTTATGCGGTATAACTTAGTAGCACATAACGTTATACGTTACTACGTAGTATTACATAACGTCAAACGTCACATAGTGATACAATGTAACGTTATACGTTATAATGTAGAAGTACAAAACGTTATACGTTATAACGTAGTAGTACATAACGTCAAACGTCACATAGTGATACAGTATAGCGTTATACGTTATAATGTAGAAGTACAAAACGTTATACGTTATAACGTAGTAGTACATAACGTTATACGTCATATAGTAGTACAATATAACGTTATACGTTATAACGTAGCAGTACACAACGTTATACGCTATAACGTAGTAGCACATAGCGTTATACGTTACTACGTAGTAGTACATAACGTCAAACGTCACATAGTGATACAATGTAACGTTATACGTTATAATGTAGAAGTTCAAAACGTTATACGTTATAACGTAATAGTACATATCTATATACGTCATATAGTGATGCAACATAATGTCATACGTTATAATGTAGAAGTACATAAAGTTATCCGGTATAACGTAGTAGCACATAACGTTATACTTTACTACGTAGTATTACATAACGTCAAACGTCACATAGTGATACAATGTAACGTTATACGTTATAATGTAGAAGTACAAAACGTTATACGTTATAACGTAGTAGTACATAATGTCAAACGTCACATAGTGATACAGTATAACGTTATACGTTGTAACGTAGAAGTACAAAACTTTATACGTTATAACGTAGTAGTACTTAACGTTATACGTTACTGCGTAGTAGTACATAACGTTATACGTCATATAGTAGTACAATATAACGTTATACGTTATAACGTAGCAGTACATAACGTTATACGGTATAACGTAGTAGCACATAACGTTATACGTCATATAGTAGTACAATATAACGTTATACGTTATAACGTAGCAGTACACAACGTTATACGGTATAACGTAGTAGCACATAACGTTATACGTTACTACGTAGTAGTACATAACGTCAAACGTCACATAGTGATACAATGTAACGTTATACGTTATAATGTAGAAGTACAAAACGTTATACGTTATAAGGTAGTAGTACATAATGTCAAACGTCACATAGTGATACAGTATAACGTTATACGTTATAACGTAGAAGTACAAAACTTTATACGTTATAACGTAGTAGTACTTAACGTTATACGTTACTGCGTAGTACTACATAACGTTATACGTCATATAGTAGTACAATATAACGTTATACGTTATAACGTAGCAGTATATAACGTTATACGGTATAACGTAGTAGCACATAACGTTACACGTTACTACGTAGTAGTACATAACGTCAAACGTCACATAGTGATACAATGTAACGTTATACGTTATAATGTAGAAGTACAAAACGTTATACGTTATAACGTAGTAGTACATAACGTAGAACGTCACATGGTGATACAGTATAACGTTATACGTTATAATGTAGAAGTACAAAACGTTATACTTTATAACGTAGTAGTACATAACGTCAAACGTCACATAGTGATACAATATAACGTTATACGTTATAACGTAGAAGTACATAACGTTATACGTTATAAAGTAGTAGTACATAACGTTATACGTTACAACGTAGTAGTACATAACGTCAAACGTCACATAGTGATACAATATAACGTTATGCGTTATAACGTAGTTGTACATAACGTTATACGTTACTACGTAGTATTACATAACGTCAAACGTCACATAGTGATACAATGTAACGTTATAAGTTATAACGTAGTAGTATATAACGTTATACGTTACTACGTAGTATGACATAATGTCATACGTCCTATAGTGATACAATATAACGTTATACGTTTTAACGTAGAAGTACAAAACGTTATACGTTATAACGTAGTGGTACTTAACGTTATACGTTACTACGTAGTAGTACATAACGTCATACGTCCTATAGTTATACAATTTATCGTTATACGTTATAACGTAGTAGTATATAACGTTATACGTTATAACGTAGTAGTACATAACGTCAAACGTCACATAGTGATACAATATAACGTTATACGTTATAACGTAGTTGTACATAACGTTATACGTTACTACGTAGTATTACATAACGTCAACCGTCACATAGTGATACAATGTAACGTTATACGTTATAATGTAGAAGTACAAAACGTTATACGTTATAACGTAGTAGTACATAACGTCAAACGTCACATAGTGATACAGTATAACGTTATACGTTATAACGTAGAAGTACAAAACGTTATACGTTATAACGTAGTAGTACTTAACGTTATACGTTACTGCGTAGTAGTACATAACGTTATACGCCATATAGTAGTACAATATAACGCTATACGTTATAACGCAGCAGTACACAACGTTATACGGTATAACGTAGTAGCACATAACGTTATACGTTACTACGTAGTAGTACATAACGTCAAATGTCACATAGTGATACAATGTAACGTTATACGTTATAATGTAGAAGTACAAAACGTTATACGTTATAACGTAGTAGTACATAACGTCAAACGTCACATAGTGATACAGTATAACGTTATACGTTATAATGTAGAAGTACAAAACGTTATACTTTATAACGTAGTAGTACATAACGTCAAACGTCACATAGTGATACAGTATAACGTTATACGTTATAATGTAGAAGTACAAAACGTTATACGTTATAACGTAGTGGTACTTAACGTTATACGTTACTACGTAGTAGTACATAACGTCATACGTCCTATAGTTATACAATTTAACGTTATACGTTATAACGTAGTAGTATATAACGTTATACGTTATAACGTAGTAGTACATAACGTCAAACGTCACATAGTGATACAATATAACGTTATACGTTATAACGTAGTTGTACATAACGTTATACGTTACTACGTAGTATTACATAACGTCAAACGTCACATAGTGATACAATGTAACGTTATACGTTATAATGTAGAAGTACAAAACGTTATACGTTATAACGTAGTAGTACATAACGTCAAACGTCACATAGTGATACAGTATAACGTTATACGTTATAACGTAGAAGTACAAAACGTTATACGTTATAACGTAGTAGTACTTAACGTTATACGTTACTGCGTAGTAGTACATAACGTTATACGCCATATAGTAGTACAATATAACGCTATACGTTATAACGCAGCAGTACACAACGTTATACGGTATAACGTAGTAGCACATAACGTTATACGTTACTACGTAGTAGTACATAACGTCAAATGTCACATAGTGATACAATGTAACGTTATACGTTATAATGTAGAAGTACAAAACGTTATACGTTATAACGTAGTAGTACATAACGTCAAACGTCACATAGTGATACAGTATAACGTTATACGTTATAATGTAGAAGTACAAAACGTTATACTTTATAACGTAGTAGTACATAACGTCAAACGTCACATAGTGATACAGTATAACGTTATACGTTATAATGTAGAAGTACAAAACGTTATACGTTATAACGTAGTAGTACATAACGTGAAACGTCACACAGTGATGCAATATAACGTCATACGTTATAACGTACAAGTACATAACGTTATACGGTATAACGTAGTAGCACATAACGTTATACGTTACTACGTAGTAGTACATAACGTCAAACGTCACATAGTGAAACAATGTAACGTTATACGTTATAATGTAGAAGTACAAAACGTTATACGTTATAACGTAGTAGTACATAACGTTATACGTCATATAGTAGTACAATATAACGTTATACGTTATAACGTTGCAGTACACAACGTTATACGGTATAACGTAGTAGCACATAACGTTATACGTTACTACGTAGTAGTACATAACGTCAAACGTCACATAGTGATACAATGTAACGTTATACGTTATAATGTAGAAGTACAAAACGTTATACGTTATAAGGTAGTAGTACATAATGTCAAACGTCACATAGTGATACAGTATAACGTTATACGTTATAACGTAGAAATACAAAACTTTATACGTTATAACGTAGTAGTACAAAACGTTATACGTTATAACGCAGCAGTACACAACGTTATACGGTATAACGTAGTAGCACATAACGTTATACGTTACTACGTAGTAGTACATAACGTCAAACGTCACATAGTGATACAGTATAACGTTATACGTTATAACGTAGAAGTACAAAACTTTATACGTTATAACGTAGTAGTACAAAACGTTATACGTTATAACGTAGTAGTACTTAACGTTATACGTTACTGCGTAGTAGTACATAACGTTATACGTCATATAGTAGTACAATATAACGTTATACGTTATAACGTAGCAGTACATAACGTTATACGGTATAACGTAGTAGCACATAACGTTATACGTTACTACGTAGTAGTGCATGACGTCAAACGTCAGATAGTGTTACAATGTAACGTTATACGTTATAATGTAGAAGTACAAAACGTTATACGTTATAACGTAGTAGTACATAACGTCAAACGTCACATAGTGATACAGTATAACGTTATACGTTATAACGCAGCAGTACACAACGTTATACGGTATAACGTAGTAGCACATAACGTTATACGTTACTACGTAGTAGTACATAACGTCAAACGTCACATAGTGATACAGTATAACGTTATACGTTATAACGTAGAAGTACAAAACTTTATACGTTATAACGTAGTAGTACAAAACGTTATACGTTATAACGTAGTAGTACTTAACGTTATACGTTACTGCGTAGTAGTACATAACGTTATACGTCATATAGTAGTACAATATAACGTTATACGTTATAACGTAGCAGTACACAACGTTATACGGTATAACGTAGTAGCACATAACGTTATACGTTACTACGTAGTAGTACATAACGTCAAATGTCACATAGTGATACAATGTAACGTTATACGTTATAATGTAGAAGTACAAAACGTTATACGTTATAACGTAGTAGTACATAACGTCAAACGTCACATAGTGATACAGTATAACGTTATACGCTATAATGTAGAAGTACAAAACGTTATACTTTATAACGTAGTAGTACATAACGTCAAACGTCACATAGTGATACAGTATAACGTTATACGTTATAATGTAGAAGTACAAAACGTTATACGTTATAACGTAGTGGTACTTAACGTTATACGTTACTACGTAGTAGTACATAACGTCATACGTCCTATAGTTATACAATTTAACGTTATACGTTATAACGTAGTAGTATATAACGTTATACGTTATAACGTAGTAGTACATAACGTCAAACGTCACATAGTGATACAATATAACGTTATACGTTATAACGTAGTTGTACATAACGTTATACGTTACTACGTAGTATTACATAACGTCAAACGTCACATAGTGATACAATGTAACGTTATACGTTATAATGTAGAAGTACAAAACGTTATACGTTATAACGTAGTAGTACATAACGTCAAACGTCACATAGTGATACAGTATAACGTTATACGTTATAACGTAGAAGTACAAAACGTTATACGTTATAACGTAGTAGTACTTAACGTTATACGTTACTGCGTAGTAGTACATAACGTTATACGCCATATAGTAGTACAATATAACGCTATACGTTATAACGCAGCAGTACACAACGTTATACGGTATAACGTAGTAGCACATAACGTTATACGTTACTACGTAGTAGTACATAACGTCAAATGTCACATAGTGATACAATGTAACGTTATACGTTATAATGTAGAAGTACAAAACGTTATACGTTATAACGTAGTAGTACATAACGTCAAACGTCACATAGTGATACAGTATAACGTTATACGTTATAATGTAGAAGTACAAAACGTTATACTTTATAACGTAGTAGTACATAACGTCAAACGTCACATAGTGATACAGTATAACGTTATACGTTATAATGTAGAAGTACAAAACGTTATACGTTATAACGTAGTAGTACATAACGTGAAACGTCACACAGTGATGCAATATAACGTCATACGTTATAACGTACAAGTACATAACGTTATACGGTATAACGTAGTAGCACATAACGTTATACGTTACTACGTAGTAGTACATAACGTCAAACGTCACATAGTGAAACAATGTAACGTTATACGTTATAATGTAGAAGTACAAAACGTTATACGTTATAACGTAGTAGTACATAACGTTATACGTCATATAGTAGTACAATATAACGTTATACGTTATAACGTTGCAGTACACAACGTTATACGGTATAACGTAGTAGCACATAACGTTATACGTTACTACGTAGTAGTACATAACGTCAAACGTCACATAGTGATACAATGTAACGTTATACGTTATAATGTAGAAGTACAAAACGTTATACGTGATAAGGTAGTAGTACATAATGTCAAACGTCACATAGTGATACAGTATAACGTTATACGTTATAACGTAGAAATACAAAACTTTATACGTTATAACGTAGTAGTACAAAACGTTATACGTTATAACGCAGCAGTACACAACGTTATACGGTATAACGTAGTAGCACATAACGTTATACGTTACTACGTAGTAGTACATAACGTCAAACGTCACATAGTGATACAGTATAACGTTATACGTTATAACGTAGAAGTACAAAACTTTATACGTTATAACGTAGTAGTACAAAACGTTATACGTTATAACGTAGTAGTACTTAACGTTATACGTTACTGCGTAGTAGTACATAACGTTATACGTCATATAGTAGTACAATATAACGTTATACGTTATAACGTAGCAGTACATAACGTTATACGGTATAACGTAGTAGCACATAACGTTATACGTTACTACGTAGTAGTGCATGACGTCAAACGTCAGATAGTGTTACAATGTAACGTTATACGTTATAATGTAGAAGTACAAAACGTTATACGTTATAACGTAGTAGTACATAACGTCAAACGTCACATAGTGATACAGTATAACGTTATACGTTATAATGTAGAAGTACATAAAGTTATCCGGTATAACGTAGTAGCACATAACGTTATACTTTACTACGTAGTATTACATAACGTCAAGCGTCACATAGTGATACAATGTAACGTTATACGTTATAATGTAGAAGTACAAAACGTTATACGTTATAACGTAGTAGTACATAATGTCAAACGTCACATAGTGATACAGTATAACGTTATACGTTATAACGTAGAAGTACAAAACTTTATACGTTATAACGTAGTAGTACTTAACGTTATACATTACTGCGTAGTAGTACATAACGTTATACGTCATATAGTAGTACAATATAACGTTATACGTTATAACGTAGCAGTACATAACGCTATACGGTATAACGTAGTAGCACATAACGTTATACGTTACTACGTAGTAGTACATAACGTCAAACGTCACATAGTGATACAATGTAACGTTATACGTTATAATGTAGAAGTACAAAACGTTATACGTTATAACGTAGTAGTACATAACGTTATACGTCATATAGTAGTACAATATAACGTTATACGTTATAACGTTGCAGTACACAACGTTATACGGTATAACGTAGTAGCACATAACGTTATACGTTACTACGTAGTAGTACATAACGTCAAACGTCACATAGTGATACAATGTAACGTTATACGTTATAATGTAGAAGTACAAAACGTTATACGTTATAAGGTAGTAGTACATAATGTCAAACGTCACATAGTGATACAGTATAACGTTATACGTTATAACGTAGAAGTACAAAACTTTATACGTTATAACGTAGTAGTACTTAACGTTATACGTTACTGCGTAGTACTACATAACGTTATACGTCATATAGTAGTACAATATAACGTTATACGTTATAACGTAGCAGTATATAACGTTATACGGTATAACGTAGTAGCACATAACGTTACACGTTACTACGTAGTAGTACATAACGTCAAACGTCACATAGTGATACAATGTAACGTTATACGTTATAATGTAGAAGTACAAAACGTTATACGTTATAACGTAGTAGTACATAACGAAGAACGTCACATGGTGATACAGTATAACGTTATACGTTATAATGTAGAAGTACAAAACGTTATACTTTATAACGTAGTAGTACATAACGTCAAACGTCATATAGTGATACAGTATAACGTTATACGTTATAACGTAGAAGTACAAAACGTTATACGTTATAACGTAGTAGTACTTAACGTTATACGTCATATAGTGATACAATGTAACGTTATACGTTATAATGTAGAAGTACAAAACGTTATACGTTATAACGTAGTAGTACATAACGTAGAACGTCACATGGTGATACAGTAAAACGTTATACGTTATAATGTAGAAGTACAAAACGTTATACTTTATAACGTAGTAGTACATAACGTCAAACGTCACATAGTGATACAGTATAACGTTATACGTTATAACGTAGAAGTACAAAACGTTATACGTTATAACGTAGTAGTACTTAACGTTATACGTCATATAGTGATACAATGTAACGTTATACGTTATAATGTAGAAGTACAAAACGTTATACGTTATAACGTATTAGTACATAACGTAGAACGTCACATGGTGATACAGTATAACGTTATACGTTATAATGTAGAAGTACAAAACGTTATACTTTATAACGTAGTAGTACATAACGTCAAACGTCACATAGTGATACAGTATAACGTTATACGTTATAACGTAGCAGTACAAAACGTTATACTTTATAACGTAGTAGTACATAGCGTTAAACGTTACAACGTAGTAGTACATAACGTCATACGTCCTATAGTGATACAATGTAACTTTATACGTTATAACGTAGTATTATATAACGTTATACGGTATAACGTAGTAGCACATAACGTTATACGTTACTACGTAGTAGTGCATGACGTCAAACGTCAGATAGTGTTACAATGTAACGTTATACGTTATAATGTAGAAGTACAAAACGTTATACGTTATAACGTAGTAGTACATAACGTCAAACGTCACATAGTGATACAGTATAACGTTATACGTTATAACGCAGCAGTACACAACGTTATACGGTATAACGTAGTAGCACATAACGTTATACGTTACTACGTAGTAGTACATAACGTCAAACGTCACATAGTGATACAGTATAACGTTATACGTTATAACGTAGAAGTACAAAACTTTATACGTTATAACGTAGTAGTACAAAACGTTATACGTTATAACGTAGTAGTACTTAACGTTATACGTTACTGCGTAGTAGTACATAACGTCAAACGTCACATAGTGATACAGTATAACGTTATACGTTATAACGTAGCAGTACAAAACGTTATACTTTATAACGTAGTAGTACATAGCGTTAAACGTTACAACGTAGTAGTACATAACGTCATACGTCCTATAGTGATACAATGTAACTTTATACGTTATAACGTAGTATTATATAACGTTATACGGTATAACGTAGTAGCACATAACGTTATACGTTACTACGTAGTAGTACATAACGTCAAACGTCACATAGTGATACAGTATAACGTTATACGTTATAATGTAGAAGTACAAAACGTTATACGTTATAAAGTAGTAGTACATAACGTGAAACGTCACACAGTGATGCAATATAACGTCATACGTTATAACGTAGAAGTACATAACGTTATACGGTATAACGTAGTAGCACATAACGTTATACGTTACTACGTAGTAGTACATAACGTCAAACGTCACATAGTGAAACAATGTAACGTTATACGTTATAATGTAGAAGTACAAAACGTTATACGTTATAACGTAGTAGTACATAACGTTATACGTCATATAGTAGTACAATATAACGTTATACGTTATAACGTTGCAGTACACAACGTTATACGGTATAACGTAGTAGCACATAACGTTATACGTTACTACGTAGTAGTACATAACGTCAAACGTCACATAGTGATACAATGTAACGTTATACGTTATAATGTAGAAGTACAAAACGTTATACGTTATAAGGTAGTAGTACATAATGTCAAACGTCACATAGTGATACAGTATAACGTTATACGTTATAACGTAGAAATACAAAACTTTATACGTTATAACGTAGTAGTACAAAACGTTATACGTTATAACGCAGCAGTACACAACGTTATACGGTATAACGTAGTAGCACATAACGTTATACGTTACTACGTAGTAGTACATAACGTCAAACGTCACATAGTGATACAGTATAACGTTATACGTTATAACGTAGAAGTACAAAACTTTATACGTTATAACGTAGTAGTACAAAACGTTATACGTTATAACGTAGTAGTACTTAACGTTATACGTTACTGCGTAGTAGTACACAACGTTATACGTCATATAGTAGTACAATATAACGTTATACGTTATAACGTAGCAGTACATAACGTTATACGGTATAACGTAGTAGCACATAACGTTATACGTTACTACGTAGTAGTGCATGACGTCAAACGTCAGATAGTGTTACAATATAACGTTATACGTTATAATGTAGAAGTACAAAACGTTATACGTTATAACGTAGTAGTACATAACGTCAAACGTCACATAGTGATACAGTATAACGTTATACGTTATAATGTAGAAGTACATAAAGTTATCCGGTATAACGTAGTAGCACATAACGTTATACTTTACTACGTAGTATTACATAACGTCAAGCGTCACATAGTGATACAATGTAACGTTATACGTTATAATGTAGAAGTACAAAACGTTATACGTTATAACGTAGTAGTACATAATGTCAAACGTCACATAGTGATACAGTATAACGTTATACGTTATAACGTAGAAGTACAAAACTTTATACGTTATAACGTAGTAGTACTTAACGTTATACATTACTGCGTAGTAGTACATAACGTTATACGTCATATAGTAGTACAATATAACGTTATACGTTATAACGTAGCAGTACATAACGCTATACGGTATAACGTAGTAGCACATAACGTTATACGTTACTACGTAGTAGTACATAACGTCAAACGTCACATAGTGATACAATGTAACGTTATACGTTATAATGTAGAAGTACAAAACGTTATACGTTATAACGTAGTAGTACATAACGTTATACGTCATATAGTAGTACAATATAACGTTATACGTTATAACGTTGCAGTACACAACGTTATACGGTATAACGTAGTAGCACATAACGTTATACGTTACTACGTAGTAGTACATAACGTCAAACGTCACATAGTGATACAATGTAACGTTATACGTTATAATGTAGAAGTACAAAACGTTATACGTTATAAGGTAGTAGTACATAATGTCAAACGTCACATAGTGATACAGTATAACGTTATACGTTATAACGTAGAAGTACAAAACTTTATACGTTATAACGTAGTAGTACTTAACGTTATACGTTACTGCGTAGTACTACATAACGTTATACGTCATATAGTAGTACAATATAACGTTATACGTTATAACGTAGCAGTATATAACGTTATACGGTATAACGTAGTAGCACATAACGTTACACGTTACTACGTAGTAGTACATAACGTCAAACGTCACATAGTGATACAATGTAACGTTATACGTTATAATGTAGAAGTACAAAACGTTATACGTTATAACGTAGTAGTACATAACGTAGAACGTCACATGGTGATACAGTATAACGTTATACGTTATAATGTAGAAGTACAAAACGTTATACTTTATAACGTAGTAGTACATAACGTCAAACGTCATATAGTGATACAGTATAACGTTATACGTTATAACGTAGAAGTACAAAACGTTATACGTTATAACGTAGTAGTACTTAACGTTATACGTCATATAGTGATACAATGTAACGTTATACGTTATAATGTAGAAGTACAAAACGTTATACGTTATAACGTAGTAGTACATAACGTAGAACGTCACATGGTGATACAGTAAAACGTTATACGTTATAATGTAGAAGTACAAAACGTTATACTTTATAACGTAGTAGTACATAACGTTACACGTTACTACGTAGTAGTACATAACGTCAAACGTCACATAGTGATACAATGTAACGTTATACGTTATAATGTAGAAGTACAAAACGTTATACGTTATAACGTAGTAGTACATAACGTAGAACGTCACATGGTGATACAGTATAACGTTATACGTTATAATGTAGAAGTACAAAACGTTATACTTTATAACGTAGTAGTACATAACGTCAAACGTCATATAGTGATACAGTATAACGTTATACGTTATAACGTAGAAGTACAAAACGTTATACGTTATAACGTAGTAGTACTTAACGTTATACGTCATATAGTGATACAATGTAACGTTATACGTTATAATGTAGAAGTACAAAACGTTATACGTTATAACGTAGTAGTACATAACGTAGAACGTCACATGGTGATACAGTAAAACGTTATACGTTATAATGTAGAAGTACAAAACGTTATACTTTATAACGTAGTAGTACATAACGTCAAACGTCACATAGTGATACAGTATAACGTTATACGTTATAACGTAGAAGTACAAAACTTTATACGTTATAACGTAGTAGTACAAAACGTTATACGTTATAACGTAGTAGTACTTAACGTTATACGTTACTGCGTAGTAGTACATAACGTCAAACGTCACATAGTGATACAGTATAACGTTATACGTTATAACGTAGCAGTACAAAACGTTATACTTTATAACGTAGTAGTACATAGCGTTAAACGTTACAACGTAGTAGTACATAACGTCATACGTCCTATAGTGATACAATGTAACTTTATACGTTATAACGTAGTATTATATAACGTTATACGGTATAACGTAGTAGCACATAACGTTATACGTTACTACGTAGTAGTACATAACGTCAAACGTCACATAGTGATACAGTATAACGTTATACGTTATAACGTAGAAGTACAAAACTTTATACGTTATAACGTAGTAGTACAAAACGTTATACGTTATAACGTAGTAGTACTTAACGTTATACGTTACTGCGTAGTAGTACATAACGTTATACGTCATATAGTAGTACAATATAACGTTATACGTTATAACGTAGCAGTACATAACGTTATACGGTATAACGTAGTAGCACATAACGTTATACGTTACTACGTAGTAGTGCATGACGTCAAACGTCAGATAGTGTTACAATGTAACGTTATACGTTATAATGTAGAAGTACAAAACGTTATACGTTATAACGTAGTAGTACATAACATCAAACGTCACATAGTGATACAGTATAACGTTATACGTTATAATGTAGAAGTACATAAAGTTATCCGGTATAACGTAGTAGCACATAACGTTATACTTTACTACGTAGTATTACATAACGTCAAGCGTCACATAGTGATACAATGTAACGTTATACGTTATAATGTAGAAGTACAAAACGTTATACGTTATAACGTAGTAGTACATAATGTCAAACGTCACATAGTGATACAGTATAACGTTATACGTTATAACGTAGAAGTACAAAACTTTATACGTTATAACGTAGTAGTACTTAACGTTATACATTACTGCGTAGTAGTACATAACGTTATACGTCATATAGTAGTACAATATAACGTTATACGTTATAACGTAGCAGTACATAACGCTATACGGTATAACGTAGTAGCACATAACGTTATACGTTACTACGTAGTAGTACATAACGTCAAACGTCACATAGTGATACAATGTAACGTTATACGTTATAATGTAGAAGTACAAAACGTTATACGTTATAACGTAGTAGTACATAACGTTATACGTCATATAGTAGTACAATATAACGTTATACGTTATAACGTTGCAGTACACAACGTTATACGGTATAACGTAGTAGCACATAACGTTATACGTTACTACGTAGTAGTACATAACGTCAAACGTCACATAGTGATACAATGTAACGTTATACGTTATAATGTAGAAGTACAAAACGTTATACGTTATAAGGTAGTAGTACATAATGTCAAACGTCACATAGTGATACAGTATAACGTTATACGTTATAACGTAGAAGTACAAAACTTTATACGTTATAACGTAGTAGTACTTAACGTTATACGTTACTGCGTAGTACTACATAACGTTATACGTCATATAGTAGTACAATATAACGTTATACGTTATAACGTAGCAGTATATAACGTTATACGGTATAACGTAGTAGCACATAACGTTACACGTTACTACGTAGTAGTACATAACGTCAAACGTCACATAGTGATACAATGTAACGTTATACGTTATAATGTAGAAGTACAAAACGTTATACGTTATAACGTAGTAGTACATAACGTAGAACGTCACATGGTGATACAGTATAACGTTATACGTTATAATGTAGAAGTACAAAACGTTATACTTTATAACGTAGTAGTACATAACGTCAAACGTCATATAGTTATACAGTATAACGTTATAAGTTATAACGTAGAAGTACAAAACGTTATACGTTATAACGTAGTAGTACTTAACGTTATACGTCATATAGTGATACAATGTAACGTTATACGTTATAATGTAGAAGTACAAAACGTTATACGTTATAACGTAGTAGTACATAACGTCAAACGTCACATAGTGATACAGTATAACGTTATACGTTATAATGTAGAAGTACAAAACGTTATACTTTATAACGTAGTAGTACATAACGTCAAACGTCACATAGTGATACAGTATAACGTTATACGTTATAACGTAGAAGTACAAAACGTTATACGTTATAACGTAGTAGTACTTAACGTTATACGTCATATAGTGATACAATGTAACGTTATACGTTATAATGTAGAAGTACAAAACGTTATACGTTATAACGTAGTAGCACATAACGTGAAACGTCACACAGTGATGCAATATAACGTCATACGTTATAACGTAGAAGTACATAAAGTTATCCGGTATAACGTAGTAGCACATAACGTTATACTTTACTACGTAGTATTACATAACGTCAAACGTCACATAGTAATACAATGTAACGTTATACGTTATAATGTAGAAGTACAAAACGTTGTACGTTATAACGTAGTAGTACATAATGTCAAACGTCACATAGTGATACAGTATAACGTTATACGTTATAACGTAGAAGTACAAAACGTTATACGTTATAACGTAGAAGTACATAACGTTATACGTTATAAAGTAGTAGTACATAACGTTATACGTTACAACGTAGTAGTACATAACGTCATACGTCCTATAGTGATACAATGTAACGTTATACGTTATAACGTAGTAGTATATAACGTTATACGTTATAACGTAGTAGTACAAAACGTTATACGTTATAACGTAGTAGTACTTAACGTTATACGTTACTGCGTAGTAGTACATAACGTTATACGTCATATAGTAGTACAATATAACGTTATACGTTATAACGTAGCAGTACACAACGTTATACGGTATAACGTAGTAGCACATAACGTTATACGTTACTACGTAGTAGTACATAACGTCAAACGTCACATAGTGATACAATGTAACGTTATACGTTATAATGTAGAAGTACAAAACGTTATACGTTATAACGTATTAGTACATAACGTAGAACGTCACATGGTGATACAGTATAACGTTATACGTTATAATGTAGAAGTACAAAACGTTATACTTTATAACGTAGTAGTACATAACGTCAAACGTCACATAGTGATACAGTATAACGTTATACGTTATAACGTAGCAGTACAAAACGTTATACTTTATAACGTAGTAGTACATAGCGTTAAACGTTACAACGTAGTAGTACATAACGTCATACGTCCTATAGTGATACAATGTAACTTTATACGTTATAACGTAGTATTATATAACGTTATACGGTATAACGTAGTAGCACATAACGTTATACGTTACTACGTAGTAGTGCATGACGTCAAACGTCAGATAGTGTTACAATGTAACGTTATACGTTATAATGTAGAAGTACAAAACGTTATACGTTATAACGTAGTAGTACATAACGTCAAACGTCACATAGTGATACAGTATAACGTTATACGTTATAACGCAGCAGTACACAACGTTATACGGTATAACGTAGTAGCACATAACGTTATACGTTACTACGTAGTAGTACATAACGTCAAACGTCACATAGTGATACAGTATAACGTTATACGTTATAACGTAGAAGTACAAAACTTTATACGTTATAACGTAGTAGTACAAAACGTTATACGTTATAACGTAGCAGTACTTAACGTTATACGTTACTGCGTAGTAGTACATAACGTCAAACGTCACATAGTGATACAGTATAACGTTATACGTTATAACGTAGCAGTACAAAACGTTATACTTTATAACGTAGTAGTACATAGCGTTAAACGTTACAACGTAGTAGTACATAACGTCATACGTCCTATAGTGATACAATGTAACTTTATACGTTATAACGTAGTATTATATAACGTTATACGGTATAACGTAGTAGCACATAACGTTATACGTTACTACGTAGTAGTACATAACGTCAAACGTCACATAGTGATACAGTATAACGTTATACGTTATAATGTAGAAGTACAAAACGTTATACGTTATAACGTAGTAGTACATAACGTGAAACGTCACACAGTGATGCAATATAACGTCATACGTTATAACGTAGAAGTACATAACGTTATACGGTATAACGTAGTAGCACATAACGTTATACGTTACTACGTAGTAGTACATAACGTCAAACGTCACATAGTGATACAATGTAACGTTATACGTTATAATGTAGAAGTACAAAACGTTATACGTTATAAGGTAGTAGTACATAACGTCAAACGTCACATAGTGATACAGTATAACGTTATACGTTATAACGTAGAAGTACAAAACTTTATACGTTATAACGTAGTAGTACAAAACGTTATACGTTATAACGCAGCAGTACACAACGTTATACGGTATAACGTAGTAGCACATAACGTTATACGTTACTACGTAGTAGTACATAACGTCAAACGTCACATAGTGATACAGTATAACGTTATACGTTATAACGTAGAAGTACAAAACTTTATACGTTATAACGTAGTAGTACAAAACGTTATACGTTATAACGTAGTAGTACTTAACGTTATACGTTACTGCGTAGTAGTACATAACGTTATACGTCATATAGTAGTACAATATAACGTTATACGTTATAACGTAGCAGTACATAACGTTATACGGTATAACGTAGTAGCACATAACGTTATACGTTACTACGTAGTAGTGCATGACGTCAAACGTCAGATAGTGTTACAATGTAACGTTATACGTTATAATGTAGAAGTACAAAACGTTATACGTTATAACGTAGTAGTACATAACGTCAAACGTCACATAGTGATACAGTATAACGTTATACGTTATAATGTAGAAGTACAAAACGTTATACGTTATAACGTAGTAGTACATAACATCAAACGTCACATAGTGATACAGTATAACGTTATACGTTATAATGTAGAAGTACATAAAGTTATCCGGTATAACGTAGTAGCACATAACGTTATACTTTACTACGTAGTATTACATAACGTCAAGCGTCACATAGTGATACAATGTAACGTTATACGTTATAACGTAGAAGTACAAAACGTTATACGTTATAACGTAGTAGTACAAAACGTTATACGTTATAACGTAGTAGTACTTAACGTTATACGTTACTGCGTAGTAGTACATAACGTCAAACGTCACATAGTGATACAGTATAACGTTATACGTTATAACGTAGCAGTACAAAACGTTATACTTTATAACGTAGTAGTACATAGCGTTAAACGTTACAACGTAGTAGTACATAACGTCATACGTCCTATAGTGATACAATGTAACTTTATACGTTATAACGTAGTATTATATAACGTTATACGGTATAACGTAGTAGCACATAACGTTATACGTTACTACGTAGTAGTACATAACGTCAAACGTCACATAGTGATACAGTATAACGTTATACGTTATAACGTAGAAGTACAAAACTTTATACGTTATAACGTAGTAGTACAAAACGTTATACGTTATAACGTAGTAGTACTTAACGTTATACGTTACTGCGTAGTAGTACATAACGTTATACGTCATATAGTAGTACAATATAACGTTATACGTTATAACGTAGCAGTACATAACGTTATACGGTATAACGTAGTAGCACATAACGTTATACGTTACTACGTAGTAGTGCATGACGTCAAACGTCAGATAGTGTTACAATGTAACGTTATACGTTATAATGTAGAAGTACAAAACGTTATACGTTATAACGTAGTAGTACATAACATCAAACGTCACATAGTGATACAGTATAACGTTATACGTTATAATGTAGAAGTACATAAAGTTATCCGGTATAACGTAGTAGCACATAACGTTATACTTTACTACGTAGTATTACATAACGTCAAGCGTCACATAGTGATACAATGTAACGTTATACGTTATAATGTAGAAGTACAAAACGTTATACGTTATAACGTAGTAGTACATAATGTCAAACGTCACATAGTGATACAGTATAACGTTATACGTTATAACGTAGAAGTACAAAACTTTATACGTTATAACGTAGTAGTACTTAACGTTATACATTACTGCGTAGTAGTACATAACGTTATACGTCATATAGTAGTACAATATAACGTTATACGTTATAACGTAGCAGTACATAACGCTATACGGTATAACGTAGTAGCACATAACGTTATACGTTACTACGTAGTAGTACATAACGTCAAACGTCACATAGTGATACAATGTAACGTTATACGTTATAATGTAGAAGTACAAAACGTTATACGTTATAACGTAGTAGTACATAACGTTATACGTCATATAGTAGTACAATATAACGTTATACGTTATAACGTTGCAGTACACAACGTTATACGGTATAACGTAGTAGCACATAACGTTATACGTTACTACGTAGTAGTACATAACGTCAAACGTCACATAGTGATACAATGTAACGTTATACGTTATAATGTAGAAGTACAAAACGTTATACGTTATAAGGTAGTAGTACATAATGTCAAACGTCACATAGTGATACAGTATAACGTTATACGTTATAACGTAGAAGTACAAAACTTTATACGTTATAACGTAGTAGTACTTAACGTTATACGTTACTGCGTAGTACTACATAACGTTATACGTCATATAGTAGTACAATATAACGTTATACGTTATAACGTAGCAGTATATAACGTTATACGGTATAACGTAGTAGCACATAACGTTACACGTTACTACGTAGTAGTACATAACGTCAAACGTCACATAGTGATACAATGTAACGTTATACGTTATAATGTAGAAGTACAAAACGTTATACGTTATAACGTAGTAGTACATAACGTAGAACGTCACATGGTGATACAGTATAACGTTATACGTTATAATGTAGAAGTACAAAACGTTATACTTTATAACGTAGTAGTACATAACGTCAAACGTCATATAGTGATACAGTATAACGTTATACGTTATAACGTAGAAGTACAAAACGTTATACGTTATAACGTAGTAGTACTTAACGTTATACGTCATATAGTGATACAATGTAACGTTATACGTTATAATGTAGAAGTACAAAACGTTATACGTTATAACGTAGTAGTACATAACGTCAAACGTCACATAGTGATACAGTATAACGTTATACGTTATAATGTAGAAGTACAAAACGTTATACTTTATAACGTAGTAGTACATAACGTCAAACGTCACATAGTGATACAGTATAACGTTATACGTTATAACGTAGAAGTACAAAACGTTATACGTTATAACGTAGTAGTACTTAACGTTATACGTCATATAGTGATACAATGTAACGTTATACGTTATAATGTAGAAGTACAAAACGTTATACGTTATAACGTAGTAGCACATAACGTGAAACGTCACACAGTGATGCAATATAACGTCATACGTTATAACGTAGAAGTACATAAAGTTATCCGGTATAACGTAGTAGCACATAACGTTATACTTTACTACGTAGTATTACATAACGTCAAACGTCACATAGTAATACAATGTAACGTTATACGTTATAATGTAGAAGTACAAAACGTTGTACGTTATAACGTAGTAGTACATAATGTCAAACGTCACATAGTGATACAGTATAACGTTATACGTTATAACGTAGAAGTACAAAACGTTATACGTTATAACGTAGAAGTACATAACGTTATACGTTATAAAGTAGTAGTACATAACGTTATACGTTACAACGTAGTAGTACATAACGTCATACGTCCTATAGTGATACAATATAACGTTATACGTTATAACGTACTAGTATATAACGTTATACGTTATAACGTAGAAGTACAAATCGTTATACGTTATAACGTAGTAGTACTTAACGTTATACGTTACTGCGTAGTAGTACATAACGTTATACGTCATATAGTAGTACAATATAACGTTATACGTTATAACGTAGCAGTACACAACGTTATACGGTATAACGTAGTAGCACATAACGTTATACGTTACTACGTAGTAGTACATAACGTCAAACGTCACATAGTGATACAATGTAACGTTATACGTTATAATGTAGAAGTACAAAACGTTATACGTTATAACGTATTAGTACATAACGTAGAACGTCATATGGTGATACAGTATAACGTTATACGTTATAATGTAGAAGTACAAAACGTTATACTTTATAACGTAGTAGTACATAACGTCAAACGTCACATAGTGATACAGTATAACGTTATACGTTATAACGTAGCAGTACAAAACGTTATACTTTATAACGTAGTAGTACATAGCGTTAAACGTTACAACGTAGTAGTACATAACGTCATACGTCCTATAGTGATACAATGTAACTTTATACGTTATAACGTAGTATTATATAACGTTATACGTTATAACGTAGTAGCACATAACGTTATACGTTACTACGTAGTAGTGCATGACGTCAAACGTCAGATAGTGTTACAATGTAACGTTATACGTTATAATGTAGAAGTACAAAACGTTATACGTTATAACGTAGTAGTACATAACGTCAAACGTCACATAGTGATACAGTATAACGTTATACGTTATAACGCAGCAGTACACAACGTTATACGGTATAACGTAGTAGCACATAACGTTATACGTTACTACGTAGTAGTACATAACGTCAAACGTCACATAGTGATACAGTATAACGTTATACGTTATAACGTAGAAGTACAAAACTTTATACGTTATAACGTAGTAGTACAAAACGTTATACGTTATAACGTAGTAGTACTTAACGTTATACGTTACTGCGTAGTAGTACATAACGTCAAACGTCACATAGTGATACAGTATAACGTTATACGTTATAACGTAGCAGTACAAAACGTTATACTTTATAACGTAGTAGTACATAGCGTTAAACGTTACAACGTAGTAGTACATAACGTCATACGTCCTATAGTGATACAATGTAACTTTATACGTTATAACGTAGTATTATATAACGTTATACGGTATAACGTAGTAGCACATAACGTTATACGTTACTACGTAGTAGTACATAACGTCAAACGTCACATAGTAATACAGTATAACGTTATACGTTATAATGTAGAAGTACAAAACGTTATACGTTATAACGTAGTAGTACATAACGTGAAACGTCACACAGTGATGCAATATAACGTCATACGTTATAACGTAGAAGTACATAAAGTTATACTGTATAACGTAGTAGCACATAACGTTATACGTTACTACGTAGTAGTACATAACGTCAAACGTCACATAGTGATACAATGTAACGTTATACGTTATAATGTAGAAGTACAAAACGTTATACGTTATAACGTAGTAGTACATAACGTTATACGTCATATAGTAGTACAATATAACGTTATACGTTATAACGTTGCAGTACACAACGTTATACGGTATAACGTAGTAGCACATAACGTTATACGTTACTACGTAGTAGTACATAACGTCAAACGTCACATAGTGATACAATGTAACGTTATACGTTATAATGTAGAAGTACAAAACGTTATACGTTATAAGGTAGTAGTACATAATGTCAAACGTCACATAGTGATACAGTATAACGTTATACGTTATAACGTAGAAATACAAAACTTTATACGTTATAACGTAGTAGTACAAAACGTTATACGTTATAACGCAGCAGTACACAACGTTATACGGTATAACGTAGTAGCACATAACGTTATACGTTACTACGTAGTAGTACATAACGTCAAACGTCACATAGTGATACAGTATAACGTTATACGTTATAACGTAGAAGTACAAAACTTTATACGTTATAACGTAGTAGTACAAAACGTTATACGTTATAACGTAGTAGTACTTAACGTTATACGTTACTGCGTAGTAGTACATAACGTTATACGTCATATAGTAGTACAATATAACGTTATACGTTATAACGTAGCAGTACATAACGTTATACGGTATAACGTAGTAGCACATAACGTTATACGTTACTACGTAGTAGTGCATGACGTCAAACGTCAGATAGTGTTACAATGTAACGTTATACGTTATAATGTAGAAGTACAAAACGTTATACGTTATAACGTAGTAGTACATAACGTCAAACGTCACATAGTGATACAGTATAACGTTATACGTTATAATGTAGAAGTACATAAAGTTATCCGGTATAACGTAGTAGCACATAACGTTATACTTTACTACGTAGTATTACATAACGTCAAGCGTCACATAGTGATACAATGTAACGTTATACGTTATAATGTAGAAGTACAAAACGTTATACGTTATAACGTAGTAGTACATAATGTCAAACGTCACATAGTGATACAGTATAACGTTATACGTTCTAACGTAGAAGTACAAAACTTTATACGTTATAACGTAGTAGTACTTAACGTTATACATTACTGCGTAGTAGTACATAACGTTATACGTCATATAGTAGTACAATATAACGTTATACGTTATAACGTAGCAGTACATAACGCTATACGGTATAACGTAGTAGCACATAACGTTATACGTTACTACGTAGTAGTACATAACGTCAAACGTCACATAGTGATACAATGTAACGTTATACGTTATAATGTAGAAGTACAAAACGTTATACGTTATAACGTAGTAGTACATAACGTTATACGTCATATAGTAGTACAATATAACGTTATACGTTATAACGTTGCAGTACACAACGTTATACGGTATAACGTAGTAGCACATAACGTTATACGTTACTACGTAGTAGTACATAACGTCAAACGTCACATAGTGATACAATGTAACGTTATACGTTATAATGTAGAAGTACAAAACGTTATACGTTATAAGGTAGTAGTACATAATGTCAAACGTCACATAGTGATACAGTATAACGTTATACGTTATAACGTAGAAGTACAAAACTTTATACGTTATAACGTAGTAGTACTTAACGTTATACGTTACTGCGTAGTACTACATAACGTTATACGTCATATAGTAGTACAATATAACGTTATACGTTATAACGTAGCAGTATATAACGTTATACGGTATAACGTAGTAGCACATAACGTTACACGTTACTACGTAGTAGTACATAACGTCAAACGTCACATAGTGATACAATGTAACGTTATACGTTATAATGTAGAAGTACAAAACGTTATACGTTATAACGTAGTAGTACATAACGTAGAACGTCACATGGTGATACAGTATAACGTTATACGTTATAATGTAGAAGTACAAAACGTTATACTTTATAACGTAGTAGTACATAACGTCAAACGTCATATAGTGATACAGTATAACGTTATACGTTATAACGTAGAAGTACAAAACGTTATACGTTATAACGTAGTAGTACTTAACGTTATACGTCATATAGTGATACAATGTAACGTTATACGTTATAATGTAGAAGTACAAAACGTTATACGTTATAACGTAGTAGTACATAACGTCAAACGTCACATAGTGATACAGTATAACGTTATACGTTATAATGTAGAAGTACAAAACGTTATACTTTATAACGTAGTAGTACATAACGTCAAACGTCACATAGTGATACAGTATAACGTTATACGTTATAACGTAGAAGTACAAAACGTTATACGTTATAACGTAGTAGTACTTAACGTTATACGTCATATAGTGATACAATGTAACGTTATACGTTATAATGTAGAAGTACAAAACGTTATACGTTATAACGTAGTAGCACATAACGTGAAACGTCACACAGTGATGCAATATAACGTCATACGTTATAACGTAGAAGTACATAAAGTTATCCGGTATAACGTAGTAGCACATAACGTTATACTTTACTACGTAGTATTACATAACGTCAAACGTCACATAGTAATACAATGTAACGTTATACGTTATAATGTAGAAGTACAAAACGTTGTACGTTATAACGTAGTAGTACATAATGTCAAACGTCACATAGTGATACAGTATAACGTTATACGTTATAACGTAGAAGTACAAAACTTTATACGTTATAACGTAGAAGTACATAACGTTATACGTTATAAAGTAGTAGTACATAACGTTATACGTTACAACGTAGTAGTACATAACGTCATACGTCCTATAGTGATACAATGTAACGTTATACGTTATAACGTACTAGTATATAACGTTATACGTTATAACGTAGTAGTACAAAACGTTATACGTTATAACGTAGTAGTACTTAACGTTATACGTTACTGCGTAGTAGTACATAACGTTATACGTCATATAGTAGTACAATATAACGTTATACGTTATAACGTAGCAGTACACAACGTTATACGGTATAACGTAGTAGCACATAACGTTATACGTTACTACGTAGTAGTACATAACGTCAAACGTCACATAGTGATACAATGTAACGTTATACGTTATAATGTAGAAGTACAAAACGTTATACGTTATAACGTATTAGTACATAACGTAGAACGTCATATGGTGATACAGTATAACGTTATACGTTATAATGTAGAAGTACAAAACGTTATACTTTATAACGTAGTAGTACATAACGTCAAACGTCACATAGTGATACAGTATAACGTTATACGTTATAACGTAGCAGTACAAAACGTTATACTTTATAACGTAGTAGTACATAGCGTTAAACGTTACAACGTAGTAGTACATAACGTCATACGTCCTATAGTGATACAATGTAACGTTATACGTTATAATGTAGAAGTACAAAACGTTATACGTTATAAGGTAGTAGTACATAATGTCAAACGTCACATAGTGATACAGTATAACGTTATACGTTATAACGTAGAAATACAAAACTTTATACGTTATAACGTAGTAGTACAAAACGTTATACGTTATAACGCAGCAGTACACAACGTTATACGGTATAACGTAGTAGCACATAACGTTATACGTTACTACGTAGTAGTACATAACGTCAAACGTCACATAGTGATACAGTATAACGTTATACGTTATAACGTAGAAGTACAAAACTTTATACGTTATAACGTAGTAGTACAAAACGTTATACGTTATAACGTAGTAGTACTTAACGTTATACGTTACTGCGTAGTAGTACATAACGTTAAACGTCATATAGTAGTACAATATAACGTTATACGTTATAACGTAGCAGTACATAACGTTATACGGTATAACGTAGTAGCACATAACGTTATACGTTACTACGTAGTAGTGCATGACGTCAAACGTCAGATAGTGTTACAATGTAACGTTATACGTTATAATGTAGAAGTACAAAACGTTATACGTTATAACGTAGTAGTACATAACGTCAAACGTCACATAGTGATACAGTATAACGTTATACGTTATAATGTAGAAGTACATAAAGTTATCCGGTATAACGTAGTAGCACATAACGTTATACTTTACTACGTAGTATTACATAACGTCAAGCGTCACATAGTGATACAATGTAACGTTATACGTTATAATGTAGAAGTACAAAACGTTATACGTTATAACGTAGTAGTACATAATGTCAAACGTCACATAGTGATACAGTATAACGGTATACGTTATAACGTAGAAGTACAAAACTTTATACGTTATAACGTAGTAGTACTTAACGTTATACATTACTGCGTAGTAGTACATAACGTTATACGTCATATAGTAGTACAATATAACGTTATACGTTATAACGTAGCAGTACATAACGCTATACGGTATAACGTAGTAGCACATAACGTTATACGTTACTACGTAGTAGTACATAACGTCAAACGTCACATAGTGATACAATGTAACGTTATACGTTATAATGTAGAAGTACAAAACGTTATACGTTATAACGTAGTAGTACATAACGTTATACGTCATATAGTAGTACAATATAACGTTATACGTTATAACGTTGCAGTACACAACGTTATACGGTATAACGTAGTAGCACATAACGTTATACGTTACTACGTAGTAGTACATAACGTCAAACGTCACATAGTGATACAATGTAACGTTATACGTTATAATGTAGAAGTACAAAACGTTATACGTTATAAGGTAGTAGTACATAATGTCAAACGTCACATAGTGATACAGTATAACGTTATACGTTATAACGTAGAAGTACAAAACTTTATACGTTATAACGTAGTAGTACTTAACGTTATACGTTACTGCGTAGTACTACATAACGTTATACGTCATATAGTAGTACAATATAACGTTATACGTTATAACGTAGCAGTATATAACGTTATACGGTATAACGTAGTAGCACATAACGTTACACGTTACTACGTAGTAGTACATAACGTCAAACGTCACATAGTGATACAATGTAACGTTATACGTTATAATGTAGAAGTACAAAACGTTATACGTTATAACGTAGTAGTACATAACGTAGAACGTCACATGGTGATACAGTATAACGTTATACGTTATAATGTAGAAGTACAAAACGTTATACTTTATAACGTAGTAGTACATAACGTCAAACGTCATATAGTGATACAGTATAACGTTATACGTTATAACGTAGAAGTACAAAACGTTATACGTTATAACGTAGTAGTACTTAACGTTATACGTCATATAATGATACAATGTAACGTTATACGTTATAATGTAGAAGTACAAAACGTTATACGTTATAACGTAGTAGTACATAACGTCAAACGTCACATAGTGATACAGTATAACGTTATACGTTATAATGTAGAAGTACAAAACGTTATACTTTATAACGTAGTAGTACATAACGTCAAACGTCACATAGTGATACAGTATAACGTTATACGTTATAACGTAGAAGTTCAAAACGTTATACGTTATAACGTAGTAGTACTTAACGTTATACGTCATATAGTGATACAATGTAACGTTATACGTTATAATGTAGAAGTACAAAACGTTATACGTTATAACGTAGTAGCACATAACGTGAAACGTCACACAGTGATGCAATATAACGTCATACGTTATAACGTAGAAGTACATAAAGTTATCCGGTATAACGTAGTAGCACATAACGTTATACTTTACTACGTAGTATTACATAACGTCAAACGTCACATAGTAATACAATGTAACGTTATACGTTATAATGTAGAAGTACAAAACGTTGTACGTTATAACGTAGTAGTACATAATGTCAAACGTCACATAGTGATACAGTATAACGTTATACGTTATAACGTAGAAGTACAAAACTTTATACGTTATAACGTAGAAGTACATAACGTTATACGTTATAAAGTAGTAGTACATAATGTCAAACGTCACATAGTGATACAGTATAACGTTATACGTTATAACGTAGAAATACAAAACTTTATACGTTATAACGTAGTAGTACAAAACGTTATACGTTATAACGCAGCAGTACACAACGTTATACGGTATAACGTAGTAGCACATAACGTTATACGTTACTACGTAGTAGTACATAACGTCAAACGTCACATAGTGATACAGTATAACGTTATACGTTATAACGTAGAAGTACAAAACTTTATACGTTATAACGTAGTAGTACAAAACGTTATACGTTATAACGTAGTAGTACTTAACGTTATACGTTACTGCGTAGTAGTACATAACGTTATACGTCATATAGTAGTACAATATAACGTTATACGTTATAACGTAGCAGTACATAACGTTATACGGTATAACGTAGTAGCACATAACGTTATACGTTACTACGTAGTAGTGCATGACGTCAAACGTCAGATAGTGTTACAATGTAACGTTATACGTTATAATGTAGAAGTACAAAACGTTATACGTTATAACGTAGTAGTACATAACGTCAAACGTCACATAGTGATACAGTATAACGTTATACGTTATAATGTAGAAGTACATAAAGTTATCCGGTATAACGTAGTAGCACATAACGTTATACTTTACTACGTAGTATTACATAACGTCAAGCGTCACATAGTGATACAATGTAACGTTATACGTTATAATGTAGAAGTACAAAACGTTATACGTTATAACGTAGTAGTACATAATGTCAAACGTCACATAGTGATACAGTATAACGTTATACGTTCTAACGTAGAAGTACAAAACTTTATACGTTATAACGTAGTAGTACTTAACGTTATACATTACTGCGTAGTAGTACATAACGTTATACGTCATATAGTAGTACAATATAACGTTATACGTTATAACGTAGCAGTACATAACGCTATACGGTATAACGTAGTAGCACATAACGTTATACGTTACTACGTAGTAGTACATAACGTCAAACGTCACATAGTGATACAATGTAACGTTATACGTTATAATGTAGAAGTACAAAACGTTATACGTTATAACGTAGTAGTACATAACGTTATACGTCATATAGTAGTACAATATAACGTTATACGTTATAACGTTGCAGTACACAACGTTATACGGTATAACGTAGTAGCACATAACGTTATACGTTACTACGTAGTAGTACATAACGTCAAACGTCACATAGTGATACAATGTAACGTTATACGTTATAATGTAGAAGTACAAAACGTTATACGTTATAAGGTAGTAGTACATAATGTCAAACGTCACATAGTGATACAGTATAACGTTATACGTTATAACGTAGAAGTACAAAACTTTATACGTTATAACGTAGTAGTACTTAACGTTATACGTTACTGCGTAGTACTACATAACGTTATACGTCATATAGTAGTACAATATAACGTTATACGTTATAACGTAGCAGTATATAACGTTATACGGTATAACGTAGTAGCACATAATGTTACACGTTACTACGTAGTAGTACATAACGTCAAACGTCACATAGTGATACAATGTAACGTTATACGTTATAATGTAGAAGTACAAAACGTTATACGTTATAACGTAGTAGTACATAACGTAGAACGTCACATGGTGATACAGTATAACGTTATACGTTATAATGTAGAAGTACAAAACGTTATACTTTATAACGTAGTAGTACATAACGTAAAACGTCATATAGTGATACAGTATAACGTTATACGTTATAACGTAGAAGTACAAAACGTTATACGTTATAACGTAGTAGTACTTAACGTTATACGTCATATAGTGATACAATGTAACGTTATACGTTATAATGTAGAAGTACAAAACGTTATACGTTATAACGTAGTAGCACATAACGTGAAACGTCACACAGTGATGCAATATAACGTCATACGTTATAACGTAGAAGTACATAAAGTTATCCGGTATAACGTAGTAGCACATAACGTTATACTTTACTACGTAGTATTACATAACGTCAAACGTCACATAGTAATACAATGTAACGTTATACGTTATAATGTAGAAGTACAAAACGTTGTACGTTATAACGTAGTAGTACATAATGTCAAACGTCACATAGTGATACAGTATAACGTTATACGTTATAACGTAGAAGTACAAAACTTTATACGTTATAACGTAGAAGTACATAACGTTATACGTTATAAAGTAGTAGTACATAACGTTATACGTTACAACGTAGTAGTACATAACGTCATACGTCCTATAGTGATACAATGTAACGTTATACGTTATAACGTACTAGTATATAACGTTATACGTTATAACGTAGTAGTACAAAACGTTATACGTTATAACGTAGTAGTACTTAACGTTATACGTTACTGCGTAGTAGTACATAACGTTATACGTCATATAGTAGTACAATATAACGTTATACGTTATAACGTAGCAGTACACAACGTTATACGGTATAACGTAGTAGCACATAACGTTATACGTTACTACGTAGTAGTACATAACGTCAAACGTCACATAGTGATACAATGTAACGTTATACGTTATAATGTAGAAGTACAAAACGTTATACGTTATAACGTATTAGTACATAACGTAGAACGTCACATGGTGATACAGTATAACGTTATACGTTATAATGTAGAAGTACAAAACGTTATACTTTATAACGTAGTAGTACATAACTTCAAACGTCACATAGTGATACAGTATAACGTTATACGTTATAACGTAGCAGTACAAAACGTTATACTTTATAACGTAGTAGTACATAGCGTTAAACGTTACAACGTAGTAGTACATAACGTCATACGTCCTATAGTGATACAATGTAACTTTATACGTTATAACGTAGTATTATATAACGTTATACGGTATAACGTAGTAGCACATAACGTTATACGTTACTACGTAGTAGTGCATGACGTCAAACGTCATATAGTGTTACAATGTAACGTTATACGTTATAATGTAGAAGTACAAAACGTTATACGTTATAACGTAGTAGTACATAACGTCAAACGTCACATAGTGATACAGTATAACGTTATACGTTATAACGTAGTATTATATAACGTTATACGGTATAACGTAGTAGCACATAACGTTATACGTTACTACGTAGTAGTACATAACGTCAAACGTCACATAGTGATACAGTATAACGTTATACGTTATAATGTAGAAGTACAAAACGTTATACGTTATAACGTAGTAGTACATAACGTGAAACGTCACACAGTGATGCAATATAACGTCATACGTTATAACGTAGAAGTACATAACGTTATACGGTATAACGTAGTAGCACATAACGTTATACGTTACTACGTAGTAGTACATAACGTCAAACGTCACATAGTGAAACAATGTAACGTTATACGTTATAATGTAGAAGTACAAAACGTTATACGTTATAACGTAGTAGTACATAACGTTATACGTCATATAGTAGTACAATATAACGTTATACGTTATAACGTTGCAGTACACAACGTTATACGGTATAACGTAGTAGCACATAACGTTATACGTTACTACGTAGTAGTACATAACGTCAAACGTCACATAGTGATACAATGTAACGTTATACGTTATAATGTAGAAGTACAAAACGTTATACGTTATAAGGTAGTAGTACATAATGTCAAACGTCACATAGTGATACAGTATAACGTTATACGTTATAACGTAGAAATACAAAACTTTATACGTTATAACGTAGTAGTACAAAACGTTATACGTTATAACGCAGCAGTACACAACGTTATACGGTATAACGTAGTAGCACATAACGTTATACGTTACTACGTAGTAGTACATAACGTCAAACGTCACATAGTGATACAGTATAACGTTATACGTTATAACGTAGAAGTACAAAACTTTATACGTTATAACGTAGTAGTACAAAACGTTATAAGTTATAACGTAGTAGTACTTAACGTTATACGTTACTGCGTAGTAGTACATAACGTTATACGTCATATAGTAGTACAATATAACGTTATACGTTATAACGTAGCAGTACATAACGTTATACGGTATAACGTAGTAGCACATAACGTTATACGTTACTACGTAGTAGTGCATGACGTCAAACGTCAGATAGTGTTACAATGTAACGTTATACGTTATAATGTAGAAGTACAAAACGTTATACGTTATAACGTAGTAGTACATAACGTCAAACGTCACATAGTGATACAGTATAACGTTATACGTTATAATGTAGAAGTACATAAAGTTATCCGGTATAACGTAGTAGCACATAACGTTATACTTTACTACGTAGTATTACATAACGTCAAGCGTCACATAGTGATACAATGTAACGTTATACGTTATAATGTAGAAGTACAAAACGTTATACGTTATAACGTAGTAGTACATAATGTCAAACGTCACATAGTGATACAGTATAACGTTATACGTTATAACGTAGAAGTACAAAACTTTATACGTTATAACGTAGTAGTACTTAACGTTATACATTACTGCGTAGTAGTACATAACGTTATACGTCATATAGTAGTACAATATAACGTTATACGTTATAACGTAGCAGTACATAACGCTATACGGTATAACGTAGTAGCACATAACGTTATACGTTACTACGTAGTAGTACATAACGTCAAACGTCACATAGTGATACAATGTAACGTTATACGTTATAATGTAGAAGTACAAAACGTTATACGTTATAACGTAGTAGTACATAACGTTATACGTCATATAGTAGTACAATATAACGTTATACGTTATAACGTTGCAGTACACAACGTTATACGGTATAACGTAGTAGCACATAACGTTATACGTTACTACGTAGTAGTACATAACGTCAAACGTCACATAGTGATACAATGTAACGTTATACGTTATAATGTAGAAGTACAAAACGTTATACGTTATAAGGTAGTAGTACATAATGTCAAACGTCACATAGTGATACAGTATAACGTTATACGTTATAACGTAGAAGTACAAAACTTTATACGTTATAACGTAGTAGTACTTAACGTTATACGTTACTGCGTAGTACTACATAACGTTATACGTCATATAGTAGTACAATATAACGTTATACGTTATAACGTAGCAGTATATAACGTTATACGGTATAACGTAGTAGCACATAACGTTACACGTTACTACGTAGTAGTACATAACGTCAAACGTCACATAGTGATACAATGTAACGTTATACGTTATAATGTAGAAGTACAAAACGTTATACGTTATAACGTAGTAGTACATAACGTAGAACGTCACATGGTGATACAGTATAACGTTATACGTTATAATGTAGAAGTACAAAACGTTATACTTTATAACGTAGTAGTACATAACGTCAAACGTCATATAGTGATACAGTATAACGTTATACGTTATAACGTAGAAGTACAAAACGTTATACGTTATAACGTAGTAGTACTTAACGTTATACGTCATATAGTGATACAATGTAACGTTATACGTTATAATGTAGAAGTACAAAACGTTATACGTTATAACGTAGTAGTACATAACGTCAAACGTCACATAGTGATACAGTATAACGTTATACGTTATAATGTAGAAGTACAAAACGTTATACTTTATAACGTAGTAGTACATAACGTCAAACGTCACATAGTGATACAGTATAACGTTATACGTTATAACGTAGAAGTACAAAACGTTATACGTTATAACGTAGTAGTACTTAACGTTATACGTCATATAGTGATACAATGTAACGTTATACGTTATAATGTAGAAGTACAAAACGTTATACGTTATAACGTAGTAGCACATAACGTGAAACGTCACACAGTGATGCAATATAACGTCATACGTTATAACGTAGAAGTACATAAAGTTATCCGGTATAACGTAGTAGCACATAACGTTATACTTTACTACGTAGTATTACATAACGTCAAACGTCACATAGTAATACAATGTAACGTTATACGTTATAATGTAGAAGTACAAAACGTTGTACGTTATAACGTAGTAGTACATAATGTCAAACGTCACATAGTGATACAGTATAACGTTATACGTTATAACGTAGAAGTACAAAACTTTATACGTTATAACGTAGAAGTACATAACGTTATACGTTATAAAGTAGTAGTACATAACGTTATACGTTACAACGTAGTAGTACATAACGTCATACCTCCTATAGTGATACAATGTAACGTTATACGTTATAACGTACTAGTATATAACGTTATACGTTATAACGTAGTAGTACAAAACGTTATACGTTATAACGTAGTAGTACTTAACGTTATACGTTACTGCGTAGTAGTACATAACGTTATACGTCATATAGTAGTACAATATAACGTTATACGTTATAACGTAGCAGTACACAACGTTATACGGTATAACGTAGTAGCACATAACGTTATACGTTACTACGTAGTAGTACATAACGTCAAACGTCACATAGTGATACAATGTAACGTTATACGTTATAATGTAGAAGTACAAAACGTTATACGTTATAAGGTAGTAGTACATAATGTCAAACGTCACATAGTGATACAGTATAACGTTATACGTTATAACGTAGAAGTACAAAACTTTATACGTTATAACGTAGTAGTACTTAACGTTATACGTTACTGCGTAGTAGTACATAACGTTATACGTTACTGCGTAGTAGTACATAACGTTATACATTATAACGTAGCAGTACATAACGTTATACGGTATAACGTAGTAGCACATAACGTTATACGTTACTACGTAGTAGTACATGACGTCAAACGTCACATAGTGATACAATGTAACGTTATACGTTATAATGTAGAAGTACAAAACGTTATACGTTATAACGTAGTAGTACATAACGTCAAACGTCACATTGTGATACAGTATAACGTTATACGTTATAATGTAGAAGTACAAAACGTTATACTTTATAACGTAGTAGTACATAGCGTTAAACGTTACATGGTAGTAGTACATAACGTCATACGTCCTATAGTGATACAATGTAACTTTATACGTTATAACGTAGTATTATATAACGTTATACGTTATAACGTAGTAGTACATAACGTCATACGTCCTATGGTGATACAATGTAACGTTATACGTTATAACGTAGTAGTATATAAGGTTATACGTTATAACGTAGTAGTACATAACGTCAAACGTCACATAGTGATACAATATAACGTTATACGTTATAACGTAGAAGTACATAACGTTATACGTTATAACTTAGTAGTATATAACGTTATACGTTATAACGTAGTAGTACATAACGTCAAACGTCACATAGTGATACCATATAACGTTATACGTTATAACGTAGTTGTACATAACGTTATACGTTACTACGTAGTATTACATAACGTCAAACGTCACATAGTGATACAATGTAACGTTATACGTTATAATGTAGAAGTACAAAACGTTATACGTTATAACGTAATAGTACATATCTATATACGTCATATAGTGATGCAATATAACGTTATACGTTATAACGTAGCAGTATATAACGTTTAACGGTATAACGTAGTAGCACATAACGTAATACGTTGCTACGTAGTAGTACATGACGTCAAACGTCAGATAGTGTTACAATGTAACGTTATACGTTATAATGTAGAAGTACAAAACGTTATACGTTATAACGTAGTAGTACATAACGTCAAACGTCACATAGTGATACAGTATAACGTTATACGTTATAATGTAGAAGTACAAAACGTTATACGTTATAACGTAGTAGTACATAACGTCAAACGTCTCATAGTGATACAGTATAACGTTATACGTTATAACGTAGCAGTACATAACGTTATGCGGTATAACGTAGTAGCACATAACGTTATACGTTACTACGTAGTATTACATAACGTCAAACGTCACATAGTGATACAATGTAACGTTATACGTTATAATGTAGAAGTACAAAACGTTATACGTTATAACGTAGTAGTACATAACGTCAAACGTCACATAGTGATACAGAATAGCGTTATACGTTATAATGTAGAAGTACAAAACGTTATACGTTATAACGTAGTAGTACATAACGTTATACGTCATATAGTAGTACAATATAACGTTATACGTTATAACGTAGCAGTACACAACGTTATACGGTATAACGTAGTAGCACATAGCGTTATACGTTACTACGTAGTAGTACATAACGTCAAACGTCACATAGTGATACAATGTAACGTTATACGTTATAATGTAGAAGTTCAAAACGTTATACGTTATAACGTAATAGTACATATCTATATACGTCATATAGTGATGCAATATAATGTCATACGTTATAATGTAGAAGTACATAAAGTTATCCGGTATAACGTAGTAGCACATAACGTTATACTTTACTACGTAGTATTACATAACGTCAAACGTCACATAGTGATACAATGTAACGTTATACGTTATAATGTAGAAGTACAAAACGTTATACGTTATAACGTAGTAGTACATAATGTCAAACGTCACATAGTGATACAGTATAACGTTATACGTTATAACGTAGAAGTACAAAACTTTATACGTTATAACGTAGTAGTACTTAACGTTATACGTTACTGCGTAGTAGTACATAACGTTATACGTCATATAGTAGTACAATATAACGTTATACGTTATAACGTAGCAGTACATAACGTTATACGGTATAACGCAGTAGCACATAACGTTACACGTTACTACGTAGTAGTACATAACGTCAAACGTCACATAGTGATACAATGTAACGTTATACGTTATAATGTAGAAGTACAAAACGTTATACGTTATAACGTAGTAGTACATAACGTTATACGTCATATAGTAGTACAATATAACGTTATACGTTATAACGTAGCAGTACACAACGTTATACGGTATAACGTAGTAGCACATAACGTTATACGTTACTACGTAGTAGTACATAACGTCAAACGTCACATAGTGATACAATGTAACGTTATACGTTATAATGTAGAAGTACAAAACATTATACGTTATAACGTAATAGTACATATCTATATACGTCATATAGTGATGCAATATAACGTTATACGTTATAACGTAGCAGTATATAACGTTTAACGGTATAACGTAGTAGCACATAACGTTATACGTTGCTACGTAGTAGTACATGACGTCAAACGTCAGATAGTGTTACAATGTAACGTTATACGTTATAATGTAGAAGTACAAAACGTTATACGTTATAACGTAGTAGTACATAACGTCAAACGTCACATAGTGATACAGTATAACGTTATACGTTATAATGTAGAAGTACAAAACGTTATACGTTATAACGTAGTAGTACATAACGTCAAACGTCACATAGTGATACAGTATAACGTTATACGTTATAACGTAGCAGTACATAACGTTATGCGGTATAACGTAGTAGCACATAACGTTATACGTTACTACGTAGTAGTACATAACGTCAAACGTCACATAGTGATACAATGTAACGTTATACGTTATAATGTAGAAGTACAAAACGTTATACGTTATAAGGTAGTAGTACATAATGTCAAACGTCACATAGTGATACAGTATAACGTTATACGTTATAACGTAGAAGTACAAAACTTTATACGTTATAACGTAGTAGTACTTAACGTTATACGTTACTGCGTAGTAGTACATAACGTTATACGTTACTGCGTAGTAGTACATAACGTCAAACGTCACATAGTGATACAATGTAACGTTATACGTTATAATGTAGAAGTACAAAACGTTATACGTTATAACGTAGTAGTACGTAACGTCAAACGTCACATAGTGATACAGTATAACGTTATACGTTATAATGTAGAAGTACAAAACGTTATACGTTATAACGTAGTAGTACATAACGTCAAACGTCACATAGTGATACAGTATAACGTTATACGTTATAACGTAGCAGTACATAACGTTATGCGGTATAACGTAGTAGCACATAACGTTATACGTTACTACGTAGTATTACATAACGTCAAACGTCACATAGTGATACAGTATAGCGTTATACGTTATAATGTAGAAGTACAAAACGTTATACGTTATAACGTAGTAGTACATAACGTTATACGTCATATAGTAGTACAATATAACGTTATACGTTATAACGTAGCAGTACACAACGTTATACGGTATAACGTAGTAGCACATAGCGTTATACGTTACTACGTAGTAGTACATGACGTCAAACGTCACATAGTGATACAATGTAACGTTATACGTTATAATGTAGAAGTTCAAAACGTTATACGTTATAACGTAATAGTACATATCTATATACGTCATATAGTGATGCAATATAATGTCATACGTTATAATGTAGAAGTACATAAAGTTATCCGGTATAACGTAGTAGCACATAACGTTATACTTTACTACGTAGTATTACATAACGTCAAACGTCACATAGTGATACAATGTAACGTTATACGTTATAATGTAGAAGTACAAAACGTTATACGTTATAACGTAGTAGTACATAATGTCAAACGTCACATAGTGATACAGTATAACGTTATACGTTATAACGTAGAAGTACAAAACTTTATACGTTATAACGTAGTAGTACTTAACGTTATACGTTACTGCGTAGTAGTACATAACGTTATACGTCATATAGTAGTACAATATAACGTTATACGTCATAACGTAGCAGTACATAACGTTATACGGTATAACGTAGTAGCACATAACGTTATACGTTACTACGTAGTAGTACATAACGTCAAACGTCACATAGTGATACAATGTAACGTTATACGTTATAATGTAGAAGTACAAAACGTTATACGTTATAACGTAGTAGTACATAACGTTATACGTCATATAGTAGTACAATATAACGTTATACGTTATAACGTAGCAGTACACAACGTTATACGGTATAACGTAGTAGCACATAACGTTATACGTTACTACGTAGTAGTACATAACGTCAAACGTCACATAGTGATACAATGTAACGTTATACGTTATAATGTAGAAGTACAAAACGTTATACGTTATAAGGTAGTAGCACATAATGTCAAACGTCACATAGTGATACAGTATAACGTTATACGTTATAACGTAGAAGTACAAAACTTTATACGTTATAACGTAGTAGTACTTAACGTTATACGTTACTGCGTAGTAGTACATAACGTTATACGTTACTGCGTAGTAGTACATAACGTTATACATTATAACGTAGCAGTACATAACGTTATACGGTATAACGTAGTAGCACATAACGTTATACGTTACTACGTAGTAGTACATAACGTCAAACGTCACATAGTGATACAATGTAACGTTATACGTTATAATGTAGAAGTACAATACGTTATACGTTATAACGTAGTAGTACATAACGTCAAACGTCACATAGTGATACAATGTAACGTTATACGTTATAATGTAGAAGTACAAAACGTTATACGTTATAACGTAGTAGTACATAACGTCAAACGTCACATAGTGATACAGTATAACGTTATACGTTATAATGTAGAAGTACAAAACGTTATACTTTATAACGTAGTAGTACATAACGTCAAACGTCACATAGTGATACAGTATAACGTTATACGTTATAACGTAGAAGTACAAAACGTTATACGTTATAACGTAGTAGTACTTAACGTTATACGTCATATAGTGATACAATGTAACGTTATACGTTATAATGTAGAAGTACAAAACGTTATACGTTATAACGTAGTAGTACATAACGTGAAACGTCACACAGTGATGCAATATAACGTCATACGTTATAACGTAGAAGTACATAAAGTTATCCGGTATAACGTAGTAACACATAACGTTATACTTTACTACGTAGAATTACATAACGTCAAGCGTCACATAGTGATACAATGTAACGTTATACGTTATAATGTAGAAGTACAAAACGTTGTACGTTATAACGTAGTAGTACATAATGTCAAACGTCACATAGTGATACAATATAACGTTATACGTTACAACGTAGAAGTACAAAACGTTATACGTTATAACGTAGTAGTATATAACGTTATACGTTTTAACGTAGTAGTACATAACGTCAAACGTCACATAGTGATACAATATAACGTTATACGTTATAATGCAGAAGCACAAAACGTTGTACGTTATAACGTAGTAGTACATAATGTCAAACGTCACATAGTGATACAGCATAACGTTATACGTTATAACGTAGTAGTACTTAACGTTATACGTTACTGCGTAGTAGTACATAACGTTATACGTCATATAGTAGTACAATATAACGTTATACGTTATAACGTAGCAGTACATAACGTTATACGGTATAACGTAGTAGCACATAACGTTATACGTTACTACGTAGTAGTACATGACGTCAAACGTCAGATAGTGTTACAATGTAACGTTATACGTTATAATGTAGAAGTACAAAACGTTATACGTTATAACGTAGTAGTACATAACGTTATACGTCATATAGTAGTACAATATAACGTTATACGTTATAACGTAGCAGTACACAACGTTATACGGTATAACGTAGTAGCACATAGCGTTATACGTTACTACGTAGTAGTACATGACGTCAAACGTCACATAGTGATACAATGTAACGTTATACGTTATAATGTAGAAGTTCAAAACGTTATACGTTATAACGTAATAGTACATATCTATATACGTCATATAGTGATGCAATATAATGTCATACGTTATAATGTAGAAGTACATAAAGTTATCCGGTATAACGTAGTAGCACATAACGTTATACTTTACTACGTAGTATTACATAACGTCAAACGTCACATAGTGATACAATGTAACGTTATACGTTATAATGTAGAAGTACAAAACGTTATACGTTATAACGTAGTAGTACATAATGTCAAACGTCACATAGTGATACAGTATAACGTTATACGTTATAACGTAGAAGTACAAAACTTTATACGTTATAACGTAGTAGTACTTAACGTTATACGTTACTGCGTAGTAGTACATAACGTTATACGTCATATAGTAGTACAATATAACGTTATACGTTATAACGTAGCAGTACATAACGTTATACGGTATAACGTAGTAGCACATAACGTTATACGTTACTACGTAGTAGTACATAACGTCAAACGTCACATAGTGATACAATGTAACGTTATACGTTATAATGTAGAAGTACAAAACGTTATACGTTATAACGTAGTAGTACATAACGTTATACGTCATATAGTGATACAATATAACGTTATACGTTATAACGTAGCAGTACACAACGTTATACGGTATAACGTAGTAGCACATAACGTTATACGTTACTACGTAGTAGTACATAACGTCAAACGTCACATAGTGATACAATGTAACGTTATACGTTATAATGTAGAAGTACAAAACGTTATACGTTATAAGGTAGTAGCACATAATGTCAAACGTCACATAGTGATACAGTATAACGTTATACGTTATAACGTAGAAGTACAAAACTTTATACGTTATAACGTAGTAGTACTTAACGTTATACGTTACTGCGTAGTAGTACATAACGTTATACGTTACTGCGTAGTAGTACATAACGTTATACATTATAACGTAGCAGTACATAACGTTATACGGTATAACGTAGTAGCACATAACGTTATACGTTACTACGTAGTAGTACATAACGTCAAACGTCACATAGTGATACAATGTAACGTTATACGTTATAATGTAGAAGTACAATACGTTATACGTTATAACGTAGTAGTACATAATGTCAAACGTCACATAGTGATACAATGTAACGTTATACGTTATAATGTAGAAGTACAAAACGTTATACGTTATAACGTAGTAGTACATAACGTCAAACGTCACATAGTGATACAGTATAACGTTATACGTTATAATGTAGAAGTACAAAACGTTATACTTTATAACGTAGTAGTACATAACGTCAAACGTCACATAGTGATACAGTATAACGTTATACGTTATAACGTAGAAGTACAAAACGTTATACGTTATAACGTAGAAGTACTTAACGTTATACGTCATATAGTGATACAATGTAACGTTATACGTTATAATGTAGAAGTACAAAACGTTATACGTTATAACGTAGTAGTACATAACGTGAAACGTCACACAGTGATGCAATATAACGTCATACGTTATAACGTAGAAGTACATAAAGTTATCCGGTATAACGTAGTAACACATAACGTTATACTTTACTACGTAGAATTACATAACGTCAAACGTCACATAGTGATACAATGTAACGTTATACGTTATAATGTAGAAGTACAAAACGTTGTACGTTATAACGTAGTAGTACATAATGTCAAACGTCACATAGTGATACAATATAACGTTATACGTTATAACGTAGAAGTACATAACGTTATACGTTATAACTTAGTAGTATATAACGTTATACGTTATAACGTAGTAGTACATAACGTCAAACGTCACATAGTGATACAATATAACGTTATACGTTATAATGTAGAAGTACAAAACGTTGTACGTTATAACGTAGTAGTACATAATGTCAAACGTCACATAGTGATACAGCATAACGTTATACGTTATAACGTAGTAGTACTTAACGTTATACGTTACTGCGTAGTAGTACATAACGTTATACGTCATATAGTAGTACAATATAACGTTATACGTTATAACGTAGCAGTACATAACGTTATACAGTATAACGTAGTAGCACATAACGTTATACGTTACTACGTAGTAGTACATGACGTCAAACGTCAGATAGTGTTACAATGTAACGTTATACGTTATAATGTAGAAGTACAAAACGTTATACGTTATAACGTAGTAGTACATAACGTCAAACGTCACATAGTGATACAGTATAACGTTATACGTTATAATGTAGAAGTACAAAACGTTATACGTTATAACGTAGTAGTACATAACGTCAAACGTCACATAGTGATACAGTATAACGTTATACGTTATAACGTAGCAGTACATAACGTTATGCGGTATAACGTAGTAGCACATAACGTTATACGTTACTACGTAGTAGTACATAACGTCAAACGTCACATAGTGATACAATGTAACGTTATACGTTATAATGTAGAAGTACAAAACGTTATACGTTATAACGTAGTAGTACATAACGTCAAACGTCACATAGTGATACAGTATAGCGTTATACGTTATAATGTAGAAGTACAAAACGTTATACGTTATAACGTAGTAGTACATAACGTTATACGTCATATAGTAGTACAATATAACGTTATACGTTATAACGTAGCAGTACACAACGTTATACGGTATAACGTAGTAGCACATAACGTTATACGTTACTACGTAGTAGCACATAGCGTCAAACGTCACATAGTGATACAATGTAACGTTATACGTTATAATGTAGAAGTACAAAACGTTATACTTTATAACGTAGTAGTACATAACGTCAAACGTCACATAGTGATACAGTATAGCGTTATACGTTATAATGTAGAAGTACAAAACGTTATACGTTATAACGTAGTAGTACATAACGTTATACGTCATATAGTAGTACAATATAACGTTATACGTTATAACGTAGCAGTACACAACGTTATACGGTATAACGTAGTAGCACATAACGTTATACGTTACTACGTAGTAGCACATAGCGTCAAACGTCACATAGTGATACAATGTAACGTTATACGTTATAATGTAGAAGTACAAAACGTTATACGTTATAACGTAATAGTACATATCTATATACGTCATATAGTGATGCAATATAATGTCATACGATATAACGTAGAAGTACATAAAGTTATCCGGTATAACGTAGTAGCACATAACATTATACTTTACTACGTAGTATTACATAACGTCAAACGTCACATAGTGATACAATGTAACGTTATACGTTATAATGTAGAAGTACAAAACGTTATACGTTATAACGTAGTAGTACATAATGTCAAACGTCACATAGTGATACAGTATAACGTTATACGTTATAACGTAGAAGTACAAAACTTTATACGTTATAACGTAGTAGTACTTAACGTTATACGTTACTGCGTAGTAGTACATAACGTTATACGTCATATAGTAGTACAATATAACGTTATACGTTATAACGTAGCAGTACATAACGTTATACGGTATAACGTAGTAGCACATAACGTTATACTTTACTACGTAGTATTACATAACGTCAAACGTCACATAGTGATACAATGTAACGTTATACGTTAAAGTGTAGAAGTACAAATCTTTATACGTTATAACGTAGTAGTACTTAACGTTATACCTTACCGCGTAGTAGTACATAACGTCATACGTCATATAGTGATACAATGTAACGTTATACGTTATAATGTAGAAGTACAAAACGTTATACGTTATAACGTAGTAGTACATAACGTAGAACGTCACATGGTGATACAGTATAACGTTATACGTTATAATGTAGAAGTACAAAACGTTATACGTTATAACGTAGTAGTACATAATGTCAAACGTCACATAGTGATACAGTATAACGTTATTCGTTATAATGTAGAAGTACAAAACGTTATACGTTATAACGTAGTAGTACATAATGTCAAACGTCACATAGTGATACAGTATAACGTTATACGTTATAACGTAGAAGTACAAAACATTATACGTTATAACGTAGTAGTACTTAACGTTATACGTTACTGCGTAGTAGTACATAACGTTATACGTCATATAGTAGTACAATATAACGTTATACGTTATAACGTAGCAGTACATAACGTTATACGTTATAACGTAGTAGTACATAACGTCAAACGTCACATAGTGATACAGTATAACGTTATACGTTATAATGTAGAAGTACAAAACGTTATACGTTATAACGTAGTAGTACATAATGTCAAACGTCACATAGTGATACAGCATAACGTTATACGTTATAACGTAGTAGTACTTAACGTTATACGTTACTGCGTAGTAGTACATAACGTTATACGTCATATAGTAGTACAATATAACGTTATACGTTATAACGTAGCAGTACATAACGTTATACGGTATAACGTAGTAGCACATAACGTTATACGTTACTACGTAGTAGTACATGACGTCAAACGTCAGATAGTGTTACAATGTAACGTTATACGTTATAATGTAGAAGTACAAAACGTTATACGTTATAACGTAGTAGTACATAACGTCAAACGTCACATAGTGATACAGTATAACGTTATACGTTATAATGTAGAAGTACAAAACGTTATACATTATAAGGTAGTAGCACATAATGTCAAACGTCACATAGTGATACAGTATAACGTTATACGTTATAACGTAGAAGTACAAAACTTTATACGTTATAACGTAGTAGTACTTAACGTTATACGTTACTGCGTAGTAGTACATAACGTTATACGTTACTGCGTAGTAGTACATAACGTTATACATTATAACGTAGCAGTACATAACGTTATACGGTATAACGTAGTAGCACATAACGTTATACGTTACTACGTAGTAGTACATAACGTCAAACGTCACATAGTGATACAATGTAACGTTATACGTTATAATGTAGAAGTACAAAACGTTATACGTTATAACGTAGTAGTACATAACGTCAAACGTCACATAGTGATACAATGTAACGTTATACGTTATAATGTAGAAGTACAAAACGTTATACGTTATAACGTAGTAGTACATAACGTCAAACGTCACATAGTGATACAGTATAACGTTATACGTTATAATGTAGAAGTACAAAACGTTATACTTTATAACGTAGTAGTACATAACGTCAAACGTCACATAGTGATACAGTATAACGTTATACGTTATAACGTAGAAGTACAAAACGTTATACGTTATAACGTAGTAGTACTTAACGTTATACGTCATATAGTGATACAATGTAACGTTATACGTTATAATGTAGAAGTACAAAACGTTATACGTTATAACGTAGTAGTACATAACGTGAAACGTCACACAGTGATGCAATATAACGTCATACGTTATAACGTAGAAGTACATAAAGTTATCCGGTATAACGTAGTAACACATAACGTTATACTTTACTACGTAGAATTACATAACGTCAAACGTCACATAGTGATACAATGTAACGTTATACGTTATAATGTAGAAGTACAAAACGTTGTACGTTATAACGTAGTAGTACATAATGTCAAACGTCACATAGTGATACAATATAACGTTATACGTTGTAACGTAGAAGTACATAACGTTATACGTTATAACTTAGTAGTATATAACGTTATACGTTATAACGTAGTAGTACATAACGTCAAACGTCACATAGTGATACAATATAACGTTATACGTTATAATGTAGAAGTACAAAACGTTGTACGTTATAACGTAGTAGTACATAATGTCAAACGTCACATAGTGATACAGCATAACGTTATACGTTATAACGTAGTAGTACTTAACGTTATACGTTACTGCGTAGTAGTACATAACGTTATACGTCATATAGTAGTACAATATAACGTTATACGTTATAACGTAGCAGTACATAACGTTATACGGTATAACGTAGTAGCACATAACGTTATACGTTACTACGTAGTAGTACATGACGTCAAACGTCAGATAGTGTTACAATGTAACGTTATACGTTATAATGTAGAAGTACAAAACGTTATACGTTATAACGTAGTAGTACATAACGTCAAACGTCACATAGTGATACAGTATAACGTTATACGTTATAATGTAGAAGTACAAAACGTTATACGTTATAACGTAGTAGTACATAACGTCAAACGTCACATAGTGATACAGTATAACGTTATACGTTATAACGTAGCAGTACATAACGTTATGCGGTATAACGTAGTAGCACATAACGTTATACGTTACTACGTAGTAGTACATAACGTCAAACGTCACATAGTGATACAATGTAACGTTATACGTTATAATGTAGAAGTACAAAACGTTATACGTTATAACGTAGTAGTACATAACGTCAAACGTCACATAGTGATACAGTATAGCGCTATACGTTATAATGTAGAAGTACAAAACGTTATACGTTATAACGTAGTAGTACATAACGTTATACGTCATATAGTAGTACAATATAACGTTATACGTTATAACGTAGCAGTACACAACGTTATACGGTATAACGTAGTAGCACATAACGTTATACGTTACTACGTAGTAGCACATAGCGTCAAACGTCACATAGTGATACAATGTAACGTTATACGTTATAATGTAGAAGTACAAAACGTTATACTTTATAACGTAGTAGTACATAACGTCAAACGTCACATAGTGATACAGTATAGCGTTATACGTTATAATGTAGAAGTACAAAACGTTATACGTTATAACGTAGTAGTACATAACGTTATACGTCATATAGTAGTACAATATAACGTTATACGTTATAACGTAGCAGTACACAACGTTATACGGTATAACGTAGTAGCACATAACGTTATACGTTACTACGTAGTAGCACATAGCGTCAAACGTCACATAGTGATACAATGTAACGTTATACGTTATAATGTAGAAGTACAAAACGTTATACGTTATAACGTAATAGTAGATATCTATATACGTCATATAGTGATGCAATATAATGTCATACGATATAACGTAGAAGTACATAAAGTTATCCGGTATAACGTAGTAGCACATAACATTATACTTTACTACGTAGTATTACATAACGTCAAACGTCACATAGTGATACAATGTAACGTTATACGTTATAATGTAGAAGTACAAAACGTTATACGTTATAACGTAGTAGTACATAATGTCAAACGTCACATAGTGATACAGTATAACGTTATACGTTATAACGTAGAAGTACAAAACTTTATACGTTATAACGTAGTAGTACTTAACGTTATACGTTACTGCGTAGTAGTACATAACGTTATACGTCATATAGTAGTACAATATAACGTTATACGTTATAACGTAGCAGTACATAACGTTATACGGTATAACGTAGTAGCACATAACGTTATACTTTACTACGTAGTATTACATAACGTCAAACGTCACATAGTGATACAATGTAACGTTATACGTTATAACGTAGAAGTACAAAACTTTATACGTTATAACGTAGTAGTACTTAACGTTATACGTTACTGCGTAGTAGTACATAACGTCATACGTCACATAGTGATACAATGTAACGTTATACGTTATAATGTAGAAGTACAAAACGTTATACGTTATAACGTAGTAGTACATAACGTAGAACGTCACATGGTGATACAGTATAACGTTATACGTTATAATGTAGAAGTACAAAACGTTATACGTTATAACGTAGTAGTACATAATGTCAAACGTCACATAGTGATACAGTATAACGTTATACGTTATAACGTAGAAGTACAAAACTTTATACGTTATAACGTAGTAGTACTTAACGTTATACGTTACTGCGTAGTAGTACATAACGTTATACGTCATATAGTAGTACAATATAACGTTATACGTTATAACGTAGCAGTACATAACGTTATACGTTATAACGTAGTAGTACATAACGTCAAACGTCACATAGTGATACAGTATAACGTTATACGTTATAATGTAGAAGTACAAAACGTTATACGTTATAACGTAGTAGTACATAATGTCAAACGTCACATAGTGATACAGCATAACGTTATACGTTATAACGTAGTAGTACTTAACGTTATACGTTACTGCGTAGTAGTACATAACGTTATACGTCATATAGTAGTACAATATAACGTTATACGTTATAACGTAGCAGTACATAACGTTATACGGTATAACGTAGTAGCACATAACGTTATACGTTACTACGTAGTAGTACATGACGTCAAACGTCAGATAGTGTTACAATGTAACGTTATACGTTATAATGTAGAAGTACAAAACGTTATACGTTATAACGTAGTAGTACATAACGTCAAACGTCACATAGTGATACAGTATAACGTTATACGTTATAATGTAGAAGTACAAAACGTTATACGTTATAACGTAGTAGTACATAACGTCAAACGTCACATAGTGATACAGTATAGCGTTATACGTTATAACGTAGCAGTACATAACGTTATGCGGTATAACGTAGTAGCACATAACGTTATACGTTACTACGTAGTAGTACATAACGTCAAACGTCACATAGTGATACAATGTAACGTTATACGTTATAATGTAGAAGTACAAAACGTTATACGTTATAACGTAGTAGTACATAACGTCAAACGTCACATAGTGATACAGTATAGCGTTATACGTTATAATGTAGAAGTACAAAACGTTATACGTTATAACGTAGTAGTACATAACGTTATACGTCATATAGTAGTACAATATAACGTTATACGTTATAACGTAGCAGTACACAACGTTATACGGTATAACGTAGTAGCACATAACGTTATACGTTACTACGTAGTAGCACATAGCGTCAAACGTCACATAGTGATACAATGTAACGTTATACGTTATAATGTAGAAGTACAAAACGTTATACTTTATAACGTAGTAGTACATAACGTCAAACGTCACATAGTGATACAGTATAACGTTATACGTTATAATGTAGAAGTACAAAACGTTATACGTTATAACGTAGTAGTACATAACGTTATACGTCATATAGTAGTACAATATAACGTTATACGTTATAACGTAGCAGTACACAACGTTATACGGTATAACGTAGTAGCACATAACGTTATACGTTACTACGTAGTAGCACATAGCGTCAAACGTCACATAGTGATACAATGTAACGTTATACGTTATAATGTAGAAGTACAAAACGTTATACGTTATAACGTAATAGTACATATCTATATACGTCATATAGTGATGCAATATAATGTCATACGATATAACGTAGAAGTACATAAAGTTATCCGGTATAACGTAGTAGCACATAACATTATACTTTACTACGTAGTATTACATAACGTCAAACGTCACATAGTGATACAATGTAACGTTATACGTTATAATGTAGAAGTACAAAACGTTATACGTTATAACGTAGTAGTACATAATGTCAAACGTCACATAGTGATACAGTATAACGTTATACGTTATAACGTAGAAGTACAAAACTTTATACGTTATAACGTAGTAGTACTTAACGTTATACGTTACTGCGTAGTAGTACATAACGTTATACGTCATATAGTAGTACAATATAACGTTATACGTTATAACGTAGCAGTACATAACGTTATACGGTATAACGTAGTAGCACATAACGTTATACTTTACTACGTAGTATTACATAACGTCAAACGTCACATAGTGATACAATGTAACGTTATACGTTAAAATGTAGAAGTACAAATCTTTATACGTTATAACGTAGTAGTACTTAACGTTATACGTTACTGCGTAGTAGTACATAACGTCATACGTCATATAGTGATACAATGTAACGTTATACGTTATAATGTAGAAGTACAAAACGTTATACGTTATAACGTAGTAGTACATAACGTAGAACGTCACATGGTGATACAGTATAACGTTATACGTTATAATGTAGAAGTACAAAACGTTATACGTTATAACGTAGTAGTACATAATGTCAAACGTCACATAGTGATACAGTATAACGTTATACGTTATAATGTAGAAGTACAAAACGTTATACGTTATAACGTAGTAGTACATAATGTCAAACGTCACATAGTGATACAGTATAACGTTATACGTTATAACGTAGAAGTACAAAACTTTATACGTTATAACGTAGTAGTACTTAACGTTATACGTTACTGCGTAGTAGTACATAACGTTATACGTCATATAGTAGTACAATATAACGTTATACGTTATAACGTAGCAGTACATAACGTTATACGGTATAACGTAGTGGCACATAACGTTATACGTTACTACGTAGTAGTACATAACGTCAAACGTCACATAGTGATACAATATAACGTTATACGTTATAACGTAGTTGTACATAACGTTATACGTTACTACGTAGTATTACATAACGTCAAACGTCACATAGTGATACAATGTAACGTTATACGTTATAATGTAGAAGTACAAAACGTTATACGTTATAACGTAGTAGTACATATCGTCAAACGTCACATAGTGATACAGTATAACGTTATACGTTATAACGTAGAAGTACAAAACGTTATACGTTATAACGTAGTAGTACTTAACGTTATACGTTACTGCGTAGTAGTACATAACGTTATACGTCATATAGTAGTACACTATAACGTTATACGTTATAACGCAGCAGTACACAACGTTATACGTTATAACGTAGTAGCACATAACGTTATACGTTACTACGTAGTAGTACATAACGTCAAACGTCACATAGTGATACAATGTAACGTTATACGTTATAATGTAGAAGTACAAAACGTTATACGTTATAACGTAGTAGTACATAACGTCAAACGTCACATAGTGATACAGTATAACGTTATACGTTATAATGTAGAAGTACAAAACGTTATACTTTATAACGTAGTAGTACATAACGTCAAACGTCACATAGTGATACAGTATAACGTTATACGTTATAACGTAGAAGTACAAAACGTTATACGTTATAACGTAGTAGTACTTAACGTTATACGTCATATAGTGATACAATGTAACGTTATACGTTATAATGTAGAAGTACAAAACGTTATACGTTATAACGTAGTAGTACATAACGTGAAACGTCACACAGTGATGCAATATAACGTCATACGTTATAACGTAGAAGTACATAAAGTTATCCGGTATAACGTAGTAACACATAACGTTATACTTTACTACGTAGAATTATATAACGTCAAACGTCACATAGTGATACAATGTAACGTTATACGTTATAATGTAGAAGTACAAAACGTTGTACGTTATAACGTAGTAGTACATAATGTCAAACGTCACATAGTGATACAATATAACGTTATACGTTATAACGTAGAAGTACATAACGTTATACGTTATAACTTAGTAGTATATAACGTTATACGTTTTAACGTAGTAGTACATAACGTCAAACGTCACATAGTGATACAATATAACGTTATACGTTATAATGCAGAAGCACAAAACGTTGTACGTTATAACGTAGTAGTACATAATGTCAAACGTCACATAGTGATACAGTATAACGTTATGCGTTATAACGTAGAAGTACAAAACGTTATACGTTATAACGTAGTAGTACTTAACGTTATACGTTATAACGTAGTAGTACTTAACGTTATACGTTATAACGTAGTAGTACATAATGTCAAACGTCACATAGTGATACAGCATAACGTTATACGTTATAACGTAGCAGTACATAACGTTATACGGTATAACGTAGTAGCACATAACGTTATACGTTACTACGTAGTAGTACATGACGTCAAACGTCAGATAGTGTTACAATGTAACGTTATACGTTATAATGTAGAAGTACAAAACGTTATACGTTATAACGTAGTAGTACATAACGTCAAACGTCACATAGTGATACAGTATAACGTTATACGTTATAATGTAGAAGTACAAAACGTTATACGTTATAACGTAGTAGTACATAACGTCAAACGTCACATAGTGATACAGTATAACGTTATACGTTATAACGTAGCAGTACATAACGTTATGCGGTATAACGTAGTAGCACATAACGTTATACGTTACTACGTAGTAGTACATAACGTCAAACGTCACATAGTGATACAATGTAACGTTATACGTTATAATGTAGAAGTACAAAACGTTATACGTTATAACGTAGTAGTACATAACGTCAAACGTCACATAGTGATACAGTATAGCGTTATACGTTATAATGTAGAAGTACAAAACGTTATACGTTATAACGTAGTAGTACATAACGTTATACGTCATATAGTAGTACAATATAACGTTATACGTTATAACGTAGCAGTACACAACGTTATACGGTATAACGTAGTAGCACATAACGTTATACGTTACTACGTAGTAGCACATAACGTCAAACGTCACATAGTGATACAATGTAACGTTATACGTTATAATGTAGAAGTACAAAACGTTATACGTTATAACGTAATAGTACATATCTATATACGTCATATAGTGATGCAATATAATGTCATACGATATAACGTAGAAGTACATAAAGTTATCCGGTATAACGTAGTAGCACATAACGTTATACTTTACTACGTAGTATTACATAACTTCAAACGTCACACAGTGATACAATGTAACGTTATACGTTATAATGTAGAAGTACAAAACGTTATACGTTATAACGTAGTAGTACATAATGTCAAACGTCACATAGTGATACAATATAACGTTATACGTTATAACGTAGAAGTACATAACGTTATACGTTATAACTTAGTAGTATATAACGTTATACGTTATAACGTAGTAGTACATAACGTCAAACGTCACATAGTGATACAATATAACGTTATACGTTATAATGTAGAAGTACAAAACGTTGTACGTTATAACGTAGTAGTACATAATGTCAAACGTCACATAGTGATACAGCATAACGTTATACGTTATAACGTAGAAGTACAAAACTTTATACGTTATAACGTAGTAGTACAAAACGTTATACGTTATAACGTAGTAGTACTTAACGTTATACGTTATAACGTAGTAGTACATAATGTCAAACGTCACATAGTGATACAGCATAACGTTATACGTTATAACGTAGCAGTACATAACGTTATACGGTATAACGTAGTAGCACATAACGTTATACGTTACTACGTAGTAGTACATGACGTCAAACGTCAGATAGTGTTACAATGTAACGTTATACGTTATAATGTAGAAGTACAAAACGTTATACGTTATAACGTAGTAGTACATAACGTCAAACGTCACATAGTGATACAGTATAACGTTATACGTTATAATGTAGAAGTACAAAACGTTATACGTTATAACGTAGTAGTACATAACGTCAAACGTCACATAGTGATACAGTATAACGTTATACGTTATAACGTAGCAGTACATAACGTTATGCGGTATAACGTAGTAGCACATAACGTTATACGTTACTACGTAGTAGTACATAACGTCAAACGTCACATAGTGATACAATGTAACGTTATACGTTATAATGTAGAAGTACAAAACGTTATACGTTATAACGTAGTAGTACATAACGTCAAACGTCACATAGTGATACAGTATAGCGTTATACGTTATAACGTAGAAGTACAAAACGTTATACGTTATAACGTAGTAGTACATAACGTTATACGTCATATAGTAGTACAATATAACGTTATACGTTATAACGTAGCAGTACACAACGTTATACGGTATAACGTAGTAGCACATAACGTTATACGTTACTACGTAGTAGTACATAACGTCAAACGTCACATAGTGATACAATGTAACGTTATACGTTATAATGTAGAAGTACAAAACGTTATACGTTATAACGTAATAGTACATATCTATATACGTCATATAGTGATGCAATATAATGTCATACGATATAACGTAGAAGTACATAAAGTTATCCGGTATAACGTAGTAGCACATAACGTTATACTTTACTACGTAGTATTACATAACTTCAAACGTCACACAGTGATACAATGTAACGTTATACGTTATAATGTAGAAGTACAAAACGTTATACGTTATAACGTAGTAGTACATAATGTCAAACGTCACATAGTGATACAGTATAACGTTATACGTTATAACGTAGAAGTACAAAACTTTATACGTTATAACGTAGTAGTACTTAACGTTATACGTTACTGCGTAGTAGTACATAACGTTATACGTCATATAGTAGTACAATATAACGTTATACGTTATAACGTAGCAGTACATAACGTTATACGGTATAACGTAGTAGCACATAACGTTATACTTTACTACGTAGTAGTACATAACGTCATACGTCCTATAGTGATACAATGTAACGTTATACGTTAAAATGTAGAAGTACAAATCTTTATACGTTATAACGTAGTAGTACTTAACGTTATACGTTACTGCGTAGTAGTACATAACGTTATACGTCATATAGTAGTACAATATAACGTTATACGTTATAACGTAGCAGTACATACCGTTATACGGTATAACGTAGTAGCACATAACGTTATACGTTACTACGTAGTAGTACATAACGTCAAACGTCACATAGTGATACAATGTAACGTTATACGTTATAATGTAGAAGTACAAAACGTTATACGTTATAACGTAGTAGTACATAACGTTATACGTCATATAGTAGTACAATATAACGTTATACGTTATAACGTTGCAGTACACAACGTTATACGGTATAACGTAGTAGCACATAACGTTATACGTTACTACGTAGTAGTACATAACGTCAAACGTCACATAGTGATACAATGTAACGTTATACGTTATAACGTAGTAGCACATAACGTTATACGTTACTACGTAGTAGTACATAACGTCAAACGTCACATAGTGATACAATGTAACGTTATACGTTATAATGTAGAAGTACAAAACGTTATACGTTATAACGTAGTAGTACATAACGTCAAACGTCACATAGTGATACAGTATAACGTTATACGTTATAATGTAGAAGTACAAAACGTTATACTTTATAACGTAGTAGTACATAACGTCAAACGTCACATAGTGATACAGTATAACGTTATACGTTATAACGTAGAAGTACAAAACGTTATACGTTATAACGTAGTACTACTTAACGTTATACGTCATATAGTGATACAATGTAACGTTATACGTTATAATGTAGAAGTACAAAACGTTATACGTTATAACGTAGTAGTACATAACGTGAAACGTCACACAGTGATGCAATATAACGTCATACGTTATAACGTAGAAGTACATAAAGTTATCCGGTATAACGTAGTAACACATAACGTTATACTTTACTACGTAGAATTATATAACGTCAAACGTCACATAGTGATACAATGTAACGTTATACGTTATAATGTAGAAGTACAAAACGTTGTACGTTATAACGTAGTAGTACATAATGTCAAACGTCACATAGTGATACAATATAACGTTATACGTTATAACGTAGAAGTACATAACGTTATACGTTATAACTTAGTAGTATATAACGTTATACGTTATAACGTAGTAGTACATAACGTCAAACGTCACATAGTGATACAATATAACGTTATACGTTATAATGTAGAAGTACAAAACGTTGTACGTTATAACGTAGTAGTACATAATGTCAAACGTCACATAGTGATACAGCATAACGTTATACGTTATAACGTAGAAGTACAAAACTTTATACGTTATAACGTAGTAGTACAAAACGTTATACGTTATAACGTAGTAGTACTTAACGTTATACGTTATAACGTAGTAGTACATAATGTCAAACGTCACATAGTGATACAGCATAACGTTATACGTTATAACGTAGCAGTACATAACGTTATACGGTATAACGTAGTAGCACATAACGTTATACGTTACTACGTAGTAGTACATGACGTCAAACGTCAGATAGTGTTACAATGTAACGTTATACGTTATAATGTAGAAGTACAAAACGTTATACGTTATAACGTAGTAGTACATAACGTCAAACGTCACATAGTGATACAGTATAACGTTATACGTTATAATGTAGAAGTACAAAACGTTATACGTTATAACGTAGTAGTACATAACGTCAAACGTCACATAGTGATACAGTATAACGTTATACGTTATAACGTAGCAGTACATAACGTTATGCGGTATAACGTAGTAGCACATAACGTTATACGTTACTACGTAGTAGTACATAACGTCAAACGTCACATAGTGATACAATGTAACGTTATACGTTATAATGTAGAAGTACAAAACGTTATACGTTATAACGTAGTAGTACATAACGTCAAACGTCACATAGTGATACAGTATAGCGTTATACGTTATAATGTAGAAGTACAAAACGTTATACGTTATAACGTAGTAGTACATAACGTTATACGTCATATAGTAGTACAATATAACGTTATACGTTATAACGTAGCAGTACACAACGTTATACGGTATAACGTAGTAGCACATAACGTTATACGTTACTACGTAGTAGCACATAACGTCAAACGTCACATAGTGATACAATGTAACGTTATACGTTATAATGTAGAAGTACAAAACGTTATACGTTATAACGTAATAGTACATATCTATATACGTCATATAGTGATGCAATATAATGTCATACGATATAACGTAGAAGTACATAAAGTTATCCGGTATAACGTAGTAGCACATAACGTTATACTTTACTACGTAGTATTACATAACTTCAAACGTCACATAGTGATACAATGTAACGTTATACGTTATAATGTAGAAGTACAAAACGTTATACGTTATAACGTAGTAGTACATAATGTCAAACGTCACATAGTGATACAGTATAACGTTATACATTATAACGTAGAAGTACAAAACTTTATACGTTATAACGTAGTAGTACTTAACGTTATACGTTACTGCGTAGTAGTACATAACGTTATACGTCATATAGTAGTACAATATAACGTTATACGTTATAACGTAGCAGTACATTACGTTATACGGTATAACGTAGTAGCACATAACGTTATACTTTACTACGTAGTATTACATAACGTCATACGTCCTATAGTGATACAATGTAACGTTATACGTTAAAGTGTAGAAGTACAAATCTTTATACGTTATAACGTAGTAGTACTTAACGTTATACGTTACTGCGTAGTAGTACATAACGTTATACGTCATATAGTGGTACAATATAACGTTATACGTTATAACGTAGCAGTACATACCGTTATACGGTATAACGTAGTAGCACATAACGTTATACGTTACTACGTAGTAGTACATAACGTCAAACGTCACATAGTGATACAATGTAACGTTATACGTTATAATGTAGAAGTACAAAACGTTATACGTTATAACGTAGTAGTACATAACGTTATACGTCATATAGTAGTACAATATAACGTTATACGTTATAACGTTGCAGTACACAACGTTATACGGTATAACGTAGTAGCACATAACGTTATACGTTACTACGTAGTAGTACATAACGTCAAACGTCACATAGTGATACAATGTAACGTTATACGTTATAATGTAGAAGTACAAAACGTTATACGTTATAACGTAGTAGTACATAACGTAGAACGTCACATGGTGATACAGTATAACGTTATACGTTATAATGTAGAAGTACAAAACGTTATACTTTATAACGTAGTAGTACATAACGTCAAACGTCACATAGTGATACAGTATAACGTTATACGTTATAACGTAGAAGTACAAAACGTTATACGTTATAACGTAGTAGTACTTAACGTTATACGTCATATAGTGATACAATGTAACGTTATACGTTATAATGTAGAAGTACAAAACGTTATACGTTATAACGTACTAGTACATAACGTAATCCGGTATAACGTAATAGTACATATCTATATACGTCATATGGTGATGCAATATAACGTCATACGTTATAACGTAGTAGTACATAACGTTATACGTCATATAGTAGTACAATATAACGTTATACGTTATAACGTAGCAGTACATAACGTTATACGGTATAACGTAGTAGCACATAACGTTATACGTTACTGCGTAGTAGTTCATAACGTCAAACCTCACATAGTGATACAGTGTAACGTTATACGTTATAGTGTAGAAGTACAAAACGTTATACGTTATAACGTAATAGTACATATCTATATACGTCATATAGTGATGCAATATAATGTCATACGTTATAACGTAGAAGTACATAAAGTTATCCGGTATAACGTAGTAGCACTTAACGTTATACTTTACTACGTAGTATTACATAACGTCAAACGTCACATAGTGATACAATGTAACGTTTGACGTTATAATGTAGAAGTACAAAACGTTATACGTTATAACGTAGTAGTACATAATGTCAAACGTCACATAGTGATACAGTATAACGTTATACGTTATAACGTAGAAGTACAAAACTTTATACGCTATAACGTAGTAGTACTTAACGTTATACGTTACTGCGTAGTAGTACATAACGTTATACGTCATATAGTAGTACAATATAACGTTATACGTTATAACGTAGCAGTACATAACGTTATACGGTATAACGTAGTAGCACATAACGTTATACGTTACAACGTAGTAGTACATAACGTCATACGTCCTATAGTGATACAATGTAACGTTATACGTTATAACGTAGTAGTATATAACGTTATACGTTATAACGTAGTAGTACATAACGTCAAACGTCACATAGTGATACAATGTAACGTTATACGTTATAATGTAGAAGTACAAAACGTTATACGTTATAACGTAGTAGTACATAACGTAGAACGTCACATGGTGATACAGTATAACGTTATACGTTATAATGTAGAAGTACAAAACGTTATACGTTATAACGTAGTAGTACATAATGTCAAACGTCACATAGTGATACAGTATAACGTTATACGTTATAATGTAGAAGTACAAAACGTTATACGTTATAACGTAGTAGTACATAATGTCAAACGTCACATAGTGATACAGTATAACGTTATACGTTATAACGTAGAAGTACAAAACTTTATACGTTATAACGTAGTAGTACTTAACGTTATACGTTACTGCGTAGTAGTACATAACGTTATACGTCATATAGTAGTACAATATAACGTTATACGTTATAACGTAGCAGTACATAACGTTATACGGTATAACGTAGTGGCACATAACGTTATACGTTACTACGTAGTAGTACATAACGTCAAACGTCACATAGTGATACAATATAACGTTATACGTTATAACGTAGTTGTACATAACGTTATACGTTACTACGTAGTATTACATAACGTCAAACGTCACATAGTGATACAATGTAACGTTATACGTTATAATGTAGAAGTACAAAACGTTATACGTTATAACGTAGTAGTACATATCGTCAAACGTCACATAGTGATACAATATAACGTTATACGTTATAATGCAGAAGCACAAAACGTTATACGTTATAACGTAGTAGTACTTAACGTTATACGTTACTGCGTAGTAGTACATAACGTTATACGTCATATAGTAGTACACTATAACGTTATACGTTATAACGCAGCAGTACACAACGTTATACGTTATAACGTAGTAGCACATAACGTTATACGTTACTACGTAGTAGTACATAACGTCAAACGTCACATAGTGATACAATGTAACGTTATACGTTATAATGTAGAAGTACAAAACGTTATACGTTATAACGTAGTAGTACATAACGTCAAACGTCACATAGTGATACAGTATAACGTTATACGTTATAATGTAGAAGTACAAAACGTTATACTTTATAACGTAGTAGTACATAACGTCAAACGTCACATAGTGATACAGTATAACGTTATACGTTATAACGTAGAAGTACAAAACGTTATACGTTATAACGTAGTAGTACTTAACGTTATACGTCATATAGTGATACAATGTAACGTTATACGTTATAATGTAGAAGTACAAAACGTTATACGTTATAACGTAGTAGTACATAACGTGAAACGTCACACAGTGATGCAATATAACGTCATACGTTATAACGTAGAAGTACATAAAGTTATCCGGTATAACGTAGTAACACATAACGTTATACTTTACTACGTAGAATTATATAACGTCAAACGTCACATAGTGATACAATGTAACGTTATACGTTATAATGTAGAAGTACAAAACGTTGTACGTTATAACGTAGTAGTACATAATGTCAAACGTCACATAGTGATACAATATAACGTTATACGTTATAACGTAGAAGTACATAACGTTATACGTTATAACTTAGTAGTATATAACGTTATACGTTATAACGTAGTAGTACATAACGTCAAACGTCACATAGTGATACAATATAACGTTATACGTTATAATGTAGAAGTACAAAACGTTGTACGTTATAACGTAGTAGTACATAATGTCAAACGTCACATAGTGATACAGCATAACGTTATACGTTATAACGTAGAAGTACAAAACTTTATACGTTATAACGTAGTAGTACAAAACGTTATACGTTATAACGTAGTAGTACTTAACGTTATACGTTATAACGTAGTAGTACATAATGTCAAACGTCACATAGTGATACAGCATAACGTTATACGTTATAACGTAGCAGTACATAACGTTATACGGTATAACGTAGTAGCACATAACGTTATACGTTACTACGTAGTAGTACATGACGTCAAACGTCAGATAGTGATACAATATAACGTTATACGTTATAACGTAGTTGTACATAACGTTATACGTTACTACGTAGTATTACATAACGTCAAACGTCACATAGTGATACAATGTAACGTTATACGTTATAATGTAGAAGTACAAAACGTTATACGTTATAACGTAGTAGTACATATCGTCAAACGTCACATAGTGATACAGTATAACGTTATACGTTATAACGTAGAAGTACAAAACGTTATACGTTATAACGTAGTAGTACTTAACGTTATACGTTACTGCGTAGTAGTACATAACGTTATACGTCATATAGTAGTACACTATAACGTTATACGTTATAACGCAGCAGTACACAACGTTATACGTTATAACGTAGTAGCACATAACGTTATACGTTACTACGTAGTAGTACATAACGTCAAACGTCACATAGTGATACAATGTAACGTTATACGTTATAATGTAGAAGTACAAAACGTTATACGTTATAACGTAGTAGTACATAACGTCAAACGTCACATAGTGATACAGTATAACGTTATACGTTATAATGTAGAAGTACAAAACGTTATACTTTATAACGTAGTAGTACATAACGTCAAACGTCACATAGTGATACAGTATAACGTTATACGTTATAACGTAGAAGTACAAAACGTTATACGTTATAACGTAGTAGTACTTAACGTTATACGTCATATAGTGATACAATGTAACGTTATACGTTATAATGTAGAAGTACAAAACGTTATACGTTATAACGTAGTAGTACATAACGTGAAACGTCACACAGTGATGCAATATAACGTCATACGTTATAACGTAGAAGTACATAAAGTTATCCGGTATAACGTAGTAACACATAACGTTATACTTTACTACGTAGAATTATATAACGTCAAACGTCACATAGTGATACAATGTAACGTTATACGTTATAATGTAGAAGTACAAAACGTTGTACGTTATAACGTAGTAGTACATAATGTCAAACGTCACATAGTGATACAATATAACGTTATACGTTATAACGTAGAAGTACATAACGTTATACGTTATAACTTAGTAGTATATAACGTTATACGTTATAACGTAGTAGTACATAACGTCAAACGTCACATAGTGATACAATATAACGTTATACGTTATAATGTAGAAGTACAAAACGTTGTACGTTATAACGTAGTAGTACATAATGTCAAACGTCACATAGTGATACAGCATAACGTTATACGTTATAACGTAGAAGTACAAAACTTTATACGTTATAACGTAGTAGTACAAAACGTTATACGTTATAACGTAGTAGTACTTAACGTTATACGTTATAACGTAGTAGTACATAATGTCAAACGTCACATAGTGATACAGCATAACGTTATACGTTATAACGTAGCAGTACATAACGTTATACGGTATAACGTAGTAGCACATAACGTTATACGTTACTACGTAGTAGTACATGACGTCAAACGTCAGATAGTGTTACAATGTAACGTTATACGTTATAATGTAGAAGTACAAAACGTTATACGTTATAACGTAGTAGTACATAACGTCAAACGTCACATAGTGATACAGTATAACGTTATACGTTATAATGTAGAAGTACAAAACGTTATACGTTATAACGTAGTAGTACATAACGTCAAACGTCACATAGTGATACAGTATAACGTTATACGTTATAACGTAGCAGTACATAACGTTATGCGGTATAACGTAGTAGCACATAACGTTATACGTTACTACGTAGTAGTACATAACGTCAAACGTCACATAGTGATACAATGTAACGTTATACGTTATAATGTAGAAGTACAAAACGTTATACGTTATAACGTAGTAGTACATAACGTCAAACGTCACATAGTGATACAGTATAGCGTTATACGTTATAATGTAGAAGTACAAAACGTTATACGTTATAACGTAGTAGTACATAACGTTATACGTCATATAGTAGTACAATATAACGTTATACGTTATAACGTAGCAGTACACAACGTTATACGGTATAACGTAGTAGCACATAACGTTATACGTTACTACGTAGTAGCACATAACGTCAAACGTCACATAGTGATACAATGTAACGTTATACGTTATAATGTAGAAGTACAAAACGTTATACGTTATAACGTAATAGTACATATCTATATACGTCATATAGTGATGCAATATAATGTCATACGATATAACGTAGAAGTACATAAAGTTATCCGGTATAACGTAGTAGCACATAACGTTATACTTTACTACGTAGTATTACATAACTTCAAACGTCACACAGTGATACAATGTAACGTTATACGTTATAATGTAGAAGTACAAAACGTTATACGTTATAACGTAGTAGTACATAATGTCAAACGTCACATAGTGATACAATATAACGTTATACGTTATAACGTAGAAGTACATAACGTTATACGTTATTACTTAGTAGTATATAACGTTATACGTTATAACGTAGTAGTACATAACGTCAAACGTCACATAGTGATACAATATAACGTTATACGTTATAATGTAGAAGTACAAAACGTTGTACGTTATAACGTAGTAGTACATAATGTCAAACGTCACATAGTGATACAGCATAACGTTATACGTTATAACGTAGAAGTACAAAACTTTATACGTTATAACGTAGTAGTACAAAACGTTATACGTTATAACGTAGTAGTACTTAACGTTATACGTTATAACGTAGTAGTACATAATGTCAAACGTCACATAGTGATACAGCATAACGTTATACGTTATAACGTAGCAGTACATAACGTTATACGGTATAACGTAGTAGCACATAACGTTATACGTTACTACGTAGTAGTACATGACGTCAAACGTCAGATAGTGTTACAATGTAACGTTATACGTTATAATGTAGAAGTACAAAACGTTATACGTTATAACGTAGTAGTACATAACGTCAAACGTCACATAGTGATACAGTATAACGTTATACGTTATAATGTAGAAGTACAAAACGTTATACGTTATAACGTAGTAGTGCATAATGTCAAACGTCACATAGTGATACAGTATAACGTTATACGTTATAACGTAGCAGTGCATAACGTTATACGGTATAACGTAGTAGCACATAACGTTATACGTTACTACGTAGTAGTACATAACGTCAAACGTCACATAGTGATACAATGTAACGTTATACGTTATAATGTAGAAGTACAAAACGTTATACGTTATAACGTAGTAGTACATAACGTCAAACGTCACATAGTGATACAGTATAGCGTTATACGTTATAATGTAGAAGTACAAAACGTTATACGTTATAACGTAGTAGTACATAACGTTATACGTCATATAGTAGTACAATATAACGTTATACGTTATAACGTAGCAGTACACAACGTTATACGGTATAACGTAGTAGCACATAACGTTATACGTTACTACGTAGTAGCACATAACGTCAAACGTCACATAGTGATACAATGTAACGTTATACGTTATAATGTAGAAGTACAAAACGTTATACGTTATAACGTAATAGTACATATCTATATACGTCATATAGTGATGCAATATAATGTCATACGATATAACGTAGAAGTACATAAAGTTATCCGGTATAACGTAGTAGCACATAACGTTATACTTTACTACGTAGTATTACATAACTTCAAACGTCACACAGTGATACAATGTAACGTTATACGTTATAATGTAGAAGTACAAAACGTTATACGTTATAACGTAGTAGTACATAATGTCAAACGTCACATAGTGATACAGTATAACGTTATACGTTATAACGTAGAAGTACAAAACTTTATACGTTATAACGTAGTAGTACTTAACGTTATACGTTACTGCGTAGTAGTACATAACGTTATACGTCATATAGTAGTACAATATAACGTTATACGTTATAACGTAGCAGTACATAACGTTATACGGTATAACGTAGTAGCACATAACGTTATACTTTACTACGTAGTATTACATAACGTCAAACGTCACATAGTGATACAATGTAACGTTATACGTTATAACGTAGAAGTACAAAACTTTATACGTTATAACGTAGTAGTACTTAACGTTATACGTTACTGCGTAGTAGTACATAACGTTATACGTCATATAGTAGTACAATATAACGTTATACGTTATAACGTAGCAGTACATAACGTTATACGGTATAACGTAGTAGCACATAACGTTATACGTTACTACGTAGTAGTACATAACGTCAAACGTCACATAGTGATACAATGTAACGTTATACGTTATAATGTAGAAGTACAAAACGTTATACGTTATAACGTAGTAGTACATAACGTTATACGTCATATAGTAGTACAATATAACGTTATACGTTATAACGTTGCAGTACACAACGTTATACGGTATAACGTAGTAGCACATAACGTTATACGTTACTACGTAGTAGTACATAACGTCAAACGTCACATAGTGATACAATGTAACGTTATACGTTATAACGTAGTAGCACATAACGTTATACGTTACTACGTAGTAGTACATAACGTCAAACGTCACATAGTGATACAATGTAACGTTATACGTTATAATGTAGAAGTACAAAACGTTATACGTTATAACGTAGTAGTACATAACGTCAAACGTCACATAGTGATACAGTATAACGTTATACGTTATAATGTAGAAGTACAAAACGTTATACTTTATAACGTAGTAGTACATAACGTCAAACGTCACATAGTGATACAGTATAACGTTATACGTTATAACGTAGAAGTACAAAACGTTATACGTTATAACGTAGTAGTACTTAACGTTATACGTCATATAGTGATACAATGTAACGTTATACGTTATAATGTAGAAGTACAAAACGTTATACGTTATAACGTAGTAGTACATAACGTGAAACGTCACACAGTGATGCAATATAACGTCATACGTTATAACGTAGAAGTACATAAAGTTATCCGGTATAACGTAGTAACACATAACGTTATACTTTACTACGTAGAATTATATAACGTCAAACGTCACATAGTGATACAATGTAACGTTATACGTTATAATGTAGAAGTACAAAACGTTGTACGTTATAACGTAGTAGTACATAATGTCAAACGTCACATAGTGATACAATATAACGTTATACGTTATAACGTAGAAGTACAAAACGTTATACGTTATAACGTAGTAGTATATAACGTTATACGTTTTAACGTAGTAGTACATAACGTCAAACGTCACATAGTGATACAATATAACGTTATACGTTATAATGTAGAAGTACAAAACGTTATACGTTATAACGTAGTAGTACATAATGTCAAACGTCACATAGTGATACAGCATAACGTTATACGTTATAACGTAGAAGTACAAAACTTTATACGTTATAACGTAGTAGTACAAAACGTTATACGTTATAACGTAGTAGTACTTAACGTTATACGTTATAACGTAGTAGTACATAATGTCAAACGTCACATAGTGATACAGCATAACGTTATACGTTATAACGTAGCAGTACATAACGTTATACGGTATAACGTAGTAGCACATAACGTTATACGTTACTACGTAGTAGTACATGACGTCAAACGTCAGATAGTGTTACAATGTAACGTTATACGTTATAATGTAGAAGTACAAAACGTTATACGTTATAACGTAGTAGTACATAACGTCAAACGTCACATAGTGATACAGTATAACGTTATACGTTATAATGTAGAAGTACAAAACGTTATACGTTATAACGTAGTAGTACATAACGTCAAACGTCACATAGTGATACAGTATAACGTTATACGTTATAACGTAGAAGTACATAACGTTATGCGGTATAACGTAGTAGCACATAACGTTATACGTTACTACGTAGTAGTACATAACGTCAAACGTCACATAGTGATACAATGTAACGTTATACGTTATAATGTAGAAGTACAAAACGTTATACGTTATAACGTAGTAGTACATAACGTCAAACGTCACATAGTGATACAGTATAGCGTTATACGTTATAATGTAGAAGTACAAAACGTTATACGTTATAACGTAGTAGTACATAACGTTATACGTCATATAGTAGTACAATATAACGTTATACGTTATAACGTAGCAGTACACAACGTTATACGGTATAACGTAGTAGCACATAACGTTATACGTTACTACGTAGTAGCACATAACGTCAAACGTCACATAGTGATACAATGTAACGTTATACGTTATAATGTAGAAGTACAAAACGTTATACGTTATAACGTAATAGTACATATCTATATACGTCATATAGTGATGCAATATAATGTCATACGATATAACGTAGAAGTACATAAAGTTATCCGGTATAACGTAGTAGCACATAACGTTATACTTTACTACGTAGTATTACATAACTTCAAACGTCACATAGTGATACAATGTAACGTTATACGTTATAATGTAGAAGTACAAAACGTTATACGTTATAACGTAGTAGTACATAATGTCAAACGTCACATAGTGATACAGTATAACGTTATACGTTATAACGTAGAAGTACAAAACTTTATACGTTATAACGTAGTAGTACTTAACGTTATACGTTACTGCGTAGTAGTACATAACGTTATACGTCATATAGTAGTACAATATAACGTTATACGTTATAACGTAGCAGTACATAACGTTATACGGTATAACGTAGTAGCACATAACGTTATACTTTACTACGTAGTAGTACATAACGTCAAACGTCCTATAGTGATACAATGTAACGTTATACGTTAAAGTGTAGAAGTACAAATCTTTATACGTTATAACGTAGTAGTACTTAACGTTATACGTTACTGCGTAGTAGTACATAACGTTATACGTCATATAGTAGTACAATATAACGTTATACGTTATAACGTAGCAGTACATAACGTTATACGGTATAACGTAGTAGCACATAACGTTATACGTTACTACGTAGTAGTACATAACGTCAAACGTCACATAGTGATACAATGTAACGTTATACGTTATAATGTAGAAGTACAAAACGTTATACGTTATAACGTAGTAGTACATAACGTTATACGTCATATAGTAGTACAATATAACGTTATACGTTATAACGTTGCAGTACACAACGTTATACGGTATAACGTAGTAGCACATAACGTCAAACGTCACATAGTGATACAGTATAACGTTATACGTTATAACGTAGAAGTACAAAACGTTATACGTTATAACGTAGTAGTACTTAACGTTATACGTCATATAGTGATACAATGTAACGTTATACGTTATAATGTAGAAGTACAAAACGTTATACGTTATAACGTACTAGTACATAACGTCAAACGTCACATAGTGATACAGTATAACGTTATACGTTATAACGTAGAAGTACAAAACGTTATACGTTATAACGTAGTAGTACTTAACGTTATACGTCATATAGTGATACAATGTAACGTTATACGTTATAATGTAGAAGTACAAAACGTTATACGTTATAACGTACTAGTACATAACGTAATCCGGTATAACGTAATAGTACATATCTATATACGTCATATGGTGATGCAATATAACGTCATACGTTATAACGTAGTAGTACATAACGTTATACGTCATATAGTAGTACAATATAACGTTATACGTTATAACGTAGCAGTACATAACGTTATACGGTATAACGTAGTAGCACATAACGTTATACGTTACTGCGTAGTAGTTCATAACGTCAAACCTCACATAGTGATACAGTGTAACGTTATACGTTATAATGTAGAAGTACAAAACGTTATACGTTATAACGTAATAGTACATATCTATATACGTCATATAGTGATGCAATATAATGTCATACGTTATAACGTAGAAGTACATAAAGTTATCCGGTATAACGTAGTAGCACTTAACGTTATACTTTACTACGTAGTATTACATAACGTCAAACGTCACATAGTGATACAATGTAACGTTAGACGTTATAATGTAGAAGTACAAAACGTTATACGTTATAACGTAGTAGTACATAATGTCAAACGTCACATAGTGATACAGTATAACGTTATACGTTATAACGTAGAAGTACAAAACTTTATACGCTATAACGTAGTAGTACTTAACGTTATACGTTACTGCGTAGTAGTACATAACGTTATACGTCATATAGTAGTACAATATAACGTTATACGTTATAACGTAGCAGTACATAACGTTATACGGTATAACGTAGTAGCACATAACGTTATACGTTACAACGTAGTAGTACATAACGTCATACGTCCTATAGTGATACAATGTAACGTTATACGTTATAACGTAGTAGTATATAACGTTATACGTTATAACGTAGTAGTACATAACGTCAAACGTCACATAGTGATACAATATAACGTTATACGTTATATCGTAGAAGTACATAACGTTATACGTTATAAACTAGTAGTGTAACGTCAAACGTCACATAGTGATACAATATAACGTTATACGTTATAATGTAGAAGTACAAAACGTTATACGTTATAACGTAGTAGTACATAACGTCAAACGTCACATAGTGATACAGTATAACGTTATACGTTATAACGTAGAAGTACATAACGTTATGCGGTATAACGTAGTAGTACATAACGTTATACGTCATATAGTAGTACAATATATCGTTATACGTTATAACGTAGCAGTACATAACGTTATACGGTATAACGTAGTAGTACGTAACGTCAAACGTCACATAGTGATACAGTATAACGTTATACGTTATAATGTAGAAGTACAAAACGTTATACGTTATAACGTAGTAGTACATAACGTTATACGTCATATAGTAGTACAATATAACGTTATACGTTATAACGTAGCAGTACACAACGTTATACGGTATAACGTAGTAGCACATAGCGTTATACGTTACTACGTAGTAGTACATGACGTCAAACGTCACATAGTGATACAATGTAACGTTATACGTTATAATGTAGAAGTTCAAAACGTTATACGTTATAACGTAATAGTACATATCTATATACGTCATATAGTGATGCAATATAATGTCATACGTTATAATGTAGAAGTACATAAAGTTATCCGGTATAACGTAGTAGCACATAACGTTATACTTTACTACGTAGTATTACATAACGTCAAACGTCACATAGTGATACAATGTAACGTTATACGTTATAATGTAGAAGTACAAAACGTTATACGTTATAACGTAGTAGTACATAATGTCAAACGTCACATAGTGATACAGTATAACGTTATACGTTATAACGTAGAAGTACAAAACTTTATACGTTATAACGTAGTAGTACTTAACGTTATACGTTACTGCGTAGTAGTACATAACGTTATACGTCATATAGTAGTACAATATAACGTTATACGTTATAACGTAGCAGTACATAACGTTATACGGTATAACGTAGTATTACATAACGTTATACGTTACTACGTAGTAGTACATAACGTCAAACGTCACATAGTGATACAATGTAACGTTATACGTTATAATGTAGAAGTACAAAACGTTATACGGTATAACGTAGTAGTACATAACGTTATACGTCATATAGTAGTACAATATAACGTTATACGTTATAACGTAGCAGTACACAACGTTATACGGTATAACGTAGTAGCACATGACGTTATACGTTACTACGTAGTAGTACATAACGTCAAACGTCACATAGTGATACAATGTAACGTTATACGTTATAATGTAGAAGTACAAAACGTTATACGTTATAAGGTAGTAGCACATAATGTCAAACGTCACATAGTGATACAGTATAACGTTATACGTTATAACGTAGAAGTACAAAACTTTATACGTTATAACGTAGTAGTACTTAACGTTATACGTTACTGCGTAGTAGTACATAACGTTATACGTTACTGCGTAGTAGTACATAACGTTATACATTATAACGTAGCAGTACATAACGTTATACGGTATAACGTAGTAGCACATAACGTTATACGTTACTACGTAGTAGTACATAACGTCAAACGTCACATAGTGATACAATGTAACGTTATACGTTATAATGTAGAAGTACAAAACGTTATACGTTATAACGTAGTAGTACATAACGTCAAACGTCACATGGTGATACAGTATAACGTTATACGTTATAATGTAGGAGTACAAAACGTTATACTTTATAACGTAGTAGTACATAGCGTTAAACGTTACATGGTAGTAGTACATAACGTCATACGTCCTATAGTGATACAATGTAACTTTATACGTTATAACGTAGTATTATATAACGTTATACGTTATAACGTAGTAGTACATAACGTCATACGTCCTATGGTGATACAATGTAACGTTATACGTTATAACGTAGTAGTATATAAGGTTATACGTTATAACGTAGTAGTACATAACGTCAAACGTCACATAGTGATACAATATAACGTTATACGTTATAACGTAGAAGTACATAACGTTATACGTTATAACTTAGTAGTATATAACGTTATACGTTATAACGTAGTAGTACATAACGTCAAACGTCACATAGTGATACAATATAACGTTATACGTTATAACGTAGTTGTACATAACGTTATACGTTACTACGTAGTATTACATAACGTCAAACGTCACATAGTGATACAATGTAACGTTATACGTTATAATGTAGAAGTACAAAACGTTATACGTTATAACGTAGTAGTACATAACGTCAAACGTCACATAGTGATACAGTATAACGTTATACGTTATAACGTAGAAGTACAAAACGTTATACGTTATAACGTAGTAGTACTTAACGTTATACGTTACTGCGTAGTAGTACATAACGTTATACGTCATATAGTAGTACACTATAACGTTATACGTTATAACGCAGCAGTACACAACGTTATACGTTATAACGTAGTAGCACATAACGTTATACGTTACTACGTAGTAGTACATAACGTCAAACGTCACATAGTGATACAATGTAACGTTATACGTTATAATGTAGAAGTACAAAACGTTATACGTTATAACGTAGTAGTACATAACGTCAAACGTCACATAGTGATACAGTATAACGTTATACGTTATAATGTAGAAGTACAAAACGTTATACTTTATAACGTAGTAGTACATAACGTCAAACGTCACATAGTGAAACAGTATAACGTTATACGTTATAACGTAGAAGTACAAAACGTTATACGTTATAACGTAGTAGTACTTAACGTTATACGTCATATAGTGATACAATGTAACGTTATACGTTATAATGTAGAAGTACAAAACGTTATACGTTATAACGTAGTAGTACATAACGTGAAACGTCACACAGTGATGCAATATAACGTCATACGTTATAACGTAGAAGTACATAAAGTTATCCGGTATAACGTAGTAACACATAACGTTATACTTTACTACGTAGAATTACATAACGTCAAACGTCACATAGTGATACAATGTAACGTTATACGTTATAATGTAGAAGTACAAAACGTTGTACGTTATAACGTAGTAGTACATAATGTCAAACGTCACATAGTGATACAATATAACGTTATACGTTATAACGTAGAAGTACATAACGTTATACGTTATAACTTAGTAGTATATAACGTTATACGTTATAACGTAGTAGTACATAACGTCAAACGTCACCTAGTGATACAATATAACGTTATACGTTATAACGTAGTTGTACATAACGTTATACGTTACTACGTAGTATTACATAACGTCAAACGTCACATAGTGATACAATGTAACGTTATACGTTATAATGTAGAAGTACAAAACGTTATACGTTATAACGTAGTAGTACATAACGTCAAACGTCACATAGTGATACAGTATAACGTTATACGTTATAACGTAGAAGTACAAAACGTTATACGTTATAACGTAGTAGTACTTAACGTTATACGTTACTGCGTAGTAGTACATAACGTTATACGTCATATAGTAGTACAATATAACGTTATACGTTATAACGCAGCAGTACACAACGTTATACGTTATAACGTAGTAGCACATAACGTTATACGTTACTACGTAGTAGTACATAACGTCAAATGTCACATAGTGATACAATGTAACGTTATACGTTATAATGTAGAAGTACAAAACGTTATACGTTATAACGTTGTAGTACATAACGTCAAACGTCACATAGTGATACAGTATAACGTTATACGTTATAATGTAGAAGTACAAAACGTTATACTTTATAACGTAGTAGTACATAACGTCAAACGTCACATAGTGATACAGTATAACGTTATACGTTATAACGTAGAAGTACAAAACGTTATACGTTATAACGTAGTAGTACTTAACGTTATACGTCATATAGTGATACAATGTAACGTTATACGTTATAATGTAGAAGTACAAAACGTTATACGTTATAACGTAGTAGTACATAACGTGAAACGTCACACAGTGATGCAATATAACGTCATACGTTATAACGTAGAAGTACATAAAGTTATCCGGTATAACGTAGTAACACATAACGTTATACTTTACTACGTAGTATTACATAACGTCAAACGTCACATAGTGATACAATGTAACGTTATACGTTATAACGTAGAAGTACAAAACTTTATACGTTATAACGTAGTAGTACACAACGTTATACGTTATAACGTAGTAGTACTTAACGTTATACGTTACTGCGTAGTAGTACATAACGTTATACGTCATATAGTAGTACAATATAACGTTATACGTTATAACGTAGCAGTACATAACGTTATACGGTATAACGTAGTAGCACATAACGTTATACGTTACTACGTAGTAGTACATGACGTCAAACGTCAGATAGTGTTACAATGTAACGTTATACGTTATAATGTAGAAGTACAAAACGTTATACGTTATAACGTGGTAGTACATAACGTCAAACGTCACATAGTGATACAGTATAACGTTATACGTTATAATGTAGAAGTTCAAAACGTTATACGTTATAACGTAGTAGTACATAACGTCAAACGTCACATAGTGATACAGTATAACGTTATACGTTATAACGTAGCAGTACATAACGTTATGCGGTATAACGTAGTAGCACATAACGTTATACGTTACTACGTAGTAGTACATAACGTCAAACGTCACATAGTGATACAATGTAACGTTATACGTTATAATGTAGAAGTACAAAACGTTATACGTTATAACGTAGTAGTACATAACGTAGAACGTCACATGGTGATACAGTATAACGTTATACGTTATAATGTAGAAGTACAAAACGTTATACTTTATAACGTAGTAGTACATAACGTCAAACGTCACATAGTGATACAGTATAACGTTATACGTTATAACGTAGAAGTACAAAACGTTATACGTTATAACGTAGTAGTACTTAACGTTATACGTCATATAGTGATACAATGTAACGTTATACGTTATAACGTAGCAGTACACAACGTTATACGGTATAACGTAGTAGCACATAACGTTATACGTTACTACGTAGTAGCACATAACGTCAAACGTCACATAGTGATACAATGTAACGTTATACGTTATAATGTAGAAGTACAAAACGTTATACGTTATAACGTAATAGTACATATCTATATACGTCATATAGTGATGCAATATAATGTCATACGTTATAACGTAGAAGTACATAAAGTTATCCGGTATAACGTAGTAACACATAACGTTATACTTTACTACGTAGAATTACATAACGTCAAACGTCACATAGTGATACAATGTAACGTTATACGTTATAATGTAGAAGTACAAAACGTTGTACGTTATAACGTAGTAGTACATAATGTCAAACGTCACATAGTGATACAATATAACGTTATACGTTATAACGTAGAAGTACATAACGTTATACGTTATAACTTAGTAGTATATAACGTTATACGTTATAACGTAGTAGTACATAACGTCAAACGTCACCTAGTGATACAATATAACGTTATACGTTATAACGTAGTTGTACATAACGTTATACGTTACTACGTAGTATTACATAACGTCAAACGTCACATAGTGATACAATGTAACGTTATACGTTATAATGTAGAAGTACAAAACGTTATACGTTATAACGTAGTAGTACATAACGTCAAACGTCACATAGTGATACAGTATAACGTTATACGTTATAACGTAGAAGTACAAAACGTTATACGTTATAACGTAGTAGTACTTAACGTTATACGTTACTACGTAGTAGTACATAACGTTATACGTCATATAGTAGTACAATATAACGTTATACGTTATAACGCAGCAGTACACAACGTTATACGTTATAACGTAGTAGCACATAACGTTATACGTTACTACGTAGTAGTACATAACGTCAAACGTCACATAGTGATACAATGTAACGTTATACGTTATAATGTAGAAGTACAAAACGTTATACGTTATAACGTAGTAGTACATAACGTCAAACGTCACATAGTGATACAGTATAGCGTTATACGTTATAATGTAGAAGTACAAAACGTTATACTTTATAACGTAGTAGTACATAACGTCAAACGTCACATAGTGATACAGTATAACGTTATACGTTATAACGTAGAAGTACAAAACGTTATACGTTATAACGTAGTAGTACTTAACGTTATACGTCATATAGTGATACAATGTAACGTTATACGTTATAATGTAGAAGTACAAAACGTTATACGTTATAACGTAGTAGTACATAACGTGAAACGTCACACAGTGATGCAATATAACGTCATACGTTATAACGTAGAAGTACATAAAGTTATCCGGTATAACGTAGTAACACATAACGTTATACTTTACTACGTAGTATTACATAACGTCAAACGTCACATAGTGATACAATGTAACGTTATACGTTATAATGTAGAAGTACAAAACGTTGTACGTTATAACGTAGTAGTACATAATGTCAAACGTCACATAGTGATACAGCATAACGTTATACGTTATAACGTAGAAGTACAAAACTTTATACGTTATAACGTAGTAGTACAAAACGTTATACGTTATAACGTAGTAGTACTTAACGTTATACGTTACTGCGTAGTAGTACATAACGTTATACGTCATATAGTAGTACAATATAACGTTATACGTTATAACGTAGCAGTACATAACGTTATACGGTATAACGTAGTAGCACATAACGTTATACGTTACTACGTAGTAGTACATGACGTCAAACGTCAGATAGTGTTACAATGTAACGTTATACGTTATAATGTAGAAGTACAAAACGTTATACGTTATAACGTAGTAGTACATAACGTCAAACGTCACATAGTGATACAGTATAACGTTATACGTTATAACGTAGAAGTACAAAACGTTATACGTTATAACGTAGTAGTACATAACGTCAAACGTCACATAGTGATACAGTATAACGTTATACGTTATAACGTAGCAGTACATAACGTTATGCGGTATAACGTAGTAGCACATAACGTTATACGTTACTACGTAGTAGTACATAACGTCAAACGTCACATAGTGATACAATGTAACGTTATACGTTATAATGTAGAAGTACAAAACGTTTTACGTTATAACGTAGTAGTACATAACGTAGAACGTCACATGGTGATACAGTATAACGTTATACGTTATAATGTAGAAGTACAAAACGTTATACTTTATAACGTAGTAGTACATAACGTCAAACGTCACATAGTGATACAGTATAACGTTATACGTTATAACGTAGAAGTACAAAACGTTATACGTCATAACGTAGTAGTACTTAACGTTATACGTCATATAGTGATACAATGTAACGTTATACGTTATAACGTAGCAGTACACAACGTTATACGGTATAACGTAGTAGCACATAACGTTATACGTTACTACGTAGTAGCACATAACCTCAAACGTCACATAGTGATACAATGTAACGTTATACGTTATAATGTAGAAGTACAAAACGTTATACGTTATAACGTAATAGTACATATCTATATACGTCATATAGTGATGCAATATAATGTCATACGATATAACGTAGAAGTACATAAAGTTATCCGGTATAACGTAGTAACACATAACGTTATACTTTACTACGCAGTATTACATAACGTCAAACGTCACATAGTGATACAATGTAACGTTATACGTTATAATGTAGAAGTACAAAACGTTGTACGTTATAACGTAGTAGTACATAATGTCAAACGTCACATAGTGATACAGCATAACGTTATACGTTATAACGTAGAAGTACAAAACTTTATACGTTATAACGTAGTAGTACACAACGTTATACGTTATAACGTAGTAGTACTTAACGTTATACGTTACTGCGTAGTAGTACATAACGTTATACGTCATATAGTAGTACAATATAACGTTATACGTTATAACGTAGCAGTACATAACGTTATACGGTATAACGTAGTAGCACATAACGTTATACGTTACTACGTAGTAGTACATGACGTCAAACGTCAGATAGTGTTACAATGTAACGTTATACGTTATAATGTAGAAGTACAAAACGTTATACGTTATAACGTAGTAGTACATAACGTCAAACGTCACATAGTGATACAGTATAACGTTATACGTTATAATGTAGAAGTACAAAACGTTATACGTTATAACGTAGTAGTACATAACGTCAAACGTCACATAGTGATACAGTATAACGTTATACGTTATAACGTAGCAGTACATAACGTTATGCGGTATAACGTAGTAGCACATAACGTTATACGTTACTACGTAGTAGTACATAACGTCAAACGTCACATAGTGATACAATGTAACGTTATACGTTATAATGTAGAAGTACAAAACGTTATACGTTATAACGTAGTAGTACATAACGTAGAACGTCACATGGTGATACAGTATAACGTTATACGTTATAATGTAGAAGTACAAAACGTTATACTTTATAACGTAGTAGTACATAACGTCAAACGTCACATAGTGATACAGTATAACGTTATACGTTATAACGTAGAAGTACAAAACGTTATACGTTATAACGTAGTAGTACTTAACGTTATACGTCATATAGTGATACAATGTAACGTTATACGTTATAACGTAGCAGTACACAACGTTATACGGTATAACGTAGTAGCACATAACGTTATACGTTACTACGTAGTAGCACATAACGTCAAACGTCACATAGTGATACAATGTAACGTTATACGTTATAATGTAGAAGTACAAAACGTTATACGTTATAACGTAATAGTACATATCTATATACGTCATATAGTGATGCAATATAATGTCATACGTTATAACGTAGAAGTACATAAAGTTATCCGGTATAACGTAGTAACACATAACGTTATACTTTACTACGTAGAATTACATAACGTCAAACGTCACATAGTGATACAATGTAACGTTATACGTTATAATGTAGAAGTACAAAACGTTGTACGTTATAACGTAGTAGTACATAATGTCAAACGTCACATAGTGATACAATATAACGTTATACGTTATAACGTAGAAGTACATAACGTTATACGTTATAACTTAGTAGTATATAACGTTATACGTTATAACGTAGTAGTACATAACGTCAAACGTCACCTAGTGATACAATATAACGTTATACGTTATAACGTAGTTGTACATAACGTTATACGTTACTACGTAGTATTACATAACGTCAAACGTCACATAGTGATACAATGTAACGTTATACGTTATAATGTAGAAGTACAAAACGTTATACGTTATAACGTAGTAGTACATAACGTCAAACGTCACATAGTGATACAGTATAACGTTATACGTTATAACGTAGAAGTACAAAACGTTATACGTTATAACGTAGTAGTACTTAACGTTATACGTTACTGCGTAGTAGTACATAACGTTATACGTCATATAGTGGTACAATATAACGTTATACGTTATAACGCAGCAGTACACAACGTTATACGTTATAACGTAGTAGCACATAACGTTATACGTTACTACGTAGTAGTACATAACGTCAAACGTCACATAGTGATACAATGTAACGTTATACGTTATAATGTAGAAGTACAAAACGTTATACGTTATAACGTAGTAGTACATAACGTCAAACGTCACATAGTGATACAGTATAACGTTATACGTTATAATGTAGAAGTACAAAACGTTATACTTTATAACGTAGTAGTACATAACGTCAAACGTCACATAGTGATACAGTATAACGTTATACGTTATAACGTAGAAGTACAAAACGTTATACGTTATAACGTAGTAGTACTTAACGTTATACGTCATATAGTGATACAATGTAACGTTATACGTTATAATGTAGAAGTACAAAACGTTATACGTTATAACGTAGTAGTACATAACGTGAAACGTCACACAGTGATGCAATATAACGTCATACGTTATAACGTAGAAGTACATAAAGTTATCCGGTATAACGTAGTAACACATAACGTTATACTTTACTACGTAGCATTACATAACGTCAAACGTCACATAGTGATACAATGTAACGTTATACGTTATAATGTAGAAGTACAAAACGTTGTACGTTATAACGTAGTAGTACATAATGTCAAACGTCACATAGTGATACAGCATAACGTTATACGTTATAACGTAGAAGTACAAAACTTTATACGTTATAACGTAGTAGTACAAAACGTTATACGTTATAACGTAGTAGTACTTAACGTTATACGTTACTGCGTAGTAGTACATAACGTTATACGTCATATAGTAGTACAATATAACGTTATACGTTATAACGCAGCAGTACACAACGTTATACGTTATAACGTAGTAGCACATAACGTTATACGTTACTACGTAGTAGTACATAACGTCAAATGTCACATAGTGATACAATGTAACGTTATACGTTATAATGTAGAAGTACAAAACGTTATACGTTATAACGTTGTAGTACATAACGTCAAACGTCACATAGTGATACAGTATAACGTTATACGTTATAATGTAGAAGTACAAAACGTTATACTTTATAACGTAGTAGTACATAACGTCAAACGTCACATAGTGATACAGTATAACGTTATACGTTATAACGTAGAAGTACAAAACGTTATACGTTATAACGTAGTAGTACTTAACGTTATACGTCATATAGTGATACAATGTAACGTTATACGTTATAATGTAGAAGTACAAAACGTTATACGTTATAACGTAGTAGTACATAACGTGAAACGTCACACAGTGATGCAATATAACGTCATACGTTATAACGTAGAAGTACATAAAGTTATCCGGTATAACGTAGTAACACATAACGTTATACTTTACTACGTAGTATTACATAACGTCAAACGTCACATAGTGATACAATGTAACGTTATACGTTATAACGTAGAAGTACAAAACTTTATACGTTATAACGTAGTAGTACACAACGTTATACGTTATAACGTAGTAGTACTTAACGTTATACGTTACTGCGTAGTAGTACATAACGTTATACGTCATATAGTAGTACAATATAACGTTATACGTTATAACGTAGCAGTACATAACGTTATACGGTATAACGTAGTAGCACATAACGTTATACGTTACTACGTAGTAGTACATGACGTCAAACGTCAGATAGTGTTACAATGTAACGTTATACGTTATAATGTAGAAGTACAAAACGTTATACGTTATAACGTGGTAGTACATAACGTCAAACGTCACATAGTGATACAGTATAACGTTATACGTTATAATGTAGAAGTTCAAAACGTTATACGTTATAACGTAGTAGTACATAACGTCAAACGTCACATAGTGATACAGTATAACGTTATACGTTATAACGTAGCAGTACATAACGTTATGCGGTATAACGTAGTAGCACATAACGTTATACGTTACTACGTAGTAGTACATAACGTCAAACGTCACATAGTGATACAATGTAACGTTATACGTTATAATGTAGAAGTACAAAACGTTATACGTTATAACGTAGTAGTACATAACGTAGAACGTCACATGGTGATACAGTATAACGTTATACGTTATAATGTAGAAGTACAAAACGTTATACTTTATAACGTAGTAGTACATAACGTCAAACGTCACATAGTGATACAGTATAACGTTATACGTTATAACGTAGAAGTACAAAACGTTATACGTTATAACGTAGTAGTACTTAACGTTATACGTCATATAGTGATACAATGTAACGTTATACGTTATAACGTAGCAGTACACAACGTTATACGGTATAACGTAGTAGCACATAACGTTATACGTTACTACGTAGTAGCACATAACGTCAAACGTCACATAGTGATACAATGTAACGTTATACGTTATAATGTAGAAGTACAAAACGTTATACGTTATAACGTAATAGTACATATCTATATACGTCATATAGTGATGCAATATAATGTCATACGTTATAACGTAGAAGTACATAAAGTTATCCGGTATAACGTAGTAACACATAACGTTATACTTTACTACGTAGAATTACATAACGTCAAACGTCACATAGTGATACAATGTAACGTTATACGTTATAATGTAGAAGTACAAAACGTTGTACGTTATAACGTAGTAGTACATAATGTCAAACGTCACATAGTGATACAATATAACGTTATACGTTATAACGTAGAAGTACATAACGTTATACGTTATAACTTAGTAGTATATAACGTTATACGTTATAACGTAGTAGTACATAACGTCAAACGTCACCTAGTGATACAATATAACGTTATACGTTATAACGTAGTTGTACATAACGTTATACGTTACTACGTAGTATTACATAACGTCAAACGTCACATAGTGATACAATGTAACGTTATACGTTATAATGTAGAAGTACAAAACGTTATACGTTATAACGTAGTAGTACATAACGTCAAACGTCACATAGTGATACAGTATAACGTTATACGTTATAACGTAGAAGTACAAAACGTTATACGTTATAACGTAGTAGTACTTAACGTTATACGTTACTGCGTAGTAGTACATAACGTTATACGTCATATAGTAGTACAATATAACGTTATACGTTATAACGCAGCAGTACACAACGTTATACGTTATAACGTAGTAGCACATAACGTTATACGTTACTACGTAGTAGTACATAACGTCAAACGTCACATAGTGATACAATGTAACGTTATACGTTATAATGTAGAAGTACAAAACGTTATACGTTATAACGTAGTAGTACATAACGTCAAACGTCACATAGTGATACAGTATAGCGTTATACGTTATAATGTAGAAGTACAAAACGTTATACTTTATAACGTAGTAGTACATAACGTCAAACGTCACATAGTGATACAGTATAACGTTATACGTTATAACGTAGAAGTACAAAACGTTATACGTTATAACGTAGTAGTACTTAACGTTATACGTCATATAGTGATACAATGTAACGTTATACGTTATAATGTAGAAGTACAAAACGTTATACGTTATAACGTAGTAGTACATAACGTGAAACGTCACACAGTGATGCAATATAACGTCATACGTTATAACGTAGAAGTACATAAAGTTATCCGGTATAACGTAGTAACACATAACGTTATACTTTACTACGTAGTATTACATAACGTCAAACGTCACATAGTGATACAATGTAACGTTATACGTTATAATGTAGAAGTACAAAACGTTGTACGTTATAACGTAGTAGTACATAATGTCAAACGTCACATAGTGATACAGCATAACGTTATACGTTATAACGTAGAAGTACAAAACTTTATACGTTATAACGTAGTAGTACAAAACGTTATACGTTATAACGTAGTAGTACTTAACGTTATACGTTACTGCGTAGTAGTACATAACGTTATACGTCATATAGTAGTACAATATAACGTTATACGTTATAACGTAGCAGTACATAACGTTATACGGTATAACGTAGTAGCACATAACGTTATACGTTACTACGTAGTAGTACATGACGTCAAACGTCAGATAGTGTTACAATGTAACGTTATACGTTATAATGTAGAAGTACAAAACGTTATACGTTATAACGTAGTAGTACATAACGTCAAACGTCACATAGTGATACAGTATAACGTTATACGTTATAACGTAGAAGTACAAAACGTTATACGTTATAACGTAGTAGTACATAACGTCAAACGTCACATAGTGATACAGTATAACGTTATACGTTATAACGTAGCAGTACATAACGTTATGCGGTATAACGTAGTAGCACATAACGTTATACGTTACTACGTAGTAGTACATAACGTCAAACGTCACATAGTGATACAATGTAACGTTATACGTTATAATGTAGAAGTACAAAACGTTTTACGTTATAACGTAGTAGTACATAACGTAGAACGTCACATGGTGATACAGTATAACGTTATACGTTATAATGTAGAAGTACAAAACGTTATACTTTATAACGTAGTAGTACATAACGTCAAACGTCACATAGTGATACAGTATAACGTTATACGTTATAACGTAGAAGTACAAAACGTTATACGTCATAACGTAGTAGTACTTAACGTTATACGTCATATAGTGATACAATGTAACGTTATACGTTATAACGTAGCAGTACACAACGTTATACGGTATAACGTAGTAGCACATAACGTTATACGTTACTACGTAGTAGCACATAACCTCAAACGTCACATAGTGATACAATGTAACGTTATACGTTATAATGTAGAAGTACAAAACGTTATACGTTATAACGTAATAGTACATATCTATATACGTCATATAGTGATGCAATATAATGTCATACGATATAACGTAGAAGTACATAAAGTTATCCGGTATAACGTAGTAACACATAACGTTATACTTTACTACGCAGTATTACATAACGTCAAACGTCACATAGTGATACAATGTAACGTTATACGTTATAATGTAGAAGTACAAAACGTTGTACGTTATAACGTAGTAGTACATAATGTCAAACGTCACATAGTGATACAGCATAACGTTATACGTTATAACGTAGAAGTACAAAACTTTATACGTTATAACGTAGTAGTACACAACGTTATACGTTATAACGTAGTAGTACTTAACGTTATACGTTACTGCGTAGTAGTACATAACGTTATACGTCATATAGTAGTACAATATAACGTTATACGTTATAACGTAGCAGTACATAACGTTATACGGTATAACGTAGTAGCACATAACGTTATACGTTACTACGTAGTAGTACATGACGTCAAACGTCAGATAGTGTTACAATGTAACGTTATACGTTATAATGTAGAAGTACAAAACGTTATACGTTATAACGTAGTAGTACATAACGTCAAACGTCACATAGTGATACAGTATAACGTTATACGTTATAATGTAGAAGTACAAAACGTTATACGTTATAACGTAGTAGTACATAACGTCAAACGTCACATAGTGATACAGTATAACGTTATACGTTATAACGTAGCAGTACATAACGTTATGCGGTATAACGTAGTAGCACATAACGTTATACGTTACTACGTAGTAGTACATAACGTCAAACGTCACATAGTGATACAATGTAACGTTATACGTTATAATGTAGAAGTACAAAACGTTATACGTTATAACGTAGTAGTACATAACGTAGAACGTCACATGGTGATACAGTATAACGTTATACGTTATAATGTAGAAGTACAAAACGTTATACTTTATAACGTAGTAGTACATAACGTCAAACGTCACATAGTGATACAGTATAACGTTATACGTTATAACGTAGAAGTACAAAACGTTATACGTTATAACGTAGTAGTACTTAACGTTATACGTCATATAGTGATACAATGTAACGTTATACGTTATAACGTAGCAGTACACAACGTTATACGGTATAACGTAGTAGCACATAACGTTATACGTTACTACGTAGTAGCACATAACGTCAAACGTCACATAGTGATACAATGTAACGTTATACGTTATAATGTAGAAGTACAAAACGTTATACGTTATAACGTAATAGTACATATCTATATACGTCATATAGTGATGCAATATAATGTCATACGTTATAACGTAGAAGTACATAAAGTTATCCGGTATAACGTAGTAACACATAACGTTATACTTTACTACGTAGAATTACATAACGTCAAACGTCACATAGTGATACAATGTAACGTTATACGTTATAATGTAGAAGTACAAAACGTTGTACGTTATAACGTAGTAGTACATAATGTCAAACGTCACATAGTGATACAATATAACGTTATACGTTATAACGTAGAAGTACATAACGTTATACGTTATAACTTAGTAGTATATAACGTTATACGTTATAACGTAGTAGTACATAACGTCAAACGTCACCTAGTGATACAATATAACGTTATACGTTATAACGTAGTTGTACATAACGTTATACGTTACTACGTAGTATTACATAACGTCAAACGTCACATAGTGATACAATGTAACGTTATACGTTATAATGTAGAAGTACAAAACGTTATACGTTATAACGTAGTAGTACATAACGTCAAACGTCACATAGTGATACAGTATAACGTTATACGTTATAACGTAGAAGTACAAAACGTTATACGTTATAACGTAGTAGTACTTAACGTTATACGTTACTGCGTAGTAGTACATAACGTTATACGTCATATAGTAGTACAATATAACGTTATACGTTATAACGCAGCAGTACACAACGTTATACGTTATAACGTAGTAGCACATAACGTTATACGTTACTACGTAGTAGTACATAACGTCAAACGTCACATAGTGATACAATGTAACGTTATACGTTATAATGTAGAAGTACAAAACGTTATACGTTATAACGTAGTAGTACATAACGTCAAACGTCACATAGTGATACAGTATAACGTTATACGTTATAATGTAGAAGTACAAAACGTTATACTTTATAACGTAGTAGTACATAACGTCAAACGTCACATAGTGATACAGTATAACGTTATACGTTATAACGTAGAAGTACAAAACGTTATACGTTATAACGTAGTAGTACTTAACGTTATACGTCATATAGTGATACAATGTAACGTTATACGTTATAATGTAGAAGTACAAAACGTTATACGTTATAACGTAGTAGTACATAACGTGAAACGTCACACAGTGATGCAATATAACGTCATACGTTATAACGTAGAAGTACATAAAGTTATCCGGTATAACGTAGTAACACATAACGTTATACTTTACTACGTAGCATTACATAACGTCAAACGTCACATAGTGATACAATGTAACGTTATACGTTATAATGTAGAAGTACAAAACGTTGTACGTTATAACGTAGTAGTACATAATGTCAAACGTCACATAGTGATACAGCATAACGTTATACGTTATAACGTAGAAGTACAAAACTTTATACGTTATAACGTAGTAGTACAAAACGTTATACGTTATAACGTAGTAGTACTTAACGTTATACGTTACTGCGTAGTAGTACATAACGTTATACGTCATATAGTAGTACAATATAACGTTATACGTTATAACGTAGCAGTACATAACGTTATACGGTATAACGTAGTAGCACATAACGTTATACGTTACTACGTAGTAGTACATGACGTCAAACGTCAGATAGTGTTACAATGTAACGTTATACGTTATAATGTAGAAGTACAAAACGTTATACGTTATAACGTAGTAATACATAACGTCAAACGTCACATAGTGATAAAGTATAACGTTATACGTTATAATGTAGAAGTACAAAACGTTATACGTTATAACGTAGTAGTACATAACGTCAAACGTCACATAGTGATACAGTATAACGTTATACGTTATAACGTAGCAGTACATAACGTTATGCGGTATAACGTAGTAGCACATAACGTTATACGTTACTACGTAGTAGTACATAACGTCAAACGTCACATAGTGATACAATGTAACGTTATACGTTATAATGTAGAAGTACAAAACGTTATACGTTATAACGTAGTAGTACATAACGTAGAACGTCACATGGTGATACAGTATAACGTTATACGTTATAATGTAGAAGTACAAAACGTTATACTTTATAACGTAGTAGTACATAACGTCAAACGTCACATAGTGATACAGTATAACGTTATACGTTATAACGTAGAAGTACAAAACGTTATACGTTATAACGTAGTAGTACTTAACGTTATACGTCATATAGTGATACAATGTAACGTTATACGTTATAACGTAGCAGTACACAACGTTATACGGTATAACGTAGTAGCACATAACGTTATACGTTACTACGTAGTAGCACATAACGTCAAACGTCACATAGTGATACAATGTAACGTTATACGTTATAATGTAGAAGTACAAAACGTTATACGTTATAACGTAGTAGTACATAATGTCAAACGTCACATAGTGATACAGTATAACGTTATACGTTATAACGTAGAAGTACAAAACTTTATACGTTATAACGTGGTAGTACTTAACGTTATACGTTACTGCGCAGTAGTACATAACGTCAAACGTCACATAGTGATACAATGTAACGTTATACGTTATAATGTAGAAGTACAAAACGTTATACGTTATAACGTAGTAGTACATAACGTCAAACGTCACATAGTGATGCAGTATAGCGTTATACGTTATAATGTAGAAGTACAAAACGTTATACGTTATAACGTAGTAGTACATAACGTCAAACGTCACATAGTGATACAGTATAGCGTTATACGTTATAATGTAGAAGTACAAAACGTTATACGTTATAACGTAGTAGTACATAACGTTATACGTCATATAGTAGTACAATATAACGTTATACGTTATAACGTTGCAGTACTCAACGTTATACGGTATAACGTAGTAGCACATAACGTTATACGTTACTACGTAGTAGTACATAACGTCAAACGTCACATAGTGATACAATGTAACGTTATACGTTATAATGTAGAAGTACAAAACGTTATACGTTATAACGTAGTAGTACATAACGTAGAACGTCACATGGTGATACAGTATAACGTTATACGTTATAATGTAGAAGTACAAAACGTTATACTTTATAACGTAGTAGTACATAACGTCAAACGTCACATAGTGATACAGTATAACGTTATACGTTATAACGTAGAAGTACAAAACGTTATACGTTATAACGTAGTAGTACTTAACGTTATACGTCATATAGTGATACAATGTAACGTTATACGTTATAATGTAGAAGTACAAAACGTTATACGTTATAACGTACTAGTACATAACGTAATCCGGTATAACGTAATAGTACATATCTATATACGTCATATGGTGATGCAATATAACGTCATACGTTATAACGTAGTAGTACATAACGTTATACGTCATATAGTAGTACAATATAACGTTATACGTTATAACGTAGCAGTACATAACGTTATACGGTATAACGTAGTAGCACATAACGTTATACGTTACTGCGTAGTAGTTCATAACGTCAAACCTCACATAGTGATACAGTGTAACGTTATACGTTATAATGTAGAAGTACAAAACGTTATACGTTATAACGTAGTAGTACAAAACGTTATACGTTATAACGTAGTAGTACTTAACGTTATACGTTACTGCGTAGTAGTACATAACGTTATACGTCATATAGTAGTACAATATAACGTTATACGTTATAACGTAGCAGTACATAACGTTATACGGTATAACGTAGTAGCACATAACGTTATACGTTACTACGTAGTAGTACATGACGTCAAACGTCAGATAGTGTTACAATGTAACGTTATACGTTATAATGTAGAAGTACAAAACGTTATACGTTATAACGTAGTAGTACATAACGTCAAACGTCACATAGTGATACAGTATAACGTTATACGTTATAATGTAGAAGTACAAAACGTTATACGTTATAACGTAGTAGTACATAACGTCAAACGTCACATAGTGATACAGTATAACGTTATACGTTATAACGTAGCAGTACATAACGTTATGCGGTATAACGTAGTAGCACATAACGTTATACGTTACTACGTAGTAGTACATAACGTCAAACGTCACATAGTGATACAATGTAACGTTATACGTTATAATGTAGAAGTACAAAACGTTATACGTTATAACGTAGTAGTACATAACGTAGAACGTCACATGGTGATACAGTATAACGTTATACGTTATAATGTAGAAGTACAAAACGTTATACTTTATAACGTAGTAGTACATAACGTCAAACGTCACATAGTGATACAGTATAACGTTATACGTTATAACGTAGAAGTACAAAACGTTATACGTTATAACGTAGTAGTACTTAACGTTATACGTCATATAGTGATACAATGTAACGTTATACGTTATAACGTAGCAGTACACAACGTTATACGGTATAACGTAGTAGCACATAACGTTATACGTTACTACGTAGTAGCACATAACGTCAAACGTCACATAGTGATACAATGTAACGTTATACGTTATAATGTAGAAGTACAAAACGTTATACGTTATAACGTAATAGTACATATCTATATACGTCATATAGTGATGCAATATAATGTCATACGATATAACGTAGAAGTACATAAAGTTATCCGGTATAACGTAGTAACACATAACGTTATACTTTACTACGTAGTATTACATAACGTCAAACGTCACATAGTGATACAATGTAACGTTATACGTTATAATGTAGAAGTACAAAACGTTGTACGTTATAACGTAGTAGAACATAATGTCAAACGTCACATAGTGATACAGCATAACGTTATACGTTATAACGTAGAAGTACAAAACTTTATACGTTATAACGTAGTAGTACACAACGTTATACGTTATAACGTAGTAGTACTTAACGTTATACGTTACTGCGTAGTAGTACATAACGTTATACGTCATATAGTAGTACAATATAACGTTATACGTTATAACGTAGCAGTACATAACGTTATACGGTATAACGTAGTAGCACATAACGTTATACGTTACTACGTAGTAGTACATAACGTCAAACGTCACATAGTGATACAATGTAACGTTATACGTTATAATGTAGAAGTACAAAACGTTATACGTTATAACGTAGTAGTACATAACGTCAAGCGTCACATAGTGATACAGTATAACGTTATACGTTATAACGTAGCAGTACATAACGTAATGCGGTATAACGTAGTAGCACATAACGTTATACGTTACTACGTAGTAGTACTTAACGTTATACGTTATAGGTAGTAGTACATAACGTCATACGTCCTATAGTAGTACAATATAACGTTATACGTTATAACGTAGCAGTACATAACGTTATACGGTATAACGTAGTAGCACATAACGTTATACGTTACAACGTAGTAGTACATAACGTCATACGTCCTATAGTGATACAATGTAACGTTATACGTTATAACGTAGTAGTATATAACGTTATACGTTATAACGTAGTAGTACATAACGTCAAACGTCACATAGTGATACAATATAACGTTATACGTTATATCGTAGAAGTACATAACGTTATACGTTATAAACTAGTAGTGTAACGTCAAACGTCACATAGTGATACAATATAACGTTATACGTTATAATGTAGAAGTACAAAACGTTATACGTTATAACGTAGTAGTACATAACGTCAAACGTCACATAGTGATACAGTATAACGTTATACGTTATAACGTAGAAGTACAAAACGTTATACGTTATAACGTAGTAGTACATAACGTCAAGCGTCACATAGTGATACAGTATAACGTTATACGTTATAACGTAGCAGTACATAACGTAATGCGGTATAACGTAGTAGCACATAACGTTATACGTTACTACGTAGTAGTACTTAACGTTATACGTTATAGGTAGTAGTACATAACGTCATACGTCCTATAGTGATACAATGTAACGTTATACGTTATAATGTAGAAGTACAAAACGTTATACGTTATAACGTAGTAGTACATATCGTTATCCGGTATAACGTAATAGTACATATCTATATACGTCATATAGTGATGCAATATAACGTCATACGTTATAACGTAGAAGTACATAACGTTATACATTATAAAGTAGTATTACATAACGTTATACGTTACTACGTAGTAGTACATAACGTCAAACGTCACATAGTGATACAATATAACGTTATACGTTATATCGTAGAAGTACATAACGTTATACGTTATAAACTAGTAGTACATAACGTTATACGTTACAACGTAGTAGTACATAACGTCAAACGTCACATAGTGATACAATATAACGTTATACGTTATATCGTAGAAGTACATAACGTTATACGTTATAAACTAGTAGTACTTAACGTTATACGTTACTGCGCAGTAGTACATAACGTCAAACGTCACATAGTGATGCAGTATAGCGTTATACGTTATAATGTAGAAGTACAAAACGTTATACGTTATAACGTAGTAGTACATAACGTCAAACGTCACATAGTGATACAGTATAACGTTATACGTTATAACGTAGCAGTACATAACGTAATGCGGTATAACGTAGTAGCACATAACGTTATACGTTACTACGTAGTAGTACATAACGTCAAACGTCACATAGTGATACAATGTAACGTTATACGTTATAATGTAGAAGTACAAAACGTTATACGTTATAACGTAGTAGTACATAACGTCAAACGTCACATAGTGATACAGTATAGCGTTATACGTTATAATGTAGAAGTACAAAACGTTATACGTTACTGCGTAGTAGTACATAACGTTATACGTCATATAGTAGTACAATATAACGTTATACGTTATAACGTAGCAGTACATAACGTTATACGGTATAACGTAGTAGCACATAACGTTATACGTTACTACGTAGTAGTACATAACGTCAAACGTCACATAGTGATACTATGTAACGTTATACGTTATAATGTAGAAGTACAAAACGTTATACGTTATAACGTAGTAGTACATAACGTCAAACGTCACATAGTGATACAGTATAACGTTATACGTTATAACGTAGAAGTACAAAACGTTATACGTTATAACGTAGTAGTACATAACGTCAATCTTCACATAGTGATACTATATAGCGTTATACGTTATAACGTAGAAGTACAAAACGTTATACGTTATAACGTAGTAGTACTTAACGTTATACGTTATAGGTAGTAGTACATATCGTCATACGTCCTATGGTGATACAATGTAACGTTATACGTTATAATGTAGAAGTACAAAACGTTATACGTTATAACGTAGTAGTACATAACGTTATCCGGTATAACGTAATAGTACATATCTATATACGTCATATAGTGATGCAATATAACGTCATACGTTATAACGTAGAAGTACATAACGCTATACATTATAAAGTAGTAGTTCATAACGTTATACGTTACTACGTAGTAGTACATAACGTCATACGTCCTATAGTGATACAATGTAACGTTATACGTTATAACGTTGTAGTACTTAACGTTATACGTTACTGCGTAGTAGTACATAACGTTATACGTCACATAGTGATACAGTATAACGTTATACGCTTTAATGTAGAAGTACAAAACGTTATACTTTATAACGTAGTAGTACATAACGTTAAACGTTACAACGTAGTAATACATAACGTCATACGTCCTATAGTGATACAATGTAACTTTATACGTTATAACGTAGTATTATATAACGTTATACGTTATAACGTAGTAGTACATAACGTCAAACGTCACATAGTGATACAATATAACGTTATACTTTATAACGTAGAAGTACATAACGTTATACGTTATTAAGTAGTTGTACATAACGTTACACGTTACAACGTAGTAGTACATAACGTCATACGTTATAAAGTAGTGGTACATAACGTTATACGTTATAGGGTAGTAGTACATAACGTTATACGTTATAAAGTAGTAGTACATAACGTCAAACGTCACATAGTGATACAATATAACGTTATACGTTATATCGTAGAAGTACATAACGTTATACGTTATAAACTAGTAGTACATAACGTTATACGTTACAACGTAGTAGTACATAACGTCAAACGTCACATAGTGATACAATATAACGTTATACGTTATATCGTAGAAGTACATAACGTTATACGTTATAAACTAGTAGTACTTAACGTTATACGTTACTGCGCAGTAGTACATAACGTCAAACGTCACATAGTGATACAATGTAACGTTATACGTTATAATGTAGAAGTACAAAACGTTATACGTTATAACGTAGTAGTACATAACGTCAAACGTCACATAGTGATACAGTATAGCGTTATACGTTATAATGTAGAAGTACAAAACGTTATACGTTATAACGTAGTAGTACATAACGTTATACGTCATATAGTAGTACAATATAACGTTATACGTTATAACGTAGCAGTACATAACGTTATACGGTATAACGTAGTAGCACATAACGTTATACGTTTCTACGTAGTAGTACATAACGTCAAACGTCACATAGTGATACAATGTAACGTTATACGTTATAATGTAGAAGTACAAAACGTTATACGTTATAACGTAATAGTACATATCTATATACGTCATATAGTGATGCAATATAACGTTATACGTTATAACGTAGCAGTACATAACGTTTAACGGTATAACGTAGTAGCACATAACGTTATACGTTGCTACGTAGTAGTACATGACGTCAAACGTCAGATAGTGATACAATATAACGTTATACGTTATAATGTAGAAGTACAAAACGTTATACGATATAACGTAGTAGTACATAACGTCAAACGTCACATAGTGATACAGTATAACGTTATACGCTATAATGTAGAAGTACAAAACGTTATACTTTATAACGTAGTAGTACATAACGTTAAACGTTACAACGTAGTAATACATAACGTCATACGTCCTATAGTGATACAATGTAACTTTATACGTTATAACGTAGTATTATATAACGTTATACGTTATAACGTAGTAGTACATAACGTCAAACGTCACATAGTGATACAATATAACGTTATACGTTAAAATATAGAAGTACATAACGTTATACGTTATTAAGTAGTAGTACATAACGTTACACGTTACAACGTAGTAGTACATAACGTCATACGTTATAAAGTAGTGGTACATAACGTTATACGTTATAACGTAGTAGTACATAACGTTATACTTTGTAAAGTAGTAGTACATAACGTCAAACGTCACATAGTGATACAATATAACGTTATACGTTATATCGTAGAAGTACATAACGTTATACGTTATAAACTAGTAGTACATAACGTTATACGTTACAACGTAGTAGTACATAACGTCAAACGTCACATAGTGATACAATATAACGTTATACGTTATATCGTAGAAGTACATAACGTTATACGTTATAAACTAGTAGTACTTAACGTTATACGTTACTGCACAGTAGTACATAACGTCAAACGTCACATAGTGATACAATGTAACGTTATACGTTATAATGTAGAAGTACAAAACGTTATACGTTATAACGTAGTAGTACATAACGTCAAACGTCACATAGTGATACAGTATAGCGTTATACGTTATAATGTAGAAGTACAAAACGTTATACGTTATAACGTAGTAGTACATAACGTTATACGTCATATAGTAGTACAATATAACGTTATACGTTATAACGTAGCAGTACATAACGTTATACGGTATAACGTAGTAGCACATAACGTTATACGTTACTACGTAGTAGTACATAACGTCAAACGTCACATAGTGATACAATGTAACGTTATACGTTATAATGTAGAAGTACAAAACGTTATACGTTATAACGTAATAGTACATATCTATATACGTCATATAGTGATGCAATATAACGTTATACGTTATAACGTAGCAGTACATAACGTTTAACGGTATAACGTAGTAGCACATAACGTTATACGTTGCTACGTAGTGGTACATGACGTCAAACGTCAGATAGTGTTACAATGTAACGTTATACGTTATAATGTAGAAGTACAAAACGTTATACGATATAACGTAGTAGTACATAACGTCAAACGTCACATAGTGATACAGTATAACGTTATACGTTATAATGTAGAAGTACAAAACGTTATACGTTATAACGTAGTAGTACATAACGTCAAACGTCACATAGTGATACAGTATAACGTTATACGTTATAACGTAGCAGTACATAACGTTATGCGGTATAACGTAGTAGCACATAACGTTATACGTTACTACGTAGTAGTACATAACGTCAAACGTCACATAGTGATACAATGTAACGTTATACGTTATAATGTAGAAGTACAAAACGTTATACGTTATAACGTAGTAGTACATAACGTCAAACGTCACATAGTGATACAGTATAGCGTTATACGTTATAATGTAGAAGTACAAAACGTTATACGTTACTGCGTAGTAGTACAATATAACGTTATACGTTATAACGTAGCAGTACATAACGTTATACGGTATAACGTAGTAGCACATAACGTTATACGTTACTACGTAGTAGTACATAACGTCAAACGTCACATAGTGATACAATGTAACGTTATACGTTATAATGTAGAAGTACAAAACGTTATACGTTATAACGTAGTAGTACATAACGTCAAACGTCACATAGTGATACAGTATAACGTTATACGTTATAACGTAGAAGTACAAAACTTTATACGTTATAACGTAGTAGTACTTAACGTTATACGTTACTGCGCAGTAGTACATAACGTCAAACGTCACATAGTGATACAATGTAACGTTATACGTTATAATGTAGAAGTACAAAACGTTATACTTTATAACGTAGTAGTACATAACGTCAAACGTCACATAGTGATACAGTATAACGTTATACGTTATAATGTAGAAGTACAAAACGTTATACGTTATAACGTAGTAGTACATAACGTCAAACGTCACATAGTGATACAGTATAACGTTATACGTTATAACGTAGCAGTACAAAACGTTATGCGGTATAACGTAGTAGCACATAACGTTATACGTTACTACGTAGTAGTACATAACGTCAAACGTCACATAGTGATACAATGTAACGTTATACGTTATAATGTAGAAGTACAAAACGTTATACGTTATAACGTAGTAGTACATAACGTAGAACGTCACATGGTGATACAGTATAACGTTATACGTTATAATGTAGAAGTACAAAACGTTATACTTTATAACGTAGTAGTACATAACGTCAAACGTCACATAGTGATACAGTATAACGTTATACATTATAACGTAGAAGTACAAAACGTTATACGTTATAACGTAGTAGTACTTAACGTTATACGTCATATAGTGATACAATGTAACGTTATACGTTATAACGTAGCAGTACACAACGTTATACGGTATAACGTAGTAGCACATAACGTTATACGTTACTACGTAGTAGCACATAACGTCAAACGTCACATAGTGATACAATGTAACGTTATACGTTATAATGTAGAAGTACAAAACGTTATACGTTATAACGTAGTAGTACATAATGTCAAACGTCACATAGTGATACAGTATAACGTTATACGTTATAACGTAGAAGTACAAAACTTTATACGTTATAACGTAGTAGTACTTAACGTTATACGTTACTGCGCAGTAGTACATAACGTCAAACGTCACATAGTGATACAATGTAACGTTATACGTTATAATGTAGAAGTACAAAACGTTATACGTTATAACGTAGTAGTACATAACGTCAAACGTCACATAGTGATGCAGTATAGCGTTATACGTTATAATGTAGAAGTACAAAACGTTATACGTTATAACGTAGTAGTACATAACGTCAAACGTCACATAGTGATGCAGTATAGCGTTATACGTTATAATGTAGAAGTACAAAACGTTATACGTTATAACGTAGTAGTACATAACGTTATACGTCATATAGTAGTACAATATAACGTTATACGTTATAACGTTGCAGTACACAACGTTATACGGTATAACGTAGTAGCACATAACGTTATACGTTACTACGTAGTAGTACATAACGTCAAACGTCACATAGTGATACAATGTAACGTTATACGTTATAATGTAGAAGTACAAAACGTTATACGTTATAACGTAGTAGTACATAACGTAGAACGTCACATGGTGATACAGTATAACGTTATACGTTATAATGTAGAAGTACAAAACGTTATACTTTATAACGTAGTAGTACATAACGTCAAACGTCACATAGTGATACAGTATAACGTTATACGTTATAACGTAGAAGTACAAAACGTTATACGTTATAACGTAGTAGTACTTAACGTTATACGTCATATAGTGATACAATGTAACGTTATACGTTATAATGTAGAAGTACAAAACGTTATACGTTATAACGTACTAGTACATAACGTAATCCGGTATAACGTAATAGTACATATCTATATACGTCATATGGTGATGCAATATAACGTCATACGTTATAACGTAGTAGTACATAACGTTATACGTCATATAGTAGTACAATATAACGTTATACGTTATAACGTAGCAGTACATAACGTTATACGGTATAACGTAGTAGCACATAACGTTATACGTTACTGCGTAGTAGTTCATAACGTCAAACCTCACATAGTGATACAGTGTAACGTTATACGTTATAATGTAGAAGTACAAAACGTTATACGTTATAACGTAGTAGTACAAAACGTTATACGTTATAACGTAGTAGTACTTAACGTTATACGTTACTGCGTAGTAGTACATAACGTTATACGTCATATAGTAGTACAATATAACGTTATACGTTATAACGTAGCAGTACATAACGTTATACGGTATAACGTAGTAGCACATAACGTTATACGTTACTACGTAGTAGTACATGACGTCAAACGTCAGATAGTGTTACAATGTAACGTTATACGTTATAATGTAGAAGTACAAAACGTTATACGTTATAACGTAGTAGTACATAACGTCAAACGTCACATAGTGATACAGTATAACGTTATACGTTATAATGTAGAAGTACAAAACGTTATACGTTATAACGTAGTAGTACATAACGTCAAACGTCACATAGTGATACAGTATAACGTTATACGTTATAACGCAGCAGTACATAACGTTATGCGGTATAACGTAGTAGCACATAACGTTATACGTTACTACGTAGTAGTACATAACGTCAAACGTCACATAGTGATACAATGTAACGTTATACGTTATAATGTAGAAGTACAAAACGTTATACGTTATAACGTAGTAGTACATAACGTAGAACGTCACATGGTGATACAGTATAACGTTATACGTTATAATGTAGAAGTACAAAACGTTATACTTTATAACGTAGTAGTACATAACGTCAAACGTCACATAGTGATACAGTATAACGTTATACGTTATAACGTAGAAGTACAAAACGTTATACGTTATAACGTAGTAGTACTTAACGTTATACGTCATATAGTGATACAATGTAACGTTATACGTTATAACGTAGCAGTACACAACGTTATACGGTATAACGTAGTAGCACATAACGTTATACGTTACTACGTAGTAGTACATAACGTCATACGTCCTATAGTGATACAATGTAACGTTATACGTTATAACGTAGTAGTATATAACGTTATACGTTATAACGTAGTAGTACATAACGTCAAACGTCACATAGTGATACAATATAACGTTATACGTTATATCGTAGAAGTACATAACGTTATACGTTATAAACTAGTAGTGTAACGTCAAACGTCACATAGTGATACAATATAACGTTATACGTTATAATGTAGAAGTACAAAACGTTATACGTTATAACGTAGTAGTACATAACGTCAAACGTCACATAGTGATACAGTATAACGTTATACGTTATAACGTAGAAGTACAAAACGTTATACGTTATAACGTAGTAGTACATAACGTCAAGCGTCACATAGTGATACAGTATAACGTTATACGTTATAACGTAGCAGTACATAACGTAATGCGGTATAACGTAGTAGCACATAACGTTATACGTTACTACGTAGTAGTACTTAACGTTATACGTTATAGGTAGTAGTACATAACGTCATACGTCCTATAGTGATACAATGTAACGTTATACGTTATAATGTAGAAGTACAAAACGTTATACGTTATAACGTAGTAGTACATATCGTTATCCGGTATAACGTAATAGTACATATCTATATACGTCATATAGTGATGCAATATAACGTCATACGTTATAACGTAGAAGTACATAACGTTATACATTATAAAGTAGTAGTACATAACGTTATACGTTACTACGTAGTAGTACATAACGTCAAACGTCACATAGTGATACAATATAACGTTATACGTTATATCGTAGAAGTACATAACGTTATACGTTATAAACTAGTAGTACATAACGTTATACGTTACAACGTAGTAGTACATAACGTCAAACGTCACATAGTGATACAATATAACGTTATACGTTATATCGTAGAAGTACATAACGTTATACGTTATAAACTAGTAGTACTTAACGTTATACGTTACTGCGCAGTAGTACATAACGTCAAACGTCACATAGTGATACAATATAACGTTATACGTTATAATGTAGAAGTACAAAACGTTATACGTTATAACGTAGTAGTACATAACGTCAAACGTCACATAGTGATGCAGTATAGCGTTATACGTTATAATGTAGAAGTACAAAACGTTATACGTTATAACGTAGTAGTACATAACGTCAAACGTCACATAGTGATACAGTATAACGTTATACGTTATAACGTAGCAGTACATAACGTAATGCGGTATAACGTAGTAGCACATAACGTTATACGTTACTACGTAGTAGTACATAACGTCAAACGTCACATAGTGATACAATGTAACGTTATACGTTATAATGTAGAAGTACAAAACGTTATACGTTATAACGTAGTAGTACATAACGTCAAACGTCACATAGTGATACAGTATAGCGTTATACGTTATAATGTAGAAGTACAAAACGTTATACTTTATAACGTAGTAGTACATAACGTTAAACGTTACAACGTAGTAATACATAACGTCATACGTCCTATAGTGATACAATGTAACTTTATACGTTATAACGTAGTATTATATAACGTTATACGTTATAACGTAGTAGTACATAACGTCAAACGTCACATAGTGATACAATATAACGTTATACTTTATAACGTAGAAGTACATAACGTTATACGTTATTAAGTAGTTGTACATAACGTTACACGTTACAACGTAGTAGTACATAACGTCATACGTTATAAAGTAGTGGTACATAACGTTATACGTTATAGGGTAGTAGTACATAACGTTATACTTTGTAAAGTAGTAGTACATAACGTCAAACGTCACATAGTGATACAATATAACGTTATACGTTATATCGTAGAAGTACATAACGTTATACGTTATAAACTAGTAGTACATAACGTTATACGTTACAACGTAGTAGTACATAACGTCAAACGTCACATAGTGATACAATATAACGTTATACGTTATATCGTAGAAGTACATAACGTTATACGTTATAAACTAGTAGTACTTAACGTTATACGTTACTGCAAAGTAGTACATAACGTCAAACGTCACATAGTGATACAATGTAACGTTATACGTTATAATGTAGAAGTACAAAACGTTATACGTTATAACGTAGTAGTACATAACGTCAAACGTCACATAGTGATACAGTATAGCGTTATACGTTATAATGTAGAAGTACAAAACGTTATACGTTATAACGTAGTAGTACATAACGTTATACGTCATATAGTAGTACAATATAACGTTATACGTTATAACGTAGCAGTACATAACGTTATACGGTATAACGTAGTAGCACATAACGTTATACGTTACTACGTAGTAGTACATAACGTCAAACGTCACATAGTGATACAATGTAACGTTATACGTTATAATGTAGAAGTACAAAACGTTATACGTTATAACGTAATAGTACATATCTATATACGTCATATAGTGATGCAATATAACGTTATACGTTATAACGTAGCAGTACATAACGTTTAACGGTATAACGTAGTAGCACATAACGTTATACGTTGCTACGTAGTAGTACATGACGTCAAACGTCAGATAGTGTTACAATGTAACGTTATACGTTATAATGTAGAAGTACAAAACGTTATACGATATAACGTAGTAGTACATAACGTCAAACGTCACATAGTGATACAGTATAACGTTATACGTTATAATGTAGAAGTACAAAACGTTATACGTTATAACGTAGTAGTACATAACGTCAAACGTCACATAGTGATACAGTATAACGTTATACGTTATAACGTAGCAGTACATAACGTTATGCGGTATAACGTAGTAGCACATAACGTTATACGTTACTACGTAGTAGTACATAACGTCAAACGTCACATAGTGATACAATGTAACGTTATACGTTATAATGTAGAAGTACAAAACGTTATACGTTATAACGTAGTAGTACATAACGTCAAACGTCACATAGTGATACAGTATAGCGTTATACGTTATAATGTAGAAGTACAAAACGTTATACGTTACTGCGTAGTAGTACAATATAACGTTATACGTTATAACGTAGCAGTACATAACGTTATACGGTATAACGTAGTAGCACATAACGTTATACGTTACTACGTAGTAGTACATAACGTCAAACGTCACATAGTGATACAATGTAACGTTATACGTTATAATGTAGAAGTACAAAACGTTATACGTTATAACGTAGTAGTACATAACGTCAAACGTCACATAGTGATACAGTATAACGTTATACGTTATAACGTAGAAGTACAAAACTTTATACGTTATAACGTAGTAGTACTTAACGTTATACGTTACTGCGCAGTAGTACATAACGTCAAACGTCACATAGTGATACAATGTAACGTTATACGTTATAATGTAGAAGTACAAAACGTTATACTTTATAACGTAGTAGTACATAACGTCAAACGTCACATAGTGATACAGTATAACGTTATACGTTATAATGTAGAAGTACAAAACGTTATACGTTATAACGTAGTAGTACATAACGTCAAACGTCACATAGTGATACAGTATAACGTTATACGTTATAACGTAGCAGTACAAAACGTTATGCGGTATAACGTAGTAGCACATAACGTTATACGTTACTACGTAGTAGTACATAACGTCAAACGTCACATAGTGATACAATGTAACGTTATACGTTATAATGTAGAAGTACAAAACGTTATACGTTATAACGTAGTAGTACATAACGTAGAACGTCACATGGTGATACAGTATAACGTTATACGTTATAATGTAGAAGTACAAAACGTTATACTTTATAACGTAGTAGTACATAACGTCAAACGTCACATAGTGATACAGTATAACGTTATACGTTATAACGTAGAAGTACAAAACGTTATACGTTATAACGTAGTAGTACTTAACGTTATACGTCATATAGTGATACAATGTAACGTTATACGTTATAACGTAGCAGTACACAACGTTATACGGTATAACGTAGTAGCACATAACGTTATACGTTACTACGTAGTAGCACATAACGTCAAACGTCACATAGTGATACAATGTAACGTTATACGTTATAATGTAGAAGTACAAAACGTTATACGTTATAACGTAGTAGTACATAATGTCAAACGTCACATAGTGATACAGTATAACGTTATACGTTATAACGTAGAAGTACAAAACTTTATACGTTATAACGTAGTAGTACTTAACGTTATACGTTACTGCGCAGTAGTACATAACGTCAAACGTCACATAGTGATACAATGTAACGTTATACGTTATAATGTAGAAGTACAAAACGTTATACGTTATAACGTAGTAGTACATAACGTCAAACGTCACATAGTGATGCAGTATAGCGTTATACGTTATAATGTAGAAGTACAAAACGTTATACGTTATAACGTAGTAGTACATAACGTCAAACGTCACATAGTGATACAGTATAGCGTTATACGTTATAATGTAGAAGTACAAAACGTTATACGTTATAACGTAGTAGTACATAACGTTATACGTCATATAGTAGTACAATATAACGTTATACGTTATAACGTTGCAGTACACAACGTTATACGGTATAACGTAGTAGCACATAACGTTATACGTTACTACGTAGTAGTACATAACGTCAAACGTCACATAGTGATACAATGTAACGTTATACGTTATAATGTAGAAGTACAAAACGTTATACGTTATAACGTAGTAGTACATAACGTAGAACGTCACATGGTGATACAGTATAACGTTATACGTTATAATGTAGAAGTACAAAACGTTATACTTTATAACGTAGTAGTACATAACGTCAAACGTCACATAGTGATACAGTATAACGTTATACGTTATAACGTAGAAGTACAAAACGTTATACGTTATAACGTAGTAGTACTTAACGTTATACGTCATATAGTGATACAATGTAACGTTATACGTTATAATGTAGAAGTACAAAACGTTATACGTTATAACGTACTAGTACATAACGTAATCCGGTATAACGTAATAGTACATATCTATATACGTCATATGGTGATGCAATATAACGTCATACGTTATAACGTAGTAGTACATAACGTTATACGTCATATAGTAGTACAATATAACGTTATACGTTATAACGTAGCAGTACATAACGTTATACGGTATAACGTAGTAGCACATAACGTTATACGTTACTGCGTAGTAGTTCATAACGTCAAACCTCACATAGTGATACAGTGTAACGTTATACGTTATAATGTAGAAGTACAAAACGTTATACGTTATAACGTAGTAGTACAAAACGTTATACGTTATAACGTAGTAGTACTTAACGTTATACGTTACTGCGTAGTAGTACATAACGTTATACGTCATATAGTAGTACAATATAACGTTATACGTTATAACGTAGCAGTACATAACGTTATACGGTATAACGTAGTAGCACATAACGTTATACGTTACTACGTAGTAGTACATGACGTCAAACGTCAGATAGTGTTACAATGTAACGTTATACGTTATAATGTAGAAGTACAAAACGTTATACGTTATAACGTAGTAGTACATAACGTCAAACGTCACATAGTGATACAGTATAACGTTATACGTTATAATGTAGAAGTACAAAACGTTATACGTTATAACGTAGTAGTACATAACGTCAAACGTCACATAGTGATACAGTATAACGTTATACGTTATAACGTAGCAGTACATAACGTTATGCGGTATAACGTAGTAGCACATAACGTTATACGTTACTACGTAGTAGTACATAACGTCAAACGTCACATAGTGATACAATGTAACGTTATACGTTATAATGTAGAAGTACAAAACGTTATACGTTATAACGTAGTAGTACATAACGTAGAACGTCACATGGTGATACAGTATAACGTTATACGTTATAATGTAGAAGTACAAAACGTTATACTTTATAACGTAGTAGTACATAACGTCAAACGTCACATAGTGATACAGTATAACGTTATACGTTATAACGTAGAAGTACAAAACGTTATACGTTATAACGTAGTAGTACTTAACGTTATACGTCATATAGTGATACAATGTAACGTTATACGTTATAACGTAGCAGTACACAACGTTATACGGTATAACGTAGTAGCACATAACGTTATACGTTACTACGTAGTAGCACATAACGTCAAACGTCACATAGTGATACAATGTAACGTTATACGTTATAATGTAGAAGTACAAAACGTTATACGTTATAACGTAATAGTACATATCTATATACGTCATATAGTGATGCAATATAATGTCATACGATATAACGTAGAAGTACATAAAGTTATCCGGTATAACGTAGTAACACATAACGTTATACTTTACTACGTAGTATTACATAACGTCAAACGTCACATAGTGATACAATGTAACGTTATACGTTATAATGTAGAAGTACAAAACGTTGTACGTTATAACGTAGTAGTACATAATGTCAAACGTCACATAGTGATACAGCATAACGTTATACGTTATAACGTAGAAGTACAAAACTTTATACGTTATAACGTAGTAGTACACAACGTTATACGTTATAACGTAGTAGTACTTAACGTTATACGTTACTGCGTAGTAGTACATAACGTTATACGTCATATAGTAGTACAATATAACGTTATACGTTATAACGTAGCAGTACATAACGTTATACGGTATAACGTAGTAGCACATAACGTTATACGTTACTACGTAGTAGTACATGACGTCAAACGTCAGATAGTGTTACAATGTAACGTTATACGTTATAATGTAGAAGTACAAAACGTTATACGTTATAACGTAGTAGTACATAACGTCAAACGTCACATAGTGATACAGTATAACGTTATACGTTATAATGTAGAAGTACAAAACGTTATACGTTATAACGTAGTAGTACATAACGTCAAACGTCACATAGTGATACAGTATAACGTTATACGTTATAACGTAGGAGTACATAACGTTATGCGGTATAACGTAGTAGCACATAACGTTATACGTTACTACGTAGTAGTACATAACGTCAAACGTCACATAGTGATACAATGTAACGTTATACGTTATAATGTAGAAGTACAAAACGTTATACGTTATAACGTAGTAGTACATAACGTCAAGCGTCACATAGTGATACAGTATAACGTTATACGTTATAACGTAGCAGTACATAACGTAATGCGGTATAACGTAGTAGCACATAACGTTATACGTTACTACGTAGTAGTACTTAACGTTATACGTTATAGGTAGTAGTACATAACGTCATACGTCCTATAGTAGTACAATATAACGTTATACGTTATAACGTAGCAGTACATAACGTTATACGGTATAACGTAGTAGCACATAACGTTATACGTTACAACGTAGTAGTACATAACGTCATACGTCCTATAGTGATACAATGTAACGTTATACGTTATAACGTAGTAGTATATAACGTTATACGTTATAACGTAGTAGTACATAACGTCAAACGTCACATAGTGATACAATATAACGTTATACGTTATATCGTAGAAGTACATAACGTTATACGTTATAAACTAGTAGTGTAACGTCAAACGTCACATAGTGATACAATATAACGTTATACGTTATAATGTAGAAGTACAAAACGTTATACGTTATAACGTAGTAGTACATAACGTCAAACGTCACATAGTGATACAGTATAACGTTATACGTTATAACGTAGAAGTACAAAACGTTATACGTTATAACGTAGTAGTACATAACGTCAAGCGTCACATAGTGATACAGTATAACGTTATACGTTATAACGTAGCAGTACATAACGTAATGCGGTATAACGTAGTAGCACATAACGTTATACGTTACTACGTAGTAGTACTTAACGTTATACGTTATAGGTAGTAGTACATAACGTCATACGTCCTATAGTGATACAATGTAACGTTATACGTTATAATGTAGAAGTACAAAACGTTATACGTTATAACGTAGTAGTACATATCGTTATCCGGTATAACGTAATAGTACATATCTATATACGTCATATAGTGATGCAATATAACGTCATACGTTATAACGTAGAAGTACATAACGTTATACATTATAAAGTAGTAGTACATAACGTTATACGTTACTACGTAGTAGTACATAACGTCAAACGTCACATAGTGATACAATATAACGTTATACGTTATATCGTAGAAGTACATAACGTTATACGTTATAAACTAGTAGTACATAACGTTATACGTTACAACGTAGTAGTACATAACGTCAAACGTCACATAGTGATACAATATAACGTTATACGTTATATCGTAGAAGTACATAACGTTATACGTTATAAACTAGTAGTACTTAACGTTATACGTTACTGCGCAGTAGTACATAACGTCAAACGTCACATAGTGATACAATGTAACGTTATACGTTATAATGTAGAAGTACAAAACGTTATACGTTATAACGTAGTAGTACATAACGTCAAACGTCACATAGTGATGCAGTATAGCGTTATACGTTATAATGTAGAAGTACAAAACGTTATACGTTATAACGTAGTAGTACATAACGTCAAACGTCACATAGTGATACAGTATAACGTTATACGTTATAACGTAGCAGTACATAACGTAATGCGGTATAACGTAGTAGCACATAACGTTATACGTTACTACGTAGTAGTACATAACGTCAAACGTCACATAGTGATACAATGTAACGTTATACGTTATAATGTAGAAGTACAAAACGTTATACGTTATAACGTAGTAGTACATAACGTCAAACGTCACATAGTGATACAGTATAGCGTTATACGTTATAATGTAGAAGTACAAAACGTTATACGTTACTGCGTAGTAGTACATAACGTTATACGTCATATAGTAGTACAATATAACGTTATACGTTATAACGTAGCAGTACATAACGTTATACGCTATAACGTAGTAGCACATAACGTTATACGTTACTACGTAGTAGTACATAACGTCAAACGTCACATAGTGATACTATGTAACGTTATACGTTATAATGTAGAAGTACAAAACGTTATACGTTATAACGTAGTAGTACATAACGTCAAACGTCACATAGTGATACAGTATAACGTTATACGTTATAACGTAGAAGTACAAAACGTTATACGTTATAACGTAGTAGTACATAACGTCAATCTTCACATAGTGATACAATATAGCGTTATACGTTATAACGTAGAAGTACAAAACGTTATACGTTATAACGTAGTAGTACTTAACGTTATACGTTATAGGTAGTAGTACATATCGTCATACGTCCTATGGTGATGCAATATAACGTCATACGTTATAACGTAGAAGTACATAACGCTATACATTATAAAGTAGTAGTTCATAACGTTATACGTTACTACGTAGTAGTACATAACGTCATACGTCCTATAGTGATACAATGTAACGTTATACGTTATAACGTTGTAGTACTTAACGTTATACGTTACTGCGTAGTAGTACATAACGTTATACGTCACATAGTGATACAGTATAACGTTATACGCTTTAATGTAGAAGTACAAAACGTTATACTTTATAACGTAGTAGTACATAACGTTAAACGTTACAACGTAGTAATACATAACGTCATACGTCCTATAGTGATACAATGTAACTTTATACGTTATAACGTAGTATTATATAACGTTATACGTTATAACGTAGTAGTACATAACGTCAAACGTCACATAGTGATACAATATAACGTTATACTTTATAACGTAGAAGTACATAACGTTATACGTTATTAAGTAGTTGTACATAACGTTACACGTTACAACGTAGTAGTACATAACGTCATACGTTATAAAGTAGTGGTACATAACGTTATACGTTATAGGGTAGTAGTACATAACGTTATACGTTATAAAGTAGTAGTACATAACGTCAAACGTCACATAGTGATACAATATAACGTTATACGTTATATCGTAGAAGTACATAACGTTATACGTTATAAACTAGTAGTACTTAACGTTATACGTTACTGCGCAGTAGTACATAACGTCAAACGTCACATAGTGATACAATGTAACGTTATACGTTATAATGTAGAAGTACAAAACGTTATACGTTATAACGTAGTAGTACATAACGTCAAACGTCACATAGTGATACAGTATAGCGTTATACGTTATAATGTAGAAGTACAAAACGTTATACGTTATAACGTAGTAGTACATAACGTTATACGTCATATAGTAGTACAATATAACGTTATACGTTATAACGTAGCAGTACATAACGTTATACGGTATAACGTAGTAGCACATAACGTTATACGTTTCTACGTAGTAGTACATAACGTCAAACGTCACATAGTGATACAATGTAACGTTATACGTTATAATGTAGAAGTACAAAACGTTATACGTTATAACGTAATAGTACATATCTATATACGTCATATAGTGATGCAATATAACGTTATACGTTATAACGTAGTAGTACATAACGTTTAACGGTATAACGTAGTAGCACATAACGTTATACGTTGCTACGTAGTAGTACATAACGTCAAACGTCACATAGTGATACAATATAACGTTATACGTTATAATGTAGAAGTACAAAACGTTATACGATATAACGTAGTAGTACATAACGTCAAACGTCACATAGTGATACAGTATAACGTTATACGCTTTAATGTAGAAGTACATAACGTTATACGTTATAAACTAGTAGTACTTAACGTTAAACGTTACAACGTAGTAATACATAACGTCATACGTCCTATAGTGATACAATGTAACTTTATACGTTATAACGTAGTATTATATAACGTTATACGTTATAACGTAGTAGTACATAACGTCAAACGTCACATAGTGATACAATATAACGTTATACTTTATAACATAGAAGTACATAACGTTATACGTTATTAAGTAGTTGTACATAACGTTACACGTTACAACGTAGTAGTACATAACGTCATACGTTATAAAGTAGTGGTACATAACGTTATACGTTATAGGGTAGTAGTACATAACGTTATACGTTATAAAGTTGTAGTACATAACGTCAAACGTCACATAGTGATACAATATAACGTTATACGTTATATCGTAGAAGTACATAACGTTATACGTTATAAACTAGTAGTACATAAAGTTATACGTTACAACGTAGTAGTACATAACGTCAAACGTCACATAGTGATACAATATAACGTTATACGTTATATCGTAGAAGTACATAACGTTATACGTTATAAACTAGTAGTACTTAACGTTATACGTTACTGCACAGTAGTACATAACGTCAAACGTCACATAGTGATACAATGTAACGTTATACGTTATAATGTAGAAGTACAAAACGTTATACGTTATAACGTAGTAGTACATAACGTCAAACGTCACATAGTGATACAGTATAGCGTTATACGTTATAATGTAGAAGTACAAAACGTTATACGTTATAACGTAGTAGTACATAACGTTATACGTCATATAGTAGTACAATATAACGTTATACGTTATAACGTAGCAGTACATAACGTTATACGGTATAACGTAGTAGCACATAACGTTATACGTTACTACGTAGTAGTACATAACGTCAAACGTCACATAGTGATACAATGTAACGTTATACGTTATAATGTAGAAGTACAAAACGTTATACGTTATAACGTAATAGTACATATCTATATACGTCATATAGTGATGCAATATAACGTTATACGTTATAACGTAGCAGTACATAACGTTTAACGGTATAACGTAGTAGCACATAACGTTATACGTTACTACGTAGTAGTACATAACGTCAAACGTCACATAGTGATACAGTATAACGTTATACGTTATAACGTAGAAGTACAAAACTTTATACGTTATAACGTAGTAGTACAAAACGTTATACGTTATAACGTAGTAGTACTTAACGTTATACGTTACTGCGTAGTAGTACATAACGTTATACGTCATATAGTAGTACAATATAACGTTATACGTTATAACGTAGCAGTACATAACGTTATACGGTATAACGTAGTAGCACATAACGTTATACGTTACTACGTAGTAGTGCATGACGTCAAACGTCAGATAGTGTTACAATGTAACGTTATACGTTATAATGTAGAAGTACAAAACGTTATACGTTATAACGTAGTAGTACATAACATCAAACGTCACATAGTGATACAGTATAACGTTATACGTTATAATGTAGAAGTACATAAAGTTATCCGGTATAACGTAGTAGCACATAACGTTATACTTTACTACGTAGTATTACATAACGTCAAGCGTCACATAGTGATACAATGTAACGTTATACGTTATAATGTAGAAGTACAAAACGTTATACGTTATAACGTAGTAGTACATAATGTCAAACGTCACATAGTGATACAGTATAACGTTATACGTTATAACGTAGAAGTACAAAACTTTATACGTTATAACGTAGTAGTACTTAACGTTATACATTACTGCGTAGTAGTACATAACGTTATACGTCATATAGTAGTACAATATAACGTTATACGTTATAACGTAGCAGTACATAACGCTATACGGTATAACGTAGTAGCACATAACGTTATACGTTACTACGTAGTAGTACATAACGTCAAACGTCACATAGTGATACAATGTAACGTTATACGTTATAATGTAGAAGTACAAAACGTTATACGTTATAACGTAGTAGTACATAACGTTATACGTCATATAGTAGTACAATATAACGTTATACGTTATAACGTTGCAGTACACAACGTTATACGGTATAACGTAGTAGCACATAACGTTATACGTTACTACGTAGTAGTACATAACGTCAAACGTCACATAGTGATACAATGTAACGTTATACGTTATAATGTAGAAGTACAAAACGTTATACGTTATAAGGTAGTAGTACATAATGTCAAACGTCACATAGTGATACAGTATAACGTTATACGTTATAACGTAGAAGTACAAAACTTTATACGTTATAACGTAGTAGTACTTAACGTTATACGTTACTGCGTAGTACTACATAACGTTATACGTCATATAGTAGTACAATATAACGTTATACGTTATAACGTAGCAGTATATAACGTTATACGGTATAACGTAGTAGCACATAACGTTACACGTTACTACGTAGTAGTACATAACGTCAAACGTCACATAGTGATACAATGTAACGTTATACGTTATAATGTAGAAGTACAAAACGTTATACGTTATAACGTAGTAGTACATAACGTAGAACGTCACATGGTGATACAGTATAACGTTATACGTTATAATGTAGAAGTACAAAACGTTATACTTTATAACGTAGTAGTACATAACGTCAAACGTCATATAGTGATACAGTATAACGTTATACGTTATAACGTAGAAGTACAAAACGTTATACGTTATAACGTAGTAGTACTTAACGTTATACGTCATATAGTGATACAATGTAACGTTATACGTTATAATGTAGAAGTACAAAACGTTATACGTTATAACGTAGTAGTACATAACGTCAAACGTCACATAGTGATACAGTATAACGTTATACGTTATAATGTAGAAGTACAAAACGTTATACTTTATAACGTAGTAGTACATAACGTCAAACGTCACATAGTGATACAGTATAACGTTATACGTTATAACGTAGAAGTACAAAACGTTATACGTTATAACGTAGTAGTACTTAACGTTATACGTCATATAGTGATACAATGTAACGTTATACGTTATAATGTAGAAGTACAAAACGTTATACGTTATAACGTAGTAGCACATAACGTGAAACGTCACACAGTGATGCAATATAACGTCATACGTTATAACGTAGAAGTACATAAAGTTATCCGGTATAACGTAGTAGCACATAACGTTATACTTTACTACGTAGTATTACATAACGTCAAACGTCACATAGTAATACAATGTAACGTTATACGTTATAATGTAGAAGTACAAAACGTTGTACGTTATAACGTAGTAGTACATAATGTCAAACGTCACATAGTGATACAGTATAACGTTATACGTTATAACGTAGAAGTACAAAACGTTATACGTTATAACGTAGTTGTACATAACGTTATACGTTATAAAGTAGTAGTACATAACGTTATACGTTACAACGTAGTAGTACATAACGTCATACGTCCTATAGTGATACAATGTAACGTTATACGTTATAACGTACTAGTATATAACGTTATACGTTATAACGTAGTAGTACAAAACGTTATACGTTATAACGTAGTAGTACTTAACGTTATACGTTACTGCGTAGTAGTACATAACGTTATACGTCATATAGTAGTACAATATAACGTTATACGTTATAACGTAGCAGTACACAACGTTATACGGTATAACGTAGTAGCACATAACGTTATACGTTACTACGTAGTAGTACATAACGTCAAACGTCACATAGTGATACAATGTAACGTTATACGTTATAATGTAGAAGTACAAAACGTTATACGTTATAACGTATTAGTACATAACGTAGAACGTCACATGGTGATACAGTATAACGTTATACGTTATAATGTAGAAGTACAAAACGTTATACTTTATAACGTAGTAGTACATAACGTCAAACGTCACATAGTGATACAGTATAACGTTATACGTTATAACGTAGCAGTACAAAACGTTATACTTTATAACGTAGTAGTACATAGCGTTAAACGTTACAACGTAGTAGTACATAACGTCATACGTCCTATAGTGATACAATGTAACTTTATACGTTATAACGTAGTATTATATAACGTTATACGGTATAACGTAGTAGCACATAACGTTATACGTTACTACGTAGTAGTGCATGACGTCAAACGTCAGATAGTGTTACAATGTAACGTTATACGTTATAATGTAGAAGTACAAAACGTTATACGTTATAACGTAGTAGTACATAACGTCAAACGTCACATAGTGATACAGTATAACGTTATACGTTATAACGCAGCAGTACACAACGTTATACGGTATAACGTAGTAGCACATAACGTTATACGTTACTACGTAGTAGTACATAACGTCAAACGTCACATAGTGATACAGTATAACGTTATACGTTATAACGTAGAAGTACAAAACTTTATACGTTATAACGTAGTAGTACAAAACGTTATACGTTATAACGTAGTAGTACTTAACGTTATACGTTACTGCGTAGTAGTACATAACGTCAAACGTCACATAGTGATACAGTATAACGTTATACGTTATAACGTAGCAGTACAAAACGTTATACTTTATAACGTAGTAGTACATAGCGTTAAACGTTACAACGTAGTAGTACATAACGTCATACGTCCTATAGTGATACAATGTAACTTTATACGTTATAACGTAGTATTATATAACGTTATACGGTATAACGTAGTAGCACATAACGTTATACGTTACTACGTAGTAGTACATAACGTCAAACGTCACATAGTGATACAGTATAACGTTATACGTTATAATGTAGAAGTACAAAACGTTATACGTTATAACGTAGTAGTACATAACGTGAAACGTCACACAGTGATGCAATATAACGTCATACGTTATAACGTAGAAGTACATAACGTTATACGGTATAACGTAGTAGCACATAACGTTATACGTTACTACGTAGTAGTACATAACGTCAAACGTCACATAGTGATACAATGTAACGTTATACGTTATAATGTAGAAGTACAAAACGTTATACGTTATAAGGTAGTAGTACATAATGTCAAACGTCACATAGTGATACAGTATAACGTTATACGTTATAACGTAGAAATACAAAACTTTATACGTTATAACGTAGTAGTACAAAACGTTATACGTTATAACGCAGCAGTACACAACGTTATACGGTATAACGTAGTAGCACATAACGTTATACGTTACTACGTAGTAGTACATAACGTCAAACGTCACATAGTGATACAGTATAACGTTATACGTTATAACGTAGAAGTACAAAACTTTATACGTTATAACGTAGTAGTACAAAACGTTATACGTTATAACGTAGTAGTACTTAACGTTATACGTTACTGCGTAGTAGTACATAACGTTATACGTCATATAGTAGTACAATATAACGTTATACGTTATAACGTAGCAGTACATAACGTTATACGGTATAACGTAGTAGCACATAACGTTATACGTTACTACGTAGTAGTGCATGACGTCAAACGTCAGATAGTGTTACAATGTAACGTTATACGTTATAATGTAGAAGTACAAAACGTTATACGTTATAACGTAGTAGTACATAACGTCAAACGTCACATAGTGATACAGTATAACGTTATACGTTATAATGTAGAAGTACAAAACGTTATACGTTATAACGTAGTAGTACATAACATCAAACGTCACATAGTGATACAGTATAACGTTATACGTTATAATGTAGAAGTACATAAAGTTATCCGGTATAACGTAGTAGCACATAACGTTATACTTTACTACGTAGTATTACATAACGTCAAGCGTCACATAGTGATACAATGTAACGTTATACGTTATAACGTAGAAGTACAAAACGTTATACGTTATAACGTAGTAGTACAAAACGTTATACGTTATAACGTAGTAGTACTTAACGTTATACGTTACTGCGTAGTAGTACATAACGTCAAACGTCACATAGTGATACAGTATAACGTTATACGTTATAACGTAGCAGTACAAAACGTTATACTTTATAACGTAGTAGTACATAGCGTTAAACGTTACAACGTAGTAGTACATAACGTCATACGTCCTATAGTGATACAATGTAACTTTATACGTTATAACGTAGTATTATATAACGTTATACGGTATAACGTAGTAGCACATAACGTTATACGTTACTACGTAGTAGTACATAACGTCAAACGTCACATAGTGATACAGTATAACGTTATACGTTATAACGTAGAAGTACAAAACTTTATACGTTATAACGTAGTAGTACAAAACGTTATACGTTATAACGTAGTAGTACTTAACGTTATACGTTACTGCGTAGTAGTACATAACGTTATACGTCATATAGTAGTACAATATAACGTTATACGTTATAACGTAGCAGTACATAACGTTATACGGTATAACGTAGTAGCACATAACGTTATACGTTACTACGTAGTAGTGCATGACGTCAAACGTCAGATAGTGTTACAATGTAACGTTATACGTTATAATGTAGAAGTACAAAACGTTATACGTTATAACGTAGTAGTACATAACATCAAACGTCACATAGTGATACAGTATAACGTTATACGTTATAATGTAGAAGTACATAAAGTTATCCGGTATAACGTAGTAGCACATAACGTTATACTTTACTACGTAGTATTACATAACGTCAAGCGTCACATAGTGATACAATGTAACGTTATACGTTATAATGTAGAAGTACAAAACGTTATACGTTATAACGTAGTAGTACATAATGTCAAACGTCACATAGTGATACAGTATAACGTTATACGTTATAACGTAGAAGTACAAAACTTTATACGTTATAACGTAGTAGTACTTAACGTTATACATTACTGCGTAGTAGTACATAACGTTATACGTCATATAGTAGTACAATATAACGTTATACGTTATAACGTAGCAGTACATAACGCTATACGGTATAACGTAGTAGCACATAACGTTATACGTTACTACGTAGTAGTACATAACGTCAAACGTCACATAGTGATACAATGTAACGTTATACGTTATAATGTAGAAGTACAAAACGTTATACGTTATAACGTAGTAGTACATAACGTTATACGTCATATAGTAGTACAATATAACGTTATACGTTATAACGTTGCAGTACACAACGTTATACGGTATAACGTAGTAGCACATAACGTTATACGTTACTACGTAGTAGTACATAACGTCAAACGTCACATAGTGATACAATGTAACGTTATATGTTATAATGTAGAAGTACAAAACGTTATACGTTATAAGGTAGTAGTACATAATGTCAAACGTCACATAGTGATACAGTATAACGTTATACGTTATAACGTAGAAGTACAAAACTTTATACGTTATAACGTAGTAGTACTTAACGTTATACGTTACTGCGTAGTACTACATAACGTTATACGTCATATAGTAGTACAATATAACGTTATACGTTATAACGTAGCAGTATATAACGTTATACGGTATAACGTAGTAGCACATAACGTTACACGTTACTACGTAGTAGTACATAACGTCAAACGTCACATAGTGATACAATGTAACGTTATACGTTATAATGTAGAAGTACAAAACGTTATACGTTATAACGTAGTAGTACATAACGTAGAACGTCACATGGTGATACAGTATAACGTTATACGTTATAATGTAGAAGTACAAAACGTTATACTTTATAACGTAGTAGTACATAACGTAAAACGTCATATAGTGATACAGTATAACGTTATACGTTATAACGTAGAAGTACAAAACGTTATACGTTATAACGTAGTAGTACTTAACGTTATACGTCATATAGTGATACAATGTAACGTTATACGTTATAATGTAGAAGTACAAAACGTTATACGTTATAACGTAGTAGTACATAACGTCAAACGTCACATAGTGATACAGTATAACGTTATACGTTATAATGTAGAAGTACAAAACGTTATACTTTATAACGTAGTAGTACATAACGTCAAACGTCACATAGTGATACAGTATAACGTTATACGTTATAACGTAGAAGTACAAAACGTTATACGTTATAACGTAGTAGTACTTAACGTTATACGTCATATAGTGATACAATGTAACGTTATACGTTATAATGTAGAAGTACAAAACGTTATACGTTATAACGTAGTAGCACATAACGTGAAACGTCACACAGTGATGCAATATAACGTCATACGTTATAACGTAGAAGTACATAAAGTTATCCGGTATAACGTAGTAGCACATAACGTTATACTTTACTACGTAGTATTACATAACGTCAAACGTCACATAGTAATACAATGTAACGTTATACGTTATAATGTAGAAGTACAAAACGTTGTACGTTATAACGTAGTAGTACATAATGTCAAACGTCACATAGTGATACAGTATAACGTTATACGTTATAACGTAGAAGTACAAAACTTTATACGTTATAACGTAGAAGTACATAACGTTATACGTTATAAAGTAGTAGTACATAACGTTATACGTTACAACGTAGTAGTACATAACGTCATACGTCCTATAGTGATACAATATAACGTTATACGTTATAACGTACTAGTATATAACGTTATACGTTATAACGTAGAAGTACAAAACGTTATACGTTATAACGTAGTAGTACTTAACGTTATACGTTACTGCGTAGTAGTACATAACGTTATACGTCATATAGTAGTACAATATAACGTTATACGTTATAACGTAGCAGTACACAACGTTATACGGTATAACGTAGTAGCACATAACGTTATACGTTACTACGTAGTAGTACATAACGTCAAACGTCACATAGTGATACAATGTAACGTTATACGTTATAATGTAGAAGTACAAAACGTTATACGTTATAACGTAGTAGTACATAACGTAGAACGTCACATGGTGATACAGTATAACGTTATACGTTATAATGTAGAAGTACAAAACGTTATACTTTATAACGTAGTAGTACATAACGTCAAACGTCACATAGTGATACAGTATAACGTTATACGTTATAACGTAGCAGTACAAAACGTTATACTTTATAACGTAGTAGTACATAGCGTTAAACGTTACAACGTAGTAGTACATAACGTCATACGTCCTATAGTGATACAATGTAACTTTATACGTTATAACGTAGTATTATATAACGTTATACGGTATAACGTAGTAGCACATAACGTTATACGTTACTACGTAGTAGTGCATGACGTCAAACGTCAGATAGTGTTACAATGTAACGTTATACGTTATAATGTAGAAGTACAAAACGTTATACGTTATAACGTAGTAGTACATAACGTCAAACGTCACATAGTGATACAGTATAACGTTATACGTTATAACGCAGCAGTACACAACGTTATACGGTATAACGTAGTAGCACATAACGTTATACGTTACTACGTAGTAGTACATAACGTCAAACGTCACATAGTGATACAGTATAACGTTATACGTTATAACGTAGAAGTACAAAACTTTATACGTTATAACGTAGTAGTACAAAACGTTATACGTTATAACGTAGTAGTACTTAACGTTATACGTTACTGCGTAGTAGTACATAACGTCAAACGTCACATAGTGATACAGTATAACGTTATACGTTATAACGTAGCAGTACAAAACGTTATACTTTATAACGTAGTAGTACATAGCGTTAAACGTTACAACGTAGTAGTACATAACGTCATACGTCCTATAGTGATACAATGTAACTTTATACGTTATAACGTAGTATTATATAACGTTATACGGTATAACGTAGTAGCACATAACGTTATACGTTACTACGTAGTAGTACATAACGTCAAACGTCACATAGTGATACAGTATAACGTTATACGTTATAATGTAGAAGTACAAAACGTTATACGTTATAACGTAGTAGTACATAACGTGAAACGTCACACAGTGATGCAATATAACGTCATACGTTATAACGTAGAAGTACATAACGTTATACGGTATAACGTAGTAGCACATAACGTTATACGTTACTACGTAGTAGTACATAACGTCAAACGTCACATAGTGAAACAATGTAACGTTATACGTTATAATGTAGAAGTACAAAACGTTATACGTTATAACGTAGTAGTACATAACGTTATACGTCATATAGTAGTACAATATAACGTTATACGTTATAACGTTGCAGTACACAACGTTATACGGTATAACGTAGTAGCACATAACGTTATACGTTACTACGTAGTAGTACATAACGTCAAACGTCACATAGTGATACAATGTAACGTTATACGTTATAATGTAGAAGTACAAAACGTTATACGTTATAAGGTAGTAGTACATAATGTCAAACGTCACATAGTGATACAGTATAACGTTATACGTTATAACGTAGAAATACAAAACTTTATACGTTATAACGTAGTAGTACAAAACGTTATACGTTATAACGCAGCAGTACACAACGTTATACGGTATAACGTAGTAGCACATAACGTTATACGTTACTACGTAGTAGTACATAACGTCAAACGTCACATAGTGATACAGTATAACGTTATACGTTATAACGTAGAAGTACAAAACTTTATACGTTATAACGTAGTAGTACAAAACGTTATACGTTATAACGTAGTAGTACTTAACGTTATACGTTACTGCGTAGTAGTACATAACGTTAAACGTCATATAGTAGTACAATATAACGTTATACGTTATAACGTAGCAGTACATAACGTTATACGGTATAACGTAGTAGCACATAACGTTATACGTTACTACGTAGTAGTGCATGACGTCAAACGTCAGATAGTGTTACAATGTAACGTTATACGTTATAATGTAGAAGTACAAAACGTTATACGTTATAACGTAGTAGTACATAACGTCAAACGTCACATAGTGATACAGTATAACGTTATACGTTATAATGTAGAAGTACATAAAGTTATCCGGTATAACGTAGTAGCACATAACGTTATACTTTACTACGTAGTATTACATAACGTCAAGCGTCACATAGTGATACAATGTAACGTTATACGTTATAATGTAGAAGTACAAAACGTTATACGTTATAACGTAGTAGTACATAATGTCAAACGTCACATAGTGATACAGTATAACGGTATACGTTATAACGTAGAAGTACAAAACTTTATACGTTATAACGTAGTAGTACTTAACGTTATACATTACTGCGTAGTAGTACATAACGTTATACGTCATATAGTAGTACAATATAACGTTATACGTTATAACGTAGCAGTACATAACGCTATACGGTATAACGTAGTAGCACATAACGTTATACGTTACTACGTAGTAGTACATAACGTCAAACGTCACATAGTGATACAATGTAACGTTATACGTTATAATGTAGAAGTACAAAACGTTATACGTTATAACGTAGTAGTACATAACGTTATACGTCATATAGTAGTACAATATAACGTTATACGTTATAACGTTGCAGTACACAACGTTATACGGTATAACGTAGTAGCACATAACGTTATACGTTACTACGTAGTAGTACATAACGTCAAACGTCACATAGTGATACAATGTAACGTTATACGTTATAATGTAGAAGTACAAAACGTTATACGTTATAAGGTAGTAGTACATAATGTCAAACGTCACATAGTGATACAGTATAACGTTATACGTTATAACGTAGAAGTACAAAACTTTATACGTTATAACGTAGTAGTACTTAACGTTATACGTTACTGCGTAGTACTACATAACGTTATACGTCATATAGTAGTACAATATAACGTTATACGTTATAACGTAGCAGTATATAACGTTATACGGTATAACGTAGTAGCACATAACGTTACACGTTACTACGTAGTAGTACATAACGTCAAACGTCACATAGTGATACAATGTAACGTTATACGTTATAATGTAGAAGTACAAAACGTTATACGTTATAACGTAGTAGTACATAACGTAGAACGTCACATGGTGATACAGTATAACGTTATACGTTATAATGTAGAAGTACAAAACGTTATACTTTATAACGTAGTAGTACATAACGTCAAACGTCATATAGTGATACAGTATAACGTTATACGTTATAACGTAGAAGTACAAAACGTTATACGTTATAACGTAGTAGTACTTAACGTTATACGTCATATAATGATACAATGTAACGTTATACGTTATAATGTAGAAGTACAAAACGTTATACGTTATAACGTAGTAGTACATAACGTCAAACGTCACATAGTGATACAGTATAACGTTATACGTTATAATGTAGAAGTACAAAACGTTATACTTTATAACGTAGTAGTACATAACGTCAAACGTCACATAGTGATACAGTATAACGTTATACGTTATAACGTAGAAGTACAAAACGTTATACGTTATAACGTAGTAGTACTTAACGTTATACGTCATATAGTGATACAATGTAACGTTATACGTTATAATGTAGAAGTACAAAACGTTATACGTTATAACGTAGTAGCACATAACGTGAAACGTCACACAGTGATGCAATATAACGTCATACGTTATAACGTAGAAGTACATAAAGTTATCCGGTATAACGTAGTAGCACATAACGTTATACTTTATTACGTAGTATTACATAACGTCAAACGTCACATAGTAATACAATGTAACGTTATACGTTATAATGTAGAAGTACAAAACGTTGTACGTTATAACGTAGTAGTACATAATGTCAAACGTCACATAGTGATACAGTATAACGTTATACGTTATAACGTAGAAGTACAAAACTTTATACGTTATAACGTAGAAGTACATAACGTTATACGTTATAAAGTAGTAGTACATAATGTCAAACGTCACATAGTGATACAGTATAACGTTATACGTTATAACGTAGAAATACAAAACTTTATACGTTATAACGTAGTAGTACAAAACGTTATACGTTATAACGCAGCAGTACACAACGTTATACGGTATAACGTAGTAGCACATAACGTTATACGTTACTACGTAGTAGTACATAACGTCAAACGTCACATAGTGATACAGTATAACGTTATACGTTATAACGTAGAAGTACAAAACTTTATACGTTATAACGTAGTAGTACAAAACGTTATACGTTATAACGTAGTAGTACTTAACGTTATACGTTACTGCGTAGTAGTACATAACGTTATACGTCATATAGTAGTACAATATAACGTTATACGTTATAACGTAGCAGTACATAACGTTATACGGTATAACGTAGTAGCACATAACGTTATACGTTACTACGTAGTAGTGCATGACGTCAAACGTCAGATAGTGTTACAATGTAACGTTATACGTTATAATGTAGAAGTACAAAACGTTATACGTTATAACGTAGTAGTACATAACGTCAAACGTCACATAGTGATACAGTATAACGTTATACGTTATAATGTAGAAGTACATAAAGTTATCCGGTATAACGTAGTAGCACATAACGTTATACTTTACTACGTAGTATTACATAACGTCAAGCGTCACATAGTGATACAATGTAACGTTATACGTTATAATGTAGAAGTACAAAACGTTATACGTTATAACGTAGTAGTACATAATGTCAAACGTCACATAGTGATACAGTATAACGTTATACGTTCTAACGTAGAAGTACAAAACTTTATACGTTATAACGTAGTAGTACTTAACGTTATACATTACTGCGTAGTAGTACATAACGTTATACGTCATATAGTAGTACAATATAACGTTATACGTTATAACGTAGCAGTACATAACGCTATACGGTATAACGTAGTAGCACATAACGTTATACGTTACTACGTAGTAGTACATAACGTCAAACGTCACATAGTGATACAATGTAACGTTATACGTTATAATGTAGAAGTACAAAACGTTATACGTTATAACGTAGTAGTACATAACGTTATACGTCATATAGTAGTACAATATAACGTTATACCGTATAACGTTGCAGTACACAACGTTATACGGTATAACGTAGTAGCACATAACGTTATACGTTACTACGTAGTAGTACATAACGTCAAACGTCACATAGTGATACAATGTAACGTTATACGTTATAATGTAGAAGTACAAAACGTTATACGTTATAAGGTAGTAGTACATAATGTCAAACGTCACATAGTGATACAGTATAACGTTATACGTTATAACGTAGAAGTACAAAACTTTATACGTTATAACGTAGTAGTACTTAACGTTATACGTTACTGCGTAGTACTACATAACGTTATACGTCATATAGTAGTACAATATAACGTTATACGTTATAACGTAGCAGTATATAACGTTATACGGTATAACGTAGTAGCACATAATGTTACACGTTACTACGTAGTAGTACATAACGTCAAACGTCACATAGTGATACAATGTAACGTTATACGTTATAATGTAGAAGTACAAAACGTTATACGTTATAACGTAGTAGTACATAACGTAGAACGTCACATGGTGATACAGTATAACGTTATACGTTATAATGTAGAAGTACAAAACGTTATACTTTATAACGTAGTAGTACATAACGTCAAACGTCATATAGTGATACAGTATAACGTTATACGTTATAACGTAGAAGTACAAAACGTTATACGTTATAACGTAGTAGTACTTAACGTTATACGTCATATAGTGATACAATGTAACGTTATACGTTATAATGTAGAAGTACAAAACGTTATACGTTATAACGTAGTAGCACATAACGTGAAACGTCACACAGTGATGCAATATAACGTCATACGTTATAACGTAGAAGTACATAAAGTTATCCGGTATAACGTAGTAGCACATAACGTTATACTTTACTACGTAGTATTACATAACGTCAAACGTCACATAGTAATACAATGTAACGTTATACGTTATAATGTAGAAGTACAAAACGTTGTACGTTATAACGTAGTAGTACATAATGTCAAACGTCACATAGTGATACAGTATAACGTTATACGTTATAACGTAGAAGTACAAAACTTTATACGTTATAACGTAGAAGTACATAACGTTATACGTTATAAAGTAGTAGTACATAACGTTATACGTTACAACGTAGTAGTACATAACGTCATACGTCCTATAGTGATACAATGTAACGTTATACGTTATAACGTACTAGTATATAACGTTATACGTTATAACGTAGTAGTACAAAACGTTATACGTTATAACGTAGTAGTACATAACGTTATACGTTACTGCGTAGTAGTACATAACGTTATACGTCATATAGTAGTACAATATAACGTTATACGTTATAACGTAGCAGTACACAACGTTATACGGTATAACGTAGTAGCACATAACGTTATACGTTACTACGTAGTAGTACATAACGTCAAACGTCACATAGTGATACAATGTAACGTTATACGTTATAATGTAGAAGTACAAAACGTTATACGTTATAACGTATTAGTACATAACGTAGAACGTCACATGGTGATACAGTATAACGTTATACGTTATAATGTAGAAGTACAAAACGTTATACTTTATAACGTAGTAGTACATAACGTCAAACGTCACATAGTGATACAGTATAACGTTATACGTTATAACGTAGCAGTACAAAACGTTATACTTTATAACGTAGTAGTACATAGCGTTAAACGTTACAACGTAGTAGTACATAACGTCATACGTCCTATAGTGATACAATGTAACTTTATACGTTATAACGTAGTATTATATAACGTTATACGGTATAACGTAGTAGCACATAACGTTATACGTTACTACGTAGTAGTGCATGACGTCAAACGTCATATAGTGTTACAATGTAACGTTATACGTTATAATGTAGAAGTACAAAACGTTATACGTTATAACGTAGTAGTACATAACGTCAAACGTCACATAGTGATACAGTATAACGTTATACGTTATAACGTAGTATTATATAACGTTATACGGTATAACGTAGTAGCACATAACGTTATACGTTACTACGTAGTAGTACATAACGTCAAACGTCACATAGTGATACAGTATAACGTTATACGTTATAATGTAGAAGTACAAAACGTTATACGTTATAACGTAGTAGTACATAACGTGAAACGTCACACAGTGATGCAATATAACGTCATACGTTATAACGTAGAAGTACATAACGTTATACGGTATAACGTAGTAGCACATAACGTTATACGTTACTACGTAGTAGTACATAACGTCAAACGTCACATAGTGAAACAATGTAACGTTATACGTTATAATGTAGAAGTACAAAACGTTATACGTTATAACGTAGTAGTACATAACGTTATACGTCATATAGTAGTACAATATAACGTTATACGTTATAACGTTGCAGTACACAACGTTATACGGTATAACGTAGTAGCACATAACGTTATACGTTACTACGTAGTAGTACATAACGTCAAACGTCACATAGTGATACAATGTAACGTTATACGTTATAATGTAGAAGTACAAAACGTTATACGTTATAAGGTAGTAGTACATAATGTCAAACGTCACATAGTGATACAGTATAACGTTATACGTTATAACGTAGAAGTACAAAACTTTATACGTTATAACGTAGTAGTACAAAACGTTATACGTTATAACGCAGCAGTACACAACGTTATACGGTATAACGTAGTAGCACATAACGTTATACGTTACTACGTAGTAGTACATAACGTCAAACGTCACATAGTGATACAGTATAACGTTATACGTTATAACGTAGAAGTACAAAACTTTATACGTTATAACGTAGTAGTACAAAACGTTATAAGTTATAACGTAGTAGTACTTAACGTTATACGTTACTGCGTAGTAGTACATAACGTTATACGTCATATAGTAGTACAATATAACGTTATACGTTATAACGTAGCAGTACATAACGTTATACGGTATAACGTAGTAGCACATAACGTTATACGTTACTACGTAGTAGTGCATGACGTCAAACGTCAGATAGTGTTACAATGTAACGTTATACGTTATAATGTAGAAGTACAAAACGTTATACGTTATAACGTAGTAGTACATAACGTCAAACGTCACATAGTGATACAGTATAACGTTATACGTTATAATGTAGAAGTACATAAAGTTATCCGGTATAACGTAGTAGCACATAACGTTATACTTTACTACGTAGTATTACATAACGTCAAGCGTCACATAGTGATACAATGTAACGTTATACGTTATAATGTAGAAGTACAAAACGTTATACGTTATAACGTAGTAGTACATAATGTCAAACGTCACATAGTGATACAGTATAACGTTATACGTTATAACGTAGAAGTACAAAACTTTATACGTTATAACGTAGTAGTACTTAACGTTATACATTACTGCGTAGTAGTACATAACGTTATACGTCATATAGTAGTACAATATAACGTTATACGTTATAACGTAGCAGTACATAACGCTATACGGTATAACGTAGTAGCACATAACGTTATACGTTACTACGTAGTAGTACATAACGTCAAACGTCACATAGTGATACAATGTAACGTTATACGTTATAATGTAGAAGTACAAAACGTTATACGTTATAACGTAGTAGTACATAACGTTATACGTCATATAGTAGTACAATATAACGTTATACGTTATAACGTTGCAGTACACAACGTTATACGGTATAACGTAGTAGCACATAACGTTATACGTTACTACGTAGTAGTACATAACGTCAAACGTCACATAGTGATACAATGTAACGTTATACGTTATAATGTAGAAGTACAAAACGTTATACGTTATAAGGTAGTAGTACATAATGTCAAACGTCACATAGTGATACAGTATAACGTTATACGTTATAACGTAGAAGTACAAAACTTTATACGTTATAACGTAGTAGTACTTAACGTTATACGTTACTGCGTAGTACTACATAACGTTATACGTCATATAGTAGTACAATATAACGTTATACGTTATAACGTAGCAGTATATAACGTTATACGGTATAACGTAGTAGCACATAACGTTACACGTTACTACGTAGTAGTACATAACGTCAAACGTCACATAGTGATACAATGTAACGTTATACGTTATAATGTAGAAGTACAAAACGTTATACGTTATAACGTAGTAGTACATAACGTAGAACGTCACATGGTGATACAGTATAACGTTATACGTTATAATGTAGAAGTACAAAACGTTATACTTTATAACGTAGTAGTACATAACGTCAAACGTCATATAGTGATACAGTATAACGTTATACGTTATAACGTAGAAGTACAAAACGTTATACGTTATAACGTAGTAGTACTTAACGTTATACGTCATATAGTGATACAATGTAACGTTATACGTTATAATGTAGAAGTACAAAACGTTATACGTTATAACGTAGTAGTACATAACGTCAAACGTCACATAGTGATACAGTATAACGTTATACGTTATAATGTAGAAGTACAAAACGTTATACTTTATAACGTAGTAGTACATAACGTCAAACGTCACATAGTGATACAGTATAACGTTATACGTTATAACGTAGAAGTACAAAACGTTATACGTTATAACGTAGTAGTACTTAACGTTATACGTCATATAGTGATACAATGTAACGTTATACGTTATAATGTAGAAGTACAAAACGTTATACGTTATAACGTAGTAGTACATAACGTAGAACGTCACATGGTGATACAGTATAACGTTATACGTTATAATGTAGAAGTACAAAACGTTATACTTTATAACGTAGTAGTACATAACGTCAAACGTCATATAGTGATACAGTATAACGTTATACGTTATAACGTAGAAGTACATAAAGTTATCCGGTATAACGTAGTAGCACATAACGTTATACTTTACTACGTAGTATTACATAACGTCAAACGTCACATAGTAATACAATGTAACGTTATACGTTATAATGTAGAAGTACAAAACGTTGTACGTTATAACGTAGTAGTACATAATGTCAAACGTCACATAGTGATACAGTATAACGTTATACGTTATAACGTAGAAGTACAAAACTTTATACGTTATAACGTAGAAGTACATAACGTTATACGTTATAAAGTAGTAGTACATAACGTTATACGTTACAACGTAGTAGTACATAACGTCATACCTCCTATAGTGATACAATGTAACGTTATACGTTATAACGTACTAGTATATAACGTTATACGTTATAACGTAGTAGTACAAAACGTTATACGTTATAACGTAGTAGTACTTAACGTTATACGTTACTGCGTAGTAGTACATAACGTTATACGTCATATAGTAGTACAATATAACGTTATACGTTATAACGTAGCAGTACACAACGTTATACGGTATAACGTAGTAGCACATAACGTTATACGTTACTACGTAGTAGTACATAACGTCAAACGTCACATAGTGATACAATGTAACGTTATACGTTATAATGTAGAAGTACAAAACGTTATACGTTATAAGGTAGTAGTACATAATGTCAAACGTCACATAGTGATACAGTATAACGTTATACGTTATAACGTAGAAGTACAAAACTTTATACGTTATAACGTAGTAGTACTTAACGTTATACGTTACTGCGTAGTAGTACATAACGTTATACGTTACTGCGTAGTAGTACATAACGTTATACATTATAACGTAGCAGTACATAACGTTATACGGTATAACGTAGTAGCACATAACGTTATACGTTACTACGTAGTAGTACATGACGTCAAACGTCACATAGTGATACAATGTAACGTTATACGTTATAATGTAGAAGTACAAAACGTTATACGTTATAACGTAGTAGTACATAACGTCAAACGTCACATTGTGATACAGTATAACGTTATACGTTATAATGTAGAAGTACAAAACGTTATACTTTATAACGTAGTAGTACATAGCGTTAAACGTTACATGGTAGTAGTACATAACGTCATACGTCCTATAGTGATACAATGTAACTTTATACGTTATAACGTAGTATTATATAACGTTATACGTTATAACGTAGTAGTACATAACGTCATACGTCCTATGGTGATACAATGTAACGTTATACGTTATAACGTAGTAGTATATAAGGTTATACGTTATAACGTAGTAGTACATAACGTCAAACGTCACATAGTGATACAATATAACGTTATACGTTATAACGTAGAAGTACATAACGTTATACGTTATAACTTAGTAGTATATAACGTTATACGTTATAACGTAGTAGTACATAACGTCAAACGTCACATAGTGATACCATATAACGTTATACGTTATAACGTAGTTGTACATAACGTTATACGTTACTACGTAGTATTACATAACGTCAAACGTCACATAGTGATACAATGTAACGTTATACGTTATAATGTAGAAGTACAAAACGTTATACGTTATAACGTAATAGTACATATCTATATACGTCATATAGTGATGCAATATAACGTTATACGTTATAACGTAGCAGTATATAACGTTTAACGGTATAACGTAGTAGCACATAACGTAATACGTTGCTACGTAGTAGTACATGACGTCAAACGTCAGATAGTGTTACAATGTAACGTTATACGTTATAATGTAGAAGTACAAAACGTTATACGTTATAACGTAGTAGTACATAACGTCAAACGTCACATAGTGATACAGTATAACGTTATACGTTATAATGTAGAAGTACAAAACGTTATACGTTATAACGTAGTAGTACATAACGTCAAACGTCTCATAGTGATACAGTATAACGTTATACGTTATAACGTAGCAGTACATAACGTTATGCGGTATAACGTAGTAGCACATAACGTTATACGTTACTACGTAGTATTACATAACGTCAAACGTCACATAGTGATACAATGTAACGTTATACGTTATAATGTAGAAGTACAAAACGTTATACGTTATAACGTAGTAGTACATAACGTCAAACGTCACATAGTGATACAGAATAGCGTTATACGTTATAATGTAGAAGTACAAAACGTTATACGTTATAACGTAGTAGTACATAACGTTATACGTCATATAGTAGTACAATATAACGTTATACGTTATAACGTAGCAGTACACAACGTTATACGGTATAACGTAGTAGCACATAGCGTTATACGTTACTACGTAGTAGTACATAACGTCAAACGTCACATAGTGATACAATGTAACGTTATACGTTATAATGTAGAAGTTCAAAACGTTATACGTTATAACGTAATAGTACATATCTATATACGTCATATAGTGATGCAATATAATGTCATACGTT